>NW_026055695.1:0-600000 GCF_023758065.1 Alternaria ventricosa | reverse complement strand
CGCCTGCCTCCAGTCAGCTCGAATATAACATCACCTTCCAACGACTATCGGGTCCTCCCTCCGGTCCCGCTACACCGATCCTTGGAGGTTCAAAATAGCGGCAGTTCGCCCTCATGAAAACCAAAAGAGATGTTCGATGATGTCATGCTGTGCGCTTGCCGATCTCTATGCGACTCGCACCTCAATCCTGCCTTCTGGCTGGCATTGGAGTATCACTTCTACATCGATCTCATGGCTGTTGGTGGTTCAAAGATGTTAATCATCTTCGCTATGGAGATCTAAAAACATTCCGTATTGCACTATGCGGTGCGCCCGCCTGCCTCCGTTCTCCTTGCTTATAAAGCCTGCGTCCTTACAGCTGTACCTCTATTCATCTTCCAAAACGTCCCAGATTTTATTCTTCCAAAATCCCTGAAAAATATCCCGATAGGAATTTAAAAAACCATACCTCAATTTACCATGTCAGGCGCCGGTCAGCTTCCGTTTCGGCTGCATATATAACCCAAGTTCCGTCAACTCAGCTCTTATCTAATCACCAAAACGTTACGGACTTCACTCTTCCAAAACTATCAAGCATTCACAGAATGAGAATCTACAAAATCACGGTAATCGGCTTCATGGCGTGAGCTTGTCGGCCTCCCCGTTGTGCGACAGCGATAACCAGAGCGGAATTCCTCATGGAGTAGGGACACGTGGATGTGATGATCTGCGTAGGTGTTCGGAAGCTTCGCAAAAGGCACTGCGCTGAATTATGCCCGCGGAGGGGGGCACAGAGAACATATTCCTGGTCTTCTAGTTTTTTGGAGGGTTGGTAACGCCTACTGGCTTTTTGAGTTGTTCGGTATACCATCTCGCGGAACCTTTATACTGCCCGGGTGGGGATCGCGCTAGACCTGCGTGTATAAAATCCTTCCTCCCGTTGGTAAGTCCTTACTCCTTACGACCACCACAAAGAGCCTTTTATCCAAAAAAACATAAGCTGATGTCATGATTTTCGAAAGAGTCTGGTGGAGATAGCATGGTCCTGCTATGTCCGTGGGTGCAAACCAACAGCAGATAACCACATGTTCAGAATGGCATCGGAATTCTGACTCGGAGATTCGATGGATTCAGTCGTCCGGGGAAGTTGGTCTAAAATCAAAAGGATTATCGCCGATGAGTCGGTTGCTTGCTTCCGTTCAATGGCCACCGTAAAGATGCACACGTCTTTCGAGCAACGGCATTTAAGCCGAGAAGCGTATATAAACTGACGTTGCGCGAGCATGACTCCTTCTCTCTCTATATCAGCGCGACCTGGCCAATGTAATCAAAAGTTCTACCGAAAAGTCTGATGAGGGAGTAGAGTGGATTTGAGGAGAGTCTTGTGCTTCTGACTTGTTGCTTGACCGGAATCACCGGATGATTACGCGATGCATCGCGGACTGTCTAGGTGGAGATGTGCGGAGATATGTAGCTGCCAGACTTTTGCAGGACATCCTGTTCTTCTATTTTACATCTACAAGATACTGATGTTGGGAATAAAAGCCGTTGAGACTGAAGTGATGCAAGAAGATTGGAAGGTATGGAGGCGGCGCGATGTGCCGAAGGACCTCGCAATATTCAGTTACCATTGGATATTCCGCGGAAAACAAGTGCTCGAGACGAGTCGTTGCGGTACAAACAAGTCGGGAATACCTGGAGAGTGAAATGACGAGGAAGAGAAGTGGAACTAGCGTCACACGTGGCGACGTTTTGAGGTAACCTTTTGACACATGGTCTAGCGCAAAGACGTCACTTAAAGTTTCCATGTCACCGTTCGGTCGCTCCCTTCCAAGGTTTGAATTCGCCGTTTCGGCAGTTCCTGTGAAAACCACGATCGATCAGCTGGTGCTTACGTTGCTGCTTCTTCCCGCGAGGTCACCCCGGAATGATCTGGCGGGGTAAAGTTCAACAATCAGGCACACATCGCATTTCGCTTCCAAATCGCACTTACCTACTGCCACCTCGGTCAACATCCAGCCGACATCTCGGTCAAGATGCCATCCTGAAGTCGAAGCTTTCGGAGCTTAGCATGCCACGTCCGGCATAGCGCAGCGCTAGAGCCGTTCCTCGGATCAGCGGGACCCGCTAACGATCACCCGTACCATACTGCGAGTAGGAAGATCGGCCCTGGTTTCGGCACACCAAGGCACCACCACTGCACGTCTTCTGTCAGTGTCCGCTACTTGCATTGTAGCTCTCTCGACGAACTATTCGAGCCGCTGTCGGACCTGCCTGTCCCGCGCTGGATTAAGCCAGGTGCTTGCTTTTTCGATAATTTCCGACCTCACTTCCACATCCTCACCATCAGTTTTTGGTACTTCCACCGACGCTGCATCTTCCCTTGTTCAATTGCCGTGCCGAGGCTCGATGCCGATCGACGGCAAGGAGTAATCATTGGGGGCTCTCCTTGCGGCAGGCTCCAAACCACAAACAGCAGGCAAGTATACCGAACGTGGTAAGGCCAGCAATCCGCGGACCCGCATGAGCGATTCAGGACCTGCGCCTAGAGACTGTGAGGCGCACCGGGTGGTCCAGTGTCCACCATGGTGCAGTCGCTACCCCGAGGCACGAGGAATGCGCTTTGCCATGTCATTGGAGTTTTGAGACTCAACCCCCACTTTCCGACTGTTTCGAGTAGACGGCATAGGATGGAATGTTCCATGCCGCTTCAGCCACTATTAACACTGAGGAGTTTCGAAAAGCCATGCCGCGCCACCTTTCATCATCGGTATCCTGGAGTCGAAGATACATATGACATACGTGTTTGACACAATGGCGTAGATGCATGAACAAAGACACCGAATATCCGTCACGACACCTCACCCGCAATCCCCGTTCCTGGTCATGAAGTCATCCGAATCGAGAAGGTAGAGAAGATCTCTACCCACTCCAGACGGTGACAGCCGGTAGGCCATGCGTCGATCGAGGCGCCTACGGGATAGACGGCCACGATTATGACTTAGTGCTCCGAAGCGGATGCAGGTTCCGTCCTATTCGGTGTAGAGGTGCAGACTGGGGATCGGCGAGTGAAACGCGCTAAGAATGTCTGCCGAGGTGAGGTGGGATCTATGGATAGTAGAGGGTGCTTTTTCCTATTACACACGGGTTGTCTATGGGGGGAGGGTGGATATATAAGGCAGAGACGATCCGCTGTAATACCCGCATCACCCTGACGATAAGATCATCAGCTCTACTTCTCTCACTGTCGTACTCCATACATTCACTCACATACCCATACCCATCTTCACACATCAACCATGCGATTCTCCACCATCCTTCCCGCAGCCTCGCTGCTCGCTCTCTCCACCGCCGCCCCCGTCGACAACCTCTCCACCCGCGCCGCATGCTCTTCCTACACCATCATCAACACCCGCGGCACCGGCGAGATCCAAGGCGAATCCTCCGGCTTCCGCACCATGAACCGCAACATCCAATCCGCAGTCTCAGGCGGCAAGATCTACAACACCGTCTACGCCGCCGGCTTCAGCCAGAACAGCGCTGCCGGTACCGCTGATATCGTCAACAAGGTTCAGTCTACACTCAGGACAAACCCGGATGAGTGCTTCATCCTGGAGGGATACAGTCAGGGTGCTCAGGCGACGGTCAATGCCATGTCTCAGCTCACTGGCGCGAACTTCGATGCTGTCAAGGGTGTTTTCCTTATTGGTAACCCGGCGCACAAGAGTGGACTGAGCTGCAATGTGGACAACAACGGTGGTACAACGACGAAGAACGTCAATGGTCTGTCTGCGGCGCTGAGCAGGGGCATTCCGGATAACTGGCAGGGCAAGACGCTGGATGTGTGCATCTTTGTAAGTCTCTCCTTTATCTCATCACCAAGGCGTTTACTAACAGTGAATAGGGCGATGGTGTATGCGATACTACACACGGCCAGGGCATTAACGCTCAGCATCTTCAGTACCCCAGGGATACTCCCACGCAGAACTTGGGCACCCAGTATGTTACTAAGCAGCTTGGTGGTAGTGCTTAGATGACTTGTAGCTTATGGCTACGTGCGCATCACATTTCGGCTTTGTTTTGTTCCGTTTTGTGAGTGGGTGGTCCGGGTATGACTTTCATGTATATATATCTATGAGAATGAATTGGTAACAGGAGCTTCTTACACATTATAAGCGTGAGTGAGATGAGACTATGCCAGATATCTGTCTCCCATGTGAGTATCGGGGTTGCTCAAACTGATCGTGACTAGAAACGCTTCCAATGTACAGTACAAACAAGCACTCCTGCCGGTTAAACTTCGCCTGACAGCAGTAAGCACTAGTAACTACCGTACACTAAATCCACGTCAGCCCCCGGCCCACCTACTCTCACGATCGCGAGGAACAGAGTTTAGTTCTTTCGGCCCTACAAACGAGGAGAACCAAGGGTATACATGGTAAACTTGGTGTCAGGCTACCTAGATCACCATCACAACACTCAGTTCGGTTGGAGACAGCTAGAACACCACTAGAAGCATGGATAACGGCCGCTAGTACCGTTGATGAGAGAAATGTAGGGCTGAAGAAAGGGTTATGCATGTTCGTTTGGATGGAGATGTCGGGCAACATCGGCAGATGGGTTGTTCGTATACTCTTCCGACTACCGCAATACACACGAGATACACGATGACTATATCCGCCCATTGAATAATGGAAGGGATGAGAAAGACGTCGTATACTCTTCTTTCAGCTCTCTCGGTACGGACATTCTACAGAACCCTGAATACGGGATATTCATCCCCCACCTCCAGCGGAATCTTGTTATAATACACCTGACTCGCTTCCCCCTCCGGTTCCAATAGCGTGAACGCATATCCGGCATTCTTCTGCTTTGTATCAACGTAAAACCCTCCAGCGGGTATTGTAACAGCACGCTGCGTCGCATTCGTCGTGACTGTTGTACCCGCGATGCCTTCGAATTTCGTGTCGGCAAGCTCAGCCTTCGTTGCTACTAGTGCTTCGACAGTTCCGATAAAGTCTTCCTCCAGGACATCGACGGTGACACCGAGGATGCGGAGACGCTCGGCTACATCGGCCCAGGCGCGTGAGAAGACGTACGCTTTTGGGCGGGGACGGGATAGAGTGACGATGGAGGGATCGCTGTTTCGGGAGCGGACGGGTACGGAGACGAGTGAGCCGGTTGATGCGTCGATGAACGGGACTGTCTTGTTGGTGATGCGTTGTTCATAGGTTACGACGATGTCGTCCTTGCTGTCGACGAATGCTTTACGTCCGGCTTCGATGGTGCTGTATATGTCGTCAAACTCATCCACTGCTTTATTGAGAATCGTTTCTAGCACAATGACATGCGAAGCTACGCGTCGCTGAAAGTGCTGATCCGCAATAGCGATACCACGCGTCTCAACGAGAAAGGTAAGGGCCTGGTAGTTACCAGCACCCTTGTGATTCGCCGCGGCAAGCGCGTCAGGCTCTTCAATCGTTATCGTGCCATTTGCGACACTCGTGGTGAAATATGGGAAGATCCTGAGGTCTTTGCTCTCGGCAACTGCGAAGATGTCGTCGACAAATTCCTGGTTCAACGCTCGGATGCTGGGGTTGACATTTCGGTTCTTGTTCGCGGAGACAAGAAGATCCTGCGCGCGGATGTACTTTTCCGCTACCAAGTTGCCGCCTGTGTACTCGTGGTCGTCGATGAAGATGTGTGGATCGAACTCAGACTGCAGCTTTCTGATAGCTCGTGTCTGCTGTCGTTCGAGCACTGCATGATCACGGTTGGGATCGTAGTTAGAAGCCAGTT
This sequence comes from Alternaria ventricosa, assembly GCF_023758065.1. NCBI lineage: Eukaryota > Fungi > Ascomycota > Dothideomycetes > Pleosporales > Pleosporaceae > Alternaria > Alternaria ventricosa. The sequence continues at coordinate 594,222 of NW_026055695.1, read as the reverse complement.
GTCGCTGTAGGTACTCGACGCCATCGACGTTGTAACGCGGGATGATCGTAAGATCGATCTTCTCAAGGACTTTGGCGCTCCATTGAGAGTCCTGCGCAAACTTCCCTAGCAGTGCAAGTACCCCCTCATCGCCTGCAGGCTCGTTTCCATGTTGGCCTCCTTGGATCCAGACACGTAGTTTCTTACTGCCTTTCTTGCCATTTGTTAATGTAACGTACGGTATCGCGCGGTTTTCCTCGGATCTCAGTTCGCTGTTGTAGGTGATCCATCCGTTGCGCTGGGTGAGGCCTTTTACGAAGCTCTCTTCAACAGATTAGCAAGCGTGAAGAATTTGTGATATCCGGAACGTACCCAAATCACGCTGCGGGGTCGGTCCGGTGGTGCCGTTCGCAAATGTCGCTGGTACATTCTCTGGGTTTATGAAAGCCGGCGACAACAATTGAATGCCATCGACGTCGGGAAAGTTGGCCGCCACTTGTGGTGCATCGACAATTACCGGACGTATGTTGCTGGCATATCGATCCGCGATGGTCGTCGTTACGTAGAGTGGAAGTACAGCTAAGACTGTTTTGTATGAGGCCCTCATGATGATCGATGCGTTCACGATCGACGTCCTTTGGAGTTCGAAGCTAACGACTTAGCAAATGGTTCAAGAGGTGCGGCGAGGTACATCTCTCGCTGAGAATGAGGCATTGCATGTTTATACGTCAGCTGCGCGTGCTGTTTGGGTAGTCGTGATGTGTATGCATAAGCACGTTATCAGGCATGGATCAGGAGCGGATGTCTGCATCCATGAGAATCTCGCAGCCATCTTAACGTCTTTTCAGCTGCTAAGGTCTTGGTAGTACATCGAGCTTCCTTTCGCGGTATAACTTCAGCATGACGTGAGTGGGGACGAACGGCAGTCGCGAGGGCGGAGAGGAAGAACGCCTACTACCGCCTTCCTCCGCTCCCGAGCTGTTGGGCTTGGCAGATGGCGTCATGCAGATCTATCGGCATCAACCCGACGATGCGATCACACCAACAAGACTCGATCGTAGAATATCGAGCTTCAAACATCGGAATTCTTCTACAGCTTGATCACCACCAAAATTCCGACCATCTTCAACCCTCAGTCCACCTCAAGCGGCGGCGTCCCCAGCTCATTAACAAACCTCCCACTCCTCTCCACCTCCATAACCCACTGCCTCCAAGGCTTAAACACAATCCAGCGATTCATCTCACTCGTCGCTTTTCTCTCCTCCTTGCTAAGAAACTTCACACTACTCCCATTCCCTCCTCTACCCTGACTCCCCGCCAACAACATCGCCCTCGTTTGCACCCTCGCATTACTCGCAGCATAATACGCGAAGTCCGTGACCTGCTCCACGCCATCCCCCACCGTCACAAAGCCATGCCTATATGTCAGGATTGAAAATCAGCTTAAACCCACACGTGGATCATGATACCAGGGGAATACTTACCCGCGCATCAAAACCGTCGTATGCAGCGGCGACGTAACCCTCGTCCCATTCCTCCCAAACATCCCCGCCAGTCCCCTCCCCAACCTCACACTATTAACCAACATATCCCTCGGCTCCCCCTCCTCATACACACCCTCAATATCAAAGTTCGGTACCTCTCCACCCAGAAACCCAGCCATATGGTACACAGGCTGCATCCATCGCATCCCCTTTCCATCTCCATTTCCATTTCCATAACCAGCAGAATCTAGAACAGTATACGGCAGCACATCCTCACTATGACTATGCACAACCGCGTTAACATCCGGATATCTTTTCATTATCTCACTGTGGATATAGCGTTCCGCATATCCACCGACCGTACCGGGTAAGGGCGTGCCGTCAGCGATGTAGTATTCGCCTATATCAGCGGGGGAGGAGACAGTCGCTGGGCCTGTGTTGTTGATGGTGAATCAGTTTCCGTGGTCTTTTGATAGTGAGAGCGTAGAGATGGGGTAAACCTACCAATCTGTAATGCAATGAAGAAAGTGGTATTGGTGTTTGGATTGCGAACGCTGATGTGGCCGAAGGGGTCGAGGACGGCGTGGTGGGAGAGGATGTGGTTTGCGGTTATGAGGGTGGAGAGGAGGGCTGTTGTGTTCTTCATTGCTGGGGTAGGTTGAGGGCAGGTAATGTGACTAGAAGGAGAGGGATGTCAGATGGAACTACTTGATCAGTGCAGGGATTGTTGGCAGATATATTCAAGTACTTGGGCGGACATACGTCAAGTGGGTGAGCATCATCGTACAGCGAGGATCTCCGGATTATGACCCGTAGCGCGATGTTAGTGGTAGCCTATGATTGATCGGGTGGATGGCTACCAAGACGTGATTACCGTACATGCGCCACGATTTGAGACTTGCTTTTGCTATACAGCTGCAGTATTACAAAGATGTATTTGTTTGGAGATACAACATTATTTTACAAGGCTATGAGATCGTAATTGGAGGTAGAAACCGAGATGCCTCCGATGGTGAGAAGTGGTATATAGCGAAGCACGCAGAATCGTGCTGGAGTTGGGCGGTGACATCCGTTTCCAGATGTGACATCATGCTTCGTTGGGATGGGAAGATTGAGACGTAATGGTCGATGTTGTGTAACACCATTGTCGGGACGGCAAGCTCCATCCGAGGGGCAGCGAATGAGTTTCATCATCGACCGCCATTCATAGCGCCCTGGTTGAACTCGCTTGTTCCGTGGCCGGTGTTATTCGAGAAATCCGGAAGTACACCGTTCATGCTGATGCCGTCCTCATAGCCCGAGAAGCCACCGGTCATATCCGCCCAATCCCATTCCAGTGTCATTGGCATCTTCCATAGATCTTGTGGGACGTTATTCAGGGTCTGGTCGAACTGGCCCATGCCGGCCATGGCATTGATGTTTGCGTTCACGCCATTTATGTCACCGCCTGTCGTCATCGGTAGACTTTGTGATTGTTGGAGCATTTGCGCTGTGATTCCCGGTGAGCCGTATTGGCTCATTTGGATGTTGGGTTGTAAAGAGTCGTGCGTGAAGTTTGGTGAGAAAGGGAATGGCTGGACAAGTTAGCTTTGGTCTAGTACAATAGTGGTGTAGCTTACTTCGTTGAACCCATGGAAATCTGGATTGAAGATCATACCCTCCTGGGCGGGGGGATTTTGTGGGGTCGTAACTTGCTGAGGTGGGGATTGTGGGTTACGACCTGTCGAAAGAAGCTCAGCCGCGGTTGCTTCGATCTGAGCATCTTGTTCGCTGTCACCCTGTTTCCTCTTCCGCCGCGATGCGTGTTCGCGATCTGCCTTCTCCAGCACGATAGTAGCAATACGCTCAAATTCGGCGCAAACTGTGCACATGCGCTTAACACTGCCGCTGCCTTGGTCGTCGTTGAGCATATTGAGAAAGTTGACGACCAGTTTCATCAGCTTGAGGTCTGACCGTGATCGTGTGTCTTGTGGATTTTGTAGGATGTTGGCGAAGAGCGTAACCAGAGCAGTGACTGGGAAGTAGATCACTAGCCAGACACACGACAAGTCGCCTTTCGGTATGTACTTCAAAAGATGTATCGAAGCTCGGGCGGCTTGAACACATAATTGAGCGGACATGAAGACTCTGGGGTTCAGAGGGCGAGCGTTGAGACCTTGTATCGCGAAGTTGGATAATCGACTAGTCCAGTATCCGTGATGCACGCTCATGCGGTGAATGGTGGTCAAACAGTTGTAGTATCCGAGATGTAGTACTGCGACTTGAAGGATGAGTGGAGTGTGCGATGCTTTGATGTCGTGCTCTGGCCTGAACTCTAATGGTATGTCGTCCTTCCAGGCTTCCAACTCTTTGTCAAGTTCGCCGATAGTATTGAGCAGTTCACCATCGGTCTGCTTGGACGCTTTCACGGAATAGAGGCCCTTGTAGACTTTGCTTTGGATCACGGAGAAGGTGCACATAAGACGGAACAGGTTCATGGTGCCCTTTCCATCAGCGAGCGGGATGTTGCCGATATTGTCCGGTGGAGTCTCGCTCGGTAGCTCGACGTTCATGTCGTCGTCATCTTGTACAGGTGGTCTGCCAGACCGTAGACAGATACTTGTGGGGGTTAGTCTGAGTATGCTGGTAGAAGATTACAAGACTCACTCTTTGTCCAGCATGTAGGCAATCCAAAATACACGCCTTCGTTGCTCGACCTCGGCGGCGTTGAGACTGAAGTTGGCCCCCTTCTTGTGAAGACCAATACTATGTGCAAGTCGCATGGCGGTAGCAACGAAGAAGTAGGTAGGTTGTGGATTCGGCGTTCCAAGGAGGAAGAGACCCTGAAAACGTTAGATGAGAACATCGTCCAAGTCCGTCATTACATACCACTCCCAGTAAAGCCTGGACACTCAGAAGATCGGTGTTGCGCATGGTGAGCTCGACCATGACACTCATGGCGTTCTTCAGGTACTGCCACGCCTTTTCGTCTTCTTCTGCTGGAACAAGATTGCTCATGACGCGCAACCGATGTGCAAAAGCCAGAGCGACATTCAGACTGGCCCACCAGCCGGATCCTTCGTATGGGTCTTTCGAGTAGTGCTTGTCTACCAAGTGCATGAACGTCGGTTCGTGGAATAGAGGAAACATGCAGTTGAAGTTCTCAAAATAGTCCTTGAGTAAAGACAGAGCTTCGTGCTTGGGCGGTAGTTGTTTGTAGACGCGGCGCTTGAAGATGTCCTGGAAGACGTCAGGCCGCCATTGGATCCACTTGTTGTCCTCGACGGCGGCTGTGGAGATCATGTCGCGGAACGAGTTGTCGCCGGTCTTCTCGTTGACCCATTGTATGCCTTTGGGCGAGAAGATGGAGAAACCGGAGGAAGAACCTGAGATTGTTAGCGGTGAAGGCGACGGATGTGGAGGACGTACCAATATATCTGGTCTCTCCGCAGTTGTTCGTCACCAAGGAACACATCATCTCGGCGAGCGCGTCCTCTTCCTTGTCTTTGTCTTTGGTGGTGTCCATCTCTTCTTGGGGCTCTGGTGAGGCGGTGCCGCTCCTCGGACTGGGGAGAGCTGGCTGGGCCGGTGTGCCATTGGCGGTCGAGTGGCCTGTTGTGGGCGGTGCCATGGAGGCTCGTCTATCGTCGATGCTATTCCGGGGTGTAGCGGACCGCCCGGCTCGTGCCTCCAGCCGCCGCTCGAGTGTGGCCAGGTCGGTGCTGCCATCGTCGTCTTCGGGGAGGACACCGGATAGGCGCATCAGCGACTCCATGCGCGCCAGGCGGTTCTCCAGACCCTCGATGTACTTGGCGCTGTGCACGGTCAGTATGCCATGTGCGCAACACCACGGTCGCACCTACCCCTTTGGCGGTTGCCGCTTCTTCTCGACCTGGGTGAAGATGCACTCGGTCTTGTAGTTCTGGCAGTGGGTGCACGAGGGCATCTTGCCGTCGCACTTGATCTTCTTCTTCCGGCACATGTCGCACGCCTGCATCCTGTCAGCATGCCGTCGTCACCCGCAAGTCCACGCGCTATACCCGTGCGATGCGCCGCCGCTTGGGGTCGCTGTCGTTGTGGTCGTCGTCGTCGAGGTTGAACATGTTGCCCGGCGGCATCTGCGACGGGTCATAGGTGCCGCTGCCGAACAGACGCGGCGGCGGAGGGTTCATCATGGGCGGGCCGGTGGCATAGAAGCCGTTGGGAGGGGGGTTCATGGTGTATTAGGAGGCGCTATGTCGTCAGTCGTGAGGTCGTCGGGCAATTGGGCCCTCGCGGATATCCGGGGCGTGTTGGTGTTTTGTGAGGGCGGAGGGGTGTCGTGCTGGGGGTCTGACGGTCTAGTGCTGAGCAGGGTGAAACGCTGCCGAGGATCACATCTACAGGGCCCTGAGGGAGGGTGTCGCAGACTCGCCGAGTGTCGAATCGTGGCCGACGGTGAACGGGTGAGGCAGAAAGCTTGTTTGGCCTGTTGCAGATGCGCAACGCCCGCTAAAAACGGCAACAAGAGGATGGCGGTAAAGGTGATTAGTCGGCTGGCAGCAGCTGAGACGACACCTGAGGCAGCTTTCTTCTCCGCGTCTACTCTATTGACGGCCAGTCTAGAGAGCCGCGTCGTCCGTAGTTCGCGCGTCCAGCCCGCCTTAGTCAGACACGAGCCACGCCAGCTGGGCTGAAAACGGGCTAGCAGACATGACGTTGCGATATTGCTTCTCCCACGCGTTTGGCAGGTGAAGAACTTTATACGCCCTAGCAACTTTATTCACACAGCTAATTTCTTTGACATTCACCAGGCCAGTCTAGAGCATACTACTCTGTAAGCCTAGATTTTTCATTTTGGAGCTCATCTGTAAGCGCCTACCAAGAATAGTACGTCAGCATTCCTGGTCCCTTCCGCTTACAACGCTCGCGTACCTGTCGCTTGCCGGGATGCGCTATGGGCACACCGCTACCAAGAGACACATGCCGAGCGGCAGCCACACGACAACGTTGTCCACCCTGCTGCGCCACCACTCCCGTCGCATCCTCGCATCTCCGCCCCTCCTGACATTCCACTTGAACCTCTGACTAACTTTCCAGATCGAGGCTTGCACCACTACTCGCCATGGCGCCAATGACGGTCGAAGAGCTGCAGCAGCATCCTGAATTCAACCACACCATCTGGGACCTCGAACCAGAAAAGAAAGGCAAGGCCGTTGTGGCCAAAGACCGTGGCGGTCCCCTTAACATCGCTTACGAGGTCCACGGCCATGGCGACAGACACCTCGTGGTAAGTCGCCCCACTTTCGGTATTAATATCTGCTCCAACATGATGCGCTGCATATCACGCCAAAGAAAGCTTGTTCTTGACCGGGATGCATTTGTAATGTTCCTCTTCTACCAATCCACGGGTACCGGCACCCTGTCACCGTTTCGTTTCAGTCACAATGACCGTCTCAACACGTCTGCGTCGTGTCTCAGGTTGTCCAACTCGCACACTTATACATTTCGCTCAATAGCCGCTTCCGGCATCTTCCGTATACATCGTTATCGTGAAGACTCAACGACTGACGCCATGTAGTGGGTCATGGGCCTTGGTGGCATGAAGTATGCATGGCAGCGCCAGACGAAAGACTTCGCCCACAACAAAGGCGATCAGTACTCGTCGCTGGTGACGGACAATCGGGGCATTGGCGACTCTGACAAGCCCACGTCGAGATACTCCACCTCTGCCATGGCTCACGACCTGGTCGAAGTGCTCGACCACATCGGCTGGACCGGCAAGCGTGAACTGCACGTCATTGGCATAAGCATGGGCGGAATGATAGCTCAGGAGATAGTAAGTCGACCACATTCTCCTCGTCATGATTTTCAACTCGGAAGCTGCATGTTCCGTTATCGAACACAAATCCTCGACATGTACTCGCCAGAAACATTTCTCTGGACTTCTGATACCCAGCATCATCCTGTAATCTCATCGGCGCTTTCATCTTCCGCTCCGCTCGATTGACCCCACCCCCACGTGTTCGATAGTAGAGCATATATGATCTCCGGTCATGTATGTCGATCGTGGGGGATGCGGCAAAATTGCCTATTGCGGACTGTCATCATGCATCATCGCTAACAGATATCCTGGCTATGTTGATACCGGAACGCATATGCACACTGTCGCTAGTATCAACAGCCGCGCAACTGTTTCGAACAACCGTACGTACCGCCATATCAAACTCCTCTTTGTCCACTGACACCTCCAGGGCTTCCTCGAAAATCTGATCAACCGCGCCAACCTCTTCATCCCTAAGTCGCTCGACGTCCAAATCGAAGGCGTGAAAAAGAATCTCTACACGCAGGAGTGGCTCGACTCGCCCGACACGCTCGAACCCATCGTCAAAGCCTTTCCCACGAACGGCGACCGCTTCGCCGCAAACGAGCTCTGGAAAAGGCAGCACCCAGAGTACTTCGGCAAGGCGGGTTTCATGCTACAAGCCATTGCCGCGGGATGGCATCACAAGAGTCCCGAGCAACTCCAACAGATTGCGACGACGGTTGGCAAGAACAGAATCATGGTCGTCCATGGAACGAAAGATCGCATGCTCACGTTCCCTCTGGGCGTTGTGCTGTGGCGGGGATTGGAGAAGGGCGAGGGTGTGACGGGTAAAGAGAATTGGTTGGGTGTTGAAGAGGAGGACGATGTTTGGCAAGAAGGTGAAATTGAGAAGCATTTTATCAAGGGTCAGGGGCATGTGTTGCCAGCGGAGATGAGGGAAGAGTTTAATGGATGGATTGAAGGGCTGGTTGAGAGGGGGATTAGGCTGAACCGAGAGGAGGGTTTGTAGAGCAATCCCAGGTCATGTTGTTGTTGCGTTATCTCTCGACACAGTAAATATGCACACAACTGTCTTCCGCCCTGCAATTCTCTCGTGGAATAAGTCAATCAAGTTGCCAGTTCTTTTCCAAGAAATGGTATCGCGACTCGCAAACCACCGGCAACACCATATACAACAATATAAATCATACTCGAACGACATGTGATCTATTACGTCGCAAAGCGTACGTCCCGACTAGGACCTCGGCACATGAATGGCTGGGCGGGGTACGACGACATCACGACCCGGCATCACCACTTCATTGTACTTCTTCCATCAAAATCGCCATCTGGGGACACATGTAACAGTCGAATTGCTGGAATTGTATCAAGTAGACATGGCGCCACCAACAAATCACCCACCCGTCGTCTTATTCGGCTATGACTGTAAACACGTCCCGGTCGACCACATAGTTATCTTCCTACTGACCAACCCCAGCAAGCCCCTTCACAAACAAAGTGCGATTGGCACTGCGCATTAAGCAGATACCGTTCTGTAAGCCAACGCGGGTTTTCCGCTACCCATTGACGAGTAGCTAACCACACCCCCCAAGCATACATCCCCGTCCCCTCAATGCTCCCCCGCCCCCTCATAACCTCCACCTTCGGCCTGCAGTACCGCCGCATCCCCATCCTGGCAATCGGACGACACATCTACTGCGACACCTCGCTCATCATCGAGGCTTTGGAGCATTTCTTCCCCGGGAAGCAGGGTTGGGGTACTGTGTATCCGGAAGCAAAGGGCTTGGGAGTTGGGGAGTGGGCGTATCGCGGGATGGCGAGGGGGTTTGCGGGGTTTTGGACGGATGTAAGTTGTGGCTTTGTGGTTTTGCTCTGATGAGGGAATGGGAAGGGGGAAGGGAACGGCAAGGTGTGGTGAAGATGTGCTGATTTGAAACAGAAACCGTTGTTTAGGACAACCACGGGTTTTATACCGCCATCAGTCTGGTCCTCGGATTTCGGTAAAGACCGCGCTCAACTAATCGGGCACCCAATCCAGCCCGAAAAGCTCCAGGCTAAAATCCCAGACAACCTTTCGCTTCTGGACATGCACCTTTCGATGCTGGAACCGATGTTTACCTCGGGAACGTGGGCCATGCCGACGCAGACGCCAAGTTTGGCGGATTTGAGTTTGTATTATCAGTTACGGTGGGGTATGGATATTGGGGCTGGGAGGGGGATTGGGGATCTTAGTGGAGGTGGGGCGAGTGATACGGATGAGGATGTCGTGGGGCAGGTGTTTAATGCGGAGAGGTATCCGGGGTTGATGAGGTGGTTTGGGGCGTTTGAGGGGTATATTGATGGGCTGCCTGATACGCAAGTAACGGTGAAGAAAGGCAATATGCAGTGGAAGGAGACGCTTCGACGGACGCCTTTGCTGAAAGATGAAGAGCTGCTGGTTCCTACGGCGGTTGCACCGCATGAGGTGCTCGATACTCGGAGAGGGATGGTACCGGGGGCGAGTGTGAGTGTTGTACCAGATGACACTGGACGCGGCAACCCTACGAAGGGTACGTTGGTGAAGATTGGCAGTGAGGAGGTTGTCATCAAGCCTGATGAGAAAGCCGAGTTGGATGTAAGAATCCATTTCCCGCGCCTGGGGTTTATTGTGAAGGTTCTGAAGGGAAGCAAGATGTAGTTCAAATTGAGTTATCGAGGCCGAAGACTGGACGAAGTATTGATGCAACATTGAAACCGCGGTCTTGTGCTTCCAGCCAGTCGAAAACTCCGTAGAAAGTGGTATCGGACCGAACAATCGCTGAGTCTTCGCACCACTGTCAGTCGGCAAACAGTGGCTCAGGTTCAAGTCTCGGTCGGCGAGCATTCTATTCAGGAGGCTGCATCTCTTGCCCATCAAAACGCCGCCGAACGCATGGAAAGTATAGCAAAGCTGATGTATTTTCCGACGCGTCCCACAGACTTTGCTCACTCACTCCAGGTCCTCGTTAGTGCCTCTTTGGAGCTGCCATAGCATCCGCCGGTCGCCCGATTGTGGGTGCACCGACCATTGTTTATGGCCGTTGCCGAAGCCGTGGGAACCGAGTAATCTCACATCTTGTCTTTACTGACAAGAATACCGCACTCAATCTAAATCTTCGATGATTAGATCGGGATGATACATTACGCAAGCCTGACATTCGTATATGGGTTTTCCGTCCGTGCACAAGTCGAGCTTGACTTTCCTCCAGGCTTCAGCGATGGAGAAGGTGATTGGACACATCGTAATGAAGACAGTTCCAACACCATTGAGAAGCCAAACCAACATGTTCTTCGTGTCGGCTTTCTCTTCTGCGTTCAATTGAGGTATACCGGAGTTCAGTGGTGCGTTGGATACAACCCCCGATAGACTGTGGCGCATCTCCTTCTTAATCGAATGAGCTATGTCTCGGGCAGAGCCAAACGATCTCCACGATTCGATGTTACTCTTGATGCGCGTCCTCAGCATGACTGCAACGTCATCGTCGCGGCCCAGTACTTCAACGAAGACTCGGATCAGAAGCTCTTGAATCTCAGTCGATGGTAAGCACTCGTCCAACGCCGACGTTATCGCGACCATGACCCATGTGAAGCTATCCATGCCGTCCTGGTGGACAAAGCCTATTGTCGGCCATCTCCTTTCCATTTCGCGTGCATCCACAAGGCCACCCCGCTTGAGTACAGCTCTTCGATCCTCACCAAGAGCTTCGAAGAGGTCAGGGTCGTCCTGACCTGTGGCAATGGAGTTGTCAGACCTTCTCCCTTGATCAATATCCATAGTTGTGTCTGGTATGAACGAGCTGCGTTGAATCAGGCCACTAGTGCCGGCAACGAATGAGACATCGCTTCTTTGTTGCCCCAAGAACCCTCCACTGTCGGGCGTGGATCTAGTGGGACTGCCTTCTAAGGACGTGTGTTCGGATTGAGTGGCAGGCCTAGTGGAATGAACCTCTGGTAGGTAAGCCGTCGCACTGTGGTGCTCAGATTCAATGGTATGACGGGTAAAACGGGTTTCCGAAGACGGTACATTCGGTGGATTCTGTCTAGACTGTATTGCGCGGACGGCAGGGAGAATCTTGTAAAGATCCTCTACGGTGGTGGTAAGCCGGTGAACGATGTTTGCTAACTCGGAACCGATATCCCTGTGGCTAAAGTCCGCTCTGATGATTTGAAGAGCAGTGTGCTCACTGTGCTCCAGAACAAACGTTTGGCTACTAGCGCTGCTGCGTGTTGCATTCGAGTAAGTCGAATTTGTGTCTGTAGTTCGGCCCATGAGAGTAGTTGCATGTGCAATTGCGAGTGGTGTGGAGTGCAGAACATTCAGGAGTCGCAGAGCCTCATCTCGATAGGTAACGGACCCAAGTCGATTTCCTAAGATAGCCATCGCTTCATCTGTCGTTATTGATCCAACTTCGACAGTCGTGTTCTTGTTGTTGATGCTTCTGAACCGCCTTGCAACATCTTGATCGCGAGACGCAATAAGTATTGATCCATGCGGAACTTGGGGTAGGAAATTAGAGAGTACTCTCAAGGGTGGAATGGAGGTAGCTGTCGCATGATCAGGCGACCTGCCATATGAGAAGAACACATCCCCGTGGTTAGCGTTGTCTACCACTATTGTCCAGTGCCCGTTAGACTCGTCGCGCAGCCAGTTGCTAACGAGTGGCAGCAGATCAACCCTAGGATTCTCCCATTGTGTCATCTTTGTCGCTTCGGCGATCGCACGATAGTCTTCTTCAAAGCTTGCTCGCGTCGCTGCGTTGATCCAGAACACCCATCGTGCCGGTGTCTGCTCTCGGACGCGATAAATGTACTCGATTGCGACCTGTGTTTTCCTGAGACCCGGATCAGAACTTCTTCACCATTCAAAAGCCTCGGCACTTACCCAACACCTGCAGGTCCGAGAAGTGTTGCGCAGCCAGCGGGCTGGCAGCAGATTTGAAACACCTCGTTCAGACAATGGCGGTCAATGAACTCCTCGTTTCGCTGGAAGGGAACACTCCAAGCACGCGATGCCAGCGGTTTAGCAAGACCTCCGTTCTTTAGCAAACGTTCAGCTTTTCTCCGTAATCGCATCAAAGCCCTGTCCCGCCCCTCACCATACAAAAGCGTCATGTGGATGCCAAGCAGCCCTAAGAGTGAGTACGCCGCATCCTCTTCTCTCTTCGTTTGCCGATTCTTCATCCAGGAAATGCGCTCGTCAATGCTGTAACGTGATAGCGGACTACCCTGGAGTGCTGAGATTGGTATTTGCGTCCTGTAATGCAAAGCTTGCAATAGCGTCGTCTTGTTTCCCAGTAGTCTTCCATCCTTGGCAAAGAACTCAACGACTTCTGGTGCGAGCATTTCTTGCAGCGTCCATCCACGCTGGAACCATCTGCTATTCCGAAACAGTCGCGCCCACTCTTGCTGGGACATGTCTTCAAGGCTCCCATCAGCTGCGACGTCCGAGAGAAGGACATAGCATTTCCTTGCGTTTCGATACCACTTGAACATGGAGTTAATCGCTTCCGACAATTCATTGCTACTGTTCTTGTCAATACAACAGGTGTCAACCCAGAAGAAACCCAGATTGTCCGTAGCAGCTTGTTCAGAGCAGAACACTAGCTTGCTATACCCTAAAACATGCTTAGCCCGACCGTGTCTTAAATCTGAGAATGTGACTTCATCTTCGTCCGAACCCCAGGTGTGCGATAGGATAGCGTAAGGCGGAACATCTCCGCCAAATCTCTCAACAAGGCTGAAACCGGCAGATCCTGATAGGCGCTGCAACAATCGCATCACCGCAAGACGAGAAATACGTCGTACGAGTAGACCGGGAAGCAGTAGGTGAATGGGGCTGTGAGGTCCTCGCTGTGGAACGGGGGTGCGGAGGGGCAGGCTGGACGTGGAGGCAGGCTGGATGTATATGAGCCACCAACGGGGCTGAGCTTACGCAATTTGCTGCAGTCAGCCACCCTCGAAGACAACGCCACAGACGCGTCTCACAAAGCTGCACCGCATCGGTGCGAACGTAGTCAAACCTGCTTTTAATGTTTTGATACCTGCGCAGTCTAAAGCTCGCATGGGATGACGCTCGACTAGCAAGCACAGAGGAAAGGAGAATTTCGAAAGCCAATGATAGAGCTTCAGTGATAGAGGTCAGTTCTGTGATGATATTTCAGGTGGTTTGAGTGAGTAGGGGAGGCAAAAGCGAGTAGCATCGGAAGGCGACGATTGATGAACACGCCGGGCGCTCGGCCTAGTGCACGGGTAACATCCATGGATCTCCACCTGGACCCACACGTCACGTGATGCTCAACAGACCACCAGGGCACCTCTTCAGTGTTGTCGTGAGCATTTGTCTTGTCTCGACTTCGACATTGATATACCTTAAGACGATCAAGGTGTAAACCAGTGTTTCTGCCGCAAACTGATGCTCGGAATGGTCGATGAAACAACGTCGTTTTCGAGATGGAGGTTATAGTGAGGCAAAGAACTTGAAGCGTTCCCCAAACACCGGTCGTCATGCGCAGTACAGGATATGACCAAGCGAAAACATATGCTAAAATGACATTCATAGGACCATGAACTTGTGGGATTGAAACATGCTTTTGCTGTGGTATCGAAATCATGTCCGTAATCTACCATAATGTGAGACGCCAAACTCCAAGACTATGTCGGAAGATCGTTTAATGACTGTCGAAATCGTACTGTCATATCGCAGAAGATACCATCTGTGCCCTAGATGCATCCCTACTCGTCAACATCCATAGCCTCAACACCGCCACCAACCTTCCTCTTCAACATCTTCTTCGTCTTAGTCTTCTGCTTGGGCAGCTCCTCCTCAAGCTCACTGAGCTCGCTCTCCTCAGCCTCAAGCTCCTTCCTCCTAGCCGCGACCTTCTCCTTGACCTTCTGCACATCAACCTCCATCTCCTCCTGCTCAACCTCCTCCTTGGCGAACCTCTCACTCGGCGGCAGCAAGTGCTGGTTCTCCTCGACCAGCTTCCTGTCCTCCTCACGCTGCCTCTGCTTGTTGCCACGCATGCGCGCCTTGTAGAATGCGCGCTCTCTCCTCTGCCGGATCTCGGATACACGGCCCATGGCCTTGAGGGTGGTCTGGATGAGGTCGCGGTTGTATCGCACGGGCACGTTGCGGCGCTGGGCGAAGGTGAGGGTCGAGTCGACGGTCATTTCCTTGTTGTGCGCGCGGCGGAAGGATTTGGTCCAGGCCAGCTTGCGGGGGTTGCGCTTCATTTTGAAGTTCTTGTGGCATTTGCTCTTGCAGAAGCGGAAGGCCTTTGCATCGTTGCGCACTGGTAGGGTCAGTAAAAAGTTGCGGCAAAATCAACGCTTATACGTACCAAAGGTTATACCCTTGGACGGGTACACCGGCGAAGAGCAGAAGTAGCAAGTCTCGATTCTCATCTTATCGTCGTGGCGCGAATGCGATCGCGCTCGTTATCGTCGTCGGTAGGTATGCGCTTTTCCGCGTCGTAGTAATCGTCAGCACGGGCTGAGATTGGAATATATAAGGATCGACCACGCTTCACTTAGTTGGCGGTGGTGAGGCGGGTGTCGTGTAAAGGTGTGGAGGTTGAAGTTCGAGAAGTTCGCCGGCTCGAAATTTTGGGTGGCCCGTGCATGCCAACCCACCTGCCATTCTGGCCCGCCAATTGCGATGCTTCTCGACCGAGACACCTCCGCAAATTTCCTTCAGACCACCTCGCCGCCGCCATCCACCTAAGCATCGCCATCTGACGTATCCTCCCGCCCACCTCGCATCGCGACTTCACACTACCCGTATTCCGGAACACCGAAACCGCATAGTTGAGCCCAGATAGTGCGACGAGATGTCTGCCTGGGTTTGGATATTGGGCGCCGGTGCCACTGCTTTCTTCGTACGGCCTCCAATTTCCTTAGTCACCGTTCTATTATGACTGGTTCGGGAACTGTCGGAATATGATAATTCACGACGAAGATGTACTGACGGATATGAATAGGGTCGCGCAGCACTTGTGGCATTACGGAGATCAGGCGGTGGAGCCGGAGCGCTAGGACGTGGATACTACAAAGGCGGCTTTGAGCCCAAGATGACACGCAGAGAAGCTGCCCTAATACTAGAGATGCCGTACGCCTCCCGCAAACCCATGCCTCGCAAGACGAACAGAGACTAACGAATTCCAGCGAACGCGGCATCACGAAAGAACTATTACGGAAGAAGCACCGATCGCTTATGCTCCTCAACCATCCCGATCGCGGCGGTAGCCCCTACCTTGCAACCAAGGTCAACGAAGCGAAAGAACTACTCGAGAAGGAGGTCAAGGGTTAACTTGATGGGCAAGAGGTGGATGATGTGTATACCAAGACTTTGTACTATATCACGGCATGATTCTCAGCATCAGCATGGCGTTGGACTGAATACGATTAGCGATTTACGACTCTCAATATGGTTCTATCCTGTTCATGTTTTACGAACTCGGTGAACTCCAAGCTTAGTGACTATGACAGATAGGTGCACCACCCCACATTTCATTACAGTCGCGAAGAGGCGGGCGATGAATACGGCGACGACGCTGACGAGGGACATGACGACCGCATCGAGATACTCAAAAACACGGAGCAAACGATGTGGGATAGGATTGGGCATCTGAAGGGTGAATACACATATGATGACGAACAGCAATCGGAGTCTGAGCCAGAAGCGGGATCTGGGGATGAGCAAAAACAAGAGTCTGCAGTAGGGGGATCGTCGGATATGGATCTTGAGTCGGTTTGTGATCAGATTGGGAGGTGCTTAGAGGGAATAAACTCATTTTATACAAGGGAAAATATGAAACAGGTTTGTAGACTACATCGGAACAAAAACTTACGAAATAGGTGACCTAACGTCAACGTAGGCTCTAGGGTGTTGAGCGTTTTCCAATATTGGCGTGAACTTCTCATCCGCGGTACCTTTGCGCATCCGAATCGCATGAAACGACGAAGCCGGGGGTAGCTCGTCATGTGATTGAGTGTTGTGGAATGTGAAGAAGTCTTGATACTTGGACCAAATTTCGGAAGCACCCCTGAAAGCCTGCGTTGGCAATGTGAGAAAGCAAACACTGGTGTCATTCCATAGTATTTACAAAGCGCAAAGAAACACCTTAATCATTACCCTTGCACCCATTCGTCCATCCACCCGCCGCCTTGACAATCTTGTTATTCGCCCAACACCTCGCACGTACCCAAATCGGCGTACTAAACGTTGCATACCACTCGTGCCCATCATGATCAGCCGGATTATCAAAGTACTCGAACTTCCAAAAGGTTGTACCAAGGCCATAGCAGCCATTCATGTTAGGCCGAAGAGTATCTTTTCCGTAATCCCAGGTCGAGAAGCCAGCACCCTCGACCTTGTAGCGTCCGTGAGTCCCCTTATACCAGCCCTCGCAGCGGCCATATGGCGCTTTTGGCGGCGGCCAGGGGCGGTTACTGCGGCGGGGGTTGAGCTCGTACTTGTAGTCTCCGCCGCTGCGAATGTATCTGCCACCACCCTTCCAGTTCATGGGGTTATCGGAGGTGTCGCATGAGTTCATGATCTTCTTCATTGAGTCCACGCACTCGTCCTTGTCGAATCCCGAAACACCATTGCTGAGGGTGACGACGTAGTCGTGCTGCTCTGGTGTGCCTTCGTCGTAGGTCTTGGAGTAACTCCAGTTGATCTTGTTTTTGTCGTGCTTATCTTGGACTTCCTGGCAGAATCCCTCGTAGTTCTCATTGGTGCGGTTGCCGTTGACGTAGAATTTGCTACCTGTTTTGGAGAAACATGTAAATTCGTCTTTGACGGCGGTGCAGGCAGGTGAGTCGGCGCCCAGAACAATGGCGCGCAGGTCCATGAGTTCTGAGAGAGCGAAGGAGGCTATGGTCAGGTGGCCGGCTTCGTTGGGATGGAACTGCGAATGTCAGTCAAGAAACGTTGGCAGACAGGTGCCTGGATGCAGCTAGTACTTACGTTACGGCCAATCGTGTCGGGCATGCCCATGCCAAAGGTCATATCAAAGCCACCATCCCCAGGGCAGCCTGGTGGTGAGGGTGCCCGGGAGTCAAGCTTGTGCCGGACGGCAGCACGTGGATCAGGTGACTTGTAAAGAATAGAATCGTAAAGTGTACGTTCGAGGTTTCGATCGCGAGCCTCCATCATAGCTCTGATGCGATTCACCTGGCGTTTCTCCGAATTGGAGAGCCTGGTCGAGTTCAATATCTCCTCGAGATCCATGTCGCGCTTTCGTAGCTCCTGCCGCTCGAAATCATTTTGCCACTCATCCCAAGGGTGCGTGTCGGGCTTGATGAAGTGCATGTTCGGTTGCTTTGGATCTGGATAGTCACCATTGCTACTCGGCGAACACATGCGGGCGTCCACCTCATTCGAGACCCAGTAATCCCAATCAGCGTAGCCAACCTTGTATTTGATCTTATCACTCTTAGCGGCTTTGTCAACGGCGTCGCGAATAGCCTGGTTGATGTCAAGCACCAGCTGATTGAAGACGTGGCGACGTTCGATAGTGAGAGCTCGGTACGAGGAACCCAATGGGAGGAACCAGAAGAAGTCCCACGACTGGCGATCGCAGTTGTCTTCCTGTGTGTCGAAGAATTGAGCATAGCTGTTCACGACGACGATACCGTCCTCGTTCATCTTCTCGTCGAGGGCTTCCAGAATCTGAAAGATGTTGTCGGTGATAATATCCTTGGCATTTTCCTGGGCCTTTGCGATGACGGTCTCGCAGGCGGATGTCTTGCCGTAGGGCAGCATGATGCAATCTGCAATCATCTTGGCGAGACAAAGGTCGTTTCCGCCAGAAGTGAAAGTGACGAAGTCGAGCTTGCCCTCTAGGGCCTGTGCCTGCTGGTAGATTTGTTCAGAACGATCGCCGCTGCAGGCGAGGTACTGGAAGCCGCCGTCCTTTTCGATGTGGGCACCAAATTGTGCCTCTATAACCTTGGGGTATGCCATGTCATATCTGGAACACTTCCAGTTGTCTCGAACCTCTTCCAGCCCACTGGGTACTCTGATAGCTACCTCGTCCGCAGTGATCCTGTGGCCGAGAGGTCTTCCAGCACCAATGCCGGCTGTGTAGCTATCGCCAATGGCTGCCCAGCGTTTGATCCACTCCATACTGCTTGGATCATCATCCCGCTTGCGAAGGGTAGGCGGTGTCGGCGAGGATGACGAGTTGACAGATGAGGCAGCTTCTGAACCTTGATATAGTCTTGCACTTCTGGCATGTCTTCCATGGTGTGCGTGGTGTGGAACGTATCCATTCGTCGAGCTGATCAGGACCGAGAGGCCCAAGATCAACTTGATAAACATGTCGATTGGTGTTATCGGACTAAACGAGAGACATGAACGAAGAATGAGCGTGAAGCGTAGGGCGAATGACCAACGTTGCGAGCGTGTGAACTAGGCTCATAGACTATGAACAAGCAAGTGAAGCTTCGGAAGAGACGGGAGAAGAATTAGCCAAAGGCGGTTGATGATCAGGCGTCCAGAAGTCGAGATGTCCCCTCGCCGCCTCAACGCAGCACCAGGATTCTCAGCCAAGGCCGGACTATGGACATCGTCAATGATTTCACCCCGGTAGTCTGCAGGGTGACATTTCGATTGCGAGAACTAGATGAATGTTCCCGTCTGATATGGGGGCGAAAAGCCTAAGTCGGATGAGGCAGGCAACATTGTATGTACGCGATGCTACCCAAGACAAAGTGTCTTTGGTGGAGACCTACCCAGGTACCATCAGCGTATCGGCCTGACAATGGTAGAATCCCATCCAGGTACGTACGAATCCACCACTCACGAGCCAGCTCATTTGCGTTCACAGCCTAGGCGCATGCTGCAGGGCGTACCTGCATCAACGAGATAGTGTCGGGGGTCGCTGATTGAGGTTAAGACGATGGAGGTGCTCGGCGGCTAAATGCAGGGCGGAATTTAGTGGCGTCCCGGCTCGGCAGGGTCCTCGCGTTGACCCACCTCGACAAACTCAACCTCATCCTTCGTTCATCTTGGCACATACATCGCGCCGGAGCTTACACTACAGCAAATGAGTTTCTTATTGATTTCGCCTTGCTCGCCTACGGGCCTGGCGGCAGGTTTGCCAGGCCGCCCCTGATGACCGCAGCTGTGAGCCAGGTACGGGACGGGAATTGGCGCTGCGCGCCGCTCGATCATCGTCCGGCCGTGAATGTCTCGTCCCACTCGGTACCACTACGCTCTTCGTCAAGCTGTCTTTCTCGCTGGGGACATTGATCGCGCATTTCTTGTTTCTTGAAACTTGTTGTACAAACACTCATTCCACATCATCATGACACCCAGAGGTGTTTCATTCAAGGGCCTGGCCCTCAGCCTGGGCCTCCTTCTGACTGCGGAAGCACTTGATCTGGGCTCTTTCGGCGGACAAGCGGAAGTCAGGCTACTCATGGAAAACGTTGCTGGCCAGGAAACCACGCCTGAGGCTAGAGAGATGCTTATCAAAGCAAATGAGAAGCCGGACTACACATGCACTGCAACTAAGTCATGTGACCTTGGATGCTGCGGACCTCTGTAAGTCGGCGATATGAGCATGTACAATCGGCCATGATGTTAATGACAGTCGTCAGCGATGACACCGGTACTGGTGCCTGTGGTTTTGGTCCCGTCTTCTGCGGCGACAAATGCACCAGCGATTGTAGTCGTAAATCTGAATGCGATCCCGGCACCTGGGGTCTCCAGTATGCGAACCTCACTACTTGCCCACTCAACGTGTGCTGTAGTGAGCATGGCTTCTGTGGCACGACGGTTGACTTCTGCGGCCCCAATCCTGTGCCGCATCCTCAGTGCGACCTCTCGCAGCGGAGTGCCGACGCGCGCACCATCGGCTACTACGAGGGCTGGAACTTCCAGCGCCCTTGTGGTAACATGGAGCCTGAGGACATTCCGCTGGGCCACTGGACGCACATCAACTTTGCCTTTGCTCTTATCAACCCCAAAACGTTCCACATCGAGGACATGGATCCAGGTACCGGATCACGTTACGGTCGTGTCGCAGCCCTCAAGGAGAGACAGCCTGGCCTCAAGATCTGGATTGCTGTTGGAGGCTGGGCTATGAACGATCCCGGCCCGTACCGGACTGCCTTCTCCGACATGGCCGCCAGCGAAGCAAACCAAGACAAGTTCTTCGACTCACTGTTGACATTCATGAGGCGATATAACCTAGATGGCGTTGATCTAGACTGGGAGTAGTAAGTGACAACCACTCATCATATCTGGCAGCTAATCTGACACACGCGCTTTAGTCCTGTGGCTGAGGATCGGGGCGGTATACCGGAAGACTTTGACAACTACGTCAATCTTCTGCGGAGGCTTCGCGAGCGCTTGAACTCATCCGGTCGGGAATACGGCATCAGCCTGACTCTTGTGAGTAGCAACCAGTCCCTGCTATACTTTTTGTTGTTCCATCGCGACTGACCCTAATAGCCTGCCTCTTACTGGTATCTCCGCGGCTTCAATCTTCAAGGAATGGAGCCATATCTCGACTGGTTCAACATGATGACGTATGACATCCACGGTGTCTGGGACGCCAGCATCGACAGTCTCGGCCCTATTGCCCAGGCTCATACGAACTTGACCGAGATCAAGATGGGTCTCGAGCTCCTGTGGCGCAACAACATCAACCCAGAGCGTGTTGTATTGGGTCTCGGGTTCTATGGCCGCAGCTTCACGATGAAGGACCCTGGATGCATGACGGCTGGCTGTGAGTTTAGCGATGGCGCTAACGGCGGCGCATGCACGGGCACGCCCGGCGTGCTGTCGGCGGCGGAAATCAACGAGGTCATCGCCAATGGCGCCACTGTCACCCACGATGAAGAGGCTGCTGTCAAAATTGTCACTTGGGACTCGAACCAGTGGGTGTCATTCGACGATACTCAAACGTTGGGAACAAAAGTTGATTTTGCTCATCAGCATTGCTTAGGAGGGTAAGTGCGACGATCTGGTTCCCAATGCATCGCGAATCTGGGACCATTTGCTAACGAGAATGCAGAACCATGGTCTGGGCTATAGATCTCGACGACGGTACGCTTACCAAAGCTCTTGGCGAAAACATCGAGAGACGACCGATGCCCACGTACAAACCAAGACAGGTCTTTGAATGCGGTGCAAGGCCCGAGTTGTAGCTAGCGACCTGGGCGTGTTCACGTCGCAAGGTCTAGACATATCCATTATGAGTGACATTTATAGCCATGGTTTAATCGCAATAGTGATATGTTTTCTGATGAATGGCAAAGATACACCCCGTCCGCGTGAAGTTCGCGACCGGTGCACGGCCTGTGGGAGGCCTCTTGCCCTTATACATTACCTTGTCAAGGTCAGCCCTCCACGCCAGCCTAGGAAAAAGCTAAACACCCTACAGTCTACGTTGACGTTAGATCGCCTACTTTGCAAGTTTTTAGTTTAATGTAATCTGCAGATCTGTTAGGTTTTTTCTAGCATGAGGTGCCCCAGTTTCACGCGGTGTTCACACGAGTATGACGACATGTATGTGATTGTAGCTAAAAGTGCCCAGTGATTACAACGAAAGTCTATCTACATAATACATGAACGGACTTGGCTGGTACTTGTACACGCGGTACTCATCAACATGTACCATCTTTGGTGTCGCCGGCGCGAAAAAATTCATCACTGCTCCTCGCTCCCTTGAGTCTGCCTTGGTATTCGCTTGATCCTGAATTGTGCGGCACCTCCAGGGTGGAAGGCGCGGGCTCGCCATAGAGAAGGACTATACGATCGACATCCATATTGCTGGGGCGGTGACGAAGTGGGATGATTTGGTCCGGCATGGAGTCCGCTTTGTATTTCATGATGACACGTCGATTCGGGCCATTGTCGCCGCCACCAGCGCGAGAAGGATACAACATGATCGAATCTGGGTCAAACTGCTTGTCTCGAAACATGTTTACAGTATTGTCAACGGGAAGCCAATCAGCAGCGCTGAAACCATATTTGTTGGCAACGCCGCGCAAGATACAAAGGTTGTCGTACTCCTTCTGCAAGACCTCCCGCTCTTTATCGTCCGTCTCCGTATCAATCAGGACCTGTACTGATTTGTGAATCTTGTAATGGTCTTCGAGGTTTCCACAATTGAAGTCGGAGGTCTCGAAGTACGTTTTTTCATTGTGCAAAGGAATGTTCCAAGAGGGCCCGAAGATGTCGCTCTGTTCCCAGTAATACGGATTCTGGTGCTCGTGGGCAAGGCCCCAGGCGTGACCTAACTCATGGGCGATATTGGCGGGGGTGTTTTCTTGACCGACACCTTCCTTGTCAGAAAGGTGCATGGTTGGCCCACGGACGGCTGTCGCGGGGTTGTCCGCGATCTCCTGTGCGTCGACCACGGGAATGCCCAGCGTAGTGGAAAACCTGCCGTAGTCGTTGTAATGGATGTGCAACACGGAGTCGCGCTTGTCTTCAGACTTGCATTCTGCATCTGAGACTTCCTCGTACTTGAAGCCATGTCTGTTGAGCTGAGCCCACAGTTCTATGGCCGACCTGAAGAGGCCTTCGAGCTTATCGTGACCCTGCGAGTTTTCGAAGCAGTATCTGATCGTCTTTTTTGGCCAGATGCGGGGTAAGTCTGCTTGACCTGGCCGACTCTCAATGGAAAAAGCGCGCTTGCTGAGCGACGAAGTCGCGTTGAGGGTTTCGATGGCTGGGTAGTCAGGGCGAGGGTTTGTACGTTTGTTTGGTGCTTTGGCCTCCCAAAACCTGCTGCCACCAAGAACTCCTTCGGCACTAGCGAGCAAGAAGATGAGAATGGAAAAAAGATGCATGTTGAACGAGTGTGTTGGTAAACGAGTGTATGAGTGAATGAGCTAACGAGTGACTTCCGCTCGAGACGGCGAATTGGTGACTACCAACAACCAAGCAACGGTAACAAGTATTCAAAGATTAATTGCGCCGAGTGAAGGGCACACACAACATACCTGGATCCAAGCGCCATCCGACCCTGGTCTCGGCCTTGCGCAAGGCTGCCTACGCAGGTAGATGCCCATCTCTGTTGGGACCTTTCGCTTACAGTCTCTTTCGATAGAATGCGCCAATAAATTTTGCCGTCGTGCAGTTCCCGCCTTGATGGTCATCCAGTCAGCATACTATGTTAGCTTCAATCATACGTCTCCACTTGTCCCGGTCGTGGTAATCGAAAAGGGCAGGTCCCGACCCCTATCGATTACGCCCTGCTTGCATCCAATATGAGCTATGCTTGGCAGAATCCTGAGGCTAAGGCATGCAATGTAACGTGGTGAAGAAAGAGGATGATAAAACTTTGTCCGTGGCGGCACGGCGGGTTCCTGCAGGTGAGCTTAGCCGCCTTAGCCCCACTAAGAATCTGCGCCGATAGGCTAAATCTGTCAGTTGCACCATCAAGCACTACGACATGCGGCTACGAAGCGAGCATCATCGCCGCTCTACCTGGAAGACCCTGCCGAGACATGCACCCTTGCATCAGTCAGACGACTAGAATGATGGACGGCTGGCCTTAACAAACTCGGCATTGTACTCAATGAGTATTCTAGTATCGCATTCTGGTTTTCGGGCCGCTGGACATCCCCTTACACCTGGACTTCAGGGCTTGTTCATTCGTTTTCGTACATTCATAGCAGAACCAGAGCACTTCGCGATCCGCTTACGTCAAGCTTCAATCTTCGAGGACTGGTTGTACACACTGGTCTCTCGACTACTTCCATAGCCAGCCGCTCGCCTAGCTGCTGCGTCAAGTTCGACCATGCGTTTACTGAGCCAACAAACGCGTTGCCTGGCGGCGGGCCTACTTCTCACAGTCGTCGGTGCCCAAGACTCCAGTCCTACAGGTCCAGTACACCCGGGTCAGCCCGAGAACTGCAACGGATGGCATACCGTGGTCAAGGACGAGAATTGTCAGATCGTGTCTCAAGCCTACGGTATATCCACGGAGCAGTTCCTTGAGTGGAACCCCGCGGTTTCCTCCGACTGTCGCGACAACTTTTGGCTCGACTCGGCCTACTGTGTGAGCGTCGGAAAGACCAGTACCAGACCCACCATATCCTCGCGTCCTACATCCACGTTCACTTCTGGTTCTAGATCATCTTCCTCCGGAATCACTTCTCAGACGGCCATCACGTCAACCCCTGCGACGACGAGCGCTTCGTACAACTCGACTTATTCTGTCTTGCACCCCGTCACCTCGTGGAACGTGTCGACTACCAGTACCGACAATGCATGGCCACCTACCAAGACGCTCGCGGGGCAGACGGAGATTTGCAACTCATGGTACCGCGTTATGCCCGGCGATACATGTCAGCGAACGGTAGATAAGTTCGGTCTAAAATCCATCGACGAGTTTGTCAGCTGGAATCCCACGACCAGTGACGATTGTGAGATGCTTCTCGCCGATTACTGGGTCTGTGTTGGCGTTCAAAGACAAACAGGTAACACGGATCTGATATGGGAGACGGCCCAGCCAGACTTCACCGCGCCTCCCGAGCCCACCGATTACACGCCTGTTACACTACCCACAGCTGATTCGAGTTTTGCACCAATCCCATCGCATGGACCTATGCCGTCCAACTGCAAAGTTTTCCATCAGGCGACAGCCGACCAAAATTGCAATGACATTGTGAAGTTGTACGGCTACTTCTCGCAACAGCAGTTCTTGTCGTGGAACCCAGCACTCGATGGCAATTGCCTAGGTCTTTGGCTCGACACTTGGTACTGTGTTGGCGCATACGCGGATGCTGATCTCCCACTACCCGCACATCAGACGGCCAAACCGACGGAGGGCAAAATCCCTCTGGGATACCCCAACGACTGCGCGCGATGGTATCAGACAACCTTCGACGACACGTGCGACCTTATTGCGCTTATGTTCGGTAGCTTCAGCGAGGCCGAATTCGTGAAGTGGAATCCCTCCGTCTTCGGCGACTGCGCCGGCATCGTTTCAGATGCATGGTACTGTATAGGTCGCCCGGGCACGCCCACTACGCGTACTCCAGGCGCGCCTTCGCCGACGCAGATGACAGAAACCATACAACCGACCGCGACGCAGCCGACAACCACTACAACAAAGCCAACTGAGCCTGTGCAGACACCTTCACCTATCCGCGAAGGCATGGCGGACAATTGTGTGAGCTTTCACCTCCAGCAGCCAGACGAGTTCTGCTACGCGATGGCGACTGGCGCCGGCATCTCCTTGGCGTAAGTGCTTTCCGCGTCCAACCTCTTTCCACGGTCCCTTCTCTTGACCTTAGCTCTACCATCTCGAAGCTCATACTGACAATATCATATAGCCAATTCTACGAGTGGAATCCCGCCGTGGGCAATGACTGCCAGAACCTGTGGCCTGATTACTATTACTGCGTTGGGGTATAATCAGTTTGATGGCGGTGCACATCTAGGTGCAGAACTTGCCGCCTTGGCGCTGTCAAGATGTTGTCAAGATAGCTGTTAATAAGTGTAAATTTGCTTACATGCGGTGATGGTGTCTTGCGACGCGGTGTTGGACCAGATTGTGGATGGTGGATCCGGACTAGCGGCAAATGGTCTTGGCAAACACGCTAGATAGATTAGACCCGTGGACCTCTCGGGCTGGAGACGGTCCAAACCCCGAATGAGAGGGGCAGTCTTTTCCCTAGAACGATGCGCGCCGCCAACGATGTGAAGCCCCTTGCATTGTACATCGGATCATTATGGGCAAGATGCCGTTCCTTGGCGGTTGACGCAGGGGTGACAAACGAGGACGGAGGCGCAATCAGCCCTGGAGCGGCCGCCTTCTTCATAACGCCAGTGCGTCGCCGCCCACATGTCGTGTGCCACACGCGTTCGGGCGGACGGTAGCTACCTATGTATGAGCTTACTGCCCATTGCCTGATCTCTTCTCTGTCCATTAAGACCGTCCTCTTCTCGCATCGCCAACCATGTCCAGGCTCAGCGCATGGCTGAAGAAGTACCTGCGCATCGAATCGAGCCCCAAACCGCCGTCTCCGGACGAGCCGCCGTTTCTACCTCCTTCGCGACGACCGATTACACCGACTTCGATCGACACACCAGCATGCCTCTTCTTCCAGCTGCCGTACGACATCCGAAGCATTATCTTATCCATGGCCTTCGATAGACGCATGCTCCACATGGATCTTGTACAGCAAGCAGGCGCATGGCAATGGAGGGGCCTCCCCTGCGGACGTAATCACCCAGCATGGAAGCCGTCCATGCGATGGCATTGGATAGGCCCGTGGAATGATGCGTGCATAACGCAGTTGGAGATGGACCGGTATAGAAGTCGCGACCCAAACGACCCCGCTGTGCGTTCTGGGGTGTATGACATTGGCGCTATGGGGTTTTTGCTGTCTTGCAGGCAGGCGTACATGGAAGGTGTTGATGTCTTGTATGCAGCCAACTGCATAAGCATCTACAGCGAGCCCTTGCTTCTTCATCTTCCTAGACTGATTCCGCATAACCGACTGGCATCGATCACTTCTCTGGAATTGACAGTTCAGGCACACCGTATTGAGAAAGATGATGGCACAGTGTACTTCAATATGGACCACCTGAAGCCCATTCTCGACAACATCGTCAAATACTGCCCCAATCTCCGCAAATTCTACTTGTCCCTGCTTGTTTACTGGGACCGGCGTGGCCACGATCTACTCACTGGTCCAGCCTTACCTCTACTTGATGCCTTCTGGAGGTCAAAACAGTTGCGCAATATGATAGTCGAGCTGCCTGAACCGCACTTTCGAGCGCTCAAGACCGCTCGGCCTATAACCCAGCATCCACGTGAGGCACCCTGCAGTGGTCCTGGGAAACGTTCGGATTGGAGAGCTTTGGATAGCAAGGAGCCTCAGGTACAATACAGATCTCTCGAGCGCTACCCAAGTCCGCCCTTGAAGCTACCGGTAGGAGACGGCGGAGAGGATGAAGTGGAGAGTGCGGGATACTGGCTCCGCGAAGGTCATGGAGGATTTGAGCACCTCATATCAAATTGTGGTGCCCATTAACGGCAACGTGGTACCAAATCCCTTGGGAACAATCCGAAATCTTAGAATTTAGGCTAGGGAATTCAACATGCTGATCCGAGAAAGCGTTAGGAACAGCTAACGCATTCGAAAATTTGACAATGAACCGTGAGCCCGTGAACCAATTCTAATCTCATTGGCGCAAAGCTAGAGCCTGTCATGCCGGCTTTGCCGCGGATCAACGATGCGCTAAAACTAGGGCTTGTGGCGAAACGGAACGCTTGCTTTTGCCGCCCCATAGCACCTTTTCGCCCAACACCATCTCACTAATTTGTTCGGACAAGCACGAGTACACAGGCATATTCAAGCGCGTGAACCATCATGAACAATGCATGTACTGGGGGTGCTTGCCCCGGACCAGGCCGCACGTGGGAGTCTCGAAAAGCCATTCGCGGCGAAAGCAGGCGGGAGCAGCAATTTTACCGGTACAATCCGACCGTTCATTGTGTTGACAACCAACTCCACAACTATGCTTTGACAGGACTGATGTTTCCGTAAAGGTACTATGGCCCCTTCCGGCAGATGTCTGACTATGGCCCTCAGTACTGCGACGTCCGCATTCCTGAAGCCAGAGAGAAACACAAACCGGTGTCATGTCCCGATAAGATCCTCACAGCCTTCTGTCAGCTGGGCGCTCTGCGGATGAGGGCCCGCCGTTGTTTGATATTCTTCTTCGATGTCAATCACGCCTACATCATGGCTGAGGCGACACAAACACTGTCACTCGAAAATGATGCGATACACGAACCCGGCGATGAGATCTGGATGGGTCACTCCATCATCCCGCGCGATGTAGCCTGTTGTGAGACCACCGTCAACCTTCCTTCATTTCCAATCACTGCAGCAGCAGATGGCGACATTAGGAAAAGCGCATTCGTAGTAAACGACTTGACCAAGCATCCGGATCTGTCTACCAGGCCGTACGTTACTGACTTTCCTAATGGCCGATTCTACGCCGGCGTGCCAATTACTACACCATCTGGAGTCAACATCGGCGCATACTGCATCCTGGACGACAAAGTCAGAGACGGAATCTGTGAGAAGGACCTCGGCTTCTTGCGCGACATGTCGCAGACTGTTGTGAACCATCTCGAGTCTGTGCGAGCCCTCTCAGAGCGGCAGCAAACCAATCGCATGGTGGCTGGGCTTGGAGATTTCGTGCGCGGGACTTCGGGCGCTGCCCGCAATGCGCCGCCAGCAACTCACATGGTCCCAAATAAGGGCGGCGCAGGAGCCCAACAATCCTCCTCTGTTCAGTATCGCCTTCCAGATGCATTAATAGAAACTGCCAGAACACCCGCTACGGCGTCATCACAGTCAGCAGGAGGATATTTCACCAGTCAGTATCGATCGAGTTCGCCGGCCGACCACGCTCAAGTATCCGAGAAGCCCTCTGCTCGTCTCCAGCAATCAAGCGACCACAGCGCGTCGTCTCAAGCAATGAATGGGACAGACGCGCTGCCCGGTGCTAGGGCGCGGACTGCGCCTGAGAATACATCGAAGCGTACTGCGTCTTCGTTGGAAAGGTTCATGACCCGTCCCCCGCCTCGCCCACGAGACGACCCCGAAAGCCTTAATAGTACGTATCAGCGTGCAGCGGAAATCCTATGTCAGTCACTCGAACTAGACGGTGTTGCCTTTCTCGATGCGTCTGTCCGCACATTTGGTGGGCTGAGCGAAACACAGAGTACGGAGTCCAACGAGGGGAGCAACGCCGATAGCGAAGACTCGGCAGGCTCGCTCTCATATTCGGAATCTATACCCAAGCCACGAGCGAAAGATTCAAAGGTTTGCCAAGTCCTGGGATGTGCACAAACAACGCGAAACGACACCATGAGGACAAGACATCCTACGGGCGAGCCTCCCACAAAGTTGACAGAATCGTTCCTTCGTAGGCTCATGCGTCGGAATCCACATGGAAAAGTGTGGAAATTCGATGAAGACTTCAAGATGTATTCAGAAGACGACTTTTCCTCGGATGGGTCTGGAGCGAGCACCCAACAACGGAAATTTGCCCATCGCGATCGACGGAACGATGGAGAGATCTTGCAGCAGGCATTTCCTGGGTCCCGATGCATCGCTCTCAATGGCATCTGGGATTACACGAAAAAGCGTTGGGCAATCGCGGGCCTGTACTGGACTTGCGATCCACTCAGGAACATCGCCAAAGACACCGAGATGCAGTTCGTCGATGCTTTCTGTGACATTATTGTGGCAGAAATGAAGCGTCTAGAGGTGGTAGGCACTGACAAAGCCAAGTCAGACTTCATTTCCACCGTATCTCATGAACTTCGCTCCCCGTTACATGGCATTTTGGGATCGTGCGAGCTGTTATCAGAGCACGGTCTAGACGATGCAGCCACGGCTTTTGTCGAACAAATCAATTCGTGCGGACGTACCCTACTGGAAATCATCGAACATCTTCTTGATTTCGCAGATCTTAAGAGCCGACGTTTGAGAAAAGGTGTTGTAAAGAGCTCAAGAATCAGCCAGAAGCAGCTACCACCCACAGTGACCTCTGCTGCCGATGACCTGAAAGCATTAGACGCGAACATCGAGCTCGATACTTTGACGGAAGACGCCGTCGTATCTTCCGTGTACTCCTTCTACTACGGTGGAAACGCGAAAGATCACACTCACCCTCCGGTCATTCTCGACATTGATCGATCCGATGGGAAGCACTGGCATTGCAGCTTAGCCACGGGTGGCTGGAAGCGTGTTTGCATCAATCTCGTCACCAACGCACTCAAATATACGCCTTCCGGATTTGTTCGTGTCTCCCTGAAGCAGGAACCCAAGGCCGGGTCACGACGACGCTTTGACGCTGTACTTGCTGTATCCGACACTGGGAAAGGCATGTCGAAGAAGTTCCAAAGCGATCATCTTTTCCATGACTTTGCCCAGGAAGACACATTGTCGGATGGTTTGGGCCTGGGCATGCACATTGTCTCCCGGATAGTATACGCGATGGGTGGTAGTATCGACGTTGTAAGCGATCAACATGGCACCGGTACTTGCGTAACTGTGCGTGTACCGCTAGAAGATCATCAGCACAATGACCATCGCACCGAGGCCTCGAACAAAAGCAGCATCACGCCGAAGGTCATCGAAGGCCTGAAGATTGGTCTCGTCACGGGAGCGAATTCCGAAGCCAATGTCGAAGATGGTCCGATCGATGCAGCTTCTGCATTAGCCATCTCTTCTATCGAAAACATTCTCAAGTGCTTGAGCGTGCAGTCCGAGCGATGTAATTGGCGACGCGGCAGTCCATACGACCTTGTGATCGTTATGGAGGCTGACATAAATGATTGCCTTGCGACACTTCGAGATGGAAGATCAGCAGATGTTAGTGCTGCACAAGACGTCGGCCGTCTTCCGTCTGTGCTTGTTATATGCAACAACACTCCAAGCGCACGATTGATGGGTGACCGGTGGGCGACGGACGATCTTCGGTCTCTCCTGACCATGCACCATCTTGCTCTACCTTGTGGCGTCAAACAGGTGGCTCGAACTCTATCGGCCATTGTCCGCCTGCACGAGAAGCGTACAACAGCAATCTCGGAAAAGCCAAAGGCTCATGAAGAGCTGAAGAACAACGACTCAACAACTGGCATTGCACAGCACGATGCCAGTATGCATCATCAACTTCAAGTACGATCTCTTGCCTCATTATCGATCACAAATGCAACACCTGTGGTAGAGCAAGCCGGGATTCGTTCAGCAGATTCGCCGTATAAGAACACAAAAGCACTGCCAGTGCTAGAACCACCGGTAGAGGCCCGACTGATCCACTCGCCGAGCGGCCGCGTGTTGGACCCGAAAGCGCTCTCGCACACACCATCTGTCTGGACGCCCATGCTGGAAGCCCTTCCGATCGAAGTACCCCCCAGCTCAGTAGAGAAGCCAACTACCAAGACACCAACCCTGCTTCTCGTTGACGACAACAACGTCAATCTCAAGCTTCTCGCTGCCTTTGCTAAGAAACATAAGTATCCTCATATGACCGCCCAGGATGGTCAGCTTGCTGTCGACGCATTCGAAAACGCTCACAGAAGTGTCATTTCACAGCAAAACATTGGGTCGCAGGCGATAGACACGGTCGCATCCGGCATACCAAATGTAATCCTTATGGACATCAATATGCCGGTCATGGACGGGTATGAGGCTGTTCAACAAATCCGGGCGTACGAAAAGAAACACCACATGACGGCATCGAAGATCATTGCCGTTACTGCGCTGCAATCGGAAGCCGCGCGGGCTGAAGCGTTCGGTAGTGGCTTCAACATGTTCCTGAGCAAGCCGATCAAATTAAAGGATCTAGCGAAGCTTGTTGTACTGTAAGAGGATAGCTTCTAATTACTATGTTATCTATAATGTTAGCTAGTTATCTTACACATTGTATAGAAACGCTACCTAATATAATTTACGCTTAGTTTTAAGTAGTACTTTGCTAAAACTTTCCGCTATATAGTACTATATTAGCTAATATACACTATATATAGCTTTACTCTATAGACTATTTAATCTTTCTATTATTAATATACTTAAAGCTATAACTTATTTATTTTCTTTTAAGAATTATCTTTAAAATAAATTCTTAAAAGAGTATATTAAGTTTTGTAAATAGAATTCTATTTATATATATTAGTGCCTTATACCTAATTTTATAGACTCTATTTAGTAAAAAGATATTAAAAGATACTTAGCTACTATCTTAGAATAGCTAGAAGATTTTAAGATTTTAAGATATTTAGTGTATATTACTATTAGTACTAATACTTATATAAACTATAACTATAGATATTTATATACTCTCTAGTTAATATAGTAGTTAAGAACTATATAATATAGTAGTAATAGAAATACTATACTAGGTCTTATAGTATCTATTTTTTAATAACTATAATATAATAACTATTTTATAGCCTAGATCTTAATAAAAGTTATAGTAGTTTATTATAGCTACTATTTAATAAATAGTATCTTACTATATAAGGTAACTTATAAACGCTATATTCTTACTATACTAGCTTTTATTACTTTTATAAAGTATTCTAGCTAAAGTATTTCTTTACTAAAGTATAGCTTTTTATAAAGCTAGAGAAAGAAGTAGTATTATCTTATCTTTTACTTTATATACTTAGTTATAAATAGTAATAGTATAATTAATTAAAAGTATTCTTTTAGTAAGATAGTTAATAAAATAGTTTTTCTATTCTATTTTTCTTTTAGGTAAAAGACTATAACTACTAAAAAGCTTATATATTTTACTAACAAGCTTTTTAAAAGTAAAAATAGAAGAAAAAATAATAAAAAGTCTTACACTAACTATATATATAGTAAAGATAATAGAGATAGAAGTAATAGAAATAAAAGTAATAAAAATATTAATAAGCCTAGTATATAGCTCTATACTAGTAAAGTAGCTTTTTAGAGCGCTTATAATAGCCTTTAGTATAGTATAAATATAGTAGTTTATAATAGCCTCTATAATAGCTTCTAAAATAATAATCTTAAAAGAACTTATAGAGTAACGCGTTTAAGAGAAAAATAATTAATTAATAATAAAAGGCTTAATTAAGCTTTAGTAAGCAAGGTAATATAACTAGTAATAAGATTAGCTTTAGACTTACTAACGCTAGAAGAACTTATAGAAGAAGTATAGTAAGAATATAGTTAAGAGCTTATTTAATTAATAAGTCTTTAGATCTTTAATTTTACTATAAGCAATAGAATAAGAATAAGAATAAGAATAAGAATAGAAATAGAGATAGAGATAGAAAGTATATATGTAGTAGAAGTATAATTTTATAAGCTAAGATTTTAGTATTTTATTACTTTGTAATTTATAGCTTAGTTAGTTATAAGCTTTTAAAAATATATAATTATATTATAATTCTCTCTACTATAAGTAGATATTAGTATTTATAAAATAGTTACTTTACTACTCTAAATTTTAAAAGCTTTAACTACTACGCTAGAAGTAGTAGCGCTAGAAACTTAAGCTTTAGTCTATCTAACGCCTACACCTCTAAATATAAGATTTTAACCTTTTTAAAATATGTTTTCTTATATACTAGTAATAGACCTTACTTTTTTTAGACTAGCTTCTATAATAGAATTATTAGTTTACTAATAAATAAATTTATCTTTATATATTTAAGTTATTAAGGCACTTTACTATAGCTATTAGTATAGTACTAAGCTTGTAAAATATATAATTAGATCTAAAGAGAGAGTAAGAATTATATATTAGTAAGTATACTATAATAATTAATAATAAAATAAAGCTAAAAGTATATTCTAGCTATATACTTAAGAGCTAAGTTATTATTAATCTAGAGTTTAATAATTATAGAAATTATTTAGCTTTTTTAAAAATCTCTAAGTAGTAAAAGTATAAATTAGATATAAAAAAACTAAATCTATTAAATTTACTATAAGTAGTATTATTAAGTAAAGTCTAAACTTTAAAATTTAAAGTATAGTAGTAGATAATAGGTTAAATAAGTATTTAATAATACTTAATACTTATAGTAATAAGCTATTACTTATATAAACTTAGTTATATAGCCTAAATACTACTATAATAGAATAAAAAATTAATTTAAATAGTTTTAATTATAGCTAATAGCTATAAGAAGAAAACTACTTAACTAGTAAAAAAAAAAATCTACTAGTAAAATTTAGACTTTAAGCTGTTCTTAAGTAAAGCTTATAGTATAACTAATAACTTAATATACTACGCTAGCTACTTATATAAAAGTATACTAAAGCTAGAATCTAAGACTATAAAAAAAATTCTTTTTTTTTAACTAAAGTTAGATTTTACTAGATTTTATTTATATACTAAAGCTTTAAAGCTAGTATAATATTTATAAAGTTTTTCTATTTACCTAAGTTATACTAGTCTTTAATAATAATACTTTTTAGCTTTATACTTATATATATATAGTAGAGTAAGTAAAAGAAAAATATATTATGAATTATTAAGTAGAAATCTAAATCTTAAGTAGTAATACTTATAGCTTTAAGAGCTACTAATTCTAAGAAAGTAAGAACTATTACTAATACTCTAAAGAGTGTATAACTAAATCTTTTATCTACTCTTAAAGGTATAGCGTTAAGTAAGCTAAAACTTAGAGTCTTAGCGCTACTACTTCTAAAGTAGTTAAAGCGTCTAAATCTTTTAGGCTAGTAAAGAAGCTATTCTATAAGTTCTAAATACTTTATAAAAGAATTATAATATAATTACACGCGCTTATTAGCTTATAACTAATAAAGTAATATATTCTAAAGCTTTATACTTAGAATATATATACTAAAATCTTAGTAAAAGCGCGCTTCTTCTATTTTTTATATTTCTATAACTTTTAGAACTCTAAAGATATATTAAAAACACTAGTAGTAACTTAAAGCTAATACTTAAAGCTATACTATCTAAATAACTCTTTTATAAGTCTCTAAGGTAATTATAAGTCTACTTAAAACTAATTTTATTACTAGTTGCATTACGCTTACTAATACTTAACTAAATTATTGTATTATTAATCTACTCTAATTACTTTTTATTTAATTATATTACTACTATAAAGCTATTATAAGCTACTCTACGTCTACTAGAAAAGAGACTATTAGAAAAACTATCTTAAAAGCTATTCTAGTAGCCATAGAATAAAATATTATCTATAATATAATACCTAATATTTTAGGCGCTATAAAAAGTGTTCTAAAACGCGTAAAAAGCTACTTTACTAACACTTCTATTAAAGCTTCTAAAGCTCTTATTACCACTATCTTATAGATGTATTCGCCTAGCGTAAGACTATTAATTCTTCTTTCTAGATATATTATAAATATTATCTTTTTTAAAGCTATATATTAAGATATTTATACTACGTAAAACTAGAATTTTTAGAATTTTAGAAAGCTAAGAACTTCTTCTTAGAGTAAGATTTCTAGTAAAGTAGTTTATTAAGTTTTAAGTACTAGTAAACTAGTATTAAAAAAAAGAGTATTAAATAACTTCACTTTAACTAGTAATATTTTAAAGACTAAGCTAAAAACTACTAATTTTTTTTTTTAGATTATTCTCTATATTCTTTTCTATTTATAAGTAATTTCTTCTTTAAATTTAGAAAATAATATACTTAAAAGGTTATTAAAGAATTAAATAAAAACTAGAATTTAGACTCTACTTATATTATATAATTTTTTACTAATATTAATAACTATATTATATAAAGCCTAAGTTTAATATCTAAGCTTTTTATCTTAAATATTAGCTAAGTTATACTACCTTAGAGTCTAAATTTTTTAAAATAGTAATTTCCTATTTTTAGAAACTATTTTCTCTAAACTAGTAGTATATGTAAAGAATAGAGAGGTAACAGAAACTATTCTCTAATAATAGAATATAGCTTTGTTAGAACAAAGTAGTTAAATACTATAATAAATAGTATAACTAATAAAGATTATAATAAAGTAATTGCAAAGTAGATAATAGGTAATAGGTAGTAATATTGTTGCTAGGTAAAGAATAACTATAGAGAATTGCTATTTCTTTTATAGAAAATAGCTACTAGAATAATTACGTAAATATCTGCCTATTTCCGCCTAAAGATAAGAATTTATAATTAAATCTACTTAATTTCTAGATTTATAATCTAAGTCTGCTAAATCCTTCTTATCTTCTAGATTTATAATCTAGACTAGTACTAATTATATTAGTCTATGCGTTGTATTGCATAGACTAATAATTAGCTTATTACTAGATTTTTTAGCAATTGCAGAAAGAGAGATAAGAAAGATAAAAGTTATTATCTTACGTAATAACTCTAATAATAGCTAGACAAGGATAAATAGAGGTGTTTTAGAATCTTCTAGTGTAGCAGATTAAAACTAGCTACTACAATCTTAATTACGTAAGCACTTAGATTTACTAGGAAATTTTCTAATTTATTTAGAAATAATAATAAGTGCAATCTTAACAATGCTTAATAATAAAAAGATAATAATAACTAAGTTATTATAATCTTTACAATAATTAACAATAACAATAATTACTTTAATAAAACAGTAATTTCTTCTTAGAATTCTTATAGTCTAGTTAAGCTATATAAAGATTAATTTAGAGATAAACTAGCTCTTAGTTCTACTATTACTATATAGAATAATAGCTTTAATTATAAATTAGACATTTATACTAGTAAAAGTAATTAAGATACTTCTTATGTTAATTTTATTATAAAGAGTATTTTAAATACTAGTAGTTATTATAAAATTAACCCTAGGCATATAGAATAGTACTATATTAAAAAGGTTAAGATTATATTTAGCTACAAGAAGAATAGAAGTAGATAATCTTATTAAAACTAATACTTAGGATAAAACTAAAGAACCTACTAATATTAATATTTTTAGAGGGAAATAGAGTGTTTCTTAAAAATTATAATATTATAATATTAAATAGAACAAAAGTATAATTAGAGACAACGCTAAAATAAAATAAGCTTCTCTTAGTTATATTTGATTTATCTTTCTTTATAAAGATATTATTTCTCTTTTCTATATATTATCTCTATATTAGTAAGCTTTAAAAATCTAAAAAGTAAGTTTATACTCTATTTCTGTAATAATACATTACTAGTACTATTAGTACTATGCTAAGAAAATTTTCTAAGCCTATTATAAACGTTAAAGATTATCTTTATAGAAAGTAAAATACTTATAGAACTCTTCTTAAGATTAAACTATACTAGTTTTTAAAAGTTCTTAAAAAGCTACTAGAGTAGTTAACAGAGATATAGAAAGTAGTTTAGAATAAAAATATTTATATAGATTTATCCTAGATCTTAATAATAATTTTTATAAGTAGGTAACTACTAAATTATTCTAATTAAGAAAAGGTAGCTCTTAAAATAAGAAAAAAGTTTATTTAAGATAAAACACTAGAAAACCTAAAAAACAACTTATAAATATAAACTACAGAAAGGTTATAGATTTTAATAAGTCTTTTTTATAGTAGAATTATAGTGCTAGGCAGAAATAAATCAGAAAACAAAGAAGAAAAAATAATTAGGCTTAAATAACTTTCTATAACAAATATATAACTAACAGATCTTTTTCTAATAAGCTAAATTATCTTTAAAAAAATCTAGTATTCTTCTAACCTTCTAATAAAACATTAATTAGCTTACTAACTAAGTGTTAAAGTTAGAGAGTAATTATTGTTATCTAATTTTAGATACGTAGTTACTTAGCTTTTAGGTATATAGCTAGAGACTTTATTCTAACTTTCTTTTATAGTAGAATTATTATAATAGACTTAATTATCTTTAATTATTAATTATCTCTAGCTTTTATAGTTATAAGCTTAGCTACTAAATTATAGAACTATTTTCTATTACGTATTAAAGCTTACTAACTAATAAATTAATTAATTCTTTTCTACTTTACTCTTTCTAATATTTTATTATTAGAATTTACTTTACGGAATTACTTAGTTATTACTTTCTCTTTTATTATTTCTTATATATCTAACTTTACTCTATAGTTAACTCCATAAATATATATAATTATAATATAGCTATTATCCTTATACGTATACTTCTTAAGAACTAATTTAACTAGAATACCTAGTTTACGCTTCTTAAGTAATACTATTATTAAAAAGTATTTAGTAAAATATTAATTCTAATTTTCTAAATATTAAATATGTTAATACCTAAAAGCCTTATTTCTCTAACTTTATAGTGTAAGAGCACGTTGTTAACGCACTAGATCTATAGCAAACGTTACTAAGAGAGTTTTATTAATGCCTACTACTATATTACAGCGAATATAAGGTGTTTAGGAAATACACCTACATTAAGATTACTATATAGAGTTACTAGACCGCGTTTTGTTGCCCTGCTCTAGATTAATATTCTACTATAATAGAGTAAGAGCTTATAAAGCTAGCTAATCTTATTATAAAGATAATTCAAAAGTAAAAGAATAAGTACAATAAAGCTACTTATAAGTATAATTATTTTTATAAAATTATAACTCTAAAACTAAAAATAGTATTACTTTAATAGCCTACTAGAACTATAAGTCTAAGTGGTTATTAAGAAAAAGTAGAAAGACTTATAATATTTTAAACTAAATTATATATGCTATTATACCTAAGTACTTATTACTTATAACTATAAGTAATTATAGAGAAATAGTTTAGTTTTTTCTAAAATATTTTATAACTATACTTACTTTTATAAATTAAACTATATAGTATATAGTTTATTTAAAGTGTTATAGTTATTTAAAGAAAACTTAAAGTACTACTACTAAAAAGTAGTTTACTAACTAGTTAATACTTTACTGAATAGTAAGAATTTTTAAGCTTCTAGAAGTTAATAAGCTTTTTATAATTACTAATTTTCTTATTAGAATTAAGAAGGTTAACTCTAAGTAGACTTACTAGTAGTAATATAATTAATTATTTACTATAGCCTCAAAAACAAAAATTAAGCTTTAGTAATTTTAGTAAAGTATGTAGTATTATTTTTTGAAAATATTAATTATTCTAGAAAAAAAAGCTAATATAATCTCTAACGCCATTATAAGCTAACTACTTAAGCTTTACTTTTTTAAGCTTTATATTAAACATAAGTAAAAGCTAATTTTATACTCTTAATTATAAATAATAATTACTAAGTCTAAGCTACTAAGTATTTTATGTATAGAGCTCTTTACTTAAAATAAGTAAACGATTTAAAAGCACTATTATAAAAAGAAGAATAGTAGCTTATATAAAAAAAGTAAAGCAATTAAGCTAAAAGATAAACGCTCTCGCTATAAAATATCTAAGTAATATAGTTTTTATAATTTTCTACTTTAAAAAGCTAGTCACTAAGTTAAGGCCTTTTATTTTTAGTATAGGCTTTAAGCCTTACGCGCTTTTAGTAAGTCTAATTCTTAGTTATAAAGCTAAAGTCTACATAGTTTATAATAAAGCTTTAATTAGCTTTGATTTCTTTATTAAAAGTAATAAAGAAATAGTAAAAGCCAGTAGCTAAATTCTTCTAGTAATTGGTTTTAGTAATCATGTACTTTAATTTATTCTTAGGACTTTTAAAAAACAAAAAAAAAGCTAATCTTACGCTTATAGGCGTTATAGATATCTCTAAATCCTATACTAATATTAGGTTAGGAAAGCTTTCTATTAATAGTAGTATATAGTATATAAGCTATAATAATATAATTTAAATAAGTATACTAAAGGCTATTATTATTTAAATAACTTTTTAGTATAAAATTTACCTCTTAAATATTAGATATTATACTTTTGTTTATTATTTTAATTTTATTATTATTAATACTATTATTTACTTTTACGTTATATAATAATATAATTTTTATTCTAATTTTTAGTATTAAAAATAAAGCTATCTAATTAAGTAAGCTCTTAAGGCTTTTGTTAAAGCTATCTAGAATGTAAAGATTACTAGTATATAGCATCGTAAATATAATAATTCTACTTTTAACTAGATATTATAATATATCTTTTTTTAGCTTTATAAGCTATTGTTAGAGCTAGAAATAATTAATAATTAGAGATAATTAAGTATTTTATAATTCGTCTACCATAGAATAAAAGTAAGAATAAAATCTTTAGTTATATACCTAAGAGCTAAGTAATTACATATCTATAATTAGATAATTATAATTACTTCTTAACTTTAATACACTTCTTAGAGTAGTAAAAGTATTAATTTACTTTACTAAAACTTAGGCTATTAAATTTACTATAATTAGTATACTTTAGTAGAGTCTAAGCTTAAAAATCTAGAGTGTAGTAGTAAGTTATAGCTTAACTAAGTATTTAATTATACTTAATACTAATACTAGTAAGCTTTTACTTATTTAAATAATGCTTAATAGCCTAGAGAATAACTTTATAAGTTTTGAAATTACTTTATAATAGCTAAGAATATAGCTAATAGCTATAGAAATTTAGGTATCTAACTAGTAATAGATAATTCTAATAGTAAGATCTAGGCTTTTAGTCTCTTTTAGGTAATCTTTATAGTATAATTAATAGCTTAATAAGCTACGCTAGCTACTTATATAGGTGCGCGCTTAGGCTAGAATTAAAGATCTTATTAATAATATTAACTTTCTTAATTTTTCTTTTCTCTACTATAATATTTTTTTTTATTATTAAGACGCCTAAGCTAATAAGCTAATAAGCTATTGATCTAATTAAATTTTTTACTATAGATTTTTAGCTCTTAAGTTTTAGCCCTTTTAAGCCTTATACTTAGATTCTTTACTTTAATTTATATACTACTTTACTTACTTCTTTATTTTTTTTATTACTATAGTAAGTTTTTACTTTTATACTTAAATTAATTACTAACTATAATAATTTAGTTTAATAACTTAACTTCTAAGTTAAATAAAAGCTATAAGCGTTAGCGCTTTAGCTTTTACTATAATAGCGTCTTACGCTCTATGTATAATATCTTAAGTAGTAGTAATTATTATATGTAAGCTAGTACTTAGCGTAATAGTACTTAGTATAATAGTACTTTACTTAATAATCTATAGTTAAGCGCTTAACCTTCTTACTACGCTTAAGTTTAAGTAGCTACTAATTAACTTCTACTTTTCTTTCCTAGAATAATAGTATTTAATAATCTACTTAGTAGTAGCTTTCTATAAAGTAATTAAAGTACTAATACTTAACTAACTTAAAGCTTTATATAAAATAATAGTTAACTAAATTAAAGCTTTATAAGCGCTAAAAAAACTAATAATAATTTTTATAAAGATTAAGATAAGCGTTATAAGCGCTTAGAGTTATATATTAATAGTAA
Source organism: Alternaria ventricosa (assembly GCF_023758065.1). Lineage (NCBI taxonomy): Eukaryota > Fungi > Ascomycota > Dothideomycetes > Pleosporales > Pleosporaceae > Alternaria > Alternaria ventricosa. The sequence continues at coordinate 553,060 of NW_026055695.1, read as the reverse complement.
CTACTTAAGTTATAAGCGCTCTAAGTTTAATAACTTTAATAATAAAAATATCTAAGAAACTATTAAGTATAATTTCTAGAATAGTATTATTATTAATAATAATAGTTTTTAAGTTACAAATTAAAACCTTTAGTATTTTAATTATATTAAGAACTAAAGTATCTAGAATTAAAAAAGTAAGAGTTTTTAAGTAAAACTTATAGTTATAGTAACTTAAGTAAGTAATCTAAGAGTAAAGCTTTTAAGCCTAAGACTTCTTAAAATTAGTATTTAGTGTATACTAGCTATTAGTGTAAGTAAGTTAGAGTAATACTTCTTAATATCTCTACTATAAGTGTTATGTCTATTAGTAACTTCTTAATAATATTCTAGAGTTTAATTGTTTTAAGCGCTTATATAAGATTTAGCTCTATTTATCTTACTACTTTTATAAGTACTAGATACTTAATTAAAGTCTCTACTAGCGCTTTATTAATTTAGAGTAAAGCTAGAGCTATAATATAAGTTTTTAATCTTTTTTTTTAGCTCTTTTAATCTCTTACTAACTTAATTATAGAGCTAAAGCTCTAATAAAGCTTATAAATATTATAAGTAGCTTTACTAAGATATTTATATGTATAAGAAAACAAGGAAAAGTAGCTAAAAGTAGTTCTAAGACACTATCTAAACTATTAAGTAGAACTTCTAAGTTCTTAGGTAAAAAAAGCTTTAATAGTGCTCTACTTATAAGTTTTTATAACTTAAATTAATATAGCGCTTATAGTAAGTTTATAACACTAAGTAAAATTATAAAAGAGAGAGTTAAAGTATTAAGAAGTAAATAATATATATTTTACAAAGTTAGTTTACGTAGGTAAAGGTTAGTTATATTATCTAGCGTAGTTAAAAGCTATCTAATATTAGTACTATACTTTAGAGTACTTAATAGTCTTAAAAGAGCTACTATATATTAAGTTTTTAAAGATACTACTAAGAATATAGATCTTTATACTAAGAATCTTTTTTTAAATATAGTATTTAAGCTCTATACTAACATTAAATCTATGTATAAAGCTAGAGAAGTAAAGTTTTACATTATTTATAACTTATATTTAGACCTTAGTGTCTTAAATATAAGTAATAAAGTTAATCTCTATTAACTTATACTCTAAGATAACTAATAGAAGTACTACTTTAAAGAGAGAGTAGATTAAAAAGTATTTTAGTAAATAGTTTAATATATTAATATTATAGGTTAGTGTTTTAAGAGATAGATATAAAGTTAAATCTAGAAAATAAAAAGAATAAAGAGAATAAGAGAAAAGAGAAAGCTAGATATAGACTTTTTTACTTTTTAACTATAGATAAGAGTCTAGTGTATATATGTATATAAGACTCTTTTTTATAAACTCTTTTTATAAAACTCTTTTAATAGAACTATTCTACTAGCTTAGAATATCTATTATGTATTAAATTTAGACTTATAAACTACTATACGTTACTACTTTATAGCTTTATTTTAAAAATAGCCTTAAATACTTTAAGTTCTTAAATATTTATAACTATTCTTTTATAGTTATAGCTCTTTTTACTATTTACTTCTATATAAAGCTTTTAGAAAGTAATAAGATATTTATATAACTTCTAAATATCTTTCTAGAGATATATATAATATATATAACCTATTATACCTTCTTTATTATAATTTCTAGGTTAAATTATAGCTTCTTACTTTTACACTTCTATATAAGGTTTAAGAGCGTTAAACTTTATAGCTTAGTTTTAATTCTTAAGACCTTTAAAAAAAATATATACTACTATATACTATAAAATAAAGTATTTAGAAAGAATACTTATATTATAATTATATACTATATTACTTAACTACGTTATGCCTATATTTCTATATTAGTATATTTACTAAAGTAAAAAAAGTATAAAAGAGATTAATATAGATAGTAGCTAAATAGCTCTACATATAATTTCTACTTAGAGTTATCTACTTATAGCTTTTAATTTATCATTATAATACTTAAAGTATTATTATTAAAGCTAATTCTAGTAGTAGCTACTACTAGCTTTCTAGCTATAGGCTTTTTATTTTAAAAATTAGTAGCTATAAAATTAGTAGCGTAATTAGTATAGTAATTATTAGTCTTAGTAGTATAGTTCTTAGTCTTAGGAGTATAACTATTATTTTTAATATTATAATTCTTAGCTCTATAATTACTAGTTTAATAGCTTAATATCTAGTATTATAAGTAGTAAGTTCTACTACTATACTTAGTATTAGCTAGCTAAAGCTTAGTATAAGAAAAAAGAAATATATACTAAGTATAAGCGCTTAGTACTTAAGACTTATATATAAGCTTATACTACTAAAATAACTTATCTATAAGCTTAAGTTAAGAACTTTAAGAATAGCTAGAATAGTAAGCTAGCTCTTAATAAGTATAATTACAAAAGTTATAGTTAAAGAGATTATAGCTATAATAGTTAGTAATTTAGTAGCTATATAGGTTTATCTAGAAAAGGTTTAGTATTTTAGCTATTTTTATACTTACGTTAATTATTAGTAATTACTTCTTTATAACTAGGCGCTATTTTAAAGTAAGTAAGATCTAGCTTAAGTATACTTAATCTTTATAATAGTAGTCTAAATAAAGATTTCTCTACTATATCTACTTCTTAAGAATTAAATATTATAAATTTTATAAGTTAAGTAGCTATTTAAACTTATTAAACTATTACTAAATAAGTAATTTAGTTAATCTATTTATAGGTATAATTATAGTCTCTAAATACTTAACTTTAAATAATCGTTTAGCATATTTCTACTATAGCTATATATTCTAGATATCTATATACTTAAGCTAAGTATTAATATACTTATTCTTTTTAATAACTAGCTTAATAGTTTACTAATTATTATACTAAACTATTTAAAGTTCTCTAAAATTAAGCGCTAGCTTTTTAAAAAAGTATCTAAGCGCTATAGGTTGTTTAGTAGTATACTTAAAAGTAAGTAGCTTTACTTCTATAGTAGAAGTAGTAACTATACACTACTTTATAGCTTTCTAGAAGATTATATCTTTATATAGTATATAGTAGTGTAATAAAAAGAAAAATATATTCAAAAAGTTATAGTTTTTAAAACTATATATCCAAATAACTAGACTAGCTAGAACTAAGGTTTTTAGTAATCTTAGAAGATAAGAGCTTTTTCTTTAAGTTAGTGCTTTTAGAATTTTACTCAGTAAGCTAAAACTAGTGTAATATTAGTAGTGTTTAAGTATACTAAAAAGCTCTACTCTTTTTAGCTTATATCTTTTTATTTATAGTATTATCTTTGCTAAAATTTTAGTATACTATTATATATACTTAGGTCTATTACTTATTTATATTAGAAGTTATTCTATTTATTTTTATAATTATTAAATTATAAAGTTATTTTTTAAGCTTTTTATATTATAAGCTAGCTAGATTTAGTAACTAGTACTTAGTATACTAACTATTAGCTCTTTTTACTACTTTATAACGCCTAAGTAAGCTTTTAATATAGTTATTTATTAATTTTTATAGTATAGCTACCTACTTTTCTAAAATAGAAGAAGAAAATAAATCTATTACTTTCTTACTAGCTCTTACTCTTAAAAAGCTAGTAAGTATTTTATATAGCTTATTTTTTCTAGTAAACCTTAGATATTATTTATAAAATTTAGATCTAGGCTATAAGTAGAATACTTAAAGAGAGAAATTCTATTTTTGCTAAATATATTAAAGATAGCTAAAGTTATGTAGATCTTAGTATTATTTTACTAAAATTTCTACTTTAGATAAAAGAAGATATTAGCTTTCTTAATTTAAAAATATTTCTAAAAATAATAAGATTTAACTAATTATAGTTATTTATAGTTAACATTAATAGAAAGCTTTTTACTTTTATTAAAAAGAGGTTTAACTATAAAAGTTAGAACCTTTTTTATCTATTTTTTATTATAAAGCTTTTAAAGTTTTATTAAGTCTTAGTTAAATATAACTTAGATCTTCTACTTATTTAGATAGCTTTTTGTATAGAGATAGTAATATTTTAGACTATAACTTAGTAAGTAAGCTAGCTAAAAGAAATCTAAAAACGTAGAAAAATACTAGGTTTTAAATAGAATAATATAGCTTATTTAGAATTTTTTTAAACGTACTAGTATTAGTTATAAAGACCTATTTAAACCTAGTTCTCTTGTTTTTTCTCTTTCTAATATCTTTTTACTTAGCACTATATTTACGCTTTATAAAAGTCTTATCTAAAAATATAGCTTTATTAAAGTTTCTAGCTTTTATTTTTAAATAGTTTTTTTAGTGTATTTTCTTCTAAATAAAGCTTTTTCTTTATTTAAAAGCTGCTTTTTCTTAGTAGTAAAAATAAAGTATTCCTCTACTTTTAATAAGCGTTATAGAGATTTAGTAAAAAAGTCTAAATTATTCTTTTTTAGAATACGTTAATTTATCTTTTATAACTATATATTAAGTCTCTATTAACTACTTTAGTAGCTCTTTTAGAAACTTTTAAAAGCTAGACTAGTTTAAGCTTAAAAAGAGTAGTAGAAGTATTTTCTTTCTTTTTAATATATTATATAGTGTTTATAGTAAACTTAGAAAGCTTTTTTAGTATAGTACTAATAGTACTAGTAGATAGTTATAATAAAAATAGAGTATAAACTTATTTTTTAAAATTTTAAAATTTAGCTAATATAAAAAGAATATAAAGAAGAGAAAATTTAAACTTAAAAAAAGAAAAATATAAAGAATAAGACTAAAAGAAGCTTACGTAATTTTAGCGCTTTTTTTTAGTATACTTTTTTCTTTTCAAATTTTTAAGATTATTTAGATAAGAAACTATAAGTATAACTCTACTTATATAAGTATTATATAAGCTAGTATTATATAATTTTTTATTAAAACTTTTTACACGCTAGTTAAAAAGTTACAGCTAAATTAAATTAAGTCTTTTTTTTACTTTATGTTTAGTGTTACTTTTATCTCTATATATACTTTCTAAGTAAGTTTCTAAAGAAGATTACTACTTAAAGAAAAAGTTTTTAGCTTTTTAGAAAACTAAAAATCTTAGGTTTAGCTAGTCTAGTTATCTAGATATCTAGCTATAAAAAAGATAACTTTTTAAATATCTCTTTCTTTTTATTACTCTACTATAGTAATATATCTATAAGATAATTATTAAGTTTCTAGACTATTAGTAAAAAGTACGTTTCTAGTAATTATTAAATTAAGCTTATTATAGTTACTATACTACATAATATTAAAGTAACTATAGTAAAAATATATAATTACTTACTTTATAGTATTTTTATAATTATTACTTAGATTTTTAAAAAAGTATAAAAGCTTTAAGATAGTATACACTATTTTTAGTTAAAGTATAATTACTATATAAAGTATAAAGCTAACTAGTATTTAGTATCTCTTAATTTTAAGCTTAGTTACTTCTTAATTATTCTAAGTTAGCTTCTCTAATAGTAAAGGTGTTAGAAAGAAAAATTTATCTCCTAGCGTAAACTACTTTAGTATCTTATTAATATATATATTATAGATTAGTAGAATTATTTTTAGATATTAGTTTTTATTTATATAAATACTAAGATACTACTTTATATCTCTCTAATGTTAAATCTTATACTTACTAAAGATCTTAGTTAATATAGCTTTTACTTATTACTTTATATTCTTATTCTAGAGTAATAGAATATTATTAATATAAAAGAGAATAAAAATTCCGTATTCTTAATTTAAAAGTAAGTATAGTTTTTCCTAAGAAGCTATTATACTATTAGCATTTAGCGCTTTTGAAACTTTTAATACTATAATAGTAAAGAGTTTTATATTCATAGAGTGTGTAGTTAACCTATATATATAATTCTAGCTTTCTAGAGCTATTAAGTATTTTATAAATTACTAAATCCTATACTAAAATCTTTATATTATAAAACGGGTTTATAATATTAAAATATTTAATTTCTAGATTAACTTAAATAGTTATTACTATTATAGTTTAAAAAAACTTTATAGTAAGTATTACTATATAAGTAATAGTAATTAAGTTTTTCCTTTAGAAATTACTATAAACTATAATTTAAGCTTTATATTTAAGAAGACAGCTATTTTAATTATACTTATAAGTCTATACTTATTTTAATAGAAGTAGCTAATCTTAGGCTTATAACTTATAAATTTCTATCTAAGTTCTTCTTTTACTTAGTTAATTAATCCCTTTTTTAGAGGTATCTTTAAAAAGCGTATATATTAAACACTAGATTAGTTATCTTTATAACTTAGGTAGCTTTTAGAAATTATTATAGTTTTAGTAAGTAGCCTTTAGCTTATATTTACTAAGCGTAGTAGCTATAATAATAGAGTTTATAGTTTTATAGCTAGCTTAATTATTCTAGTCTTTTTAGAGACTAAAGACGTAGGTTTTACAAAAGTTAATTTAGTCTTACTTATTAACTAAGCTTATAATTACTATTACTTTTTAGTTAATTACTAAGCTAAGTAGGCTATTTACTCTTACTTTTAAAGTGTTTTAATAGTTAATAAATATGTATAGAAAAAAAGCGCTTAGGCTCTTTACTTATTACTCTTCTACTATAGCGTATTCTAAAGAATTTAGCTATTAGCTAATTTTATAGCTATATTAATTATTAAAAGAAAGCTACTAATTTAGGTAGCTTATCTCTTAGTTACTTTAGCGTATACTTTAGTTAATTAGATCTTTTATCTATTCTTATAGAACTAGAGTCTATTATAATAAGCTTAATAGATAAAATTAAATTTTCTAATTTATATATATAAGGCTCTCTACCTCTAGACTTTAATAAATTAGCTTTCTTAAGTATATACACTACCCTTTAACTATTAGAAACTTTATAATTACTTTAATTACTTAAATTTAAAATTCTACGCCTAGATATAGGTTCTAGAGTAGTAAGCTTAGTAAAAAGCTACTAATTACTAAGAATTTCTAATAGAATACCAGCTTTATACTCTATCTCTATTAAATTTATAGAGCTTTAATTATATTTAATAAGTAGGCTAAATTTAATACTTTAATTATAGCCTATATTACCTCTAGAATCTTACTTAGTAGTTAATAGCTTTACTATACTTACTATTTAATTAATAGAAAGAATATTAAACTTTTATATAAACTTAATAAGCTTACTATTATTAAGTATTATAACTTACTTTATTACTTAATTTTTAGCTAGCTTATCTTTATAATTACTTTAATAAAACTTCTACTTATTAAAAGTTATATTATAAGTTATAATTACTTAATTAATTACTAGTACTTATATATAATATATATTAGAAGCTTAATAGCTAATAAAATATTCTATATAGCTATAAAGCTTAACTTTAAAGTCTTAATAGTACTTTTTAGCTACGTAATTACTATTAAGTAGATACGCTTAAGAGCTATAAGTATAGATTTTACTTTAATCTAAGTAAAGATTAGTAGCTAAGTACTTAATTTTAGGTAGCTAATAATATTAGAAATACTTTCTAAACTATTTATATAATACTTAATCTAGAGATTAATAGCTATAAAGCTATAATAAAGGTATTTTATAAACTTAAGCTACTATATTTATAATTACTAGCTAGAGCTTAGCTAGAAGATTAGCGCTTATATATATCTTGATCAACTTAGTAATAAGCTTTTAGCTATCTCTCTTTACTAAGCTATTAGGCTTATAGATATATAGTAAAGGCGTTATAATTATAATTTCTTTCTTTTAAGCTTATTTCTTACATCTTAAGTACTTTTTCTAAAGTAATATTATAGTATTATTATTCTAATAAATTTTAATAATCTTTTACTAATAGTAGCACTTAACTATAGCTATAAAGTTTATAATAACTTCTATTATAGAGTTTAGAGTTTTATTCTTTAAGGTATAATTATATAGCTTATCTACATAATTCTCTTTAATAATTAAAGCCTATTTATTAAGTATATAGCTTATAGAGAAGTTAAATAGATTCTATAATAGTCTAAAGAAGAGATATAGTAATAGCTTATAAAAGGTATAAAAGATTCTTTAAGATATATAAGTACTAGTATAATTATTATATTTACTACGCTATATACTAGTAATCTTTATATTCTAGGTAGCTTTAATAAGAGTTTTAAGAGCTTACTTATTTGAATAGCTTAATCTTTAATACTAAAAGTTAGTAATACTAATATATAATTATAGAACTTATAAGTAAGTAATAGTATTTACAATAATAGAATTAAAAGAATAAATTAATAAGTTATATTTAATAAATAAGAGGTTAAATCTATACTTAAAAGTTATAAGAATAATAAATACCTTTAGCGTACCTATTCTAATTATATAATTATAGTCTATATACTATATACTATTATTTCTAAAAAGCTTCTCTAAAATAATATTAGTATAGAAACTAAAGATAATCTTAATACTAGTAGGTATAAAATTAGCTTTTTTAAGTCTTTTAGAAGTGCTAAAAATAAGATAAAGTATATAATAACTAATACTAATCACTAGAAAGATCTAACTACTAGCCTAAACTATTTTTTATTAGTTTTTATAAAAAAGTTAAACTTAATTAAAGCTTTATTATTAACTAAGTAGACTATAGCTTTACTATTAAGAATTATACTAGCTAAGAGTATATAAAGCTTAAAGCTTATACTAAAGATTAAAGACTTAAACTTAGTAATTAGCTTTTTAGAGTAAATAATTATAAAGACTATATTACTTTAGTACTTAGTAGCTACAGCGCTTATCTTCTAGCTAAATTACTTAACCTCTTTATATAAGCTACTCTACTTCTCTTTATAATAGCGCTTTTAGATTTTTTACTTATCTTAAGTAAAGAGTTTTATAGGTATAATACTTAGTAGTCTAAATTTAGTAATTATAGTCTAGAATTAAAAGTGTAAAATAAGCTTTTACTTATACTTTATATTGGGTCTTTAAAAGCAAGGCTTAAGTAGTAAACTTAACTACTTTTTACTTAACTTAGTAAAAGTAAGAAGTTAATCTATAACTATATTTAAAATTACATTAGCTTTTCTCTTTCTAGTAGTAATTAAAATCTTTTAAAAAATAATACTAAATATTTTACTAAAATTACTAAGACTTAATATAATTAATCTTAAAGCTATAGTAAATAATTAATTATATTACTACTAGTAAGCCTACTTAGAGTTGAACTTCTTAATTATAGTAAAAAAGTTAGTAATTACTAAAGATTATTTAACTTTTAAGAGCTTAAATATTTTACTTTTTAGTAAAGTATTAATTAGTTAGTAAACTACTTCTTAGTAAATTCTCTTTAGGTTTTTTTAAAATAAGTATAATACTTTATATAAACTATATATTACGTAGTTTAAATAGTAGAAGTAAGCGTAGTCTTTGTAAAGATTATAACAACTTAGTTATTATTATCTTTTTATTATTAAGCTTTGTTAAGATTGCACTTATTATTATTTCTTAACAAATTAGAAAAATTCCTAGTAAATCTAATTGCTTACGTAATTAAGATTGTAGTAGCTAGCTTTAATCTGCTATACTAAGAGATTCTAAAACAACTTTATTTATCTTAACCTAGCTATTATTAGAGTTATTATGTAAAATAATAACTCTTATCTTTCTTATCTCTCTTTCTGCAATTGCCGAAAAATCTAGTAATAAGCTAATTATTAGTCTATGCAATACAACGCATAGACTAATATAATTAGTACTAGTCTAGATTATAAATCTAGGAGATAAGAAGAATTTAGCAGACTTAGATTATAAATCTAGGAATTAAGCAGATTTAATTATAAATTCTTATCTTTAAGCAGAAATAGGCGGATATTTACGCAATTATTCTAGTAGCTATTTTCTATAAAAGAAATAGTAATTTTATATAGTTATTCTTTACCTAGCAACAATATTATTACCTTTTACCTATTATCTACTTTGCAATTACTTTATTGTAATCTTTATTAGTTATACTATTTATTATAGTATTTAACTACTTTTTTCTAACAAAGCTATATTCTATTATTAGAGAATAGTTTCTGTTACCTCTCTATTCTTTACAGTCTTAAAAGTTTTTATAAAAGACTAGACTATTTTTCTATTATTACTTATAGTTATAAGTAAAAAGTGCTTTAGCGTAATAGTATATATAATATAGTTTTTAATATTATTAATTTTTTTACTCTTTCTTAACTACTACTTAGACTTATAGTTCTAGTAAGCTATAAGCGTAGTACTATTTTTAGTTTTATAGTTATAATTTTATAGAAAAGTATTATACTTATAAGTAGCTTTATTATACTTTTTTTTTAATTCATAGTTAGCTTTATAGAAGGAAAAGCTAAAGCTATAGGCTCTAGAATTAGAAAGTTAAAGAACTTATACTTCTAAGTATCTATATATTTAATATCTAGAAAATTAGAATTAATTTCTTTCTAAATACTTTTTTTATTATAGTGTCACTTGAAAAGCGTAAACTAAGTATTTTAGTTAAATTACTTTTTAAAAAGTATACTTATAGCTATAATAGCTAAATAATAATTACTTATATTTATAGAGTTAGAGCGTAGAATTAATATAAAAATATAGAAAATAACAAAGATATAAGTAGTAATTAAGTAATTACGTAAAAAATTTCTAATTATAGAATATTTAGAGAGAGTAGAGAAGAAATAAGATTAATTAATCTATTTTTTAGTAAGCTTTAATACATAGTAGAAATTAGTTCTATAATTAAGTAGCTAAGGTTATAACTATTAAAGCTAGAGATAATTAAGAATTAAAAATAATTAAGTATATTATAATTATTCTACTATAAAACAGAGTTATAATAAAATCTCTAGCTATATACCTAAGAGCTAAGCAATTATGTATCTGTAATTGAATAATTATAACTACTCTTTAACTTTAATAGCTAGCTATAAAACTATAAACTTAATTATTATAGCTACTACAATTAGTAAGTATAAGCTAAGAACTAATTATATATACTATAATAATTCTTAAAAGCTAGTTAAGTTATAGAAATAACTAATTTAGTATTTAATATATATACTTTATAACAATACCTCTTTAAAAGATAGTAATAAGCTTAGGTAAACAAAGCTTAGATAGAAATTTATATATTATAAGGCTAAGATTAGCTACTTCTATAAAAATAAGTTTTAACTTATAAATATAAATAAAATAGCTCTTCTCTTAAATATTAAGCATAAATTATAGTTAATAGTAATTTAAAAAAAGAACTTAATAAACTTTACTTCTATATAAATACGTACTATAGAGTTTTTCTTATACTATAATAGTAATTACTACTTAAAGTGATTTTAAAATTATTTAGTTTTAGATAATATAAGTATTTCTTAATATAAAGATTATAGTAAAGAACTTAGTAATTTATATAATACTAGTTAGCTTTAATAAGATAGAATTATATATCTAGTATTACTACCCGCTTTATAAAGTATAAAACTTTCTTTAATTATAGTATAAAGAGTTCTTAAAAATACTAAAAGCTGTTAGTATAATAGCTTTTTAAGAATAGCTATATCTTTCCTTTAATTAAGAAACTAGGATTCTTATTCTCTTTTATATTAATAATATTTTAATACTCTATTATAAAAATATAAAGTAGTAAGTAAAAGCTATATTAACTAAGATCTCTAGTAAGTATAAAATCTAAACTTAGAAAAATATTAAGTAGTTTTTTAGAATTTATATAATTAAGAACTAATATCTAAAGAAAATTATACTTATCTATAATATGTATATAAATAAGATACTTATAAAGTTTTAGCTTAGAGATAAATTTTTCTTTTTAATACTTTTACTATTAGTAAAGCTTATTATAAATACTAAAAAAGTAACTAAGCCTAAAATTAAAAGACATTAAAAAATAGTTAGCTCTATACTTTATATAGTAATTATACTTTAACTAGATAAAGTATATACTACTTTAAAGCTCTTATACTTTTTTATAGATCTAAGTAATAAGTATAAGAAAGCTATAGTATAAGTAATTATATATCTTTACTATACTTACTTTAATATAATCTAGTATAGTAACTATAATAAGCGTAATTTAATAATTACTAAATATATATTCTTTACTAATAATTTAGAGACACGCTTATTATTTTATAGATATAATATAATATTATATAAAAGTAGAATTTTCTAGAAAGCTGTAAAGTAAATTATAGTTACTACTTCTACTATAAAATTAAAGCTACTTACTTTTAAATATACTAGTAAGAAAGTAATAGTACTTAGGTATTTTCTTAAAAAGCTAGTACTTAATTTCAGAAAACTTTAAATAGTTAGGTATAATAATTAGTAAACTATTAATCTAGTTATTAATCAAAATCAGTTTATTAATACTTAGCTTAAGTATATTGATATCTAGAATATATAGCTTTAGTATAAATATACTAAAGAGTTATTTAAATTAAGTATTTAAAAACTATAATTATACTTGTAAATAGATTAACTAAATTACCTACTTAGTAATAGTTTAGAAAGTTTAAATAGCTACTTAATTTATAAAATTTATAATATTTAACTAATAAAAAGTAAATAGAGTAAAGAGAACTTTATTTAGACTACTAATATAAGAGTTTATTATATCTAAGTAGAATCTTAGCTACTATAAATAGTGCTTAGTTAAGAAGAAGTAATTCCTAATAATTAATATTATTATAAAATAGCTAAATTACTAAGCCTTTTCTCTAGATAAACTTATATAGCTACTAAATTACTAACTACTATAGTCTTAATCTTTTTAATTAGAACTTTTATAATTATACTTATTAAGAGCTAGCTTACTATTTTAGCTATTCTTAGAGTTCTTATCTTAAGCTTATAGATAAGTAGTCTTAGTAGTATAAGTTTATATATAAATCTTAAGCTCTAAGCGCTTATACTTAGTATATATTAATATTTTTTTCTACTTAGTGTTAGCTAGCTAACGCTAAGTATAGTAGTAGAACCTACTACTTATAATACTAAATATTAAGCTATTTAACTAGTAATTATAAAGCTAAAAATTGTAATACTAAAGATAATTATTATACTAGTAAAACTAATAATAACTATACTAATTACGCTACTAATTTTATAGCTACTAAACTCTAGAATAAAGAACTTAAAGCTAAAATACTAGTAGTAGCTACTACTAAAATAAGCTTTAATAATAATACTCTAAGTAAAGTAATAATAGATTAAAAGCTAAAAGTAAATAACTTTAAGTAGAAACTATAGGTAGAGCTATCTAGCTACTACTTATATTAATTTTTTATATACTTTTACTTAGTATTATAGACTTAGCGTAAGTACTATATTAATTAAACTTATTAAAAGTTATAAGTAAAGTAGTCTTTAAGCTCTTTGTACTTAAGAACTTAGAAGTTCTATTTAATAGTTTAGATAGAGTCTTAGACATACTTTTAGCTACTTTCTTCTTTTTTATATATAAATAAATATCTTAGTAAAGCTACTTATAATATTCTTAAGCTTTATTAGAGCTTTAGCTCTACTATTAAGTTAGTAAGAAATTAAAAAAGCTAAAATAAAAATTTTAAACTTATATTATAGCTATTACTTTGTTAAATATACTAGTATAGAAATCTAGATATAACGTAGTTAAGGAATATAGTATATAATTATAATATAGGTATATTTTTTAAATACTTATTCTATAGTATATAGTAGTATATATTCTTCTAGAAGTCTTAGAAATTAAAACTAAGCTATAAAGTTTAATACTTCTAGGCCTTATATATCTAGAAAAGAGAATAGAAGAGTATATATCTTATATACCTTATACTAGAGGCGTAGAAGTACTTAAGAAAGCTTCTAGAAGTTGTATATACATCTTATTACTCTCTAGAAGCTCTATATAAAAGTAAAGGGAAAGAAGAGCTATAACTATAAAGAAATAGTAATAAATATCTAAGAACTTAAAGTATCTAAAGCTATATATAAAATAAAGCTATAAAGTAGTAATATATAGTAGTTTATAACTCTAAATTCAGTATATAATAGGTATTTAAAGTAAATAGAAAGGTTATATAAAGAGAGTTTATAAAGAAGAGTTTTATACGCGTATATATACTAGACTCTTACTTATAGTTAAAAAGTACAAAAGTCTATATTTAGCTTTCTCTTTTCTTTTATTTTTTTATTCTCTATATCTCTTATATTTTGTATATCTACTTTTATATTTATTTCTTAATTAAAATACTAGCCTGTAGTAACAAAAATAATAATAGTAATACTAATATATTAGACTACCTTCTAATATACTTTCTAATCTACTCTCTCTTTAAGATAGTATATCTATTAGTTATAATAAAATATAAGTTAAAAAAAATAAACTTTAATAGTTATATTAAATATATTAAAGCTTAAAAGTAAGTATTAAAAGAGGTAAAGCTTTACTTTCTTTACTTAGAATCTAGCTTTAATATTTATAAAGAGCTTAAATACTATATTATAATAAAGATTATTAGTATAAAAGTTTTTATTTTTAGTAATCTTTTAAAAAACTTAATAAGTAGTAGTAGCTTTTCTAAGTATATAGAGTACTCTAAGATATAGTACTAATATTAGCTAGCTCTTAACTACGCTAGATAGTATAACTAGCTATTACCTATATAGACTAACTTTGTAAAATATATATTATTTACTCTCTAATACTATAACTAGATACTATTAGTACTACTTTAGATAGCTAAGCTACTTAAGCTTTTTATATAAGCTTATAATTTAATAATAATAACTATAAACTTATAACTAGGCTAGTAATTTAAATAAGGGAGATTTTTTTTTTTTTTTTTTTTTTTTTTTTTTTTTTTTAGAGTCTATTGGTTTTTGCTAGTTAAAGCATGTTTCCATTCTGTGTTACTTTAGTTATAATAGCTATAATTAAGACTTTACTCTGTCTCTTTAATTAATAACTAAGTAGTGTTTATATATCTTGTGTTTTTTGTATTATAAAGCTTACAGCTAAATCCTCTAAACTAGTAGCGTTAAAATAGTGTATAGAACGCTTCTATAGCTCTTAAGATAGGCAAGTTATAACTATAAGTAAGTAGTAAAGCGCTGTAAGCGCGCAATATATGTGTAACTGTAGTAATAAAGCTGTAGTAGAAATAAGGTAGATAATTTAGATAATAGAGTAAAACTACTAGCTTTATTAATATACTTATAATAGAATATATAATAGAACTAATAGACTTTAAAAGCGTTTATAGTTAAGTTAATATATTAAAGTATATAGAGAAGTATAGGCGTTTTTAAAATTATTCTAGAATATTTAGACTAGTGTATTAGAGTAAAGAATATATAGCTCTTTTATAGTACTATAGAGTTATTACTATTACTACTAATTCTAGAATTTCTTTAGTTATTTAGGTAATTATAACTATAATAGAAGTAGTAGTAGTAGCGCTTACTTTTAAGAAGAACTACGTATAATATAGTAGTAACTACTAGGTATTATCTATATATTATTAGTAGTAATAAATAAGTTAATATAGAATTATAAGTCGATGTCTTAAATATATAAGAAAGAGAAGTGTAAGTAGATAGGTAGTACAAAGCGTTTAAGTCTATTAGGCTTAGTTTTAATAGCTTAAAAGTTTATTTATTTATTATTAATAATATAGTATAATATTATAAGATATAACGTAGTAGACTATATCTCTAAGGCCTAGAGAGATATATTATAGCTATAGCTCTACTTTATATTTATAAAGCGCTAGTAAAGATTTTTATTAAGTTCTTAGTACTTATAAAAGTAATAAAATAAAGAATACTAAACTTTATATAAGCGCTTAAGATAATTAGACTCTAAAATACTATTAAGAAGTTACTAATAAATATAATACTTATAGTAGAGATATTAAAAAGTATTATAGTTAAAAATTACTTTAACTACCTTACGCTAATAACTAGTATATACTAAATTTTTATTCTAGAAAGCTTTAGGCTTAGAAATTTTACTATAAGACTACTTATATAAGTAACTATTACTTTAACTTTTACTTAGAAACTTTAACTTTTTTTAATTTAAGATACTTTAGTTTCTAATATAGTTAGATTACTAAAGGCTTATACTCTAAGTCTAAAAAGTATTATTATTAATAAAGATACTACTCTAGAAATTATACTTAATAGTTTTATAAATAATTTTAATTATTAAAGTTATTAAACTGAGAGCGCTTATAACTAAAACAAGTACCTTTAATATGTAACTCTAAATATTTATAATACTTAGCTTAATTATTATAAAAGTTATTATTAGAGTTATTAGTTATTATAAAGCTTTAACTTAGTTAACTATTATTCTTTATAAAGCTTTAAGTTAGTTAGGTAGTAGAACTTTAATTACTAAATAAGTTATTAGCTATTATAATTCTAGAAAAGAGAAGTAAATATTAATTAGTATAGTAGCTAATTAGAGTTATTTATATAAAAAAAGCTAAGTGCTTAACTATAGAGTATTATTAAGTAAAGCGCTATTACACTAAGTACTATTACGCTAAGTACTAGCTTATATATTATAATTACTACTACTAGAAGTATTATAGTTAGAGCGTAAAATATAATTATAGTAGAAGCTAGAGTGCTAATACTTATAGCTATTATTTAAGTTAAAAGCTAAATTATTAAACTAAATTATAATAGTGAGCTATTAATTTAGGTATAGAAGTAACAACTTACTATAGTAATAAGAAAAATAAAAAAGTAAGTAAATATATTAATTAGAGTAAAGGCTATAAGTATAAAGCTTAAAAGCGCTAAAGCTTAAGAGCTAAGAATCTTAAGTAGAAGAGTTGACAAGATACGTTGCTTATTAGCTTATTAGCTTAAGTATTTTAATAATACAAAAAAAAAAAAATTATAGTAAAGAAAAGAAGAAGTAAAAAACTTATTATTATCAATAAAGTTTTTAATTATAGTCTAGTTGCGCACTTATATAAGTAGCTAGCGTAGCTTATTAAGCTATTAATTATACTATTAACTTTACTTAAAAAATACTAAAAGCCTAGATTCTACTATTAAAATTATTTTTTACTAGTTAAATACTTAGATTTTTATAGCTATTAGCTATATTTTAAGCTATTATAAAGTAATCTCTAAACTAATAAAGTTAATTTCTAAGCTTTTAAGTTTTATTTAAATAAAACTTAAAAGCTTAGTAATATTAGTATTAAGTATAATTAAATACTTATTTAAACTAAAACTTACTACTACGCTCTAAATTCTTAAGTCTAGACTTTACTAAAGTATACTAATTATAATAGATTTAATAGAAGTAGTTTTAGTAAAGTAAATTAATACTTTTACTACTCTAAAAAGTCTATTAAAATTAGAGAGTATTTATAATTATCTAATTATAGATACGTAATTACTTAGCTCTTAGATATATAGCTAGAGATTCTATTCTAAGTTTCTTATATAGTAGAATAATTATAATATACTTATTTATCTCTAATTATTAATTATCTTTAGCTCTAATAAAAAAGTTAATAAGTACTAACAGTATATAGAAATATAGAATCTCTTTATAAGTGTAGAGCTCTAAAAATTTAATAATTGAGTAAAGTATATTATAAGTATTCTTACTCTAAAGAGTAAAAGCTAAAGTAGAGTAGGTAAAAAAAAGATTAATTATAGAAAGTAAGTAAAAGCTATAAAAATTTAAATAGCTTAGTATTATACTTAAGAATCTAAGCGCCTCTAAAGCGCGTAGTATAATATATTAGTAAAGTTTCTATAATAGTAAAAGTATATATATAGTAAAGTAATAATATATATTAAAAGATATAGTATTATATTATTACTATTAATAGTAATTCTATAAAAGTAGCTAAATATAACACTATACTTAGTATATTAGTATATATATAAATAATATAAATAATTTATATAGTGTAGAGTAATTATATATTATATATAGTATAAAGTAGTATATAAAGTAAATATATAGTAAGTATATAGTAAGTAAGTATAAGTATAACTATAAGTATAAGTATATTATAAAAGTACTAGCTTAGTAGTTACTTAAAGTAATAAGCGCCTAAAGCGCTATATAGCTTTAGTAGACTTAAAAGCTATACTAAGTAAATGTATATAGGTAAGTTATTCTAACTTAGACTAAAGAGTTTAGGTTTAGAGCTTAGTATATTACTATTCTATTATAATTCTATATTTTAAGTAATAATAAGTAATTTACTTTATACTTATAAACTATAACAAAGTAATTAAGAAAATTAACTCTTTTAGTATATAGTATATAGTGTAATCTAAACTTATTCTCTTAGAATCTTAATTTTCTCTTATTAGAGGTTTTTAATCTTAAACACTAACTTAACTCTATACTAGAGTTTTATTAAAGTTTTATTACTTCTATAATATATATAGTAAAATTTATAAAAGCTTTATATAGGCTTATAATAATTATATATCTTTATATATTTAAACAAAGTAGTTTCAATAGGTATACTCTTTACTAAAAGATTAAAAAAATAAGTTAGAACAAAACTTATTTAAGATAGACTACTTTTCTAAGTATATATTTAGTAAAACTAAGATTGTATACTAGTTTTAAAAAAGTTTCTTAATTTATTATAGATATTACTAACTACTAAAGTATATATTTAAGTATTAAACGTCTTTAGTAAATATATATAGACCTTGTCTTACTATTAATATAATATCTTTACTAATAGTATATTACTTTAGTTTTCTACTTTAGTACTAAAAATAATCTAATATCTAGTTATTTACTTTACTTATAAAGCTATATAGACTTAGCTTATACTAGATAAAAGTATAGCTACTAATAAGTTAACTAGAAGTAGCTATTTAATTTGCTATAAAATATAATTACTATAATTAAAAAAAACATAGTTTTAAGTAGCTAAGAAAAGATAGTAAGTATAATAGTAGTAGCTATAAATAGAATAGAAAGTATAATAGTAGTAATTATAAGTTAAGTAGGTAGAACGTAGTAGAGATTTAGATTAATTTAAGTTATATATTAAACTATAGTAGTTAAAAAGCTAAGAATAAAAAGCTAATAAAAAGTGTAGTTATATAAGTATAGTAGTAAAAAGTATACTTTAAATAAACTTTATTTAGTATAAGAGAATATATCTTTTAATATCTTTTTTATAAATATATTTTATATAAATATATTTTATCTAGAGTTTAAAGTAGAATAAGATAATATAACTAATTTTTATAAAGTATTTTAAAAAGCTTAGTAAGTTAAGTATACACTACTATTATTCTAGATATATCTAGAAACTTATTAAGTATAAAAAGATATAAGCTTTTATAAATAGTTAACTTTATAAATCTAAATATAGTAACTATTATAAGAAATAAAAGTATAAAAGTAGTAAATACTAGAAAAATAAGCTTACTATTAGATATAAAGCTTAAAAGATTATTTAAGAAGTTTATTAAAAATATAAGAGCGTAAAATATCTATATATATATATATATTAAGTATAGAAGTAAGTAAGTACTAATAGTATGTAAAAATATATAATTTATTTATAAACGTAAAGCTCTTAAACTTAAATAATTTAATAAAGTATATTATAAGTATTCTTAAACTAAAGAGTAAAAGCTAGAGTAAAGTAAGTAGAAAGATAGAAGTAAGTTATAAGAAGTAGGTAATTAAGTAGCTATAGTAGTAAGCTTTTAGAATACTTATTTTAAGTTACTACTTTAATCTTTAGTTAGAAATATTAAAACTCTAGATAGAAGTAATATAATAAGCTTATAGTAAAAAGTATAATACTAAAACTCTAGATAAAAATAGCGCGCTTATATAAGTAAGCCTAAAATTCTAGATTAGAGTAAAATAATTACGCGTTATACAAGGTATAAAGTAATTAGTATAAACTCTAAGGTCTATCTAATAACTAAGCTCTACTAAAATCTAAGTACTACTTTTTAGTATTAGCTCTAAAGTAATATAGCTTAAATCTAGAATTTATTTACTTTAGATTTTATTACTAATCTAATGTACTATATAAAGTTGTCTTACTTATCTAACTATTTTATAATTTTAATTTATACTAGAGTATACTTAGTAATTAAAAAAGGTTTATAGTACTATATTATAGTATTTTTACATAAGAACGATTTATTCTTTAAAATCTATATATAAGTATTTAAAATAATAAACTTTAGACTTATATATATACTTCTATTATAGAATTCTATTTTTAGAATTAGCTTACTTATATTAAAACTATTTTTTTTTAATTACTAAAGAGCTCTTATAAATTATAAAATATATATTATAAGATTTTTAAATATTAATATAGGTTTTGCCTTTCTTAATATATTTAAAAAATTCTTTATAAGACAAAGTCTAAGGTAGAAGCATAAGCACAAGCGATGCATTCTTTGTAGCTAGCTAGCGTTCTACAGCAAACTATAGAATGTGTCTCTACTTCGCGAACCTCCAGCTGTTCACAACCCCCGTGCGCTCCTCCTCTGTGACCAAAGCCTTGTTCTTCTTACTACACCACCACTTCGTCACCAAACATAGCACTATAGTCAAGCCGCATCCGGCGATGATGCAGCCACCTCCGGTCTCGTACCTCGGCTCCTGGTTTCTCAAAAAGAAATACGGCGTGAACCAATGACTGACACTTGACACGCAGTTTGCGATAGCAATGAGTGCCGCCCTTTTCGTTCGTGGTCGCGGCACGACAGTAGTCTCCCATGAAAGCTGGATATTCAAGCCTACGAACGGGCCACAGCAGAGCAATATCATGGAGAAATACCGTGCACCTGTGTTGAGAGTGCTGATCATAATGATTGCGCCAATCAGGGTAGTCGAAATAGCACCGATGATGTGATAGCCATGCTCGAGCATGCGACCAGACGACCACGAGACGACTAGCGTCACAATGTAGGCGATGACGTATGGCGGAGCTTGGACAAGGTAAGTCTCGACCTTTCCAAAGCCAAGGGTGTCCATGATAGATGGGAAAAAGTCCTTGAACGACTGGGCGATAATCAGGGAGAAATGGATGCCAGCAAACAGCCACGTGAACGGGTCCCGAATCGCCTGCATTAAGCCGCCAATGTAGTCGCCTTCGTCATCCTCCGTCACGCATCCGGAAGATACGGATTGTCGGTATTGCGCCATCTGCTGCTCTTCTGGAGTGAAGTAGTAGGTTCCAGTGTTGTTAGGGAAGTTTGGTAGAAGCCAGAACCCAGGAATGGCAACCATGATAGACACGATACCCTCGAGCAAGAGGAACCACTGCCACGCATGCAAACCCGCGATGTTGTCCATGTTGGTCAAGATGCCTGCGGCAAGGAGACCGGAGAAGACGTTTGATACGATGTTTCCTGCGTGCCAGATAGCCATGCGCAAAGGGCTCTCTTGCTTTGTATACCAGCTAGACGTCATGAGCGCCACGACCGGGAGGAATGGGCCTTCGGTGAACCCCACGAGGAAACGACAAAGCATAAAGTGCCAAGGTCGGGTGCAAGCAGGCATGCATATCGTGACGGAGGACCACGCGAGCATAATGCAAGGCATCCAGATACGAGGCTTCTGCTTGGACATGATGATGTTGGCTGGCACCTGTGAGATAATGTATCCCACGTAGAAGAGCGAGATGCCAGCAGACCACTCCACATCCGTCATGTGGATATCATGCTGCATACCAGCAAGACGTGCATTTGAGACGTTGATGCGGTCGAGGTAGCTGTCCAATGTTAGTCTATGTGTTTTCGCGCCACATTAGCTTGGGAGCTGTTTTACTTCATCAAGAGCATTAAAGTGATGATGAGCAGAAACTTCCAGTCGAGCTTCTTCAGAACAGCCTTGTTCAGCCTCTCAAGTTCATCCTTGGTCTTCCCTCGCAGCAGAGGGTAGTGTTGAAGGAAAGTCTCGGCTTCCGAAAGTCCAGCATCCTCCACCTTGATGACTTCACAACTCCCCTTCAAAGATCCGTCGTCGGTAGTCATGGAGGCGGTCGCAGGAACGGAAAATAGATGGATGGTGGATTTGAAGGAGGAAAGGCCCGAGCAGTGCGGTGTAACGCAACGGCTCTTTGAAGGCAGCGGCTTCTTTATACCTGGCTACATGGGTTATCTTCTTCCAGGTGTCGATGTAGTAAGCATCTGCCAATGCGCACTGCCGTCCTTCATGGTCTCGCTATAGCATCCCGTTTGGCTTCAACGACGTCCAGCGTGCGGGGATGGGTTGTGCCGTCCACGCCTTCCCCGGACCCCAGACGCGCTATGCTCCGCGCGCCTGGGCGATGTCTGTGGAGTCATCGATTTCGGTGGTCGTCCGATGTGCGTGACATCTCGGTGGGCATCCGAGGATTGAGCTACGCGTCGGTGGTCGCCCGTAGCGTCTCGTGGAAGCGGGGCAAGAAGAAACGCGTGAACGCGGATGCAGCTGGCAGGGGCGACCGAGCGCTTGATGGACCCTGCATGACTCAGGCACGGCACGCGGCTGACACACGTCCGCCTCGCCACCCCCCTCATTATCCATCGTCAACATCGACAACGCTGACGTGCCGTTCGCGGCTGGGAGCTGTGTGCGCTGATGCTCGGCGCTTCGGTCATGCTCCGAAGGCATCACGGTGACCGGCTGCGGCCGCTGGCATACACTACTATGCTGGGTAAGCTTATTCCACAGGAGTTTGCGTTCACGTACATATGACAGTCGGTATCGCTACAACAAGAACTCTTGTATAGCTCAAAGTCTATCCAATCCCCTCTTGTTGAATCATTCACCCAACCTCCGAGCTCGATAATACCCGCAAACATGGCGGAACTCACTCTTCACAACTCGATCCGGGAGAAGATGCTCCGCGATGAGGTAGCCTACACGCTGTCCGTAAAGCTTGTCCGCAGCGTTGAGCTTCCGATGATGGCGAAGACCGCGGGATTTGATGGTATTCTCATCGACATGGAGCACTCGACCTTTGACTTGGACACTACCAGTACGTTCTCTCCTCAGCGCCCCGCCCCTCTCCAGAAACTTCCAAGCTAACGTAGGATAGGTCAGATATGTATTGCAGCTCTTTACGCCGGCATTTCACCCATAGTCCGCGTCCCATCCAAAGACCCTTTCTTCGTCTCTCGAGTACTTGACGGAGGTGCCATGGGCGTTATAGTCCCGCACATCCGCTCTGTACAAGACGCCAAAGACGTGGTAGCCGCCGCCAAATTCCAGCCCCTTGGGCATCGCTCCTCGACGAACAATATGCCACAATTCCAGTACCGACACCTCGCCGCAAAGGCAATGAGTCCTGTGTGCAATCGCGAAACCCTTGTCATTCCCATGGTAGAGACGCTTGAAGCAGTCGAATGTGTTGAAGAGCTAGCCGCCATTGAAGGCGTTGACAGTCTACTGATCGGCACTAATGACATGTGCGCCGAGCTGGGTATTCCAGGACAATACGAGAGCCCGCAGCTACTCGAAGTGTATGAGAAGACGATTGACGCCTGCAAGAAGCACGGCAAATGGGTCGGCGTAGGAGGCCTGCACTCAAGACTAGACCTTGTGGAAAAGTTCTGCAAGATGGGCGCGCGATGGGTTATGGCGGCGACAGATGGACCGCTGCTACTCGGTGGAGCTACGAAGCGAGCAGGCGAGATGGCACAACTGAACGCAAGGGTCAAGAGTTCGACTGAGGCCACTCAGCCTGAGACGAACGGAGCCACTGTTGCGTCAACCAACGGAATTATCGATGCATTAAAAGAAAAGGCTAGTGTGACAGTACAAGAATTGAAGATGAACGATCACGTCAATGGGCATGGGAATGTATTAGCAAGCTCTTAGCTGTCGACATCTTGTATCATATAACAGAATGTCGGATCACATATGTAATCTGGATATACTCAACCATGATGACTAGTCTCAAATTCGCGATAATTTGATGTAAAGCGTTCGCTCGTAGAATGATCCTGACTGCGAGATCCGAGACGCGCTAGCTTCCGGTTTGGTATCCGGTACCTCGGTTCCTTCACGACTTCGAAACCACCATCTTTGAACCCAGGAGCTAACTCTACTATCATCCACCAATATGATAAACTTGCAATCGCAAGCCTGCGAAAGATGCTGGAAGCGGAAACAGAAGGTTGGTGGTTACTCCTTCTTTGCACATAAATGACAGCACGTCAAGTCTGCTCGATACCTGTTTCTTCCCACAACTTGCGATCGAACCCGCGCACATAATCACTGCAATTCCATCGCACCCTCAAAAGACTAACCTGGTACCTAGTGCTCTCGAGATACTCCAACGTGTCAGCAATGTCGCGTCGCCGCATCGCAATGCGTACAACGTCGCCTTGGCTCCGTAATCGACGCTTCGGATCCATCTTCCGTCTCATACATTGAGTCTTTGAAGTTGAGGATTGCCGCTCTGGAAGCAAGGAGCAGCCGGCATTCTAACATGCAGCACGAGGTCACGAACGATCGAGAGTCACCGAATCAGCCTTGGAATAGCAACTTGTCCACCTCTGGCACTCCCCACAGGTCAAATGCTGGGACGATAGACTCATCGGTAGTCGAGCCCGGGTCGAGTAACGACTTGCATCATGCGATGCACGAAGCCAATTACTTGAGTCTTAGTGCAATGGCAGAGCCGACGGATCGACAGCCATTTTCCAACCAGGGACTTTCGTTCTCGACGCTGTTTCTTGCCGCAGCGAGTATAGGCAACACCAACCCGAGCAGCCCCATCGGAACCAACACATC
The DNA here is from genome assembly GCF_023758065.1 of Alternaria ventricosa. Lineage (NCBI taxonomy): Eukaryota > Fungi > Ascomycota > Dothideomycetes > Pleosporales > Pleosporaceae > Alternaria > Alternaria ventricosa. Next base: position 528,244 of record NW_026055695.1, on the reverse strand, counting down.
ACTTTCTGGGCCTATGGCGGACTTTCGTAACGAGTTATTCTCCCAGGGCAGTACACTAGATGGTGCTCGGGCGGCTGAAGCGTTCAGATGGTTTGTCAAAGTAGCTCCCACAACCTTTCCCGTAATGACGCGCAGCGAGCTCGAAGACTTGTACAGCATCGTCGTAACGGCCGAGAGAGATACAAACGTTGGCATGATGATGGACGAGTCGCCAGAGAAGATCCTACTTGTCAGAGTAGGCATTGCACTCGGGTTACTGCTATCGCCGGATCACAGCTTCACGGAAGTCTTGATAACTGAGTTGACAACAAAGGCCGCGCAACTCATGCCTCGCATACTCAACCAGTCGAGCGACTTGGCAGTCGTGCAATGTCTCACAGCTCTTGCTATATGTTCAATCTACACCACACATTGCGGCTCTTCCTGGCATTTACTTGGACTGGCCATGACGCGCTGTATATCCGCCGGTATGCACACGTCACGCATCTCCGATATGAGCTCAGACAGCGAGATCAAAAGGCAGAACGGGAGAGCTTTTTGGACCTTGTACATCCTGGACACCCACCTCAGTACGGCTATGGATCGGCCATTTTGTCTCAACGATGGCAATATCATGATGTCGCCACCAGCTTCCCCACAGCCTGCAGCAACGGATGCGGAAGCGAACGCTTTGCGATATCTCATACAACACGCGCAGCTCTTGCGCTCGATTCGAAAGCACACTGATGAAGATTTGCTTTGTCACTTCATCAATCTATGTCATTGGAGAGAAACAGTACCGAGCGCAGTGGTAGCGGAAGACCTGCTCAAAGACCAATTGCATGCCAGTGGTCTCGCGGAAATAATCAAGTGCCCAGGTTTGGCACAAGATCCCGGTCGAGACATGATGTTGCGACACATCGAAGAGCACTTCGTTGGCTACGCGGCTTCCGTCGAACACCAGCTTACCGGTAGAGAGCGGGCGTCAGGAGCTCTCGATGGCTACCTTATCTTCTTCATCGGCCTTTTCATCGCATCGCTGTCGCCTACCCAGGAGCGACAGAGATGCGTGCTCCGATGCCTGAGCAGTCTCACTGTGCTCTCAATCCACTACACTGCTCTCCAAGGCTTTCGCAATATCCTCATGGCAATCCAATCTCGACCATCATCTCACGAGCATCTCAAAAGCTTAGTGGCTGCGTCGGAGATCGCGGTGTCGTGCCATGTGCGACGACTCATCTTCGGCAGTGTATGAGCGGGCAAAGCCAACAACAGCCGAAATACGCCGACATCCCATTGAGAGTTTCAACGCTCACGTCATTTGCGCTGCTAGATCTAGTTCCGATTTACAGTAATCATGAGGCGCGGTGTTCCAATCCGACAGAGCAGAGCGGCCCCGGAAAAGACATGGGTGAGGGGTCGAATTGCTCGGGCAGTCGGACACCCCCCGAAGCTAGCGCTGCGGCCCTTTCGGTGGTCGCCCGACGAGCTCTGTTGCTCCGCACATGACCCAATCTGCTGGTGTACTGACACGGCATTGGCTTCTGCATCAGATTCAGATGTGGAGTCTAGTTCTAATGCCCGGCGTGTGGGTAGTGCGGCTATCCACATACATCTAGGTACACATCACCTTGGGTGTGGCGGCCATATACTGTCAAGACGCGCAGTGCGACATTACTTTAGACTTCAAACTCTCCTCACAAACCTATTTGAGTCGCTTGCTTCGCGCGATCGTTGTCATCATGGCTCCCGCACTTATCGAATCAGAGACATTTGCCCTGTCCTCGTCACCGTCAAATGGCGTAGACAAGGCTACTGTTTACCTGCTCGATACACTACATCCCGAAGCCATAAAACGCGCACAGTCATTGTTCAACGCTATCCTCCCTTCAGACCCCAAGCATTCGGAATGGAGGGGAAAGGCCGAATATCTGGTCATTCGCGGATCATACCTTACCGCAGAAGACGTCGAAGCATGCAAGAACCTCAAAGCCATCGGCAAACAGGGCGTCGGGATCGACAAGATTGATGGCGAGGCCTGCAGAGCGCGCGGTATCAAGATCTTCAACACGCCAGGAGTCAATGCGCAGGCTGTCGCGGAGACGGTGCTTACGCTCACGATGTCTGTGGCTCGTGAGGTTGGTCGCATAACAGCGCTGCAAAGTGCCGGATTTAGCGTGCCGAAGGAGACTTGCTCTGGTTTGATTATCAACAAGAAGACGGTCGGGATCGTGGGCATGGGTAACATCGGCCGCAAGGTTGCGCAAATCTTCCAAGGCGGATTAGGGTGTCGCATCGTAGCGTACGACCCACTACTGCCAAAGGATGCTTGGGAAGACATCGCGCATACCCGAGCAGAGACTCTTGAGGAGGTTCTTCGAGCTTCAGATGTGGTAACACTACACGTTCCTCTAATACCACAGACCCGGGGTCTCATATCGTATGATCAGTTCAAGATCATGAAGCCCACTTCCATCTTGATCAACGCGGCCAGAGGCGGGATTGTGGATGAGGCCGATCTCGAACGCGCCTTGAGGGAAGGCCTGATCTGGGGTGCGGGTCTCGACTGCCATGAGCATGAGCCTCCGATCAAAGATAAATATGGTAGTTTGTGGGAAACGGGACGGGTCGTGAGCACTCCGCACGTAGGTGCTGCAACGGCCGAGACGCAAATGGAGACTGCGATGGCGGCAGTGGATCGATTGTATGACTACATCCAGACTGTACAGGCGCTCTAGCTAGAGTGCTGCTCACCGAATCGTGTCCGGTTCTGTTTCTAGCTCTTTCATTTGTTTAATTGTAGGAGAAAGAATCCCAATAGTCTACGTTAGTGTTCAACGAGCCCCATGCGTACTCGCCCAACCCGTATTCAAGTTGGTTCATAAGGTCATCAGTCAGACCCATGCCAAAGTCTTGCGAACCTTGGTGATTTGGAAGGTCAGGAAAGTCTCCGAGCATCAAGTGATCCAGATTTTCCCGTTCTTGCTGCTCGCCAACCGATTGAGAGTGATCTGCAGTGACGGTGTCTACGCTCAAATGCAGCGAACCCGCATTGAGGAGGTGATTGGGGTAGACTTGCGTATCATGGGCTGGAAGCAGTTGATGAATTGGCTGGGTTGGATTTGCGGGGACATTTTCTGACACCTGTAATGCAGATGCAAACCGATCTTTGACGAACTCTGCTAGTATAACAGTGAAGACAGTGGCGAAAGAACCTGCGTCCGGCATTTTGTCTTTGAAGTAGTTCAACAACGCACTGCAAGTGTTCAGTGTTGGCAGAGCTTCGGTATGAGTGACAGAGAGCTCGTCATTGTCGGCCAAGACCCCCAGGATAATGCAATAGATGACAGTAAGACCTGCAGTAAAGATCATCTGAAAGTAGCTGCGTGTCCAAGTGATGGCATTTTTGCTTCGAAGGTCTGCATACAGTTGTATTGTATGTATCGCGGATTGATAGCACACTTTCAGTATCTCCTTTACGATGGACGTACCGGAAAACTGCCGCGATGGTAGGTTGTGCATGGCGCCACGAGCAAGCAGGAGGCGGTCCTTCTCGTACATGAAGTCATGCCATTCAGAACGCTCGTACAGACATTTGGGGTCTACGAAGACTGGTACTGACGATCGCAATGCACGGAGATCTTTGTCGAATTGTGAGAATGATGAGTATATGTGGCCTATCGAGTGAAATCCGGGCGTGCGAGTGTTGTCTCCACCATGGTGTGAGGCGGGCTTTCGACCAGCGTAAAAGGCAGTGTGCACCCCAGAGCTTAGCCGTCGCAGCTTGATGCAAAACAAGTTGACTGATAGCTCGCTTGGGTGAACGTTCGTAACATTGGGAACTTCTTCAAGTACACTAGCCCCAGATGTTACGATTGTTACGTCGTCAGCATCAATCGGTAGTGGCATACTTATCTCCGACTCGAGAAGAGCGAAAGGACGACCTAGTATGCCCGAGCTGTAACGGTCGTGGACGTAGCATTCCCAGAAAATCCTGCGCTGGTGTTGTTCTTTCAATGGACTCAGGCCGTCCTGTGCCTTTGAATGAAGACCCCACTCGATGCACTGCCGCATGCACAAGCGAGATATTTCCCAGATTGATGCGCCGATGTGATGGTACATGCCGAATCTCGCTATCAGCAATAAGTTCTGGATGGCTTCCGTATCTTTGATCAATGGTATGCCCGGAAGATAGTGTTCAGCCGCAAGGTAATAGCCGTACGGATGCTCGTCACTGCTGCCATCGCCCTGGCAAGCGCGATGCCTGGTCGTATCGCTGATCGCGAACACCATAAAGAGGCGAAAGTAGTCCTGGGCCACGGGTCTTTCTGATGCTGGCGAGAAAGAGTAAACCCTGTGGAAGGCGTCCTGCGTCTCGCTACGAAGGAGAAAAGCATGATGGACATGGAAACGTGTGAAATAATTATCAAACAATTGCTGTGCTTGCGCAAGTGGTGGTAGCGCTCGGGCGACTGGTCGATACCTAGCAATGCGAGGGCGCTTCGCAAGTTGCTCGAGGATTTGTGCGCGATGGTGTTGCCATTTGGTGTCAGAAAGGATATTCTGCAAGAAGCCCAGGCCGCTGCCGTCGCCAACAAATCCGTTCTGGGTACCTGAGCTCGTTGCCGTCTCAGGGCCTGTTGGTGTCTGATTGGCGGCGTCAGATCTCTCGGTGGAGCCTGGTGTCACAACACCCGTGTCGTCGAGATCGCCCAGCCTACGCTGCAGATTGAGTTCCTTCTCTTCCAGCTGCCGAATGTAGTCACGTGCATACTGCTCACCAGTAATGGGATCGACGATAATGCAGGCGATGTTCCCCTTCCGACAGCTTGTGCATTTGGGTGCTTGCCTGTCGCATTTGACCTTACGCAGTTTGCACTTTTGACATGCGGGCAGCTGGTATTCGCGCTCTTCCATCGTGAAACATAGTCGTGGGTGCTAACTTGCAGGTCACAGAATGTTTGTCGAAGGTTAGTGGAGATGGAGAGGCTGGGGCGGTCCCGAGTCTAGGGTGCTGGTAAGTTGGCGGTGGCGGCATGGGGACGTAGCCGAAAACATGCGGGGGTCGTCACACCACGCCTCCACTCACCATCGCATGGAAGGCGCGACTTGTCGGCAACCCTCAATGCCTGTTCCCAGACCATCTCACAGTTACGATTGTTTCTTGCGCGCGTCTCCTAAACATTAACATAACAGGACATGCTCATCACTGCGTGCAGGAAAAAATGGGTATTTTAGCCACCCATCCTACCATGCAACAGCTCGCCCTACAAGTAACGCGTCGATGTCTGGAGGATCCAGGCATTACATCACGCGAAATGTTGATGTTGTAGTCCGTCACCAAGCATAACGTCTTGCCCTCTCTTGTTGAGTAGTAACATTCTAGGACGTATGCTTCATCAACGCTGTGTTGTAACCTCTCAGAACAGTCCGTTGGAAGCGCCCCCTGATATCGCGCCTCCTGGTTCTTGGAATACACACGCAATCGACTGCGGGTTGCTGGATTCCGGACGATCCGCGAGTACTTTAAACTTTCAAGATTAAGCCGTGCTCGGCCCTTCATCGGCATCTGTGCATGCGAAGGTACAAAGTACGTGAGTCGCCATTATCGTTACATGTTTGCATACTACCAGACTTTATCAATACCCATTTTCGAACTTAACAGCCGACTCTTGTTCAAATATCCAACACCATGGCCATGATCGTAGATATGGTGAAGAACAAGTGGGGCGCTCCACCCAAAGAGTCCACCGAATCGTTCGCGGGACGCAACGTCCTGGTGACGGGCGCCACCTCTGGGCTGGGATACGCGGCAGCGGCCAAGTTCGCGAAGTTAGGCGCTTCAAAAGTCATCATCACAGCAAGAGACGAGGCCAAGGGCGAGTCGACCAAGAGCAAACTCGAAGCAGACGTCGGCAAAGCAGGTCAATTCGAAGTCTGGCAGCTCAACATGGATTCGTACGATAGTATCGTCAAGTTTTCGCAGCGGGCTATCACCGAACTGGACCACCTGGACGTGGCCATCTTGAACATCGGCATCTTCAATACTTCTTACAAGCAGTCGGAGTATGGCTGGGAGCAAGACCTTCAAGTCAACACGCTTTCGACCATATTGCTCGGTATCCTTCTCTTGCCGAAGTTGAAAGAGTCGCAAAAGCAATCAGGAAAGATACCCGTACTGCAATTCGTCAACTCAGGCATGCACAAGGTCGTGGAGATCTCTGCCGACGTTCGAAACAAGCCCGCTATCCTCCCTGAGTTCAATAAAGAAGACAAATACCCCGGCGGCCAGAAGCAGTACGGTTATTCGAAGCTCCTCCAGCGATACGCCGCCGTTGAGCTCGCAAAGAAGATCCCGTCCAGCGAAGTCATCATCACGGCAGTATGTCCCGGTGCGGTCGTAACGAACATCGATCGCAATGTCAAATTTCCAGGTGTCAAGATCGTGAGGGCGATCGCGCATGCTTTGGCGTTCAGGACGGCGGACTTAGGCGCCAACATATACATTACTGGCGCCTCGCAGAACCAAGAGCAACATGGAAGGTTCTATGCGACCGATAAGATCGAACCCGATGCGCCGAGTATTGTCGGGGAAGAGAATGAGAAGCTTGCGGTTAGGGTGTTGAATGAGATTGTAGAGGAGCTGGCAAAGCATGTGCCTGAAGTAAAGGACCATCTTCCATGATACCTTGATTAGTCCGTCCATAGTAATGTCGAAGGTAATCAATCGCGCAGACGTCCTGAATAGTGTCTAGCTCGTATTTTTCGCTGAGTGCTACCTCTACCTGGCGACGGCATGTTGCCACTGCTACTCTCACAGGCTCAAGGGTCGATCGGCAACCTAAACGACGCTTCATCCAAGAGATAACCGCAGGTGAAAGCTGAATTCAAGGTGAATGTAACAACGTGCAACACGTGAGGTTGAAGCAGAGGGGTGGATGGTTCACACGTGTAGACCTGGAGCACTAACGCACGCTTTGACCACCAGCTCCACCAAAAAAGTTCAGCGGCAGGCGCGAACTTCAGTGCAACCATCAGCGCATTCACCCACCACCAGCCTCTGCCAGACATCCAGAGCATGGCGCCGCCTTCCCACTCGCCCGATACGTCAATCTCTTCGCATACCCTCTCTATCGGCTCCGCGCAACCGCCGCCCATGGAACTTCCACCAACCGCGGCGACTTCGCCCACAAGTCTCCTCACCAAACCGCTAGCCTTCCTCCAGCCGACCGCCCAGCTCAATGCGACATTCCTTGCCGCGGCGAAACGATATCTCGATCCAGTAGCCGCCGGCGTAAGCGCGTCACAATCACAGCGACAGCAAGATCTGCGCAAGAAGCGGAAGCGGGGCGGCGGCTACGACGATGATATCAGTGTATTGCACTTGAAGAAGGTGCACTTGGACGGATTTGGCGTCAACCAGGTGTTCGAACAGACACGCAAGATTGTCGAGGCGACGACAGATGAGATTGAACTTTCTTTGCCCGATCAGGATGATGGCGTTGTCGCTATCCGTGATGGCGAGGAGGACGACGATGAGGGCATTGAAGAGGCCGAGGAGGAATACCACACCGAATCAGACATTGGCGAAGAGGGCGTGGACTGGGAATACGATGGTGTCGACGAAGACGAGGATGAAGAAGCGCTTGACGGCGAGCCGGATGACGAGGACATCGACAAGGAAGATGGAGCAGACGGCATGTTCTCCGACGATGCGTCAGACGATGCGCCAGCAGAAACCTACCAACCCGATCCCAACGGTCTCAACGACGGATTCTTCTCCATAGACGACTTCAACAAGCAAACCGACTTCCTAGAGCAGCAGGATCAGAGGGGAGAGGGTGTGGACAGCGACGATGACGAAGTAAACTGGGAGGCAGACCCCATGGAAGACGGCCCATCCACAGGCAAAGCCAATGGTATCGCAGGAAATGCATCCGACGATGAGTCTGACGAGGGCGGACCAACCTTCGGCAACGTTGATCTAAATGCACCGGATGGCGACAGTGGCGATGAGGACGACCTCGAGGACGGTGACCTGGACGGTCTTGACACCGGTATGAACGCCAACAACGTCATGTACAAGGACTTCTTCGCGCCTCCCGCACAAAAGGCGAGCAAGAACAAGAACGGCAAGAAGCGCGGACGACCCAACCCCCACAACTTCCCTGAGAAGCAGTCACAACCAGCAGAGGAAGTCGAGGAGGACGTGGAAGGAACCATGGCCAGGGTACACCGAGATCTCTTCGAAGATGACGACGATATGGAAAGCGAGGGCGACCTCTCCGACGTAGACCCCTCAGACCCAAAGTCGAGACGATCAACACACGAGCGGAGACAGGCCAAGATCGCAGAGGAGATCCAGAAACTGGAAGCAGCCAACGTTGCAAAACGAGAATGGCAGCTATCTGGTGAAGCACGCGCAGCAGACCGACCAGTAAACTCGCTTCTCGAAGAGAACCTCGAGTTCGAACGAGCCGGCAAGCCCGTCCCAATCGTCACACAAGAAACCTCCGAAGACATCGAAGCGCTCATCAAGCGGCGCATCCTCGCCGGCGAATTCGACGAGATCCACCGCCGCCGACCCGACGACCTCGCCACCGGCCCCCGACGCGGCCGCTTCGAGCTCGACGACACAAAATCCGGCAAAGGCCTCGCCGAAATCTACGAAGAAGAGCATCTACGCGAGACAGACCCCAACTTCGTCGAAGCCAAAGACGAGAAGCTGAAGAAGGAGCACGACGAGATCACCGCGCTATGGAAGAGCATATCCGCCAAACTCGACTCCCTCAGCTCCTCGCACTTCAAGCCCAAGCCCGCAGCACCCAACCTAGAAATCCGCACTGATGCGCCCGCCATCGAAATGGAAGATGCACGGCCCACCGCCGGCGGCGAAGTCGCCAGCGCAAGTATGCTCGCGCCGCAAGAAATCTACAAGCCGGGCGAGGACAAGAGCAAGAGCGAGATCGTTACCAAGAGCGGCATGCCAGTCGCCCACGACGAGATGTCGCGGGAAGAGAAGATGTCGAGGCGGAGACGTGCAAAGGAGAGGGCGAAGAAGGCTGGTCTTAATAAGCCGGTGCAGAAGAAGACGGAGGGCAAGGAGAAGAAGAGGGGTGAGAAGAAGCAGCTTGTGTCGGATCTTAAGAAGGGTGGTGTACAGATTATTGGACGCAAGGGTGTTATTACTGATGTTGAGGGTAAGGAGGTTAAGGAGGCTGCGAAGAGAGGGGCTGGTAGCTTTAAGCTGTGAGGAGGTAGATCGGGAATGCAAGTCGTATCATGACATATTCGAATTCGTTGCAGCAGGTTCTATTCACTCGATTCTGAAGCGCTGGTATGCGTCGTTCTCCCGTCTGAACTTGTAGTCGTCTCTCCGTATATGTTCCTTCCAAACCGGATTCGTTCGGCGATAGCATACTACGAACTTCATACGGACAAGCATAGTGGACATAGTTTCGTTACTCAAGAACGTTCATTTGCAATACATACATCGACTTTATCATTCCATCATGTACACATTACCCATCCCATATCATCCCGTGTCATCTCCCCCTCACAGCACAACCATACCAACCGCACACCCCGCCGCCCCAATCACCATCCCCCAAACACTCCAAGCCCCTACAAAACTCGCCTGACTACTACTCGGCCTCGCCTTATCCGTCACACCGGACTGCCCACTCGCAGTCGCCGTACACTGCTCACCACAAGCATACCCATCGGGACAGCAATTGCCTCCCTGATCCGCAGCGCAACTATACCACGCACTGGGACAGCTCCCCGCACTCTCTCCAGCACCCGTAGGCGCAACGATAACAACACCGTTCGTATTCACAATAGTATCCGTCTCGGGTAGCGCACAAGACCCCGTGGTCTGGCAATCGCGACCAACGCGGCAGCAGCCGGAGGGGTAGTACGCGCTGCAGACGTAGAAGCCGGCGGGGCAGACGTTGTCGCTGGGGGAGGCGGCGTCGGTGGTTGTTACGGCGGCGCTGGTGGGGCGGACGGGGGCGTCGGGTGCGCGCGTGGAAGACGGGTTGTCGTCGTCGCCGAGGCAGGAGGCGCCGGTTGCGCAGGTGCGGCCGTTCATGCAGCAGCCGCCGCCGAGGGAGGCGGGGCAGGAGAACCAGCCTGTTGAACAGGTGTATGCGGAGCGGGAGGTTGAGGTGGAGGTTGGGGAGGGGGTGCTGGTGCTGGTGGGGGTGGTTGGAGGGATGGCGGCGGCGGTTGTGGTGGTTGAGGTTGAGGTTGGAGTTGCGGAGGTGGAGGGTTGGATGTAGGCTGTTGATGTGAATTCTGCGACGCCTGTACGGATTAGAAACTACTCTCGTGATATTAGGAGGGTTGAACTTACATCCAATACCCTGACACTTGAAGCCCGGCAAACAACACCCTCCATTCTGCGCATCAGGACAACTCGTATACCCACTCGCCTCATCACAGCTCACACTGCCCGCGCAAGTCTGGCCCTGAGGACAACACCCCACATCGCCTGCACTTGAGCTACCACTGACACTAACACAGGTGCTGCTCGTGCCGCAGCACACATCCGGCGCGCCAATGCTCTCGCAACTCGTCGTGCCATCTGGACACTTGAACTGGCGGTTCAGAAGAATATCTCTGATATGCATGCGCGCCAGCCAGTCTGACTGAGCCAGTGGACGAAGCGGCGAAAGAGCCTGCGACGTCGTATTGCCAAAGACATCATAGTCTGATCTCTTGGACGATTGCAGCGACGGGGTATCCGCGGCGAATATCCAGTTGTCCAGCATAAACATCTCGCCCTCGTCCATGCTCATCTTCTTGACTCCAACGGGCTTCTCATGTTGCAGCCTCTGCTTGACGCTCAACCCCCTCTTCACATATTCCTCATCTTCAGGAAAGTATTTCAGGTGTTTGGGTACATTGTGTGGCCATTGCGGTGGTGATTCGGCGAGTACGGGTGTTGCGCAGAGGGCGATGATGGCGGGCGGGAGGGCAAGTAAATGTGGTAGGTACATCATGTCAATGTCAAGGTCGGAGAATAATTCAATTCGGAGCAGGTGCAGGAAGAAGCACCGCAGACAAGCTTGTGAGAAAGTGTGGTTGTCTGCTTATGGTTGGGATGTCAGTGGCTGGTGGAGCAACGCCGGAGCTACGACTCAGGTAATTGGCGAGGCTGGGATGCGTTGGCGCCTCACCGCCGATAGCTGGGCAGGGTGCATCCTGGAACCCGCCGTTACTGCGACGATGAGGCTCGTTTGGCTAGTAGGAAAGGCTAAGATGGTATAGTTACTAGTGCTTTGGTATTTGGTGATTTAGAAGAGGGGACTGCCAAACGTCATGGCGGCATGCATGTTCCGCTGATTCCGAGCTTTCATCTGCAGGGGCTTGTCGACCTCCATCCAACTCATCCATCCAGCCTCAACCATCGACGCATCTACTATTTGGTCAGCGTGAGAGTTGCCTATTATCCGAGCCAAATATCCATCGCGACATCGAGACGGAGCATAGGCAATACTCGAATCAGCACGTTCGCCTTCTGGTCAGGCTTCTTGATCTCAACGCGGTGTCACTGAATAGTCGACACAACGAACACAGAAGCCGGTTGCACGGCCAATTCCATTGTACATATATTCAGATGATGCATAACGCGAGGGGAGATCTCCGTCAATGGCCACCGACCGCTTGCCCCAGCCAGTCGGATGGCTAGCCTACTCCTTTTTCAACCCACCAAGATAGTGTTGCAGCGCGTATCGCGCGGACCTCCGTTTCCTCAGCCCGTCGTACCAACTGGTCATCTTATACAAACGACCCTGTTGTACCACCTGAGTCTGTCGAACAGCACGACTTTTCCACACCGATCAAGCCTGCAGACCCTTGCGAGCCTTGCGCTCGCTCATGCGCTGGTTCTCCAGCATGGCCACCCAGATAAAACAGGGCACAAATGCACAAGTCCCCATCAAAACCATGATCTTCTGCGCGTCGCCGAACGCGTGTACCACAGCCTGACGCTCCGGACTACCCCATGGCAGTGACAACTGCATAGTGATATCGCCATAGATCTTTGGAGCCAGGTGCTTCGATCCTTCAGGAAGGTATTCGACGAGCCTCTTGGGTACGATTTGAGCCCATAGAGTGCCGCTAACAGATTGGCCGATCGCACCACCAACAGCCGTGACGAGGTTGAGAAGCGCGATAGCAACAGCGACTTGGTCGTGCGGTACAGCCATCATGATAGCAACTTGCTCCACGTTGTAGAGCATAGCGCTCGCCATGGCGCCGAGTACCTCCACCAGGATCAGGATTGCTATCGGGGAGTCGGGTGTGCGGAGATAGATCAATAGACCAGTCATGAGTAGTTGAGTGGGGACGGCGATGACGGCACCCCATTTGTAGGTATCAGTGTATTTCATCGCGAAGCTGATGATGATCGCCCAGGTGCACGAAACGATATTGAAGATGTTCGTGATATATCCGGCCTTGGAAACTGAAAGCTGGAACACGACCTGGAGGTATGAGGAGTACATCATACGGTATGAGCTAGTAACTGATGTCAGCACAGATTTCTCGCGGGTTTCGAATGACTTACTAAAAAGCAATCCAGGAGTTGCAACCAAGCAGGCATGCCGCAATGATCGAACGGTTCTTCATGAGGTAGTATGGGAAGAGGGCATGGCTAGCGTAGTAACGCTCCCAGGCCACGAATAACAAGATGAGGCAAAGCCCGAAGCTGACCATGCATATGAACATTGGAGAGCCGAAGCCGTCCTTTTGGTAGACTGCCAGAGGCCACGGAAGAAGAAGCAGGGAGAATCCACCGGTGATGAGTAAGACCCCGATCACTATGGCTATTAGCAGGGAATGGAAGTCTCACTGCAAGTTGAACTTACCGTCAAACTCGGTACACCAGTGCTTGGTGCTCTGCCAGACTGTCCTGCCACTCGGCTCGCGCGAGATGACGCCCATCTTTCTTGCTCGCCTACCCATGAGCCAGAAGACGAGCCAGAATGATATCGAGAAGACTGGTGTCATGATAGCGAAAGATCCATAGCCCCAGCGCCAAGTGCTGTGGTTGAGCCAGGTTTCACCAAGCTTGGGACCGGCCTAGACACGATGATGTTAATATACATCCAACCATCTCCCAGAAAGGGGACTTACGAATGTGTTGACAACGTAGGGGAATCCAGTGAACGCCATCCAGATCAAACGGTTTTGCATAAGCGCGGTATCGGCGATGAAAATGTTGAAGATGTAGTCGACGCCGTTCATGCCGGTCCAGTAGATGACTTGCGCGGCACAAAAGGTTTGGACGTTCTGGCATAGAGCCATGAGAATGAGCGCTACAAGGACACTAGTCAGCACTGACGATGTACACTGAAGAATCGCGATGGACGCCTTCCTCTGGTCCTTGAGCTTCGGGTCCATGGGTCTCTTCGCAAGATGTTGGGTTATTTGGAGTGGAAGAACTTACAAGCGACAATGAACATCAAGCAAAGAAGAAAGCCGTGGGGCCGTCCAACGATATCAATGAACTTGGCCAGCGGAAGCTTCGATACGCCTCCGACAATGTTCGCAACGATATCGGTGATAGCCGTAAGACCGTGCATCATGAAGGCCGAGGTGACGTAGGGGCGCCATGAGAAGTTGGTTTGTTGTTGAAGGGAGTTGACGAAAGAGATGAGCATGATCCTATGGGATGTAAGCATTACTGTATGCATCGTAGCAGTACAAAGCATCACCGGGCAGAAGATGAACCGCAGTAGCGAGATGGACTTACGCAGCATAAGCGGCAATCAGCCATTTCTTCGTCCAGACAACGGTCAAGCCCTCCATCTCAGCCGGACCTCTGGCCTGCTCCGCGCCTTCGCCATCGACAGCGGGATAGGTGTTCATCGAGACATTGCTGTCGTACTTGGCCGTAGTGCTCGGCGGCTTAACAGAAGAAGCATCGGCCGCGATCTCGGGGGTGTCGCAGAACTCGCAGCGCTCCGTGGGAGTCATTCCGGCCATCCTGTCGATCTGGGGGACGTATCCGCTCGCCATGGTGTACCTGCGGTCGCTGGTACTGCGCATGTTTAGTTTCTTCATCTGCGGCTGCAATTGGGGAAGCTAAGTACCTTGTCGCGGAACAAATGCGACGGAATGGCGACAGCGGCGAGTTTGGGTAAAGAGCAAACTAATCGCAGTTTGCGATTGAGTGTATGGTTGTTTTGCTTGATTGACGCGGCCAGGAAGTTCTAGAGACGCAGCTTGAGAAATTGCGCACGGACAGTGAAGGTGACGGGGAGAAGAGGAGGAGAACGGAAGCGGAGGATAATGCCTCACGGTGATAAACAAAGATTGCGGGGTAGTCGTCATTTCCGGTGAGCACATTTTCTTAATGGGGGATATGGGGACGTGTAGGGCAGGAGCGTCATACTGGAAGGTAGTCACGATGGTGGTTGAGCGCATTACATGTCACTACATGATCTTTGTGCAAGAGTGCGCATCTCCGCTTAGGTACTATCATGCGGGTCAGTGCTATTGACACCCTTGCCGTAGAAGCGCTCGTGTCTGAAGTCAACTTAGAAATAAACATAATGAGCTGGTATCATCGTCTGGTTGACACGGAGTGACGAGCCTCTCACTCCAACTGTGAAATCAGGGTCCACTTAAACCCGGATATACGCGACTCTCGCAAATCCCAACAATCTATTCTCTTTCTCTGGGTTTATATGAGACGTGCAGAGGTGACTGATAGAAGATGCTCTGACCCTACGATTATGGCGTCAGGAGAGATGTCGACAGTGACTCCGCATGCAATGGTACCTTGAAGCGAACATTTCGGGTTGGCTCTAATAAAACAAACTCATGCCTTACGCGTAGCTACATTTTGAAACAGACCAACTGTCTCCGTCCTGAAAAAGACACTCTGCCATCCCATGATCATGGTCCTGTTTCTCGTCAAACATATGTTGACATCCCCCAAGATTTGTTGAATGCGAACGCCCCTGCATCATGCTGCCAGTACTCTCCCTCAAACGTAGCGCCAGAACTCCCAGAACCGCCCCATCAGACTCACACACTACGAGGTCTGTAGGCTGATCTGCTCAACGCCTCTCGATACCTCCTCCTCGGCAGTCTTGGCTGCAGGTCCGTCTTGACCCTTCTCTGCAGCTTCAACACCCTTGTCAGCACCGGCAGCCTTCTTCGCCTTCTTGCGCTCCTTCTCTGCCTTCTTAGCGGCCGCCTTCTTAGCCTTCTCCTCCTTGGCTTTGCGAGCCTCCTCGCCGCCAAATTGCTCGCGCCACTCTTGCTCCTTTTCAGGTTTGATCTGGGTGAAGAGATAGCCGGCAGTGCCGATCTTGTGGCCGACGGGGATAGATTGCGCCTCCCACTTGTCGGGGATGATGAGGAACTTGGCATTCAGCTGGGAGAGGATGGCGGCTGTCGTATCGGGCCTGTGTTATGGTTAGCTATAGATTCCGTACTCCGATGTCGCTTATGCTGCTCGACCAAGTGTGCAGTCATATGATGAGACATATTCAAAACTTACATGTATGGTTCGATCAAACTGGCGAGAAGGTGGATCTGGCTTAAAGCGAGCCCAACGACAGCGGCGCAACGATCTGGCTGTTCTGTAGCCAGCTTGTTGTCAAGTCGATTGTCTTGCAGCAGCAAGTTGCCCAAGCTCGAGACATGAAGCGCGGTCGCGAGTGCGGCACGAATCTTGACATCCTCCAGCTCGGTAATGTACGTCTTCAGCAGATCGTTGACCTTCTTCTTGTGCTCGGTGAAGTACTCATCGTCGTACTTGGTCCAGTCCGGTACGACGGAATCGTATATCTTGGCGTTGTTGACGAATTTGATCACGCGGTTGATGAAGTTGCCTAGGTTCTTCAGCAGCTCGTTGTTGTTTGCGGCAATGAAGCCGTCCCACTCGAATTCGGTATCTCCAGTTTCCGGCCGATGTGAGAGAAGGTAGTAGCGCCAGACGTCAGATGGAATGCCGGTCTCCTTGGCGTTGTTGCCAAAGACACCAATGTTCCTTGACTTTGAGAACTTGCCCTTCTCGTAGTTCAAGTATTCTGTGGTTGAGATGGTGTTGAGCATGGTCCAGTTGTCCTTGGTACCAATCTGCGAGCAGGGGAAGACCACCGTGTGGAACGGCACGTTATCCTTGCCCATGAACTGGTAAAGCTTGACGTGTTCGGGGTTGTGCCACCATTTCTTCCAGTCCTCGGTGTAGGTTGCTGTAATCGACACGTAACCTATGCAAGCGTCGAACCATACGTACATAACCTTGTCCTCGTAGCCCTGATACCGGTCAGCTGAATTTCGTCGTGTTCGAAAGTATGTCGTACCTCAAGCGGCACCGCAGTTCCCCACTTCAGATCACGAGTGATACCACGCGGTCTTAGGCCCTCTTTCAACCACGATGAAGTAATGTGAACACCATTGGAGCTCCAGTTACCCTCCTTGCTCGCCTTCTTGAACCATTCCTCTTCTGATGGCTGCAGCTTGTCCA
The DNA here is from genome assembly GCF_023758065.1 of Alternaria ventricosa. Taxonomy (NCBI): domain Eukaryota; kingdom Fungi; phylum Ascomycota; class Dothideomycetes; order Pleosporales; family Pleosporaceae; genus Alternaria; species Alternaria ventricosa. The sequence continues at coordinate 511,773 of NW_026055695.1, read as the reverse complement.
GGCAAAGGTACACATGCTTGGTCTCGCGCGGAACGGGCGTGGCGCCATCGAGCTTGCATCGTGGGCTCTTCAACTCGAGCGGGTCGAGAAGATGTCCGCACTTGTCGCACTGGTCTCCACGCGCGTCTTCGTATGCGCACAACGGACATGTGCCCTCGACGAATCGGTCCGCAAGGAAGCTTTTGTGTGTCTCGCAGTACGGTTGTGTCGTGGTTTGTTCCTCGAGGAACCCGTTCTTGTACAGTTTGGTGAAGATGTCTTGCGCAATATCGGTCTGTTGCTGTGTGGGTGTGCGTCCGAAGTGGTCAAAGCTGATATTGAACCACTTGTAGACCTCGCTGTGCAGCGCGTAGTACTTGTCGCATAGCTCCTTCGGCGTACACTTCTCTTCTATGGCCTTCGTCTCCGTTGCTGTGCCGTATTCGTCTGTTCCGCAGACGTATAGTGTGTTGTACCCTCGGGCGCGTGAGAAACGTGCGAAGACATCGGCCGAGAGTACGGAGCCGACGATGTTGCCCAGATGCGGGACATTGTTCACGTAGGGGAGCGCGCTGGTAATGAGCACATTCCGCTCGCCCTCGACGGGCAGTATCTTCTTGGTTGTCTCAGTCATGGGAGGATGTATGCTGTTCTTGGTCAGCTTGTTGAAGTGAATGGAGAATCGACGATGCAGCTCTTACTCTGGTATTGCGAGATGTGTGATTGGATGTGAAAAGGTTGAGAGAAAAGCGAGCGCGCAATGGGGATATATGCAGCTTCGCGTTTCTTTGGTCGAGTTTCTGAGTCAAACGCGAATGCTTGACGCACGGCGGGTGTGTGGTAGCTGCCCCGCCTAAACTTACCCCACCAGCCAGTGACGCCACAGATGGCTGAACCCTGACTTCGATCTTTGCAGCGAGGGTAATGTCACGGTCTAAAAGTTAAATGCACAAAGATCTCACTCGAACAGCATACGGAGGCTTGAATGACTGTCTGATGTATTGAGCACGGGTTGTGATTATCTTTCAACAAAAGACAGAATAAAATTCTTCCACATGACAAAACACTCAAAACAGTCATCATCTGAAGAATAGTGGACAGCACTACAACGGTACAATATATACACTACAAGATTCTCTACCAAAGCGATTCTCGAACGGACATACATCTAAAATCATGGCATCCCAACCCACCAACCCATCAGCCACCCGCACCCCCTCACCCGACCCCTTCGACGCCCTCCTAACCCTAGAAGACACCCTCTACACCACCGCCTACAACCTCGGCGTCTCCGACGGCGCCCACGCAGGCCGAATCGAAGGACGAATTTTCGGTTTAGAAAAAGGCTTCGAAAAGTTCGCTTCTCTGGGAGAACTTCATGGGCGGAGTGTAGTTTGGGGATCACGGTTACCAGGTCTCACATCTAATTCCACACCAACATCAAAGCACGAAGAGGAGGAAAGCAAATCACTACCGTCCCTCCCGAACAACTCCCGCCTTCTCAACAACACAACACTCCTGCACTCCCTAACCGACCCCCTCACCTTCGACACCGCAAACACCGAAGAAGGCGTCGCGGATTTCGATGATAGGTTCAAGCGAGCAGGCGCCAAAGCCAAGGTCATCGAGCGAATCGTTGGCGAAGCCGACGCTCGTAACAGGGAAGCAGACAGTCACACGTCTGCGAAATCACCTGATGGATCACGATCACCAGCAAGAGGGAAGACGGGGCCGGTGCGAGTAACTGGGCAGAGCAAGGCTGGTGGAGCGAAGAAGGGGGATGATAGTATAGAGGATTTCGCGGGGTCCAAGTTGTTGCGCTGAAAGGGGATGGTTGGGAGTCAAGTACTTCTGGGTGTTGACTTGGGGCGGGTCGGGCGGCGCAGAGCCCTGTCCGTCTCGATGGGGAGAATGGGAGATGAGGATCTGCGGTCGTATCATCTGGTATCCCGTGGCTGCCTCCCTGGGATAGAGCGGACTGGGCCATCGTACCATGCCCAAGATTATGGCCTGACATGGCTACACCGGCGGAAAGAGCGAACTACCAGGCAAACGGGTCAAAAGACACCAAGCCATCACACAGCCGCGCAAGAATGATGGAAAAGCACTAGGCTTCAAATTACTCCGCTATCCTAGAAGGGGACCCGGGCACAACCCAAGGTCACAGCTCAACCACTACACCGTGCTATGACATACGAGATGAAGAAAGATAATAAGAATCCATCGTAACTAAAAGGATATTGAGAAAGGTGTCAAATCGAAAGTGTGCCGCAAAGTCTCCTGCTCTCCCTTTTCGTGCTAGATGATGCACTGGTATCAAAAACATGTCGCAAATGCCCCCCTTGCGAGGGACGCACACCTAAACCACCTCCGCTCAGATAGCATCGATCATAGGGACAGGCCTTTCCATGCGTGGCTCCATACGCGGTGGTGGAGGGCCGTTGGGCTTGCCCCCGCTACTATCGACGCGGTTATGATTCGGGAACTCCTAGTACCCGTTCATGGTCATGCGCTGGCTGTTCCTGCTGAGCTCGCGATCGGCAGAGGGTGAGATGGGGCGCGAGGAGTGGCCCTGGTGGGAGCTCTCCTTGAGGGCAAGCAGCTGCTTGGCACGGAACGACTCGTAGTGGATTTGTGCGGTCGTCTCGATCAGGTCTTGCAGGTGGGTGCGGGTGAGGAAGTTGCGGAGGTAGACAAATTCGCAGTGGTTCTCGTCCTCGACTGGGGGGTGTTAGAGCAGTTCGCATAGAGGGGGGATCATGATGGCCTACCGTTGATGATGCCCCACTTGTTCTGGCGACCACGGACGTTCCTGCCGTTGACAACAACGGTCCTCTCAGAGCCGACGACGGCAAAGGGAAGGAGTTCCTAGTGAAAGTTAGCAGACGTCCAGTCGCACCTCGAAATGTCCCTCACCTTAATGGCCTGCTTTGCCTGGACTTCCTCGTTGTCATCCTCCTCGTTGTCGTAGGGGTACATGCGCAGGTTGTGGAACTGGAACTCCTCCTTTATCCTGTGCTTGAACTCGGCACGCTCCTCCAGGGTCAAGCTGTCGCTCTTGGCAATGACGGGCACGACGTTGACGAACTCGCTCAGCTTCTTGAGGACGACAATGTCGATGGGCTTGAGGGCGTGGCCAGAGGGCTGGATGAAGAACAGGCAGCAGTGGATGCGCGTGTCCTGGAGGTAGCGCTCACGCTGGGCGGTGAGCTCCTTGCGGAGGTAGGCGCTGTGCTGGTCCTTGATGTACTTGACAATGGGGTCCCAGCAGCGCTCGTTGTTGATCAGGTCGCCGTAGCCGGGCGTGTCGACGATGTTGAGGCGCAGACGCACGCCGTTTTCCTCGATGATGTGTGAGACGGGGTGGATGTTGGTGGTGCTGCGGACCTCCTCGTCGGGCTGGAAGCGGCCCTTGGAGTCCATGAGGTGCGAGGCAAAGAGCGTGTTGATCAGTGTCGACTTGCCGAGACCAGTCTGTCCTGTACACCGTCAATACCAATGGAGACACGTGATAGAAAAGATGCCTACCAACGCAGATGACATTGAACTGGAAGCCCCGCTTGACCGACTTGCGCTCAATCTGCTTGGTGATGCTGTCGAAACCGACATAGCTGTCCGGGAAGATGGGCTGCGACTGGTTCTGGTTGTATGCAGCAGCCATTGTGGATGATGGGAGCCTCGGGGCGCGGACTGGGGGTGATGGGGGTGGGTGGGTGAATGGGAATTAGGTTGGGGAGAGGAGGGTCGGAGGTGTCGTCGTAATAGAGTAAATAGTCAGGGTCGCTGCGCTGGCGACTTTCTCGTGGAGATGCAGGCGCGGGAAAGGGGGCAGCTAGGAAGCGAAAGCGCGCTAGTGGGAGGGCGGTAAGGCGCGACCTGCAAGCTCGGACTGGGGTCACGACATTTTACAACTCCATCACCGGCATCGCCATTTCGCGGCCCTACGTAATCCCGTCGCAGCCAGTCACCCGCCGCAGTCATGGCACTCACCCGCCCGCTCCCTCCGCTGTGGCAGACGCTCCTACCGGGTCTCAATGGCCCAATGCGGCCCATCCTGAACACGCCTTTCCTGCAACGCCTATCACAGCCATTGGGCGCAATCAACACACAGTTCGGCGCACTCGCAATACCGTCCCTATCACTCCCCTCAATACCGTCAATATCCGATATCTGGGACGGCATACTCAATGCAGTACCCAAGAAGAAGACGTCATACCGCAAGAAGCGCCAACGGTTCATGGCGGGCAAAGGGCTGAAGGACATCACATCGCTCAACACATGTTCTGGGTGCGGAAGAGTCAAGCGCCTGCACATTTTATGTCCATACTGTGTGGATGGTAAGACATCCATTCCCCACATGAAGAGAACTATCCGCTAACAAACATCCCAGCCATCAAAACCAACATCTTCGGCCAGCTCAACTGGGCCATCCGCCGACCGACCGACAAGCAAGTGAAAGTGATGAAGAGGGAAAAGCGCGAAGAGGCGCACCGGGTTCGGACCATAGAGCCCGACCAAAGGAAGGTGAAGGAAGAGGCAGTATTGAAGCACACGGGCTGGAAGAAATGATGCGGGGTGGAGGAAGTTTTGAACGAGAATTACATAGGCTGAACGAGATGATGCCAGGAGGTTGGAGAAAGCGTGACCGAGAATTACACAGGGTGAACGAGATGATGCGTGGAAGTGGGAAGAAGCGTGAACAAGAACAATGGGCACGTAGTCTGGATGACTGTATTTGTAGCGCATATAAGCCGCGGCTTAGGCGTTGGGATTTTGTACATGAAACATGTAACAACATAACGGACAGGCGAACACGATATACACCACAAGCAAATGCACACCAGATCAAGCAATCCAAGGTGTCCTCAGCACCCTCATCTATTGCACCACCCAATATCCTATAATCACACCCTGCCTCCTCTCCCATCCATCCATTACCTCTTCTCCCCCAACCCATCCCCTCTCAGCGGCGGCGACCCAACCGTACTCCCCCTCCTACTCGCATCGCCCTTCCCCTCCGCTGCCTCCCTCTCCAAAAAGTCCTGCCACAGCTCCGCCAACGACTCCTTGTTACTCGAGCTACTAGCCATGAGCATAGGGTCTGCGGCAGCGGCGCTCAGTGACGCCGTCGACGGTGTTCGTCTGAAGGGCGAGGAGAGGGGGATGCGCAGGCCGGTTGAGCTGGATGAGGTGCCCGGGCGAGCGAGACCTGCTTGCTCTTTTTGCTCTGGGTGGGGTGTTAGTTGGGGGGAAGGGAGGGAATGGAGGGGTGGATGGGGGGTTGGAGAGGGGGAGGGAGAAGGGAGGTCCATACCATCTGTCCAACCCAACAACGCAGAAATCAACTGCAACGCCTCAAATTTCTTCGGATCACTCCTGTCTATACTCAGGAAATGCAAAAAGTAGTTTGTGATAATCTGTCGATCGACGTTATCCTCCGGTCGTCCTTTTTTCAGTATCCGCAGTGCTTTGGTGAGGTGCTCATTGAGTGTTACGGCTTCATGTCGCAGTTTGCCGATTAACAGGTTCTTCTCCTTGACTTCCTTCTCGAAGGGGAGGGCGCGCTCGAGATCTTTTTGCGTAGACTCGAGGGTGGCTTTGGCGGCGTTGGATGCTGATTCCGCGGCTTGAACTTGTTTCCGCAGGTCGTTGATTTGCGATTCGTAGGTTTCGACGGACTTTTTGAGCTCGGCTTTTCGTACTAGACATTGTCAGTTGGGAAACTCCTGTCGTGGAGGGAATGGAACTCACGGTTTTGTACTTCCTGTAGCGCCTTCTGCAGACCCTCGACAGCTTGATTATTGGTGTCCCTATCCCTGGCAGCGCGTTCGTACTCTTCCCGCATCGACTCCAGCTGGTCTCGCAACTCAGCATCCTTCTCAGCCAGGTTCTCGCGCAGAGATCGCTCGTTCATGGCCAACACTTCCCAGTCTTGCATGGCTTGTTTGGCGTTCTCGAACTCCTCCCTAGCGTATGCTTCTCGCGAGATCAGCTCATCGCGTTCCTTGATCCAGTTCTGTTGCGACAGGGTAGACCTGCTCCGTAGGGTCTCGATCTCAGATGCCTGGGCTTCTTTTTCTTGCCGCAGTTTTGCGAGCTCCTCGGTCAGGCTGTTGTTGTTCTCTTGTAGCTCGCGGGTTTGCTCCTCGAGCTCGGCGATTTGCGACTGGAATTCCTCGATTCTGGCCTGCATTGGGTCAGTACTCCGTCTGTTGCAAAATCCTATGCAGACATACCGCATCTGCCTTTAGCCGATCGCCCAGACTGGTCTTGATCGTGTTGACCCTGCCGAGCAAGTTCTTGTATTGTGTCTCGAAGTGCTCCTTGCCTTCGTTGGCCTCATCCAACTCCTCCCTCAAACTCCGCATCTCCTCCTCATGATTCGCATGCGACTCGTCTGAAGCTCCCGTGTTCTGCTTGTTCTGAACCTCCTCCAGACTCCTCCTCAGCTCCGTGACCTCCTGCCTTAGCGCATCGCGCTCCTTGGCTATCGCGTCTAGGCGTGCGCTGGCGTCTGAAGGAGGCGGCGGCGAGGCGGAGATTCCTTGTTGCGAGCGTGAGCGTGCCAGTCCAAGCGCAATTGCGGACGAGATGCTGTGGTGTGGAGTTCCGTTTGTCTGCAGGGTCGGCGACAGCGGCGGTTGGTCGTCGTCTACGTCGTCGGCGTCTGGATCGGCTGAATGCGCGGCGGGCTTCTGCATTGACACCATTAGTACTCGTGGCTGTATAGAGGGCTCTCGTGGACCGCATACAGCCTGCTCGGTCTCATCCTCGGCGTCTTCGTCGTGATCCTCCGCGTCGCTTCTGGCGTGGTCCCCATTCACTTTGTCTGTGCCGTCCGCCTTGTTCGCAGCGGCGGCTTTCTTCTTGTTCTTCTTTTTCTGCGACTTGGACAAAGTGCCTGTCGTCGCCTGTTAGCGTATAATTCTTCCGTGCTCCCACATCGGCCGCGACGTGAAAGCGGAGTTTACTGGCACCTCCGAGGGCTGCAAGCTCACCTACCACTCTGCTGTATGGGGTCCGATGTAGTCGGCGCAGACATCTTGAAAGACGCGTAGTGCAGTCGCTACCGCATCAAGAAGACTAGGTTTTACGGAGGAAAGAGGCTCTGGGGGTTCTGGGGAGCATTCGTGGATGTCTTGACTTGGCAATTCGTGTCCCGTTCTATGGTTTGTTTCGGCCCACGCGGTCCACGGGTGGCGTACGTCACTAGCCACATCTCACTATCGTCCCATCTTTAGACCAACCCATAAGGGTGTAGGGGGGGTCTCGGCAATAATCGGACGATTACTTTTAGCTAGAATTCTGCTAACACAATAATCTAACTATTAATATAGAAGTTGCTATTAGTAATATTATATTTTATTATAATCTTATTTGTATAGAAAACGCTTAGAAAACAGATCTAACTTAAGATATTTTTTACTAAGAAATACTTTGCTTTAAAAATAGATATTTTGCAAAAATAATTACTAGTATAAAAGTAGTATATAGACTACATTAGTAGAAAGATCTTTATTAAAACTACTATAAATAGCTAGTAAGTAGTAGGTAGCCGCTCTACTAGCTATAAGCAGCTAGAATTAAGTTAAAAAGCTAGGTAGGTAACTACTAATAAGCTTTTTACTCTTCTTTTTTACTAGGCTATTTCTATTTTTAATTATTTTAGGAAAAAAGCAGTTTTGCGCAGTAAATAATGTTTATTCCTTTTAGATCTTAGAGTTAAAATAATGTTATATACGTTTTGTCCCTAAAATAATTCTAGCTACAAGCTCTCCTAGAATTGTGTAGGGATAATTGTGAAGAACCCCCCAAGATCGGTATGGACGCAGGCCCCTCGTAGTCATCAACACGCTTTCGACAACTTGTACATCGTCTCGATAACAAAGGAGACACATTCTATGTGTGCACAGCTTCACGACTCGAGCCATCAGCGACAGCGAGCCAACCTTCGCGGGGTAGCCGAGCCCTCCGACATCTCCTGCAATCCAGCTCAAACAAGCCAAGACTGACCGCGTAACCTGTTCGATCCTCCAGACCATGAAGTACTACCGACCGCTATTCTACTCTGCCGTCACAATCATTTATGCCTCGTTCACGCTCCGAGTCCTCAGACTAGGTCTCCTTCCAAGATTGATCAGTCAGAAACGGGATCCAAAAGCCTCGTAAGAGGGCGTGTCAGATATTCGAGAGAAGTCAGCAATTCTGTTACTCGAAAGCTCCTCAAGGAACTCCCATCACTCACTGAAACGTCAGTCGTCCACGACAACGGCTGCGGTCCCGGCGCAGTGACCATGGCGATGATGGGAAGCAATCCCCCAACAGGTCTCAAGATTCACGCCACAGACGTAAACCCCATGTTTCTCGCTCAGCTGCAAGCCAATCTCACCGACAAGCCCTCGTGGCCAGTCAAAGTCGAAACAATGGACGCATGCAACCTCACCTTTGCAGACAACACCTTTGACAGCGCCACGAGGATATGTGGGACGAGGTGCTCGACTCCATCGTGGACGAGTTGCCTCGTAATCAGTGGTTCAAGGTTGAGGGTGGGGTGAATAAGATAAGGATGGTTGCTGATGTTGCCATTGTTACGAAGAGAGGTTTGTGAGTGGTTTTCTTCCTGTGTATACTCTCTGACAATCTAGATCTGTACAAACAGCTACGGTATAAAGGCTCCGATTTTCTGGTTATCGAGTGCGCCTGCTTTGGCTTTTCTATACTACACGTCCAGTCGCTTGTATTCACTCTAACTGCTGTGGCGACCGTACCTTGTCTTATCATACGAAAGTTTTGTGGATCCCTTGAGAAGGTAATGAGCTCATTCCTCAGGCTACCGAACTCACCAATATGGCCATATCAGTCTTTCACAAGACTGGTTCTACGTTTCCTATCTGAGAGTGATAAATGCACTTCTAGAGCAGAGACAGCCAGCCAAACCCCGCTCATCATCACGAGCACAAGTCCATGACTGTATATTGGCCAAAGCTTCCGCCAGGAACGTTTGCTCCTTTACCATCGCCTTCAGGCAGCACACGATAATCCGATGAGGCAATCGCGCTAGCAACAAGACTCTGCTTTGTCTGCGTATATAGATCCGCCCACTCTCCTGTTTCCCAGTCTACACATCGACTCTCAATCTACTCAGTTGTACCAAAACCTTGTACAATATGCAGCTCTTACTTCTCCTCCTCGCCGGTCTTTTTGCGACCCTGACCTCCGCATGCGGTTTTCCCTTCAACAACAATCGTCTCACCAACAGCTCCTTAGTCGACGACTTCATCGCCGACCTGGAAGTATCTGGACAGCTCGGCGATAATGGCGGCCAAGGCTGGATGTCAGTCATCAACGATCGGATTCCAGATAGAACGGTCTGGCCCGATCTGGGCCCCGAAAATGACCCATACGTTTGGATCGATTACTGCTATGCCACTGAGAAGGACTATAACGAGCTCCACGACGTCGGTTAGTATTCCTACATGTCACCTTCCACATCACGAATTTCGCGAGTACTGACTCTGTTTACCTCAGTGGAGGACGCAGCAAAAGAGTGGATGACCAAGTTGGGCAAAGGTAAAGACAATGGACATCGATTTGCTGGATTCCGTCACTACTACTACGAGGGAGTTTATCCACGTTGTGATAAGGATGACGAGTGGAACGAACTCGTTCCCGACGGTACACTCCTGATCAAGAAATCCTTTGATGATTCTGCTTCAGCAACTATTGGATTCATCCCAGAGACACAGTAAGTCGGTCATTGACAAGGATTATAATTCAACTGTCTATTATCAGGTTACTAACATCTTTTTCCTACTCCAAGAAACAGTAAACCCGATCGACACAGTCTGCTTCTTGTAGTGCGTCCTGCTGAGTATTGGAAGTGGGAAGTGGCTCATGAGCTGGGTCATGTTCTTGGTTTTGAACATGAGCATCAGAGGAAGGACCGTGAGCTTTTTCTGCTAGACAACCTCTCTATTCCGGCTAACAAGTTCAGGGGACGACCACGTCAACTTCGACTGCTCCAAACTCTACGGCTACGAGACTGCCAAGAAGAAAGTGGAGACTGAGCCCGCGTGGGAGGGGAAGACCATTGAGGACGTCTGTGGATCCAACTGGTTGGGATACATGCACGGCCTCCATTTTGCAGCACCAACCGCGTACTGTACCGACATGGGTCTTGCAAAAGATGACAGGACACCATTGGCACAGTACTCGGATACGACATACAACTATGACTCCATCATGCACTACTACTCTCAAGCGTTCGCTGCAAATCAGCGAGGTGCCGTCAACGAGCTACCCCTTGTACGCTGGAAGAATGGACGACCCAGTGACGGTTCGGGGCCGAACGATGAGAACGCACAGATCATTCCAACTTGGAGCGTTATTTCGGATGGAGATAAGAGCGGTGTTCAGCATTATTATCCGTACGCGGGACCTACAGAAAATGAACAGGATCAAGGCGTACAGGATGTAGGAGTATGGGGTTAGCAAGACATTGATGGTAGAGAAAGATGTGTGGACAGCAATATACCAAGGTCAGGTAGATTGTTAGACATAAACACGGTTGTTCGGGTAGCCTCAATACATGAATAAACATGGCCTTTTCACGCACGTGCGTATTGACTGTGATGTCGGTGGTCGGTCGAGGGTCCCTGAAATCCTCTGACGTCGCCTGGACCCTGAGGCTAAAGTCGCCGGTTCCCCACATCGGGGCCGTTGCGGCAGGTACCACAATGACAGCACCACCTCACCGGAAACATCGTTCGGTATCCGACCGAGAGCCGTGCATACTTATACGCAATATCAAAATGCTTTTTCTGATGATATACCACGAGACTGACGTCGCACTCGAATACAGACCTAGACCACGCACTATCGACATCATCAGACCATTGTTCAATCTTGATACCTACGAAGCAATCACTTAACTCACGATCGAAGCTTTGAAAGCTTCACACTCAAGATGGCGGCCACGAACGTTGCGACAAACGAACTCAAACTCGACTTATCAAACATGAACGGTATTCACGGAACTAACGGTACCAACGGTACCAGCGACTTCTCCTACGGGTTCTCTCACGCAAACGGCACCAACGGCACCAATGCGAAACCCCTCCCAATAGTGATCGCAGGAGGCGGTTGCGTCGGTCTCTTCCTAGCCCTCCTCCTCGCACAGTCCGACATACCAAACAAAGTGGTCGTCATCGAACCACAACAGCCAGACCCCATGTCAACGCGCGCAATGGCACATCAACCGCCTACATATCCCATCCTATCCAAAGTCGAAGGCTTACTACCAGAGTTGGTAAAGACAGGAAGTCTAAGCTCAGGCCTCTGTTTCCGAACGAGCATCCAAAACGGCAGCAAAGTAATCGCAGAAAAAACATTCAACAACACCGGCGAAGGCATGAAAGGAAAAGGCCAACTCCTCCTACCACAAGGAAAATTCCAACAAGTCCTCCTAAAGCGCTTATCCGCTCTCGGTGACGAAAAAGCCGAAGTACGCCTCGGAACCAGCGTCTCATCCTTCAAATCAACCCCAACCAGCGTCACCGTGCAAATCACCCCCGAAGCCACCTCCCTGCAACTCGGCGACGAAACGCTCGAAGCCACCTACCTAATCGACGCATCCGGTGCCCACTCCATCATCCGCAAAGACCTCAACATCAGCCTAGAAGGCGAAACACTCGACGCGCAACTCGTAGCCACAGACCTTTATTTCGACTTCCACGCCCACGGCTTCCACGACGCGAATTTTATTGTGGATCCGCTGAACTACGGGCTTATTGGCCGGATTGATCATGCGAAGGATGGGAAACCGGCGCTGTGGCGTGTGAGTTATGGGGTCCCGATTGGGGTGTCTGAGGAGGAGATTATGAGGACGCTGGATGAGAAGTTGGGGGTTATGATGCCGGATGGAGGACGGGATGGGCGGGGGGATAAAGCGTATGAGGTTGTGAGGGTGGCGCCGTATAAAGCGCAACAGCGGCTTGTGCCGTCGTTGTATCATCACGACGAGCGTGTCTGTCTTGTTGGGGATGCGGCGCATTTGACGAATCCGTATGCAGGGCTCGGGCTCGCATCAGGTATGGCGGATGCGTCTTCGCTCTCTGAGGTTCTCATTCGTGTTCTTACTGGGAAGGCTTCGGATGGTGAGAGGTTGTTGAATGCTTGGTCAACGGCAAGGAGAGAGAGCTTTATGAATGTTGTGGATAAGCCTTCGCGGATGGCGTATAAGCGTGTCAAGGCTGATGTCAGCACTGATGAGAAGGTGCAAGAGATGATGAGCAGAGATCCTCTTGTGGGCGCGTTGAAGAAGGGTATGCCCGTTCAGCCGCCGAGTTTGGAGACGAAGGGGGAGGAATTGGAGGGGTGGTGATGGCGAGGATGTTGGTCGTGCGTCGTTGTGGGTTTGTCGTAGATCTTCTCTTGACAACATGGCCTTCCGTTCATTGTGACCTCCACGACCCATCTTCTCATCCACCTCCACCACCTGCAAACGTCACAGTCGTCTCCTCGCCCACCTCACAGCCCACCGCCGTCTTGCCCCATCACCTCGGATACCTCCTCGCCTCGCTGTCGGGTCGCCGGCGACATGCTGAGACGGCATGTCGTCCTCAACGCCATTTCCCCATAGCGTAGTCGTCGGTTTCGTACCGCTGCCTTTGCAGCCCAAAAGTCGTTCATCTCGCTGCCTATGCAGCCTAGTCGTCGTCGTCGTTGTCCTCCTCCTCGTCTTCCTCCTCACTGGAGCTTGGTTCAACAGGCGTGTGGCTCACGCTGTGGGAAATATCCCAGAAATGGTTCCATTTCTGCTTAATGTGCTCTTTGAGCACGTCTTTCTTGGTCAGGAACTTCTTCCTGGTATCGTCGAGCCACTTTCTGAAGGCCATTTGGGTTGGATAGTGGGATTGTTGTTGTGTTGTGGGTATGGTGTGTATGGTGGTGGTGGTGGTGAGAGTTTGCCAAACGGAGCTGAAATAGCAAGCATGGCTGTAGCTGGCCAATTTCCAATACAAGGTGACTGGAGATGCCATGTGGGCTTTAGTAAGCTTGGGCCTTTGGAAACTTGCAAACCTGTGAGCTGAAATGCCTCAATTGTTGTGCTAGTTTGGTGATTTGGCGCTAGTGCGGCGAACTGGGAGCCCCCCAATGCTCGGACATAGTCAACACCAGATTCACGATTGCACTGCACCCACAACCCTCCCTGTCGATACTCACGTCGTTCTACCGCTGCTGGGGGATACATGTCCAGCTCATGTGGTTTCCTGGGACTGTTCTGCGGCTTTGCCTATCGCCGCAGAAGCTTGTGATAACCTGCAGGCCTACCTCATACGGAGCTCTCTACGTTGAAGCTGACATTGGCGACCTCCTGGCGCTGCCGAGAATCAAGGCTTCTTATGTTCTTATTCCACACATGCAGCTGCTGGCGCTCCTTGTGGCGGGGGGCTAGGGTCGTGGGCCGCTCCAAGGCCGCTTTCTCCGTCGAGCCTGGCATCGGCGACCTCCTGGCGACCGAGAGAATCATGGCCTCTCGCATCTTCACCTCCTACATGCAGCTGCTGGCGCTTATTACGGAGGCCGGTGAAGCTCGAGGACCGCCTCAAGGCCGCTTTCTCCGCCGCCGAAGGTCCCGCTACAGCCCACGGTAAGACCCCCAGCCAACACGATGAAGACACCCACCTTACCCCCATTGACTACAGACAGACTCGATGTCGCTCAGAACAGCTTCGCAATTTGGAATTACCCCGCGGCGGAGAACCAACTGCCTACAATCTTCGAGACCCCCGGCCGTCTCCCCGAACCACGACCCCCGCAGCTCCGATCGAGACAACGAAGCCGGACAGGCAGCGCAACGAGGCCCTCATCCATACCTATCATCAAACGGATAGAGCCCTCGAGCCTTACTAGATCGCACCGGCGACAGGGCTGAGGGGCTGCCTCGAGGCGCGGAGAGCTCTTCCATCGAGGACAAAGAATCGACACGGACAAAGAGCACCGCGACCGCCCCTACAACGACAGGAGACTTACTGCTACAAGCGGCATCGTATGAATCCGCCTCGGCGATACATATCACTGCTCCGCTGGTGACAACCTCGTCCCTTGTGGCGTTGGTACTACCAGCCGCACACCTTTACCGATGCATCCGCGCAAGCAACGGCGTCGCGAATAGTCAAAGCCATACAGACAAGCTTGCCTCGTGATGTGCACGATGGCAATCTCATTCGAAGGCATCACTCACCTGATGGCGACACTAACCATGAAGACAGACAGCTTCAGCGAACCGTCGCATGTCCTCAAGCACACAGCGCTGCGTCCGACATGACAAAGCCTCCCATGGCGAGACCGCTGGTCCATGGTCATTGTCGGAAATGCTTCACACCTTACGGATTTACGCGACGACAGACCCACGACGACGAACAGCCATAACCACGAACAACTCTTCATATATCCAGAAGGACCACGATGCCGCTTCGCACCACAACATGCGGGCATGGGCTGCGATACATGGGCGCAACCTATCGGACTCTCGGCGTGGACGGCTCCTCAGACGACGGGAAGATCAACGCCCGCGCAATGCAAGCACAATAGGGAGGGAAGAGTGGGGTTCATATCTGCTCTTTCATACGGATGTATCTTCTCCCGGCTACGGGATGCCGCATGGTGGAATGTCCAGGGTTGTCGTACCAATACCGGCCAACTCTTACAACTTTGGTGGTCATCCCAACCTTCTACAAATGACGAGCGAGGAATTTTGTGCTGCAAGATTGCAAACGTCAGGCTTCAACGTCTGGAAAGTCCGGGCACAGGCAAGAGCTGCCTGAGTCGCCTCACCGCAGTAGCGAAGTGATCATCCCGATTTTGTTTGCTCATTTGCAAAAAGGCCTTTGAGTTCCAGACATGCTGCAACTTCATACCGACTAGCGCAGCCTGAAGTATCATTCGGCTGTCGTCCGGAAGACTGGAGTTCTCGAAGTCCAAGCTCTTAATAACACCATGATGCACTTTCATCTGGAGGCCGATGTCGTCCTTGGGGTCGAGCACGAGGCTGAAGGCAGGGGTTTGCGACCACATCCAATCATCAGTCTGCGGACGTTAGCAACGACAGCGAGAAGATTGAGGGCTACGTAAGTACCTGTAGCTCGTCATATCCCTTCTGGATATCGGGAATGTTCAAGTGCTCTTCGCCGACAGTCTGCACGATGCTTGGAGCTCCCAGCTCAGCATACATTGACGCAAACTCCTCTTGGAGACGTTCCCGGAATGTCGACACGTCAAGACCGATGTTGGACACAGGCGAGCTGACACTCTCGACACCCTGGGCTTGTATGACGCTCTTCGCGGGAGATCGCAAGTAGTGGGGTATGATGTGCAGGTTCGGCGAACTCAGCAGCGTCGTCGCATGGTGCAAGGCGCGTTGGCGCGTCAGCTTGTATGCTGAGCCGGACACCTTCAGTGGCCGTGGTCCGCCCTCGTCGATCGTGTAGGGCGTGCGATGCGTGTCCTGAGGGTCGGCCGTGTGCCTCTCGTGCCCTTGGTCGAGGACGATGTCGTGTCGCTCGTTGACTCTGGCGCGCTCGATGCCCAGCTTCCGCAAGGCGCGAACGACCATCTCGGCGTGCAAGTCGCGTGTGAAGTCGCCGCGGGGACATGTGATGCTCCAATTGAGGTTGCCCTCATCATGGAAGACAGTGCCTCCGCCGGAGCGGCGGCGTACAAGGTCGACCGTACCGATGCCCGGGGGCTCGCTGTCTTTGGCGTCGTGGACTCCGCGGGCGGCGTTGAGGATGTCCAGATTGACCTCCGTCCACGGGTTCTGGTTTCGCCCGATGACGACGCACGGCCTGTTCACATAGAGAAACAAAACAGTGCTGTCGGCGGGGCTCTTGCGCAGGATGTGGTCTTCGATGGAGAGGTTGAGGTACGGGTCGCTGCTGCGGGACACGTAGCTCTGCAGCTTGTTGGCGGGGTCGGCGAGCTTCTCCGTGAAGGACGAGTACGTTCGGACTGTCTGCTGTGTCGTATATCGTATCGCGGAGCCTCTCCAAGAGCTACGGAGGGCGTCTTGTCGTCCGGGAAGGAGCATATCGTTCGGGGCAATTATTGTCCAGCCTCTCGAAAGCGAGCGGAAGCTGCGACGAGCCGCATACGGATTGCGACTTGTGCATTCGTATCGTGAGCAGACGCGCTGAGCTTGCGATATGCTCAGACCCCTCGATGGCGCCATGCCGATTGGGTCGATGTCGGTGTTGTGGACATGAAGTTGGCGAGGCGTTGAAGCCGCCAAAGGCCGCCCCACGGCATGCCCGAACTAGCAAGCACCGCCGAATGGCCCCGTTCTTCCCAACGTCAAACCTCAAGGCTGCGATGGCAGTCTCTGCTACCACCACCTCCTGAGCGTCTACGAGGCCTGCGCATCCTTCTTGCACCGGTCCTATCATCGATGCGAAGGGTGATACTGCTTGGCATCTGATCTCGCGCATTTTGCCCCTGATGACCCCGCATCGTGGGCTTGACACGGCTTCCTTGGATGTCGTTCAGGACCACAACATCTCCTGCATTAAGGATGGCATGGCTTCTGCAGCTCGTGCATACTGACCTTCATCTTGTTCGGATCCCCTGTCGTCTATGGTGCGCTGCCATACGTTGGATTATTTCTTTCATTCCTACGTCTTTCGTGAACGTTTTCCTTCGTCACTTCCAGCACGATGCTACTCCTTATCCATGTCACCTTTCCATTCTCCATGTTCATCTCAAGTCTCGTCTCCTTTCCGACCCGACATGTTAAGGCGCCGCACTCTTTGACGGTCGTTGTCACCACGGTACCGCCCCCGCTTTGGATCGCGCCCTCACCACAAGGGCCCACACCACCATCACCGCCGGCTTCACCAAGGCGATATTCAACACCAGGATCATGTCGACTCTTCCCAAAGTCTGATCCTCTTCTCGGGGATGCAAGTATCATCGACCGGAGATATAAAGGGACTTGGAGTCGTACTCTTCCATCAAGTCATCCAGATCAAATAGCCCGGCGGTCAATCGCACTCTCACCTCAAGAGGGACACGAAAGCTAACGAGTTCGAATAGTATCACTACCCGTTATCCTTTCTTGCTTTTCCGCGCCAATATAGGGCTTACCATTCTTTCCTGGCTTCGGCCTTCTTTCGCGTTGTGTTGGCTTCGGCCGTTTTCAGCATTTGCGTTGGCTTCGGCCGTCTTCCACTCCTTCACCCATCATGGTAAGTCCAACATTCCCTTCAGGTCGACCGCTTCGGCTGTTCGATCTGGATGACTTGATCTTCTTTTTTTGCTAATGTGTTATCCAGAATGTGACGTAGCCTTACTGCATAGTTGGTAGTAAAGTATCAACATCCTCCAGAGCCCTTCACCGGCTCATGTCTTCGCATTGCCTTCTATCCTGCAGCATCCTTGCTGCCTCATGTCTTTTTGTCCAGAAGGCATTCACACCCTGTCGTCGCTACACGCACACGCAGCCTGCCAGAGCGTAATGCTGTTGTTCCCCCGCGAAAAGAGCAAACGCGTCATCGCCGCACAACAACAAAATCTCCGCTCCTGCCTACGCCCCCGCAACCGCTGGGAGTCTCCCCTCCGCCTCGCCATCAAGCCCAGCTTAAATCTTTAGGAGAGGAGAAACAGAAGTCCCTTGGCTACATAACCCCCTTAATCTCGCCATCATCCCATCAAAGTCCAAGAAAATAGCGTAGTGGTCCACTCCACTCCCTCCAACACCGCATCAACTCGCTCGTGTTCGAATCCCCGCTAACTCCATCTTCCAGCTCCCCCACCGGCCTAACCTCACCGGTCTTTGGATTAGGGGCCTATCCCCGTCACAGAAGTGTGATGCTAACCAGCAACTTAGTTCGCTAACTTGCAGTGGAGGAATCGGGGGACCTATCGACGTAAGTTAGTATCTTCTCCTTCAACATATAACACGACACTACGCTATTTGAGATGGACTTTCTTTTTTTGCTGTTTGAAGGGTCTTATCTTTTGCATATCGCAGCGGCGGCGGCGGCCTAAGCTGCATGGGTGAGAACATCTTCCCTTGCCCTGCTAGGTCTAAGTGAAGACGGCAGTAGCAGAGGAGGCTTTGCTACGAGCAGAGGCGCGTGCTTCATCTCATCTTTTTTGCCTTGTTGTTGTCTTAGCGAGTCGCATTTTCTCCTCTCCCTCACCCTCTCCACCACCCACATCCCCTCCACACCAGCGACAGCACCAGCACACACCACACCATCTTGCCTACATCACCCTCCAGTCGCGCACACACGTCTCCCCCAAGCCACCCACAAACCTACATACCACCACCGCCGCTCCTCTCCCCATCTCCGCAACTCACCCCACCACCTACATACCCCCCACACCACCTCCATCCGCCTCGCACCACCCAGCCAGGCGACCATGGACCCCAACGCGGTCCTCACGAACACGTCGGTGACGGAGACAACGGCGACAACCCACGCCGGCAACACCACACAGAATGTGTCGGTGGTCCAGAGCGCGGCGACTACAACACAGATTGTAGAGACGGTCGAGGTCATCACGGTCACGCATACGACTACAAAGGTCACCAAGGTCGTGACTACAACGATGAGATAGCGTTGTAGCTATCGGGGTGGTTGGTGGGCACACGTTTGGGGGATTGGAAAGTAGATGTATTCATTATATACACTACTGAAATGGAGTTTGAGGAGTTGAACTGGCGACGTCGGTTCTTGGGGGACTGTCTGCTTTGGTAGCAACAGCGGCCAATTGGTCGA
Organism: Alternaria ventricosa; assembly: GCF_023758065.1. Taxonomy (NCBI): domain Eukaryota; kingdom Fungi; phylum Ascomycota; class Dothideomycetes; order Pleosporales; family Pleosporaceae; genus Alternaria; species Alternaria ventricosa. Next base: position 493,012 of record NW_026055695.1, on the reverse strand, counting down.
CTGTAGCTTGTGTCGCGTCGGTTGAGGTTGGGAGAGGGACTGGTGGGGTAGAGGTTGTGTTTGTTGATGGCGTTCTTGCGTGGTGGCCTTCGTCTTCTTCATCTCGGTCTATCGACTCTTCCCACTCCACGTCATCTTCTGCTGAGCTGGAAGCGTTTGCGCCTTCGGGTTTGCGGGCATGATAGAAGAATCTGAGTAATTAGTAAATCTCGCTTCATAACACAATGGTGATGTTTACTTACACATCAGCATAGAAATGTCGGTCTTTCCTCTTGGCCTCCGCTCTGCACTCCGATAGGAAGACTTCCACTTCCTCCCTCGACCATTTCAGCACGCGCGTGAAGAGCCCTAGTGAACTACTCGGTAGCCAGTCCATCAGATCCTCATAAACAAAGCGACCTAGGAGCTTGAATCTCGCGCCTTTTGCCCACTTCCCTACAGGCCACTTGTAGTTCTTGTAGTTGATACTTTTGAAGCCGGCATTACGAATCTGCGGCGTGAAATGTCTTGGACTGGTGCCATCGAGACCGATCTTCTTGGCTGCATCGAGGAAGTACTCTGACCAGCGGATGAGAGGTGAGTTCTCTGCAGCCACATCCGGATCCATGCATCTGATGGGGAAGGCAAGGTCTTGGCATTCGAGGTAGCCTCCTGGTTTGAGGTTGGCGTACGCCTGCGCGAAGAAACGGTCCCAGTCCTTGATGGCTGCGACCATGGCCCGCGTATGGATGTAGTCGAACTGATCATGGAAAATCCAGTCTTGCTCGCAGTCATCGATGAGAAATTCACAGTTTGGAGGCACTTGAGCGGGTTGTATGGGGCTCAGATCCGTGCCAAGGACGCGAGCGGACGGATGCTCGTCAGCGAACTCAATGGACCAGATGCCAGTTCCACATCCCACGTCGAGCACGTTTTGCACATCTTTTGGGATAGGCGCTCGATAAAGTTTGCCGTCGAGTGTGAGTCTGAAGGCGTGGTGCTGTAGATCCAATCGGTCCGCTTCCACCTAGTGTCGGCATCAGCAACAACAGTGTTACTCAGACCGATAGTTGCACACCTCATCATTGGGCACCGGATACTGTCCCTCGGCATACGCGTGATACCTTCTGCCATTCTCGTAGCGAAAGTTGAACACCGAAGACGTCGCCGACATGGTGTAAGACGACTGATTGTCACCGTAGGCAGAATCACCAAAGTTGGAGTCGCGCTCGTCGCTCTGCCCTTCTGTATCTTCACTCTATTGTGACAGCTGTCAGTCGGGCGAGCTAATACAGCCAAGGTTTGGAACAGGGAACGCACGTCGATTTCGAGCGACGGACCGGAGCTGCTAGCCCCTTCAGCAGTAGAATCATCATGGGCGCTCCCGTTAGTGTCTGTCGAGCTGCTCGAGGCTGACATGTTGTTTTTGTCTTTTCTGGGGTGGAGAGGGGCACGGCGGAGCGGTCATACTGGTGGCCTTGGGCTTCCTAACGGCGCTTTAGATGGATTGTGCGGTATCCAGCTCATTGGTAACCCAAGCGCAGACGATCAATGCTGCGTTGTTAGGTTCGCGTTTTTCAGGCGCCCCGGCCAATCGCATCCGGTGGATGTGTCGTCGGACGGAAGTTCCCAGGCCTTGCCATGTGCCGCGTCTTATTCATGGAGTATCTTGCAGGAATGGCACGTGGGATGGCGTGCATATTCCTTGGAGTTACCCCGTCGGAGTTGGCGAAGGCGGTGTCGGCGTACCCCGAGCGTATAATGGCCGCGCTATCCATAGACGCCTCCGAAGACCAACATCCGCGAGAGTGCTCTGGGGATTTTGAGTGTTTAGTTGATTGCATGCGCAAACATGTGATCGAATTCCGCTGCAATCTGCTGCGGCCAGATACGACTGTAGCATCGGACATGAGCTTTGAGCGGTGGGTGTGGTGCAGGACGGGCTGCCGGGCGTAATCCCCGTGTTGGTGGCCGGCTGCGATTAGCCGACCGTCGTCAGTGGCTGCTGCATGTCGCATCGAGCCGAATCCAGCATGTGACGATGGCTTCTATGTTGAAGATGGTGTTTTTAGAGACACAATGATTAGTATGGTGAGGTTTGTAGTCGGAAGACAGCAGATTGCCGTCGAATCAGCGCCAAGAAGTCGCGCTCGCGTCTCCACCCGCAAGGGGCGCCGATCAACGGCGGCCCTTCAACCGCTGCAAGAGCGTTAGGCATTTCCCGTCGCTAATCGACTTCGCATTGTCGCTATTGCATCAAACCACCAGGTTCCAGGGAAATTAATCGCCGTAGCGTGGGTCGCAGCTTCCCCTTCTGAGCCCGCACAGGTCGCGCTCCATCGCGGATTCTCGACACGACATCCGAGACGCGTCTTCCTCGGCATCCGGGTCGGTCTGCGCGGACTCTGCCTGCCACTCCACAACTCACTCCATCGACAGCTGGATTCAATTCATCCTTCGCTATCCGATCGGATTGCGACTAGTCTAGTTCGAGTTTGGGGTTGCGCCTGCCTACGCGTCTTCACGTCACCAACCCGGCATTTGCCATGTCGCAACATCATCAAAACAGCTGGCGCCCTCGGCAACAGAACCGCGACTACAGAGCGCCCAAAGTGAGCAAGTGGCTGGATGAGAAACAGAAGGAAGACGACCAGATAGCTCCGGATGGCGTTTCCGGATCCGCCAGCCATCTCGAGCGGTGGGCTCTGATGACAGCGGACATGCCAGAGCAGCCTTCTAAGCGCGCCAAAGCGCGAGAAATGGAGGAAGAAACTCGCGATCGCATTCACCGGAGATATCAGGGTCCGAAGCACCTTCCACCAGCGACTTCCCAGGACGATCCTGAGCCCATGGACGCCCACATGGTGATCGATCTTACAGGCGATGATGACGTACAGCCCCAAGCCCTCGTGCCCAAAACAACCACAAAGCGTCCCCGCTCACCATCTCCGGTTCCCGACACACCGCGCGTCAATCTCAGTAGTGTAAGCTATGTCCAGACCGTCAAACGCCGTCGGTCAAGATCACCATCGCCCAAGAGATCTGCTTACTCTGCGTTCAGCGCTCGAACATACGGTACAAAGGCGATGAGCATAGCAGAGTCTGACGAGGACTATGACTATTATCAGTCGAGTGAGTGGAGCTTCCCGAGTAGTGAGGATGAAGATGAGGAGATGGAATGATGGGTTTGCATGAAGCACCCAGAATACGATCACGAGCAAGCCGTTCAGCAGCCGATGGTTGGATGAAGGCACGAGGGAAGGGGTTTGAGCGGCGTTGCGCCGAAAGAGATTGGATCAAGCAGTGAGTCTCATCCACACTGAACATGTCCAACACTGCACCACCACTAAACCTCAACGTTGTTCAAATGCAGATTTAACAACACATGTACATTAGACGTTAACAAATTATACCAAGGCCGTCATGCCAATATGTACTAGGTCGCAGTCCGTGAGTATTGTTGCTCGAGCTGACAAATTAACAAATAGACATTAGATTCTTCAACATTTCATTCAATTCTTGCTCAGCCCTGGAAGCTGCGAGGCGCCGATGAAATGGATCTTGGCTTAGTCGTGTTCGCGCTCAAGGTTGAGACTCCTCCGACAGGTCCAACACCTGGCAATGGTTGGAAGGCAGCCTCATCGGGCCAGTTACCCAGTGAAGCCGGGTCGCCACCAATACGAACCCACTTCGCATGCGAGGGCGTTGGTCCATCCAGAACAAACATCCTGTACCAGCCTACAGGAGCGATGTATGGCCCCTTTGGCGCCTTGACGGTGCATGATCGGCCTGAGCATGACACGCTCGGGAATAGAATACGTGCGCCCATCGAACTTCCATGGGTACTAGACTCGGAACCAAGCAGCGACACCTTGATCGCTCCACCGGAAGACGAAGTCACAGTGAAGGAGTAGTCTGCCTCCCAGATCCAGTCAACCTGTGGCAAGTCGAAGGTGGGCTGTGCTGCGCCGGAAAGCAGATAAGGTGGAAGGAAGACCTCCAGACGGTGCTCCTGAGGATGCTTGCCCTGATCCTGCGGGTCGGAGCCCGAGACCAGTACTCTTCCGTCATCCATGATGACAGCCTCGGAGTGGTACATACGTGCGATGGTAGTGTTGGCCATGACACTCATTCGCTTGCCTCGCGGCTTCCTGGAATCGTACAAGACAGCGTTCAAGTTCGCCTGGTCCGCAAGACCAAAGCCTGCTTGTCCGATCTCGGCTCCGTTCAAGATCAGATAAGTGCCATCTGGTAGCGTTGCCATGCAGGAAATGACACGTCGAGAAGGCATGCGCTCGAGACTCCATTGAGCATTGGCAGTATCTGGTTCGATGCTGACGCAGTTGTCAAGTCCCACGTTTGGCTGAGCTGATGCGCCACCGCAGATGAGGACCTCTAATGGCGCACTGTATGGGTAGTACTGCGGAAGAAGGACTTGAGTACCCTCAAAGGGATATGTGCGGCCTCCTGTGGGATCGTTGACGGCAGCCGGTACCTTTGGCAGGATCTTGACCGTGTCCAAGCTGCGTTCATCAAGGATGCGTGCTTCGTTGTAGTACTGGATGAAGATACCACCGGATGGTAGCACTACCAGGAACGGATACAGGTTGTACGGATCGGTGTCTCTCAGGTACTGCGCTTCGTACACAGGTCCAACAGTGGGCAAGATCTCCATGTTTGGCACTGGCGGGCCGTTCGAACCATCCTGTCCGCCGACGATGAGCATTGATCCGTTAGCCATTACCATTCCTGTTGGGTACCAGCGACCCCTTTGGAGCTTGACAGTGTTAACATCCTCCTGCCAGTTGTTGGTACCGTTGACACCGGCCGAACCGTCTGGCCAGTAGATGCGGACGCCGAACAGGGAATCTGTCGACCATCCACCAATGTTGATCTGTCGGCCAGCACGATCCGGCAGAGTCAGACCTGCAGCACAGAAAATGTCCGTCTTGATGCCGGTCAGCTCACGGAAGGCATGGAAGATGTCGCCACCAATCGAAGGATCGAATTCGTATGCACCGGTGGTGTTCGGCTCGCCTGTGCCGTGCTTCTCGAGGAAGGAGACCTTGCCGTTGACACCAGGCTGCGCGATCAGAGGAATGATGGGTCCGCCAACCAGGAACTCGTATCGTCCCGCTGCAGTGCCTTTCGGGTACTCCCAGACGTACAATGGGTCGCCTTCCCACTTGTACCAGCTGAGTCGGTTACCTGCGCCACATAGCGCCTCAGGGTCTCCTGGGCAAGCAATACTACATTCAGACTCTGGGGCGGGCTTCGAGCCAATCTTCTCAATACCATCGAGGTCACCGCAGTAGCACTCTTCTCCGTACTCCATTCCGGCGGCCATGTAACCGAAGGCTTGGCATCGGCTCAGACACCATTCTGGTGAGTTACCAGTCTGGTTTAACAGCTTGTGCGGGAAGACTTGGTTGCCGATGTCGGTGATGCATCCTTGGTATTGCCAGTCACTCACGTTCTGGGTGGGTGTTGGGACTTTCACGACCTTCAATGGATCTTGGCTTGAGTAAATGCTCATCCGGTTAGGGCCTCCGCACGTCTCGGCTTGGTTACCAGCACACTTGGTGTTGCACTCCGACTCGGAAGAAGCAGGCTTGCCGCCCATTCTCACCTACGTGGATTAGCAATGGAAGAACCTGCAGATTTGGATTGTACTAACAGCATTGTCGCAGAAGCATTGGTAACTGTACTCCATGGCTGCAATCTCGTAGCCAGCTTTCGCGCATATACTGGTGCATGACGCAACGGTCATCTTCTGATCATCGGGTTGTTGGTAGTTGACGATGCGGAATCCGGGTCCATCGACATAGCAGCCTTTGTACTCGAAGCCTTCCGGGAGCCCCGTAGCAATGGGCGCTGCGCTGGATGCTCCAGTAGCAGATGCTGTTGCAGAAGCGGTAGGCGTAGCAGTGGCCGAGGTGGAAGATTCACCACCTGTGTAGAAACGGAAGAATGTCAAGCGATCAGGGCCGCCACACATCTCTGTCTGGTTGCCATTGCATGCCATGTTGCACCCCTTCTCGCCGTCAGGCGCAGGACCGCCATTGGCTCGAATCTGGTTGTCACAGAAACATTCGCCGGCATACTCAGTACCAGCCAGGACGAAACCTCCAGCTCGGCATGCAGCCTTGCACTTGTCGTTGGTCATACCACCAGTCACTCCCATTCCCACGGAGAGCGACCGGCCACCGACATTGTCTGTGTAACATCCTTCCGAATACCATCCTCTCTTCGGTTCCGGGGTTGTGGTATTGCTAGGGAGTTCGGGCGCCGCAGAACTCTGCGCGCTAGCGGAGCAAACCAGGGACAGTACCAGGAGATGCAGGCTAAATGGCAGCCGCCGCAGGGCATAAAGTTGCGCCATGTGTGGCGCAATGGGAAAGTGTCAAACGAGCGACAAAAGTATATTGAATCGACAAAAGTTCCGAGTGCAAGAAGGAGCACCGGCTGTTTAACAACACCCTGGGTGTCGTATTGCATCCCAGGCAAGACCATGTATATAAGCGTCTAGTATTCCTAAAACCTCGACCGCCTCCCAGCCCATGCCCTAACCGCGCCTGATCACACCGATGCCCACATCGCAGCCGCATTGTCTTCCAAGTCCGGTAGGTACATTGGCGACAGCCGGGGCTGCATGCGTATAGCGCCTCTTTGTCTGCACGTGTCAGCACGCGAGCTGCAACATTTCAATAGTCGACATGTAGACATTGCGGCTGACAGGCAAGAAAAAAACAGGTCCAACATACGGACCGCTATCAAGTTAGTACTCGCTTAGGCAGGTGTCCCGCTGCTTGGTATTACCGGATAAGTAAAGGCTCTTATCACGACCCAATCAGCACACGCATTACACACGCAGCGTTAATCTATTTCCTCAGCAATTCTCCTATTGAATTTCGTTTAAATCGGGCGCCATGCTGCTGGCGGCCTTGCGAACTAGTCTGTGCGAGAAACGAGGAAAGAGGGTCTAACAGCATGTCCGGCCGTTGCACATTGCCCGTCGTTGGCCGACCGTGTTGCTGGGCGAGAGCACATGGCGCGCCTAACCCAGCGGGACAGTACGGAGAGAGGTCCGTAGCCCTACACACCCCGATCCTAGCCTCACGATGCAGCGATGTGCGATACGAGCCCGGGAATGAGTGCGCGCTAAGAATAGTGCTCCGTACATGACACCAAGCTGCTTTGCCGCTCTTATGCCGCGCCTACCTACAACACCGTATCTGTATCGTGTTCTTGTCTAGCTGCAGCAACCTCGCACAATGGCTTTGTTACATCGTCGACATTGTTATACGTGCTCTTGTACCCTGGAAGAACGTATTCGCAGCCAATGCGATGGCATTGCTCGTTCAAGCTACGGGTACTCTCTAGTCCGCGCAATGCCACAAGAACCGCCAAGCTCAATCACACGATATCCGCCCCCCCAAGCTTCCCGTTCGTAAGATGAAGCAACTCCAAAGTGGGCGCTCATGGCTGATCGACCCCGGGCCGTGTGGGGAACCCAAGAAAATCCTGCGAACAAGATATACTGCCGTCGCCCGAGCCTAGCCATATTCTCACCTTGTTAGTTCAGGTATCTACACCGGTGGGGTGTGGGTTCGACGGTAGTCTGGCCCAAGTGTTAAGTGGAGATTTTGGCGACGTCAAGGTGTGCACTTGCTGCTTCCTGTCGCCCTGCAAGCCACCATGTACCTAGTTGTCAGCCTTGTGGTGGGATGCGCGACATGTGATGGGCAGGAGCTGAGTCATGCGCGCTTGTATGTCACTTATAAGGCGGTGTTGGTATGAGTGGGGTGTTGCTTCTATCGCGACCTAAGCTGCGAAGAGGAGGTGGGATGCATGTAAGATGCCCACTTCGGTGTATTGGCATTTCGTATCTGCAGACATGTAATCGGAGCGGGATGAAGCGATAGTTTGTGGTAGGGCCGAAGCAGGATAGCTTACATAGTCAGATACTGAGGTCTGTTTGGGCTGGCATAGACGCAGTAGTAGCTGAACGCAGGATCGAGCATGTCCGATGGTCCTAATTGGAGAGGTGTAGCTGACTGCAGAGAATCGATACATGTGCGGCTGTACCCTTGGCATATATCAAAGTATGTAGATCTGAATTAGGAAACTTGCGAGTCTGAGGGTGTAGACAGGACTGGTGGGCTGGTATTTTGACAGCTGAAGCAACTGCCAGTTCGTGCGAGCTGGCTTTGCTATCGCTCGCTATTGGTATTTTGGTATAGACGAGATATTGGCTGACTTCTGCGGCGCCATCGTAGTGTATTGAATGATCACCTCAGGTGGACTTCGCTGGCAAGCCGAGGGCACAGGATTCGCGACCTTCATTCTTCGCCACGAAATGCATTCTCCTCGCCGACCTTGATACTCGGTCACTGAAGCCGAATATGCTGTAGCGCATTTGTGTGACCAGGCACCTCTAGCTGAAGGCTGTGCAAGAGATGAGGGGCAGATGCGAAAGATAGACTAGAGTAGCCCGGGCTTGTGTGAAAGTCCACTGGTCTGGAAGTACCGCTTCTAGGCGTAGCAGTCAGCTGCCATAGATTCAGTCATGGATATAGTCTGACTTGCAATCCAATTACAAGCAGTAATGAACATAGAAGGCGTATCTCGAACAATGCCGTCAAGCGCAGCCACTTCACATGCTGCCTTCCCACTAGTCCCGATAGGGTTAGTGACCGCGGGGTAAATGCTCAGGTCCGCAGTTCAGGGTCCTTCAGCTGCCCAGCCTTGGAGCAGATCATCTTGCACGACTGAAGCCAAGAGAAGACGCCCAGATCGCACTCCATCAGCTGTGAATCCCATGGCTTCGCTGCCGCCTGTACGCGCCTGCATCTTCGATGTGGACGGCACGCTCATCAACTCAGAAGACATCTACACAGACATCTACAACAACATACTGCGCGAGTACGGAAGGCCAGATTACCCATGGGCAATCAAGGCGACGCAGCAAAGCAGAGGCACAAAGGTCTGTATTGCTCAGCCCTATCGTTTTGTCCCGTCGTGCTAACGCTTAGTACAGGGTACCAAGCGCTTACTAGACTGGGCACAAGTACCCCTCACACCAGCTGAATGGTCTGCGAAAGAAAAAGGGTTTACACATCTCTTCGAGAACAGTAAGGTGCTTCCAGGTGTGGAAACTCTTCTCTCCACCCTGAAAGCAAAGACATTACCGCCTGTGCTGCTTTCGTTAGCGAGTTCAGCGGGTCAGCGAAAGTTCGCACTGAAGACATCGCATATACCTGCTATCAATGCGGCATTTGATGATCCAGCCTTCCACGTCTTCGGCGATGATCCGGAGATGTCTGATAGCAAGAAGAAGCCAGAGCCTGATATCTTTCTGCTCGCTTTGAAGAGGTTGAATGCCGCCGAGACAGCACGTGGTGAGCGCACATTGGAGCCTGCAGAGTGCTTAGTGTTTGAAGACTCAGTTGCAGGTGTCGAGGCTGCCAGAAGAGCGGGTATGCGAGTCGTTTGGGTGCCACACCCTGGGCTTGCGGAGGTTTGTAAAGGGCGGGAGATGGATGTTCTCATGGGGAGGACGGAGGAAGACGATACCGTGCCTGAGTATGGAACGCCAGTGAAGGGAAATGCGAGAAGCCCTGTCACTGCTAAAGACGGTCGACTCATGTCGGATGATGGTATGGCGGAGCTGAGGGTTAGTCTCGATGACTTTCCGTATGCCGCGTATGGTATCAATGTTGCGCATTGAGTTGGATGCGATCGCTTTTGTGCGCATTTACAGACATGGCGAGGCATGGTTACTTTACTTCAGGGAGACCGTGGAACGCTCGTATCAACACTCGTGTGATTATGTAATTTGTGCAAATGGTTGTTATTGATTAGGAGACTGAATATCATAAGGCGGGCGACGATGTAAAGAGGTCTGCTTAGTCAGCATTGGAAGCTACCTAGTAGCCCCGCCGGGCACAGACTTGTCGACGCCTTGTCGCAGCCCGTGGACTGTCGGCCATCAGCCATCAGCCATCATCCATTCCAAGGTTCTCATCAAATGCAAGAAAGTGCCGTCATCATACGCTCACGTCTATTTCGATGCGACTAACTCGCTCAAAATCTATATCTCCCGGCAAAGAAAACGTGTAGCAACGAGCTTGCGAGTGCACAGCAAGATGTTCGTCAAAGTAGCAGCTTCCCGAAGCCTCGTCCTCTTTCTGCGCACCAGTCTCCACATCATCGCTATTTTCGTCAACTGTCGTGCTTCAATAATTCTGCAGCTCCTTGCCGACCGCACTGTGTTCCGAGAGCTTCTCCATCGTGGCTTGCAGATCGCCCGGACAGAAGAGCTGACATAGGGTACTCATATCATCGAATACGACTTGGCGCTGCTGTGACTCGGGGACATACATCGCATTGCCGATGTTGAATGTCAACGAATACAGACGATTCCGCGCGTCCCAATCTTCGACAGGTTCGGACACTGGGAAATGACATTTGTAGCTGTCGTTATAGGCCTTGCTACTCACGCGGTGGCGCGGTGCTCTCCAATTGCCAATGTCGTACTCGTTGTGCCCGTAGAAAGAAGCCACATCGAAAACGAAAGCCTCGCCAGTCTTGGCGTCGATCGCCGTGTTACCATCCCAGCAATCGCCGTGGATCAGGCACGGTTTCAAGATCCGGCCTTTTTCTTGGAGAGGTAACAATAGACGTGGCACTACCTTCCGGAGGGTGAGATCGCATACCGCGTCGAATGCTGGCCAGTTGAGAATTGGCTTCGCCAGCTCCATGACATGGCCTAGGTGCTTACTGAACAGCGCACACCAGGAGACCTCCCATGTATCGACAGCCTGAGTTACCCGCCCATGGCACGTCGAGAGGTGGAAGCCGAATTTGCCTGTTGGAGATACAGATCGTAGATGCACATCCGCTAGTCCTTTGGCCAATTTGACCGGATCTGCAGGCTGTTCGCATCAGCATTTGGATATCCTTGAGAACCGCAATACCCATACCTGTTCTTCTATGTCTCGAAACGCCGCGAGTAGGAAATGGGCCGTTGATCCGTTCTCTTCAATTTCTCCCCAGGCGTAGGGTCGTGGGACGAACGAAGGAGAAACAGTGTAGATTGCTTTGAGCGATTCGTATTCGCCTTCGCACATTTGCCTCCCCACTGATCCTAGAGATACGACCTGGCTGTCATTAGCAACAACGTTTTGAGAATTCCCTTGTGAGGAGCCCTGCCTTTAAGAAGTAATTGTCGGTCTCTCCCGTAGGCAGTCGCACAACGATCTTGGCGGTTTTGCCCCATAGCGATTTGTAATAGTTGAAAGCGTTGATTACCTCAGTCCCGGCGATAGGAAAGGCTTGTAGAAAGTGAGTATGATGCGCAAACTTGTCATGCCAGTACTACCTTCTATAACTTGTTTGTCTACCTTGTAGGGTCCACTAACCTGAGGTAGTGTCAGAGAGTCAGTCGGCGTCTCGTCAGTACCTGCCCACGCATCGTTAGTGATGTTTACAGGCATGACGCAGAGCTTTTGTGCGGCTCTGTCAGGTATGATGATCCTATGACGATATGCGGTCAATAGTGGATACAGTGATGCGTGTGTCAGGCGCTGTAACGTGCAATAGCGCTATGGTGCGGTTTTCGTATGTTTTTCCCGATACTGAGCCGATGGGGTAAAGCTTTGGGGCGCGGGGTTGATGAAAGAGGAATTTCAATCGATCGATCAGATATGCAAGGAGAAGCGCAGGTCTGTGGCGCGGTAGAGGGGCAGTCGCGAGCTGATGTACCCCGCAAAAGAGGAATGCATGAAGTGCCGCAGAGCCAACATCATCTTATATGTGAAGATGGTCTGTAGATTCCATCGCTCGTCACTTTCAGTGAAGCTGACCACAGGAGAGCCCAGTCTATTTACCCTCAACCCGATGACACCTTTTGGGCTGTTGCAAGGGTTGCCACGTCTGTTGGCCATTGAGGACCAGTGGAAGCGCGGAAGCGTGATTCGCGATAAATATAACTCTGCGAAAAGCGTCGGATTGATGAAAAACGCTTCATGTCTAATGTCTGATGTCTCAGTAGGCCGGCGAACTAGAGCCAAGACAACCGCTCCACTTCCACATTCCGAAATCGGAAGTGTCACTTCCGAAAAGTGACGCACCTCGCGAACCCGCATCACCTCGACGCCACGCATATCACATCATCCCGTCTTGACAAACGATGTCGGCACCAACGTTACTAGAAGGCTTTCCCAGTGCAGCTCCCTCCGCTCCATTCAAGAAACTCCGGTACGCAGACGTACGCGCCCACCCATTCCCGTGTTGACGCGACTTGGCTGAACCAACACGTCGATATATCCAGGTCGCCGTAACCGCAACTGCCAAAGAGTTCGCCGGCATCTGCCGGGGCAAACAATACCATGAGCCAGACTTCGAAGCTGTGCTCGACCGTGCACTAGCCGCCGGAGTAGAAAAAGTCATGCTGACAGGCATGTACGCATCCGACGCGTCTTTCAATCTCGGCATAGCGCGAAAACGACCGGAGCAATGCAGAGTCACAATCGGTGTTCACCCATACCATGCCGTCGAAGCAGACGAAGGTGGAGAAGAATACTACAAGGGCTTGTCTGACAGCATCACGACGACCATGAAAGAAGAGCCCCACCTCCTAGCCGCTTTCGGAGAGCTTGGCCTCGACTACGACAAGCTGGCCGAAGCCCCCAAAGACGTTCAGATACGCGTGTTCAAGCGCCAGCTCGATATGATTGTGAGCGCGGGATGGAAGCTACCCCTCTTCCTCCACTGTCGCGCCGCGTTCGAAGACTTCGTTGCTATACTCGAACCCTACATGGATCGGCTGCCTTTACGATCCGGCCTAGTCCACTCTTTCGTCGGTACGACCGTGCAGATGCAGAGCTTGATCGATATGGGCCTGCATGTTAGTGTTAACAATTTCGCTTTCCGAGATCGCGATAGCTTGGATATGATCAGGCATGTGCCGTCGGATAAGCTGCAGATTGAAACAGATGCCCCTTGGGGTGATATTCAAGCGTCTAGTGAAGTCGCAAAAGCGTATTTGAAGAACGCGACGAAGTGGTCCTGGGGAAGTAAGAAGAAGGATAAGTTCAGTATGGGCGATATGGTGAAGGAGAGGAATGAGAGTTGCAATATGGAGAAGGTGGCGTTGGTTGTTGCGGGGATTAAGGGTGTTGGTATTGAGGAGGTTGCGGATTGTGCGTGGAGGAATAGTGTAGAAATGTTCTTTTCGCGTTAGGGAAAGCGTATTCATCACTTCAATTCTCACGTCTCGACGGCATTAAGTGAAGAGTTTTCGATGAACTGCGATGGTAAGAACCTAAAATGATGAAGCCTTGACATTCCCGCCAAACTATGAATCCTCTACTTCGTGCCATTCGTGCCATTTGTACCGTTCCCGTTTGTCACCGACCCATTCGTCAGTCGTCCGTTCGTCTTAATCCCATTCGACCTCGTCCCATTCACCGCATTCTTCTTCGCCCTCGGTACCTCCACAAGCACCTTATACGTCTTCCCAGCCGTAACATTCTTGACAACGCATCCCTCCACCTCTTCCCCATCAACCACAACCTTGACATCCTTAACATCCCCCCTCTTGATCTTCACATCAAACACCGCACCCCTAAACTCCCTCCTCACCTTCATCTCCTCCCAATCACTCGGCATCTTCGGCGCAATCTTCAGACCCTCCCTTACACCCCTCAACCCACACAGCCCCTCAATAAAACACCTATACACCCAACTCACAGTCCCCGTATTGAACAACTGACTCGAGCGACCAGCCGTGCGGTCAAGATGCTTAATCCCATACCCGCCACGGTAGTAATTAGGAATGAAAATAGGGAGTTGGCCCCGGCGGATCAAGTCTTCCTCATCAGGACCGGGGATCATAGCGCGCAGCGTAGCATACGCGCGGTCGACTTCATCGATGCCGTAAAGGGCCCAGGCGTAAAACGCAGCGGCGTGGTTATACACGGAACCGTTCTCGCCTTGACCGGGATATTTCTGCGTTACGCGACCGACGTCTTCGCGCATGGCGGTGAAGGGCGGGCCGAACATGACGACGCCGTAGGGTGTTGTGAGTTGCTCGTCGACCTGAGGCAGGATTTTCGAGATCTGCTCTGAGGAGGCTGCGCCGCCGAGGATGGACCATGCTTGTGGGTTTAGCCAGATACGACCTTCTTTGTCGTCTTTGATGCCGAACGTTACGTTGTCGTCTGTGATGCCGCGGGCAAACCAGTCGCCGTCCCAGAGATGCTCGTTAGCTGATTCGTTGACTTTTTCAGCGCCGGTACGGTATTTCTTCGCGACCTCAGGTTTGTCGGCGTCTTCGCAGATTTGCGCCCATAGATTCACGGCGTAGGCGGTTGCGACGGTGAGCCAGCCTGACACACCGACGCCTTTGGGACCGACCATGTTCATCGGGTCGCACCAGTCGCCCTGCGCGATGTAGGAGAGTCCGCGGTCGTCTCGCGCGTTTGATGAAAGGAGCCAGTCCATGGCGCGGCTGAAACGCTCGAAGACTGTGAATGTGTCGCCGTACATGCTGGTCACCTTTTCGTCTAGCAGTGCGTAGTCGCCGGTTTCGCTGAGGTAGATCTCGAGGGCGATGGGGAGCCAGACGCAGTGGTCGGTGTGAGGGATTTGGTTGATGTACTTCAGTACCGCTCCCTTGGCTAGTAGAATACCGTCTGGCATCGAGCCGTTCTTCTCTTGCTGACCGACCGCTGTCGTGATGGCTTTGCGCGCTACTTCCGGCTTGATGAAGCTCATGCCCATGTTATCTTGGAGGTAGTTTCGCGTTTGCGGATCGGTCGTCAGTCTGTTTACGTCGCCGTGGTAGTACAATTGTCGGGGCAGCCAGTTGTTGACCAGGTTGTCGAGATCTTTGTCCGGAGTCTCGAGACGTACGCAACCGCTGCCACGCTGGATGTAGTCTTCGTAATCTTTGGCGGCCTTCGCGAACGCCATCTTGTTGAGGTATTTCTTGCGCATGTCGAGAATCTCGGCTTCGTCGTATGCAGGACCGAAAAGGAACCTGTACTCTTTGCTCTCATTCTCGCCCAGATCGGCCCAATACTGAACGACTGCGGTCGGAGTTTCGTAACGGGCGTCGCTATTCGAAAGCTGTGACTCTTTCAGTGCCGATGGCGCTTGTAGGCCTCCTTCGCCTTCGAAAGCTTCTTGCTTCGCTTCCCATGATACTGGTGTAGTTTCGCAGAGGAAGTAGGTCTTGTCCTTCAGATACTTGGTCTTTGGGTAGTCTTCCGCTTTTTGATACGGAGTCTTACAGCTCCCCACCACGCCCCCCACGTTCGTATTCCACTCCGCCTCTTGGTTCATCCATGACATGTAGCCCAGTGGGAAGTAGGGATAGATACTCAGATTGCGCTTGCGACCCGAGATGTTGGTCACTTTGATGCTCCAAAGTTCAGCCACATCGTCGGTTGGTAGCAAGAAGGTCATCTCGACACGAATACCGGACTTCTCCACAAGCCATCTGATGTCGCTTTTGCCTACATCGAAGGTGAAGCGATCCAACTTTGCCCTTACCGGCTCATACGGCGCCGAGAAGATCTCGCCGTTCTCCTCATCCTTGATGTATACGAACCGGCCCGGGTGGTGAGCATAGTAGTTTTGCTCCGGTTGCATAAAGGTCTTCGCTTCGAGGTTGGGCGCGTAGGCATATTTCGCGGGCTCGGGTTGCATGTATTGAGCAGTTGCAAAACCACGACATGTGACCTGAATCATCATACGTTGGTTCCAAAGGAATGCACCCGCTTTGGGCATCTCCGTGGGGCTTGTGAGCTCATAGCGCTCGCCATTTTGGGTAGGTTGTATCATGGTGGGAATGTGAACAAGGATAGTACCTGTGATCTCCGCGGGAAACTTTTATACCACGACGGGATGGTTGGTTATACAGGGACGTGACGGCCGACATGGCTTAGGAGGCGTAGCTTACTGTGTTTAGTGACACTGCACAAGTCAATTGGAACGCGGGACCAATGCGGAATCGAAACGCGTGACAGGCACAAAGTCTTAGCGTTTCTGCTGGTTTAGTCTACAGCAGGAGTGTCAAACTCGATGCTCGTGGACAAGATTGCTAGCAAGGCAAACGAAGGTCGTCGATACTCCAATGAGAAGAAGCAGCAAGAGCGCAAGCTTAGGATGACCTTGAAAACGAAAGTCCGACCAGCGTGCAAATCGTGAAAAGGACGACGAGGGATTTTCGCACGTCAGTCATCTGTTCCTCCATGGTTCATATAAGGTACACAGCACAATAAGCCGCACCGCGTGGGGCTAAGCGAATGGCGGTGTGGGGTTCAGGCTGAAAGGGTACAACGTAAGCGCGGAGACGGTTGCCCGGACCGCAACGCCTTTAGCCAGCCGTGAGGCAATACTGCGTGTCCCAACATGTCGAAAACTCAACGATCTTCGCATCGTCAATATGCGCACACGATCCGGATTGCGCAATCCGAGCAACCGATTAGTGTGGGACAGCGGCGAAGATAACGGAAAGTGTATGGTGGCGTATGCGCCGATGTGCCGAAAGCAGTGTGTCAGCTGTTCGCAAGATTGTGTGATCACGGGTAACAAGGAAGACTGTACCGTGCCGGCGCCGAAATCCGTTGTATCCACAGCCACTGACATTGATTGTGACCAAGACTCGCTACCGGTTCCCCCATCCTGGGTAAGCCCAGTGCTGCAGCCCTGCAGCAGATGTTGGGTATCGTGAAGTGTCAATTTGTTGTTGGTTGTAATTGGTACGTTCGAAATATTGGGTGATGCAGTCAGACTGGCGAAAAAAGCAAAAAGCGGGAAGGGTGGGGTGCATTACCATGACGAGCGCTCAAAACACTATCGCAACACTGAACATGATACAAGCTCTCCATACCAGCCTCGACGAACTCAAAGCCGAGGTACCGTTTGTCCACTGGCGTAGGACTCTTCTCAGCAGTCTACAACGCCGCACCCTTTTCAGCCGAACTCTGTTCAGTAGCTTCATCCTGTGAAGTTGCTTTGCCCGATGTCTTCGTAATTTTGACATACTTCCCGGTCTCGGGGAATGCTTTCTTTGTGACGACTGGAATCGGCTCTTTGTCCCACCACGACGGAAGAGCTGGGACACTTGTCCGCCAGAACCGCGCGGTTCCATCGCCATCGACACTGAGGTATACATCCTGTTCTTCCTTGTCTCGGAACATACCGCATAGACTGCCCGTAATATAACTAGCCATCGTGCCAGCAGGTCGCCAGAACAGCTCTTTCGCGTTGCTTTCAGTGTCGTAGATCAGGCTCGACCCTTCGCTCGACTCGATACCCAGTAATCGACCTTCATTCATCCATAGAACAGCTTGGATCTCAGTCACACTCAGTCGTTCGTTGCCCTCGATGCTGAAATGCTGAAGTATCTTGCCATTGGGACCATCCAAGGGGTTCCAGACATATGCTTCTTTACCAGCGCAAAGCGCAATCTCTGGCCGCGTTGGATGCCAGTCAAAGTACCGGCACCAGCGGGAGAATTTCTCTGGCATGACTGCTACCTTTCGCCCGTCAGAGACATCGTGAACCTGCACCACTGAGCCACTCTTAGTGCTCCAGACGATGAGCTTTGAGTCTGGCCTATAGGTTGGTAAGCTGAGTTAGTATCTGTCTGATGTGTAGTATGTACTGGAGGAGTGCTTACGAGAATGCGCCGGCCCAACTTTGACCACCTGATTTGTCTGTAGTCCAAATGAGAGCCCCAGTCGAGACGGAATACATGCGTAGCGAGCCATCCCAAGACACGGTGGCAACACACTCCATGTCCGGGCTCATAGCTGACCACATGATGGCATCCGTGTGTCCAGTAAGGCGATGCATCTCTTTACCTGCTTCGACATCATAGATGACGACGAGCGGCAAGTCTTCTGCTGGACGCATGCCGCTTTGAGTCGTACGGTTGTTCGAACGGTACAGCATCAGTCTGCCGTCCTTGCTGAAGCATTTAGACCCGAAACCGCCCAATGCCGCATTATCAATGATGGTGTTGTGGCGCCTGCTATGGTCGGCGGCTACGTGACTGAGCGCTTTCACGAACTCTGTATGAAGCGAGGACGCATCGATGAACTCCTTGGTCCATTCGTGGTTTGCTGCAAGTTCGGGGGCAATTGCATCGATAGCTTTCGTAGCCCAGACGGAGGGATCAATCGGCTCTTCTTTGTCGAGTGTGCGTCCGTTTTGGTCGAGATCCCAAAGAATGAGCTGATCGGTCGTACGCCCGCGACGCTGGGTCTCATCGAGGACGGAGCTCACCAGGGTGTAGCCAGGCCTCGGAGTCCCTGCACCGGAGGTTTGCTCGATTTCTGCATGACTTTGTCCATTGGTATCAGAAGGCCTGAACGCCACCGATCCAGCTCCTTCGAGGACCTCGCACAGCTGTCGGGTCTGAATGTTGTATATCAAGATTCGCCCCACGTTACTGCTGATGGCCAGCAACTTCTTATCAGAGCTCACAGCGGTATCGTAACTTCGGTATGTAATCTCGGATTGTTGTGGCAGATCGGCGCTGAAGTTGATAACATCGCGCGTTTGCGACCACTCCTTTGGGTGACCAGAGGCATATTGAGCGGGGATACCAGCACGTTCAAAATCTTTCGCCGGCTTGAAAGGGAAGGCATACTCCTCCATGAAGGTTTCGCGCGTATAGCATTGCATATTGACGATGAAAGTTGACAGATGAAGTTGTGCGAGTCCGTGTTCTCTTGTTGAAGATGGCTGCCTAGCCATGCGAAGCGGGCATGGATCGGCAGATGACGTGAAGGTGCGCGGAAACCAATCATGACTGAGAACTAACAAGTTCAGGCCGTGGGGACCTAATCCGGTATTACGCATAACGGTGGTGTAGCCTGCGACGACCACATGTTAGGCAACCAGAAGACCTGCGGAACCGCAAATAACGGCATGTTGCCGGGAAGGAGAGAAGAAAATGTATGAGCTGAAACGAAACGTCAATCCCACCTATGCCGTGCGCCCATCGATGCTCAACTGCTCCGAAGATCAGGAACAAAGAGGATGCAGCAGCAGGGTAAAGCCGCCAGATAGGCTCACTGCCTCAACATCACCGACGAGCTGTCACTGCCGAGCAGATCAAACCCATCGGGACGCATCAGCATTACTCTCGGGCGCTGCCTTTGTTCAGCAGCCATTCATCTGGAGATGGAGGGAGAGCCCCGGCTACTGAACCCACAAACGCAGTCCGAAGACCGCGAATGCGAAGCGCCCGTTGACGTCAACTTTGTCAAAATAAATGGTAGGTAGACCGAACAGACGATGCCCATGAAGCAGCGCGCCGGTTTGCGAACAAGGCCTGTGATCTATAGTCCATCATTCGTGACGCGATGTCAATAGTCTTAGCTAGGTCCGTCGCGTCAAGACGCGTCCGTCGCGCGTGATTGCGACAGCGAAGTTACATTGTTGTCGAGGGTAACTGAGTGCATCAAATATCGTAGCGGCGAGCGAATGCGACACAATATACGGTCATCGTTAATTACGTTTGCGGTTGTGTTGACAGGGTCGCGATGTAAGGTGGCTGGTGGCAAGGTTCTTCGCAGCATGAGAGACGCCGTTTGGGAAAGGCTTGGCGATCAGCATGGCCGCTAGGCTCCTTTGGACATAGCGCCCATCCACCTCCAGGGCTTCGATATAGACCTGCCCTCACATGGGCATCAGACAAGATGACTATCCCGCCAATATTATACACAGTATGCATTCAACAGATCTTGTAGTTTGCTCAGCTCCTTCAACCCCTCACCCACCACCAACACCACCACCACCACCTACGCCCCATCCTCCTCACTATCCGTGAACCGCTCACTATCCTCATCCCACAACTCCCGATCCACCTCCCCATGATGCGGCCCCGCATAGGTCGGGTACCGATGCCCCAAAAACTTCCTCCTCTTACACCTCGGACAATCAGCACAAGGATCATCGTCCTCGTCATCCGATACCAAAGTGTGATCCTGAATGCGATAATACTTATCATCCTCAGGATCGTAGAAGCGCGTCATGCTTTCCGTCTTCTTCTTTATCTCTGCTTCCTTCGCTTCATTCAAATCACGGCCGGCATTGGCAACGCTTTGGACGACGTTCGAGTATACGAATTTCTCCTTGGCCAGTTCGGGCCAGTTTTTGTAGAAGTCGAGGAAAAGAAGGTGGTCTTGGCCGCCGAAGACGGAGGTGACGAAGGTTTTGTTTTCTTTGGCGAGGCGGGCGAGGCAGACTTCGCCGCCGTGAGTTACGCAGTCATCAAGCATTCTGGGGTCTTTGTCGAATATACCGAGGGCGGTTTGGGGTTCTGGCTGGACTTCCATGATGACTTTTTGGATGGCGTCGTGTGCTTTTCGCAAAGGAGATGCAAACGCTTTGTCGTCTTTTGCTATGCAGCCCCAGTGCTCCTCGTCGGCGGCGGCGCCTTCCAGAATATAGATACCCATCCGCGGATCTTGGCTCCACTTGTTGTCCCAGGAGGGGTCAGTGGAGAGGGAGCGTTCGAGGTGGTGCCAAACTTTTGCGCATTGGTCTTGCAAAGCTTGCCAGCTGAAGTAGAGGTCCATGGCATCGCCTTCTAGCCAGAGAATAAGGTCGCGGAGGAGGGCGGTAGGACCGTTGTCGTTTGCGGAGTGCTCTTCAATGTATGGGCGCCAGCGACGGCTTGCTAGTGTCCACCATACCTGATCGCGCGAACTGTTAAACTTTTTGGCTAGGCGGACCAGCTCTGTTTCCGATCGAAGGGTGTTATTGAGTTGTCTAACTTTATCTGTTTTCGTGTATCGAGCGTCAGTGTCTTTCTGACAAGCTGGTCACGTTAAGTGTGTACGTACCGTCAACAGCTGCGTCGGTAGTTGCCCATCCAAAACTTCGCTCCAGGAAGATCGGAGCCAGGATACTGGGTTCTTGTAACCAACGGCCGTCTCTTAGCTTCCGCATTTCCTTCAGCGTTTTGGAAGCCTTCTTTCCTCGTGGCTCACGGGCTGCATCGGATGCAGTCCGTCCTACCATTAGATAGACCTTGCGAAGGCACTCACCGAGAGTCTGGGGGGCACCACCGAAGAAAAGCCTCGTTTCGTCTTGCTGGTGGATGAGGTATTCCATATCCGGCCATACAGGGCTTTCAGGATGCAATAGCTTGGTAGCAACGTATAAGTGTGTCATCATGCAAATCTGACCCAACGCGCGTTCTAGCTGATAACCTGAGGTGTTGAGTTGCAGATAAGCGTCGTACATCAAAAGTCCACATCGGATCGGATTGGGCTTCAGGGTTTCGCATGGATCATCCGCGACTGCTTTGGTATAGGTAAGGTCCGTGGCCATGTCCTTTCGAATATCCGCTGCATATCCTTCAGTCGGGAAGGGTTGTATCCAGCTACGCTCCAGCGCCTCTTTCATGGCCACCTCCCGATCTACGCGCACATTCAGCTCATCGAACGGATCGTGCAGATGGTCTTTAGTTAGAATGTCTTGTATGTCGAGCAGTATCTGTATTCCAAACTACCCGTATATCAGTATATTATGCGCTTTGTGTCTTCATAAGCACTTACAGTAGTCCAAATAGGGATCTGGCGATGTTTGAACATATGCGCCATACCGCGAGATACTTCGTCCATGGCGATTGTCTCGTCATGGCGCGAAGTAGTGTGTCGGAACATCCGCGCCAGTTCAAGCGTGCGGTAGGTATCCTTGTGGACGCCACCGACTGGATTAAAGGCAGATTTCGAAACGATGGGAATATCCGTTCTAGGCTTCTTCGAAGTCCTAACCGCATCCAGGTAGTATTTTAGGCCGGCGTAGACTGGCCACATACACCAGTAAACTTGTGAGCACGCATGAGAGCCAGGCATCATAAGGCCACTGGGGAACAGGAAGTCCACAAGATCGGATGGGCCGATCATGTCCGGATGCTGACTGATCAACAAAAGAGCTGGTAGTACTGCGAAGTGTCAACGGCTGTGATATCGAAAGGTTCAATCTATAACTTACCCCATACGGGGAAATCCTTCTGGGGGTACTTCTTTGGGCGTACAAGCGTTAGATCAAATTCAGACTCAGCGTGCCGCACCAAGTCGATAGCTGTGTTCGCGATGAGAGAAGCGTTCACCAAGTCGACTTTGCCATCCTTGTATGAAAACCAGACTTCCTGAACAATGTCGCGAAGCTCATGCATGTTGGTAATGAACGACTGGATAGCGAAGAAGAACTCGGATTCGATTTCCGACTCGTCTTGCTGAATTTCAACAGGGTTCACAGGAGGTAGCGATTCTATCGAGTCATCTGGTCTGGGGGCAGGCTCCTCCTCAAGCTCATCCTCAGGCTCAGCCTCTTCAGCAGCATTCTCAGGGTCCACCGAGAGACTGGAGAAAGTATTCTTCATCTCTCGCAGGGAATCAACGTCGGACTTTTGACTTGGCTCCTTTCTTTGAGCACGAGGCACCGACTCCTTCACCAGCGGCTGAAGGATATCAGCAGCATTTCTAAGAATGTCGACGAAGTGAGCATGGGTCTGATTGCTCTCGTCTAGGACCGTGTCGCTATGCGATTGTTTGAACCAAGTTGCCGCTTTTTCTCGAGCCTGGATGGCACGATCGAACAGTTTGCTGAGCGCTCCGGGGACCTCGACCTTGGGAACTTTCTTCGCAATGGCTTCTGCCATGGGCACAAACTCGCCGACATTGATGCGATAGGTATCTGCAGGGGTATTCGCGGAAGCAGCAGCAGCTTTTTGGGCTTCTTTCCTCGCCTTGCCTTTGAGTCGTTTAGCTGGCTGCGGAGTTGACTGTGGAGGAGCTAGACAGCTACTGCGCTGGTAGCCCACTTTCTCGGCGGTTGCTGCTAGCCATCCTGCGATGTATTCTGGATGTGTTAATTGAGGAAGGTCCAATCAGGCAGTCGACCAACCTGTGTCCTTCTTATATTGCCTGTAGTTCGACGAAAAGAATGAAGCCATGGTGTGACAGATGGAAATGGCCACCAATGGATTATGGGTTGATACCTGATCTAGGCCGATGGAATAATGTATTGGGCTAAAGAGATGAAGATCTGGCGGTTTGACAAGCTATGCAAAGCTACTGAAGAGTTATCAGTGGATGAGTCGCAGAGCCCATGCGCCGCCCTCCGCCACAACAAAGTCAGCGCGATGGAGATTGTTTGCCTGGGGTTGATGCAGATGCAGATGCAAACACCTGAAAGTCGCATTTTGGCCATTGTCACGGATGCGCAGGGCTTCCAGGTTCCCCGCCAGCTCAGACCATCGTGAAGAGCCAATGGGAAGGTGGCGCGAGATCCACTTGGACGCTTTCCGAGGGGATTGCCGCTCTTGTGAGCGTGTCATCGAAGCAGCACTATAATGTGAGTTTGTACATGTCTGGCAGAGCCCTTGTCGAAAACAACCGTGGGGACTGGATGTGAAGTTCCGGAAAGAGAGCGTGACTGTGGCGTTATTGGGGATGCAGGAGGTTGTGGTGTTGGTGTTGTACGAGGGCAGGGGTGAGAGCCATGACGTGCCGGACGCGAGAAGAGCTCCCCGCGCGCTTTGAGCTCAGCGCATCGGTGAAGCATCGCAACCACAATGGCTGACATGGCATCGCGAATCGCGTCAGTAAGAGGTTTGTTACCTGATCTCGAATCAGCGCTGCATTCATTTACCTCGTCTCCTGCCAAGTTCCGCGTCGTACGGACAGTCAACGACACGCCAACACAGCCCAAGACACTATACATCCTCGACTCTTCCTTCAACCCACCCTCCATTGCACATCTCACCCTCGCGACATCAGCCCTGAAGCAGTCGACGTCCCTAGAGAAGAGTCCGTATCGGCTGTTACTGCTGTTCAGCACCCACAATGCGGACAAGGCACCGAGTCCGGCAAGCTTCGTGCAGCGCATCGCCCTCATGACCGTGTTTGCCGAGGACCTGTCGCGAAGCTTGAAGAGCGCGTCGCCTTCGATGAATGATGACGTTTCCAACGTGTCGATAGACATTGGCCTAACCAAGGAACCATACTACAGTGACAAGTCGGTTGCTATAGCCGAGACCACACCACCATTCTACGCGTCGCGACCCATTCATATCCACCTCGTCGGCTACGACACCTTGATCCGCTTCTGCAACCCCAAATACTACCCCAAGTACGACCCACCGCTTTCGGCCCTCAAGCCCTTCTTCGATGCCGGCCACAAGCTGCGCGTGACCCAGCGACCGACGGACCCAAGCGATGAGTCGTCCAACGAATTTGGTACAACGGAGGAGCAGGAGAAATACCTGCAGAACCTGAAAGACGGCAACCAGGAGAAGGCTGGCTTCGAGCCTGCTTGGAGCAACAACATCGACATGGTGCAAGCCGAGGAAGGCGTTGGTATAAGCTCTACCAGAGTGAGAAAGGCAGCCAACGCGGGAGACTGGGACACAGTGGGCAAGTTGTGTACTGAAGGCGTCGCCGCTTGGATCAAAGATCAGGGCTTATACAGCGAGGACGCTAGCGGCAAGAAGATGATGGGCTGAAATGCAACCACGTACATGGCAAGTGCAACGGTGATGCATATTCGAGTCTCTCAGACGCAACACCAGAGGACATGCATATCGCGACCAAGCGCCGCTTCGGGTGCATCAGATTTGTGTTGTATGTTTGGATAGCCACTGCATTGGGAAGTCGCCATGAACGGCATATGACACGCTCCTTCCACACCATATGAGGCCACAACATAGATGCAGCCGCGACTGCCCAACCCATCCAGCATCTCACGCCATTATGTTTAGTCTTCGTCATCGAAACTACTTCCCATACGTTACCATGTCTTCTGCAACCATTGGCACTTCCGCAAGCTCATGTTGGCATCGAAAGGCTGCTTGTTTCCACCCCTCTTTCCCAGCTTCTGACCTTGGGCAAGCACTCCACGTGCAGTGACGCGGACGTCAACAAACCAGCAAATTTCCATGTGCAGCCACCCACTCATCCTTCCTTCACCACCTCGCCATCATGGCGACCAAGCTGTGCTGTACGGCCGAACAGGACGATCGTTCAGATTCGCCCGAGCTACCCAACGCCCGCGTCAGTCAGCCTACACCGGTGAACAGGCCACTCTTACCCAAAGATGCTAGCTCACCCAATTCACGCTTCACGAGTGCCCGTTCGGAAGACCTCCATGAGCTACATGAGATCTTCCACAACGCTCGCGACCCTCACGAAGACCGAGCTATGCCAATGCGGACGCTTCGTGCACGATTCAGCCGTCCTTCGATGCATAGCATCCGCAGTCTACACAAGATGACGAGTATGCGTTCACTGATCAGACGCAAGTTTTCGAAGGAGCTTCCTAAGAAAGCTCCGACCGTTTCATCACCACATCTGCAGCCGAAGCAGAGGAACATCACACCGGCTGCCGGCACTGTCGTGAAGCAGCTGAAAGATGGAACGAATCAGCAGCTTCAGATTACCAAAGATGACCTACGCAAGGATCTACTCAGCGACAAGAAGCCTGATGAGGGCGGTTATGATTCAGATGCTGAGGCACTTGACGAAATCGCAAACAACATTGGCAAGAAGTCACCTATCAAGCGTGCAAGCATCCACAGCATCGATTGGACTACCACTACCGGAAGGTTAGATGTCGTGAGCTCGTTGTCACGTCGTACTAACAATGGCCAGCAAAACAACACCAGACTCGTCGAAAAGAGACCGTATTAGCGGCGAGCTCAACGATGACCTTCCTCCCTACAGTATCAACAAGCCACAGGCCGGTCCTTTCTCCCACCGCTTCAGTCAAGTGTTCAGCACGCCCAATCTGCGATCAGATACGCCTGGTGGAAAGGACAACAGAGTGAGACGCTCGCACTCCGCTACGTCCATGGGCTTACCGAAGCCTTCTCCCCTCTCACCATTACGACTTCCAAGCCTTACCGACCACGACTCCGCTGGCATACCATGGTCTGAGATAATGCATAAGAGTCTCCGTCTTTCGCAGTTTCCTGTGCCTCCACGCCATATCAGCCCACAAGCATCTGTAACCACTTTCAACAACGACGGCCATAAGCGGCACCAGAAACGAAGCAGCTCCGCTTCGGTATCGTCGTACCGAGCCCTTGGACCGAATCCTTCTCCTTCTGCTCGCCTCATTGAGATCCGCGTTCAACAGCCCACTTCCACTGCAACTCCAAGGCCGTCTACATCCATCAGAGGCACTCTCCGTGGAGATTCACCGCGAAAAGCACGGGGAGGGGCACACAACGGCGAGGACGACGACGACGATGACAACCCACGTCGATCTGTACATCTATACAGTATGCGCATTTCACATCATCTACGCTCCGGATCTCTTCTCTCATGGGATCAACTTGCCGATGCACCAGAGCTTCCAACTCCACCTCGCGTATTCCGTGAACGTACTGTCTCAGACCAAAGTCGGACTTCCCCACTGAATAAGCAACTAGCCCGCCATGACCGGCAATCATCCAGCTCAGGCTTTGCCAGCTCGAAGGTTCCGAGTAGATGGGGTAGGGTCTTGCCGAACGATCTTGACACCCGACCTGATGTTGCCTCTTCCATCTACTCGAGTCGGCCCCAAAGCCCACCCGACAGTTTTGGAGGATCGGTAACAACTCTACCGCGTACTGATACTGAGAATCGCCCGGTCAGCATTTCGTCTGCCGACATACGACGGCCTCGACGTTCTGCTTCCTTTCCTACAGACAACGAAGACACACCAAGACCAGCTAAACGACATGGTCTTACCAACCTCGCAACTGTCACTGGTCAAGCGATCGAGCCTACGCTTCTTGCACCACCGGCGCCGCTAGCACGCAAGAACAGTGTTGCTGATACCAAGACCTCAAAATTCCGGGAAGAGTTCAGCCCATCTCCGCCCAAGAAGAAGATGACACAGTCGGCGTCCATCATCAAGTTCTTGAACCCGAAGCGCCTAAGTCTGCGCAGTCAGAGTGAAGCGAACCTCCAGTCTGAAGCTTCTGCCTCCTCCGCCGTCGCGCTTGCTGCTGTGGATGGTCCATCCGATACGCTGGAGCTCCCTGTTAATCATGGACGTCGTCAGTCACGGTCATTGATAAGCATGCAGGCCGAACAGGACGCGCTTGGAAAGAACAAAGGCGCCAATCAAACATGGGATCGCGCTCTGCAAGCGCACCAAGACGAGAAAGCATCTCTTTATCTTCCCAAGAACAGGGATCTTGCTGTCCATGCGAGCCCTTTCCGCGAGCGCAGCGGCAGCGTTTCCGTTAGACGCATCAGTGTCGAAGGCCTAGATCCAGCTAGTCGAGCTGATGATGGGTCTAGCACACGGGTATCGACATTGGATCCCCATGCCGAAACACCTGGTGAAGAGCGCTCCGAAGGGCTGTTCAAGATGGTGTCTCGTCGCAGTGCTATGGTGGGGCGTGATGATGTTAGCGTTGGACAAGAAGTGGCAAATGCATTTGAGCGGCAAGGCGACAGCACGGATGTCGTCGGGGCCTGGGGTCGCTACCCTTCGCACACGCGCCATGACCGTACTGCCTCTGCAGGAAAGGCCGACAACGTCCAGCCTCGCGACTTCGCACTCGAGGCAGCGATCAAGTTTGCTTCAGCAACGGATGACGAGGACTTGATCGACCCTACAGAGAGAAGACCCTCTACCCCGCTCCTGCCTGGCGAGAAAAAGAAGAAAAAGAAGGTTGGCAGTGGTCGTGTAGCGAAGAGCAACTCGATGACTTTCGGCAAGACCCTCATGAAGAACTACACCAAGATGTTCGGGAGTCAGAGCACAGAGTTTCGCAGGCATGGTAGAGGACATCGCAGTTCCATTGCATCTGGCGGCATTCTTGAGCACCCTGAGCTCGAGCTCTTGCCTGATGTGTGGGCGGGTGAGGCTCACAGAGACGTTGACACGTACATCCCGGATGATGAGCAGTCTGTGCTGAGGCAAGAAACCTTGAAGAAGACGACTAAATCTAGGAGCAACCTACGAGCGGAGGATTCCATGGCAACACTCCGTCCACGCCGCAACTCTTCTGCGCCCAATCTCAACGAGATGTCGTTCGGCGATGGCGCAGCTGATGCGCAGCACCGAAACGATCGAGCACGTGTCTGGTCTACCTACTACGAAAACTGCGTCGATGCATACCCCCGTCTGAGCATGGACACGAACCGAGTTCTCGAGGACTTTGGTCGTCCGAATCGGCACTCATTCGATAGCCGGCAGGTGTCCGTGCACTCGCGCAGTTTGCCTACTCATCTGCGCAAACACACGCGCAACGCTAGCCAGATGAGTCAGATGAGCAATGGAAGCCGGGCCAGGAGCTTCGGCTCATTGGGTCAAGATGACAGCGCTTTCGAGGAGCGGAGCTTGGTCAGCGTTAGGCGAAGCACCATGGATCTGATTTCCAAGTTCAAACAGCAGGAAGCTACGGAGCATGAGAGGATCTTGTCCTTCAGCAGAATGGACAGTGGAAAAGCGCGGGCAAGTGTGGCCGCTCAGTGAGGTGGGTCAAATTCGCGTCACGTCGTAATGTCTAATATTTGCTCCTCAAGTCCGCCAGCGCGACGAATGTATCGTTAGTGTCAGCATAGGTCAGTCCGTAGCATTTACTCGTCATACTTGGTTCATCTCTCGTTGTGTTGTCATCGCCCTTGAGGTTGGTTGTGCAATGCTCGAATTTCCATTGGCCGCGTATTTGTCCAACCAAGGTATTCATTCGCGTGTACTAGAGTCACGACCCACTTCCACTTCTATAGCCAGTGGCAATGTCTCGATATCCAAAACATCTATTAATTCATAACAACTCAGTGGCTCGTGCGGCGAGGACCTCGGGCTAGCGATTTGTTCCTACGGTTGCTGTGGGAAATTCCTGCCGTGGGCTTTCGGGGTACTTGTCCGAACATACGAACTCTGGTAGCAGGTGTTGTATTCGGTCAAGGCCGCTGGACATTTTTACACTGTTTTTGTCTATAAGACTAGATATCCCCCTACCTATCTACCTTTGAGGGATAACCATCGCACACTGACTAAAGCATCAAGCCAACTATTACACGCTCGCTCGACAACCACCACCCAAGATCAAATATCACGCACCCGCTCGCCTGATACATACGACCAATCGAGTCACATTCGCACTGCCATCACACACTCAGTGGACTATATAGGGTCAACCCACGTACATTCACGCCGCCATCACACACTCAACTGACTACACATCGGCTCAACTACTACACACGATCAGGCAATACATAGGTTTACCTACTACATACATCCACCACTAGTACAAACGCGCCTGCACGCCACACCCAGGCTCATACATCACACTCGCATTCAAGTAACCAATTCTTGGAATCTACGCCAGACTCCTACACAAGATGTCTTTCCAAACAGTATGGACTGGAATAGACGCAGTAGTAATGCCTTTCCAACCCCTACCTACAACCCCTACAGTCCAGGGCATGAACGACAACTATTTGAGGAATGTGGGGCCATAACTCGAGGTGCAGAATGGAGGGGATGATCAAGGGGAAGAGACGGAGAGTGCGTATGAGGGGGACGAAGATGTGGAGATGGATGAGGAAGAGGAGGTAGAGGAAGAGATGGAAGTCTCACCACCACCAGAAGTAGAAGTGGAGGTGGAAGTGGAGGTAGAAGTTGCAGCAAAGGAGAAGAAATCTCCCAAACTGATTATCCCAGTGAGGATTTGGAACGAGGTCAAGGTTGGAGGCAAGGTTGGTGTACGAGGCGTACAAGACGCTCGAAATCCCAAGGTGGATTCTCCGAAGCGCAAACGCGTTTCTCTTGTCTTGACTCACGAGGCGGAGGTGAGGGAGGGAGAGGCGCAAGAGCAGCAAGCAGAAGCGCAAGGCGTAGAAAGAGGCCGAAGGAAGCGGACAAAGACGTTCAAAGCCTCTCAAAACGAAGAGATTTCACGCGAGAAGACGAGTGGAGCTTCGCGGTCACGTGGGCATAAGGGTCCGGGGTCGGGATCTAGACCTGCTACGCGCGCCGCTGCTACTACCGCTCCGCGTTCGCGTGGAAGTGAGAACGCTCTACTATCGACTTCCGCCTTAGCGCTAGAAACCGCCGCCCTCGCCCTCGCCCTCCGCGCGGCCCCTTCCTCCTCCTCCTCCTCCTCATCCCCACCCACCGTCCCCTCCCCACCCCTCACACCGCCCACACCGCCCACACCCCCACCCAACGAAGGCCCCCGCGCAGCATGGCACCGCCTCTTCCCGCACCACCCCTCGTTCTCAGCCTACTACCACATCGGCGAATGGCGCGAATTAATGGTTTGGAAAGAAGCCAAAGGCTGGATCAAACGGGCCGCAGATGATCCGTGGGAGAAGCCGGTGTGGAGGAAACCGGGTTGGAATCCGAGGCATGAGGATCATGAGGTGTTGTGGGAGGGGAGTGTGAGGAGGATGGTGGGGGAGAGGGGGTGGACGTATGAGGGGAGGGAGAGGGGGGTGGTGGAGGAGGTTAGGGCGGCGGAGAGGGGTTGGGGTGTAGGGGGGTGGGAGGGGTGAGGGTTTGGAAGGGGGGCGAGGAAGGGTTTATTGATTTAGGAGGATGAGGGGGGCTATGATGGTTATGGTGGCTGTACACCATACTACTATGAAAAACCACGACGGCTCTGACGTTACTTCTTCGCTTCCCGGTGTAGTCTTTTCGACTCTTTGTCTCCATCTAGCGAACCACCATGTATGCTCGTTTCCGACATTTTTCGCTGAACTCATCCAAATCTTTATGTACTCGCTTTCTGTATCATCCCCATCTCCATCTGACTCAACGATGTCGTCATCACTCTCGTAATCACTGCTATCATCGACATCATCCGCATGGTATCTTCGTTTTTCGTTGGAACTCCACGCATTTATCACACTTCCCGGTTGAATTCTGGCATCCCAGTCTCCACTCCCAATCGGCATGTCCTCGTTCACGTCCCATAGCTCGCCGATGACGATGCCGTCGTGTGCCAGTTCGTGTATCAGGGTGTTGACATTGATCCATCGGGAGTAAAGACGGTAGTCGAGGAGTTTCGTGGTTGTGCCGTCTCCGAAAATAAATGTCAAATGGATAGGTAATGGTACTTTTGGCACCGTGAGGCGTATTGAATGACTCTCCTTTCCTCCTAGTAGGTGAATTCCGATGCCGGAATCGATTCGAGGAAGTAACATGCTCAAGTATTCTATCTCGTGCGCCTCCTCTCTTGATCCATCGCTGATAAGACACCGTAGTATCCAATTTGTGCTGAAGTGATAGCACCCTTCGAGCCAGGTAATGGGTATCGATTCGCGTCGTGTAGCCAGACTTCTCAATTCACTGTCGGTATCGTCTTGAGAGCGGGTTTCTCCATCGAGTTTCGTTCTGAGATCGTTTCTTCCGTTCGATATCTGGAGTGTGAGCATAGTTGGAATGCGCACTCATACCCGAAGATGACTTTCTGGCGCCCATGTCTGCCCTTCATAACCCTCATCATAGCGCTTGCCAGCTCTTCTACCCGCATAACGGCCTTGGATGAGACTACTTGAGCAACCGCATGTCAAGAACAAAGACTCTCATTCGTCATCCCGATATCTCCCGCACAGATACTGTATATCCATCCAACACAAGCGCTCAACCCCACATGGCATGGACACAGGTTCCATGTACCCCACGGCGTTCCCATATTGCGAGAGGAGATCAGAAGTCGAGATGAATCGGATGATGCGGAAGCGTAACACCAAACCCAAGAAACCTACATCCTGGAGATGACAGGCTTTGATGATGTGGATTCGGTCACACCAAACCCACCTTTCCCGACACTCCCTGAACAACTGAACAAAGCAGCTCATCAACACATGTCACGCACGGCGCTAGCCAAGTTACACCCGTTGGCCCTCCCACTCACTGACAGACGGGTCGACGGGAGGGTGCCCTCGAATTTACGTCAAGGGATTCAACACATGTCGGTGATGGTACGTGGATAAATAATTTTACCCGCATGGTTCTTAGCTACTGGTAATCTTTTGACGAGGGTTATGATTGGAACGAGATCTTGCAAGATTAATGATCAGTGTGAATATGAAGTCATTTCTACATCCTAACTACATCGCTTCGTCTTCGTCTAAAAACGACCGCGGAGCACGTGAATACTAAATCGTGCTACATCACCGTGCAAAACCAAGGATATCTATCATACATCGCATCGCGACATACATCCCAAACGCCAATCGCTATACCCTAGATCATCAAAAAAGAAACTCGTACAACCGAAAGCCCATCATCTCCATCATCACTCCCTCTCCTTCTCTTTGCCCTTACCAAGCGGACTAATCCCCGCCCCACTGCCCAATCTCGCACTCCTAATACTCGTCTGTCTCGCCAGACTAGCCTCACTCGCCTTACCCCTAACTTTCAAGCTCTTAATAGAATTCGACGGACTGGGTCTAGGACTCATCCTCGGACTACCCCCTCTACTCCCACTACTACTCATCTGTTCAAACCTGCCCGCCAGATCCTTCACCCTCGTCGGCGACTCCTTCCCATTCCCGTTATCATCTCCAGCATCGCGAGGAGGAACATCACTCAATATACTCGCGCCATCGATATCCGCGTTGACGACGCGGAGTTTGGACTTGGGAACGGTAAACATGACTTGCACGACGCGACGCTCGACCGCGGCTTCGACGTCCCAGTCTGCTTCGCTGGCGGGGGTACAGGGCCGCTCTCTTTCGTCTCCTCTATCGTGTGATGGCGGTACGCCTAGTTGGTCTGGCGAGATGGGTGTACGCGGGGTAGGCAACCTCTCCTCGCTGTTAATCGTAACGAGGAGATTGCTGCCACGTTCGCGCCACTCTTGACGCGCGCGTTCACGCTCAAGTATGGCGATATCCTCAGGCGCGCCCCAGTCATCGCCTGCGGTACGGCGCCACGCAGGATCTTGTTCTTCTTCTAGCCAGTCCTGTTTGCCGCGGCGGTTGCGCCAGAAGCTTGCGTCGGAGGCGGCGCGTTGGGGCGTTGAATTTGTAGTCGCAGTAGCAGGAAGGGATTTTCTGTTGATGGAGCGGGGAGAGGGGTCGACGGGGGAGGTTGGATCGTCTCTGTAGGGTTCGTGGTATGTGGGTGCTGTTGTGAGGGAGCGTGTGCGTTCGGCGCTGGAGACGGAGCGTGTTAGTACTCTGCGGACGCTGCCTAGCCAGCTCATTCTGCGCTCTCTGGTTGCAGGGCGAGGAGCCGATGATAGGTCTAGTGCGAAGGATGTTGCTGGTGTGGCTGTGGCTGCGCGACTGTTGCTGCGGTCTGAGTCGCGGTGAGTCGTTGAACCGGATGAACTGGTGTCGGGCCTGGATCGCTCTGGGTTTCCGCCAAGGAGTATCTCGCCTTCTGCTTGTAGACGTGAAAACGATGATTGTGCGGTGCGGAATGAGTCGACATCCTGCTCTCCTTGTAGGCTACTGAAGGACTGCGTTCGCGGGTCTTCTGGTGAATGTCGGCCAGCCTTTTCATGAGTAGGACTTGTATCAGGCGTCTTGAAAGGGTTGGCACGCATGGCCGTGTTCAACATGGGACCCGAACGCATAGATGCACTGCGCCCAACGCCGCCATTAGATGAAGTCCATGATAGCGTACTCCTCTCACTGAGGTTCGAGCTTGTACGTTCTGAAGTAGACTTGTCAGGCGATAGTCTTCCAGCTGAATTGGTATTGACCTCGTAGCTCTGGTGCTGAGGCGACGGGGATGCCGAATGAAGGGTGTTCCTGTTACGTCCAGGCGACTCCGTGAATGGATCCAAAACTGGAGCGTTATCAAGTATTGCCGACCCAGATCTTTGTCGTGTCTCTGCCATCTCCTGATGCCTGCCCGGTGTATTGTTGTCGTGCGCTGACTCCTCATCAGGCTCCTCTTCCAACTCATCAATGGGATGTATGCTTCCCGGACCACGAGGCCTGCCCATGGCGTACTGAGGTCTACCGCTCAAATTGCGTCGCAGTCCACGCGTTGGACTTGGGACCTCGACCAGCAGTCCAGTTCTTTCCACATCGCCCCGGGTGGTGGCCTTCCATCCTTGTCCACCCTGTGTACCGGCTGGGAAGTAGTAAGGCCCGTTCTGATCGGCAATATAGTCCAGAGCGTCCGTGTTTCCGCCGCGGCTGTCGAAGCTTTGAGGGTAGTCTTCGGCATTGTATCTGTGAGTAGTGTAGGAGATTTCTTGCAGTTGTTTTTCACGGAACTCTCTTCGCTTCTTCATACGCCTTGCATACCACATGTAGAGCGCGAACACTCCACATATCGCAGCCAAACCGATACCAACACCGACACCCAAGCCAGCCTTTTGTCCAGCCGTAGACAACAGGCCGCTACTGGCAGACTCTGACGGCGACTCTTTGATCGGAGGAGTATAATCCGAGATCCAGGTATTCGATGTGACGTTGAGGAAGTATGTCTGCGTGTTTGCTGCTGGCGCGACATCTCTTCGCTGTGTGCCGGATGATGAAATAGAATAGCCTCCGGTAATCATCAGTACACCTCCAGGTAGCATGGCCGCTCCATGGCCATAGATACCACCGTCATTCGGCAGTCCGGTACCAGTAGTAGATGGAACTACCCACTCCCAGTCACCAGCACCACCATAACCATCTGCAACGCTGAGTATAGCGAACTGGGGGTCTGCCGGTGTATTGATGTCGCCCACCCAACCTCCGACTACAATGATCTGCTGGCCATCTGGACTCAGCACAGCGGTATGACCGGAACGAGGATCGATCGAGGTGACGTCTGCTCGAATAGCTAGGTCTGTACGGGTGGTGTCCGGTTGGTCAACGCCGATGAAGGTCCAGCCCTGTTCTGGAAGGGAGAAGAGCGCAATTTGCGACATGTTGATGAAGGCAGCACTGGTGTGACCTCCGATGAGGACGAAGTTTTGCTGTTGTATCTGCGTGCCATCGCTTCGATCGGAGTACGTAGGCGAAAGACCAGTGATGGTGAATCCAGCTTCGGGTATAGGCGGTCCACGGCTGGATGAGACGTCGATGTCGTAGTTGAGTGGCTTGTTCGTATCCTCCGATGGTTGTACGGTGACCATGAAGTTGGAGTAGTTGGCTGCAGATTGCCAGTCGCTCGCAGTCTCGTTCTGATCAGGGCACATGCCACCGAAGAAGTATGCGCCGGTATTCGCAGCCTTTCCTCCGACGATAGACGAGAAGGTCATGCCACCGCTGAGGTAGTTCGCGCCCATGATGGACGTATGCGAACTGTCGACCACCGAGACATCCTGCTTGCTCCAACTGCCCTTGACAACATTCTCTGAGGTATCCGGTACAAAACTCCACAGCTCTCCACCACTCGCACCCAGAGTGCAGTCGCCCGTGTATACCGTAAGGTTGCCGTCGTGGTCGAGAACCGGGGTGAAGGCGCGCGGGGCATTGTCGTCGAGGAAGGGCAGCGTGGCGTACAGTGTGTTGTAGGGCAGGTTCGACGCTTTGACCTGGGACGATAGATCGATGGTGCTCAGTGCGAACTGCGTGGAGGATTGCGACGACGGGCGGAAGACGTAGAGGGTATCATTGTTCTGGAGGAGGCGTGTAGGGTTGTATGGCATCTGGGCTGCGACGGCAGACAGTAGTAGCGAAGTGGACAGGAGTGGTAGCCATTGCATCCGAAGCTCGATAGGCAGCCTTAGTGATATCGACATAGTGGTGGGATGATGCGCGAGGACCTTCACCTCGAGTGCTGGAGATGACGTCCCATGAACCACGACTCTGAGGATGCGGGACAGCGTAACACAGACTCTGGAAAGCGACAGTACAGGTGGAGTTGAAGGTGCGCAGAGGTAAACCAGACAGTGGGCTTAGATCTGCGGGCCATGCACGGGACCGTCTAGAGTCGAGATGGCTGGCGTTCGGGGTTCGTTGCAGGGGCCGCACGGTTTGTTTACGCGACCGCGTAACCTTGGAACAGGATCTTCTGCCTTGCAACTTTAGGCTAGAAGAGCTGCAGCGCCCTATGCAACACAGCTGTATGCTCTTACGACTATACTACACATCAATACGCACACACACATACCCATTGATAGATGAGACCTCCACCACCTCCCCTCCTCCTCCCCTCCTCCTCCCCCACCCACCCATCTCAGATCTGCGGTTCATGCACGGCACCGTCAAGCGTCGAGGTGGCTGGTCTGTCAACAGAGGCCCAGCCCGCAACGCCCTCGACCCTGACCAAAAGCCTTCGACCAAGTTGCGCAACGCGCTATTCTAGCGCTTGTAT
Organism: Alternaria ventricosa; assembly: GCF_023758065.1. NCBI lineage: Eukaryota > Fungi > Ascomycota > Dothideomycetes > Pleosporales > Pleosporaceae > Alternaria > Alternaria ventricosa. The sequence goes on along the minus strand of NW_026055695.1, from coordinate 456,772 downwards.
TTCGGTGCGAGGCGTCCATCGGTCCAATCAGTATTGCATGCCACGATCGGGAGCCGTTCCGAACGCGTCTGGGCCTGATTTGCCCTGATTTACGCACGCCAAGCTGGTTAGTAAACAGGGTCGTTCGGGGCAACGGCTTTTCGTGGCGTGGGAACATCATAGCATGTGAAGATATATGTGGCCCACCCATCGCCGTCTGACTTGAATAACGGATGACTTCTTTTCTGAGGAATTCCTCCGTCGTCGGAGAAACAGTCAAGATCGCGATATTGTTGCGCGACATACCGCATGGCCGCTGGTCATGCGATGGAAGAGAGGAGGTTGGTAGAAGGTCGGCGGTATGACAGCAGGCGCGCAGCCCCCCACCTTCCAAGGTTGCGCCTACCGTTTCCACGCGTTTAAAATCGATGACACTATTGACCTTCCGCTTTTGTTTCAGATACACGACGCATCAGCTGAGATCTATTGAACAATTCGGGCCTTTGGTGGTCGAGGGGTTTTTGGAAGTTGGTGGAGACGCGCAACAGTCGCTGTTATACACAAACTTATAACTTGCACGGCCTATATACACACGTTATATATGCATGACTGGGCACTCTGATTCTATTCATATGCTATAGCAGTGCAATGACCCGTATAGTGACTTATGGATAACACTACTAAATACAATAATGTCGTCGTGATTTTCTGTGCGTACCATAGACGGACGCGTCAACATACTACCACTATTACCACAAATCACGACGATGAATCATTACACACATAGACACCAGTTTGTAGAGCGACACTGACATATTTCCATTCAGCTCATCCCATATCAAGATGAGATCGTCTACTCTACACCGACAGAGCTCTTGCCCCGTCACATGCTATCTTATCTCCCTGCGACAATCGTCGCACATATAGTCCCCAAAATAAGCAAAACGCCAAAGCCAGCCCATTCGCTGCTTGTGATGAACGCCGATGTTGAGATGCGTCCATACACACACCTCTCTTCAATCCTTTTTGCACCGCCAAACGACCCATGATGCAGGTTGAACTTTTGGGTATCATAACTAGTCATTACACACATTACAAAGCGGCATGTTGATATGCTGCTTGAACTGACCCCGTTGATGAAACGAGGTCAAAGAGGATATGCCAAATGGCAAAGAGCCTAAGAAGAGTACTTCTCGCGGTAGAACTTGGCCGCGTTGACAAGGTTGACAAGCGCTGCCTTGGTCTCCTTCCACTGGCGGGTCTTGAGACCACAGTCGGGGTTGACCCAGAGCTGCTCAGGCTTAAGGTAGGTGAGCATCTCGGCGAGACGGTCCTTGATCTCCTGCTCGGAAGGAATACGAGGGGAGTGGATGTCGTAGACACCGGGGCCAATGTGGCGGGGGTAGGCCTTGTCCTCGAAGACCTTGAGGAGCTTGGCGTCGCTCTTGCTGTTCTCGATGGAGAGGACATCAGCATCGAGCGCGGCAATGGCGTGGAAGAAGTCCTGGAACTCGGAGTAGCAGAAGTGGGAGTGGATCTGGGTAGAGTCCTGGACACCAGCGCAGGCGAGCTTGAAGGAGTCGACAGCCCATGAGAGGTACTTCTCGCGCTCAGTGCCGGCACGGAGAGGAAGACCCTCACGGAGAGCGGGCTCGTCGACCTGGATGACGTAGATGCCAGCAGACTCAAGGTCAACAACCTCGTCGCGGAGAGCGAGGGCAAGCTGCTGAGCCTGGACAGACTGGTGGACATCGTCACGAGGGAAGGACCATCGGAGGCAGGTGATGGGTCCAGTAAGCATACCCTTCATGGGCTTCTTGGAGATGGAGGCGGCGTACTTGGACTCCTTGACGGTCATGGGAGCAGGGCGCGAGATGTCACCGACGATGATTGGGGGACGGACGCAGCGGGATCCGTAAGACTGGACCCAACCCTTGGTGGTGAAGGCATAGCCGTCAAGGCGCTCACCGAAGTACTGCACCATGTCGTTACGCTCGGGCTCACCGTGGACGTAGACGTCAAGGCCAAGCTCGTCCTGGATCTTGACGACCTCCTCGATCTCCTTCTCGATGAACTTCTCGTACTCCTCGGGTGTGATTTCACCCTTGGTGAACTTGTTACGAGAGATGCGGATCTCCTTGGTCTGGGGGAAAGATCCGATGGTGGTGGTAGGGAACATGGGGAGGTTGAGGTGCTTCTTCTGCTGAGCGTAACGCTCGGGGAAGCCAGACTTGCGCTCGTGCTGCTCAGGGGTGACGCTGGCCTGGCGGTCCTTGACAGCCTTGTTGTTGGTGCGCTCAGATGAGGCACGAGCCTGCATCGACTTGGCATTGGCCTCAAGAGCCTCACGGACGGATGCTGGGCCGTCGTTGACAGCCTTGGCGATGACAACGACCTCGGAGACCTTCTGGCAAGCGAAGGAGAACCAGTCCTTGACCTCCTCGGGCAGCTTCTTCTCGCTGTCGAGAGAGTGAGGAGTGTGGAGAAGGGAGCTGGAGGTGGCAACGAGGACACGGTCCTTGCCGAGCTTCTGGACAGCAGTCTCAACAATCTCGATGGCGTTCTTGAAGTTGGTCTTCCAGATGTTGCGGCCGTCGACGACACCGACGGACAGAACCTGGTTGGAGCCAAGCTTGCCGATGACGCTCTCGAGCTGCTCAGGGTTCCTGACAAGATCGATGTGAATACCAGCAACGCCCTGGAGGCTGGGGAAGACCTCGAAGTTGTGGACGATGTCACCGAAGTAGGTGGCGAGGACAAGCTTGGGCAGACCGCTTCCGACGAGCTTCTCGTATGCGGGCTTGAAGGCATCCTTGACCTTCTGGGGGAGGTCGTAGACAAGGACAGGCTCGTCGATCTGTACGTACTCGGCACCAGCCTCCTTCAGCTTCTGGAGGAGCTCGACGTATACGGGCAGGAGCTTCTCGAGAAGGGTGATGGGGTCGACGGACTGACCACGGTCGGCCTTGCCGAGAGCGAGGAAGGAGACAGGTCCGATGAGGACCGGGCGGGTGGTGATGCCAGCCTCCTTGGCCTCGAGGAACTCAGCGACGGGCTTGGGGTTCTCGGCGAGGGTGAAGGTCTGGTTGTCTTGGAGGGTAGGCTTGACGTAGTGGTAGTTCGAGTCGAACCACTTGACCATCTCCTGTAGTGGGGTTAGATGGTGTTGCTAACTCCCGAACGTTCGGGACTTACCAGCGAGGGGACGTCGACACCGTCCTTCTGGTGGCCACGGCCCATGGCGAAGTACTCATCGAGCTTGTGCAGCGAGTGCTTGGAGTAGCGCTCTGGGATAGCCTAGTCTTGTTAGTCGACTGCAGCGGGTATTGGATGACGTGTGCTTACGTTGAAGAGCTGGATGTGGTCGAGGAGGTGGTCGTAGAAGGCGAAGTCGTTGCTAGGAATGACATCGACGCCGGCGTCCTTCTGGATCTTCCAGTGCTCCAATCGCAGACGCTTGCCCTCCTTGATCAGGTCATCGCGCGAGAGCTTGTCCGCCCAGTAGGCCTCGTTGGCCTTCTTGAGCTCACGGTCCGCACCCATGCGGGGGAAACCGAGTACTGAAGAGTGTACCATTGTGATGTGATTGTCCGATGCGGACAACTGTGGTGATTGGGGGGGAATGGGTAGAATGTGATGGAGAGGAGGGGGAAGAGGTGAGGGAGGAAAGTGGGATGTAGGAGGAAGAGTGGTAGCGGATGGTGTGCTTTATGTTTTTTGCTGGCGTATGCAGCAACGTCGCGGGGTTGGCGCCTACGTGGCTCCGATTCGACGGTGCACTCACCGCCCTCAACTTTATTCTGCAACGGCGAGAACAATCCGCCGTTCGTCAGGGCTTCCCTCAATCTACGCAGTGTGGAGCGATTATCTTGGACTATCCTGCTACTCTAGCGCTCCCATGCCCACAGCTATCGCGCACTAGCTCTGCTAATGCTAACTTTTCCCCAAAGCGACATCGGCGGAGGGGCGCTCGGAGCCTTGGCGGTGACGAGCTTGCGCAACTTGAAGCGTGTCCGGTGAGAACTCGAATGTTTCCACAGCACAGGGACGAGGCGCCCTGTAAAGATTCACGCAGGAACGATCCCTTCTCGACTGGGTGTTGCGTATTGGCCATGGCTAACACGTCGTCCATGACAGCATGAATCAGCTCCGCGCCAGCTCTTAGCGGGTTCTGCCTCTCAACAGGCATCTTCTGGGTTAGCTCAGACCCTGAAGATCATCGACATCGGGACAATGCCATCTACTCGTCTCGAGCAGAACACCAAGGCGGCATGCGAGTCAGGTGCCATCGGTGGTTTGTACTGCAGTGCTTCTCACGATGGTCGGTAAATGTCCGAGCGAAGGGTTCACGACGAGGCGGCGGAACCACCGAGTACTTGCCTTATTTAGCTGTCTCCACAACCCCGCATCGTGTATAAAACCCCGCCATCAACAAGCCAAGTAGATGATAGCAAGCGCAACAACCCCCCGAGCCAGTGAAACACACACGGATAATATCTACACGCATATCAAAATGGCTTCAAGACCGACTCACACCCGAACCGCCTCCACAAACCTGGCCGGTGGTTCAGGCCAGCGCGTGCTGGAGGGAAGGAATGCCATCATCACCGGAGCGTCGAGAGGTAGATACGCAGCGACCCGAGCGCCATGAGCACAACATACCCGTCAGATTCTGACTAACACCCCCAGGCATCGGCGTAGAAATCGCCCGCAACCTCGCCAGCAAAGGCTGCAACGTAGTAATAAACTACACCTCCGACTCCTCGTCCAAGACCGCCGAAGACCTCGCCTCCGAACTCTCCGCCGAATATGGTATAAAAGCCATCAGCGTCCAAGCGAGCATGGGCTCTGAAAACGGCCCCGCCCACCTCGTCGAAGTAACCAAGAACAACTTCCAGCACCCCAAGACGGGCAAGTTCCAACTCGACATCATCATCAACAACGCGGGCGTCGCTGGAAACAACTATGTTGAGAACGTTGACTGCGAGGACTTTGCTAGGCAGTTCAATATCAATGTACGGGGGCCGTTGCTGCTGGTGAAGGCGGCGACACAATACTTGCCGAATGATCGATCCGGCCGTATCGTCAATCTCAGCTCTGTGAGTTCGAGCCTGGGATACAAAGGCCAGTCTATCTATGGTGGCACAAAGGCAGCGCTGGAGAGCATGACGAGGACGTGGTCAAGGGAGTTGGCGGAGCGCTGCACGGTTAATGCGATTAACCCCGGGCCTGTCGCTACGGACATGTACTGGAGTAACGACGACGCGTTTATTGCGCAGAACAAGCCGTTTATCGAGAATACGCCGCTTGCGGCGCCAAGGAAGGGGATTGATCCGGAGAGGATCTATGAGGCGAGTCAGGGTGCGGGCGGAAGACCAGGTTACAGTGAGGAGATTGGGGGTGTGGTGGGGATGCTGTGTTTGCCTGAGGCGGGATGGACTACTGGGAGTGTGATTTGTGCGAATGGTGGCATGAAGTTCAGCTTCTAGGCATCGGTGGGGATAACGAGGACACCAAAGAAAACAAGACAGATATGATATCAACCCAAACGTATTCTTTACCTGTTTTCCAGCCTACCGTGCATGCGTAACACTCTGCCGTACTTCCCCCTTCCCTCCCTCCCAAACCTCACTCTCAATAACCACACTCGACGTCTTTCTAATCACCCCACTTCCATCTTCTCTCACGACAATTCCTCGTTCAGAATCCCTATCACACATCCACCCCGCTCCCATCCTCTCCTCGCTTCCCACACTAACCCCGTCATCATCCACACATTCGTACACATTCGTCTTTGCAATCCTCGAACCAATGGTCTCGAGCTCGGATTGATGCTGCGAGTCATCCGCATCATGCCCTCCTACACTACGACTTTGTTTGGTACCGCGACTGCGACTCCGGTTCCGACTACTGCGTAAAGTAGATTCGCCGATGAGGTGGGGGGCGACGTGGCGGAAGAAGAGGCGCATGGTGGGGAGGCAGCCGGTTATTATGACGAGGTTGGCTTCGATGAGACTGGTAGGAAGGACAAATTAGCGACGTAGCCCGGATAAGATGCAAGGAGGCCTGCTTTGGGAATTGTGTAATGAAGGCTTGGAAATGGGTGGACTTACATCCAGATACCCGGCATGACGATCGCCCAGGTCTGATCGATAGTTTGAAGCATGGGAAAGAGGAGGGCGAGACGGACGCCGCTTGTTATACACGTCCTGTTATTCCTGTCAGCTTTGTCGCCTCTCATCACTCAACCGCGCTCGTCTGGATTAGGGTCGTACTCACAGCGAGCCCACCCCAAAAATACATATCAACCCCATCTTCTGCGCGCGCGGCATCTGCAATCTAACCACCATCGGCACCGGCAGAACTAGCAACAAGATATCCGTAGCCATATTCAACACCGCCGTCGCCATATAAAGCGGCGTCCTATCAATACAACTTCCCTCCGTGATGGTAACATCCCAGTTCCGTCGGAAAGGCGTACAGGCGAAGATGAGTGGGAAGACGAGCGCGATGTTGTAGCCGACTACGAGGAACATGCTTGCGTAGACACATGATTTGAACCAGCGGAGGTGGGATAGTCGGAGGTAGAAGAAGAGAAGGGAGAGTTTGGCGCTGGCGAGGAAGGGGCAGTAGATGATGCTTGCTACGCTGATCAACTGTTGGGGGGTTAGTCGGGGTTGCTGAGAGGGGTCAATGGGTGGTGCTTACGTTCATGGTGGAATTGACGCGGTGGCCGGTTAGTTCCCAGATGTGGACGCCGAGAGTGCCGCGGCCGTATTGGACTGCTGGGTGATTAGATATGGGATGGTGGAGATGGATCCTGGTTGACGTACAGAGGATGGGAACTTGTATTGCGATGGAGAAGCACTGTTGGTTTGATTGTTAGCACGATTTGTCGAACATGCAATCTTTTTCAAGCTGCAATGCGACGCACCCATGCTATGAGCAGCGCTACTGTAGATGTTGTCAGAAGCTAAACGTAATGCTTTCGGCTTTTACCGATCTTGGCCAGAACTTAAGAGCTTACTATCGTCTGGTGTGAAGTTCTTTGCTAGTCTCGTCTTCGTGTAGACGCGTATAGCCATGAAGATGGCGGCAACGATCATGCCCAATGTACCAATCCAGAAGTTGGCAGCTTCGCCCGTTCTCTGGGGGTTATCGACATCGACGATGTATCCAGGCGGTGCCGTAAAGATGGGCTTGTTCATGTCCATGATGCAAATATGTGGAGAAAGTGTGCGTCCTGCTGATCAGCGAAGCTGTTGTGTGTCTATATGTTCCAATTCGAATTCTCGTCCCCTTCATCCGGGTCCTCGCAATCCGTCATTTCTTGCTTTGGTCGAACGACATACTCAACATGCAACCATGTTCCATGTCACATGAAATCCTGCTGTTGACTGTGATGGTCAGTGATAGCGCACAAGCAATGTCACTGTATACGCCGCATCGCTTAGGCAGTGAGGCTCACACATGCAGCAAGAGATTGGCCTGGAGTACTGCACCGCCTACCAAGAACTTGGTCAGTATACCTGTGCCACTCCACTGCATCGGAATCATGACTCTGCATTGCAATAACGGCGCGGATGTCTTCCTGTCTGGCGGAAGTTTGGGGTGAGCATAATCATGCCAAGGATGTGGCGTTCATAGTCTTGGTAATCCCTTAGGCATCGCATCCATCAGTGTGGTCAAACGAGGTCTCCGAAGCGTCTGTTGATGATCCTTTGTAAAGCGACTGTGCCTCGTTTCCAGCTCTCCGCGGTCCGCTCCCAGGGTCCCGGATGATCCGCAAATTAACTTCTTGTGCCGAGCCGTGTGTAAAGTGATCTCGAACCTATGGAGAGGCATGCGTTCATTGACCCCTGCAAGCCACCTTTTAGCGAACAAATCGAAGGCATTGCCGCTTCGCTGCCGAAGGGTGTATAGCCTTCGCGGCACAAGTCCAACGCCACATTGCGTTCGGTTCTGGAAGCAATGTTGGCATCCTTCGAGCATCCAGCTTCATCTCATCTGTCGAGTCATTGCTGAGCAGGAATTGCGCATCCTTGTTGAGGATATCCGCTCAACCTGTTGAGAGATATGAGCGAGTAGAAAAGCGTGCCCCAGCCTGCTTCAAAGTTTCGATCATCGAGTGTTCCTTGTGATATCTCTCCATCTATTGAGCTCCTTATCACCATGACTCGTTTGTCCCTTACCTTACTTGCGGCAGCGGCTGTCATCCCATTCGCCCATGCTGACTATTGCGTGAGGCTGCCCCCTAATTCCCTTCTGTTCGAAACGTCTGCTAACACCAACAGTGCTCCGCTCTTGCACTCACCTCCCTGAAGAGTCGGCTGCTATACCCTGGTCAAGATGCGTACGAGACACGGGAAGATTCCTACTTCGATGTGAAGCAGCAGGTCATCACACCCAACTGCATTGTCCAGCCCAAGACCGCAAAAGAAGTCGCCCTTGCTGTCAAGACCCTCACAGCCGCTAGTCGGCTGAAGTCATGCAAGTTTGCGATTCGTAGTGGTGGACACACGCCATACGTCGGAGCCTCAAACATTGAGGATGGCGTAACACTTGACTTGCACTATCTCAGCACCGTTGAGTATGATGCTAAGAAGGCTCTGGTCAAGGTCGGTCCTGCGGCAACATGGAACGACGTATACGACACTCTGGAACCACTGAACGCGATGACGAGTGGTGGACGCTCGTCCACAGTTGGCGTCGGTGGTCTTACGCTCGGCGGTGGGATCTCCTACTTCTCGCCGGGGCGGGGTCTGGTTTGCGACAACGTCATCGAGTTCGAAGTCGTTCTTGCTGACGGTCGTATCGTGACCGCGTCCAAGACTTCGCATCCAGATCTCTTTGCTGTCCTCAAGGGTGGCAACAACAACTTCGGCATCGTTACTAGCTTCAAATTCGGCACTTTCGACTACGCCGGCATGTGGGGTGGTCTCGTCATTTACCCAGAGTCGACCATTCAAGATCATTTCAAGGCCCTCATCAACTTCTCCAACAACATTGACAAGGAACCGAAGGGCTCAGCTATCGTTATGCCGGTGTATCAGAGCTCAGCGGGCGCCGATTTGATCCTGAACGCGTACGACTATGCCGAGCCGGTATCGAGACCCGCGGCTTACGATGAGTTTTTGGCAATTCCTGGCAACATCTCGGACTCCACGGGTATCAGGAACATGTCATCGCTGGCAGCGGAACTCGCGGGTGCTACTACACACAGGTAAGCTAGCCGCCATTGCTCTTGACAGATGCTGATCAAAACCTAGTGTATACTTTGGCACACTGACTTTCGCGAACGATCTTCGTGTCATGACCAAAGCCCATGAGATCTACATGGATGTGCTGTCCAACCTGAAGGCCAAGGCTACGGGTGACTGGCAGATCTATGTGCTCTACCAGCCCCTTCCGCCTTCGTACTGGAGGCAGAGCGCGTCCAAGGGCGGCAACATGCTGGGCTTGGAGCGCTTTGGTGAGCAGGTGCTGTGCCGTAAGTTGCTCTAGAATGCTGTAATGACTGTATGCTGATTAGTGATAATAGTATACCAACCCTACATCTCTTGGCAAGGCGCTGAGCAAGACGCGCTCTTCCAAGCCGCAGGCGCTGACCTTGTCAACGGAATCCGCGAGTATGCTGAAAGCATCGGTGCCGACAACCCATATCTCTACCTGAACTACGCAGACAACACACAAGATCCCCTCGCAAGCTATGGATCCGCTTCTGTGAAGAAGATGAAGGCTGCGGCAAAGGAATATGACCCTTCAGGTGTGTTCCAGAAGCTCGTGCCTGGTGGGTTCAAGATCTCGAAGGTTCAGTAGGTGATGGATATCTCTCCATAGAACGAATCGATAGCCACAAATGTGTCGGTGTGATAACAACATAACCATCTCGTTCCGGGAAGTGCGACTTTCGTTGTGAGCGACGTGCATACCGTTTTCGGATGGTGTCCCGATGTGTCAACGCCGCTATTGTGCTGAAGTCCAAACAAAAGAGTCTTGCGACACCTGGTCGCGTGATACAGAAAACGTTGACACGGTAGAGTTGAGGATGTTGGATGGAACCTGTTGTTGACGCGTTGGCGTCATGAAGGTTGCGATCGGAGGAAGGCAGGGTGGCAGGCAGGGGTGAAAGCCGGGGCCAGGTCTCGCTTGGCGGGCCCACCTCGGTCTCGCTAGCCATATCTGATGACGCGCATCCAACACGCGTGTTGTATCGCCCTTCGAGCTCCAAAACATCACGTAGCCTTCAACACCAGCCTCGTAGATTCGAGCAGCGCATGGCTTTTTGAGGCCGATTTCACAATATCACGCGCACTCCGATACGATGACAGAAGCAAGCGCTCTTGGTGACGTCTGTGTCATGATGCGGTTCGCGCCTCTCACGCGCCGTGATCCCTCCCCGCGCGATCAGTATGCTACTTGAGCTTCGAGCAACCTCTACCTCGCGAAAGCGCACGTTCTACCTGGCGGTATCGCGATCCTGTATAGAGCAATATCGGCATTGACGAACGCAACAATGCATGCTCCATGTGTGATGGGCGTCTCGGTGGGCAGTAGAATCCCAGCACTACTACATTTTCCATTCACACGTTGCTAACCACAGGCGATTGTCCGTGCATTTGCGGTTCATCAAAGGAGGAGGAACAACAATAGCTGATCTCACTATTTGTATGCACAATGGCTTACAGGTTCATACGACTGGATCTTCCTGCTTACCATCAAATCACAACCACTCAACCTAATTCACCCACAACATCCGAGTATGACTCCAGTTATACATGAGATCGACCCAGACGCGGATACGGTCATAATCTTACGATCACCGGGTGATGGTGAATACTTCGCTTGGTGGGATGATTCACCGTTCGACAACCTTGACATACTTGACCAACTCCCTTTCAGCATGACAGAATGGGACACAAAGATGACGATTTCGGACAATGTCGAAGTTCATCAACCGCCTGCGAGCACCTTCAGCATGAAGAGATTGGATTGGGTATTCCCTAGCGTTCCTGAGGGATCTATCCTTTACCTTGTCTCTTCACGCCACCTCAAACTGGCGTCACCGGTCTTCAAAGCAGCGCTCTCACCTGGTACCTGGAGTGAGGGATGCAAGAAGGCAGACGGTCGTTACCATATCACAGCAGACGATTGGGAGGAGGAAGCATTCCTCCTCTTCATGAACATGCTACACCTGCGCAGCCCTCAGATCCCGAAGTCCGTGAGCCTCGAACTAATGGCGAAGCTGGGAATCCTCGTCGACTATTACAACTGCGCCAGTGCGGTGGAATTCTTCACTGCGGTCTGGATGAACAAAATCTATGGCGAAAAGATGCAGGGTGAATACTGCCGCGAGTCGATACTGCTGCTTTGGGTTTTCTATCTCTTCGGGAGCAAAGATTGTTTCGATCTCCTGGTTGAGATAGTGACTATATACTGCAACGAGAGCAAACTACGCACCTTGGGTCTTCCGATACCCCAATCTTTGTCAGGTAAGTTAGCGATATAGTTCTGAAACACATATAGTATTCTAACTCGCGATAGATGAGATCGAACATCGGCGACATGAGCTTATCAACAAGAAGCTGTCATATCTGCATTATAAATTGACTATGAACTCCAAGCCGAATGAACATATGCCAGATAGATTGCGAGAGACACTGAGGCGAACGATCGGTGGGCAAAGACGTTCAAGCGGATATCCCTACCTTGAGGTCACTGTGGTAGCACTCACCAGGGTCCTTCTTGACTACTCTCAGGAGCAAGTGGAGGCTATACTCGAACTCGAAGCCACTCGTATCGAGTGGTTCCGCGCAAACGGCTTCGAGCTCTGCTGGAACAATGACGAGCTGAGCTATGAGTAGAGGACATTGAGGATCAGGTACGAGGATGCTACGCGTCTCGCGGAGCTTGGGGAACAAAGCTGTTCCTCACATATGTGGCTTATCGGCAGCATACACATCGGTACAATCTGCTGGAGGTTTTAGACTGGCAAGTCTCTGGAAGTAACGATAGAGTCAATGGAAGGCTACTACCGATGTCTTGATGTATGTCCCAGGGAGTTCGGTCCTCATAGGCGGGCCGTTCGCAAGATTAGTCTGGTGTTTATCCGCCCGATATTTGCGACGATCTCAGTTACGGTTCTTTCCAGGATGCAGGTGGCGGCGAAGATCATAGAAACCCAGATTGCTCGCAATTACCAAACGATCCAGGGAGATCTCGAATGCAGATGACATGCTCTAGAGACCAATACTACGTTGTTACCGGAAGGTGCTCGTATGTGCCTTGCATGAACTGTGGCCGAGGCAGTGGTCCGGTTATAACGCCAACCCAAGTGGGCGGCCCTAGCCCGGTGCTAACGAGCGCGCACAGAACAGGATCCACACGTCACAACCTGTCACAACCACTCAAGTGGGGTCATCGGTCATGTTATCGCAACGCCACGGCCAAAACAAGAAGGAGGTTATCCGGCACACAAGCCTTGTCAAGACCCCCAGTCCGAGGCTTGTCTTTCTTAGCCCCTTGCTTGGGTACTGTCGGTTCCATTCAACGCATCGCGTATGCGCACCACGACATGAGCGACAATCGCAATCTAAACTCCATGGGGTAGGTCGGTAATAACACGACTATCAATCATGCAGGGACTGAGGTCGACCGTGGGTGCGGTATAAAACTACAATGCAGTCCGCTGTTCGTTGTCTCTTCATCCGCATTCGCTTCGGACTACCTTCGCTCAAGGAAACCGGTTGTGGCAAAGATGGCTCCTGTGCTTTCATTCATCGTTGGCTCGTTGTTGGCTGTTAGGGCTTTCGCCGAGCCGTTTGAGAAGCTCTTCGAAGTTCCAGAGGGTGGGTTGTATGTCACGTCAAGCTTGGGTCTGTGCTAACGATCAACAGGATGGAAGCTTCAAGGCCCAGCATCTGATGCACACACGCTCAAGCTCCAGATCGCACTCACGCAAGGCGATACCGCGGGTTTTGAGCAGACCGTCATGGACATCTCCACACCGTCCAACCCAAAGTACGGCCAGCACTATGAGTCGCACGAGGAGATGAAGCGCATGCTTATGCCCAGCGAGGAGACCGTTTCGTCCGTCTCTTCGTGGCTCAAGTCTGCCGGTATCGAGAAGTTCGAGACCGATGCCGACTGGGTGACCTTCAGGACCACTGTCGGTGTTGCCAACGAGCTCCTCGGAACGAAGTTCTCTTGGTTCGTTAGCGAGGAGAGCACACCCCGCAAGGTTCTCCGTACCCTTGAGTACTCTGTCCCTGACGAGATTGCCGACCACATCAACCTCGTCCAGCCGACTACTCGCTTCGCTGCCATCCGTGCGAACCACGAGACTGAGCGTGAGATCTTCGGTATCCAGCTCGCTTCTTCCCCCAACATCACTGTCAACTGCGATGCTTCCATCACTCCCCAGTGCCTGAAGCAGCTCTACAAGATCGACTACACTCCCGACCCCAAGAGTGGTAGCAAGGCAGCGTTCGCTTCCTACCTCGAGGAGTACGCTCGCTACAGCGACCTGGCCCTCTTCGAGAAGAACATCCTTCCCGAGGCCGTTGGCCAGAACTTCTCCGTCGTCCAGTTCAACGGTGGTCTGAACGACCAGAACTCCAGCGACGACAGTGGCGAGGCCAACTTGGACTTGCAGTACATGCTCGGTCTTGCCCAGCCCCTGCCCGTCACCGAGTACAGCACCGGCGGCCGTGGCCCATGGGTCGCTGATCTCGACCAGCCTGACGAGGCCGACAGCGCCAACGAGCCCTACCTCGAGTTCCTCCAGAGCGTGCTCAAGCTCAAGCAGAAGGACCTTCCCCAGGTCATCTCCACTTCCTACGGTGAGAACGAGCAGAGCGTGCCCAAGTCATACGCTCTCAGCGTCTGCAACCTCTTCGCCCAGCTTGGTAGCCGTGGTGTCTCCGTCATCTTCTCCTCCGGTGACTCTGGTACTGGCTCTGCCTGCCTTTCTAACGACGGCAAGAACACGACCAAGTTCCAGCCCCAGGTAAGTTCTGACTGTACGAAGTGCATGTGAGACATATACTTACTTCGTAACCTCTGTAGTACCCTGCTGCCTGCCCATTCGTCACCTCCGTTGGCTCAACCCGCTACCTTAACGAGACTGCTACTTTCTTCTCTTCCGGCGGTTTCTCCGACTACTGGAAGCGTCCCTCGTACCAAGACGATGCCGTAAAGGCATACTTCCACCAGCTCGGCCAGAAGAACAAGCCCTACTTCAACCGTCACGGACGTGGATTCCCCGACGTCAGCGCTCAGGGCTTTGGCTACCGCGTCTACGACAAGGGTTCTCTCAAGGGCTACCAAGGAACCTCCTGCTCAGCCCCCGCCTTCGGTGGTATCGTCGCTCTTCTCAACGACGCCCGCCTTCGCGCCAAGAAGCCCGCTCTGGGTTTCTTGAACCCCCTGCTGTACTCTAACCCTGATGCGCTCAACGATATTGTTCTTGGTGGTAGCACTGGATGCGATGGCCATGCCCGCTTCAACGGCAAGCCCAACGGCAGCCCGGTTATCCCGTATGCTAGCTGGAACGCTACTGCGGGATGGGACCCGGTTTCTGGTCTCGGCACACCCAACTTCCCGAAGCTGCTTAAGGCTGCTATGCCCGCTAGGTATAAGGCTTAGATGAGCGAAAGAGATGTTTTGGAGAGTGTGCGATATGAATAGATTCGAATAACCTAAAATCGAAGCATTGAAGAACAACTACATTGACCAATCTTGAAGAACCGAGTGATGGACTGATAATGTGAGCTCCTCGTCCTGTCATGATGAAGACATCGGCAAACCCTTTCATGCAGGGTTCCAGATTACCCCAACTCTGCTGCTACTGTACGGCACACCTTCAGATCTGCAGGACCGTTCGTTCATCGTATCGGTGTTCTCGTGGAGGCATGCTGCACGCGTAAGCCTGGAGAGGGCGGGTGTGGTTACATAAGCGGAGCACGAGCCATCTCAGCCGCCGGATGACGTAGAAGCTTCGAGAAACATCGCGAAGCTTCACGCGTCTTCCTGACAAACCTCGAAGCATCACCAATCGTCGCGCGTCGTCCACACTGTTCCAGCATCGTCCTCGTCTTACGGAATCTGCATTGCTCATCACCGCGCACGCAATCGACTGCTGCCTGCGACGCCTCCACAATGGCTATAAATCCATGTCTTCCCGCTCTCCAAGAGCCCATCATCAATTCGAAAGACAAACACATCTACAGATCTACGATCTACAGCTACTCTTGAGCTTCACTACTCTACTACTCTATTCTCTCCATCGACCAACAAGCCTCGCTCCTCGGCCCAAGTACCCCAGCAATGGCGTTCATCCTCACTCCACGAATGGCACCCGCCTACGAGGCACAGCAGTGCAACCCCTTCGGCTTCTGCGCTCCGGTATCACGACCCGCCCGCGGCTACCGCGTCTCTCGTCCTCAGCCTCGCCGCCCACAATACTCGCCCTACAACAACTTCTTCAGCCAGGTCGATGAGCTCCTGAGCGAGATCGACCGCGAAGCACAACGCGAGGCTCAGCGTAAGGCTCAGATTGAGGCCCACCGAGAGGCACTACGCGAAGCGTACCGCCAGCGACAGCTACAGCGCAAGCGCGCGCTTCGAGCCGACTTCCAAGTCAACCAGATCGAGCAGGGATGGCAGGTCGATGGGGATATCCAGGGCTTCGAGCAGGACAACATCAACATTGAGATCATCGACGAGCACACACTGAGGATCGCTGGAAACACCCAGTGGCAGTCGGAGAAGTCGCAAGCTCAGCCACAACAACCTCAGATCGAAGCCCAGCCCACACCCGCTCCCCAGGACAAGCAACCCACCGTCACACACTCGGAACCAGAAGTCGAGACCACCACTGAGACGGAGGCACCTACCACTCGCGCCGCTACACCTGACAGCGACACCTCATCACATAAGTCATACCAGCCCACTGTCGAGGACGACTTCGAAGACCTCGCCGCTGACTTCCCATCTTCGCGGCCATCATCTCCCACCGAGCCACGCGAACCCAAGGGCAAGGAGAAGGCCGTCGATGAGCCTAAGAACACCGAGACCGCTGTGGTAACCCAGCCACAACCCGAGGTACCGGTCCAGCAACCTCAGCAACAACCCCAAGAGCAGCCTCAGCAACAAGAACGCGTCCACGGATCCTTCGAGCGCACTTTCAGGTTCCCAGAACGCATCGATGTCGCGAATGTGAGCGCTAGCTTCAAGGACGGTGCGCTCAAGGTGACTGTGCCTAGGGCGCAGGTGATGCAGGTTAGGAGGATTGCTATCTTATAAGTGGAGGAGATGGTATGAGTGAGGAGCAGTAATGGCATATATTGGCATGATCGCAAGGGTTGAAGATATGGATAGCATATGCAAGGAATAGGAACGGTTTTGAGATACTCGCACACGATGGTTAGACATCGGTTATGAATCAATGATTGTTTAATCCAAACTTCTCTCCCATATCTCTCATCCTTCTTCTGTTGTACACTCGTGCCTTTGACTTCATCCGCCACCCCCCTTCATCCCAGCCTCCCGTTGTGCATGTTGAACTGTCCTACAACATCAAAGCAACAATCCCCAAAGCAGCAACCACAACACCTCCAGCTTCTCCAGCGCCGATAGAAACAGCTCCGCCCGTGGCAGTGGATGTTGCCTGCGTCTCTGTGCCGGTGGTCTTCGCCTCGGTCTTGGTGGACTCGGATGATGCTGACGCTGACATGGATGATGCCATGGAAGAGGCGATGGATGCGGCGGCGGAGGTTGCGGAGGCGACGGGGTTGCTGGGGGTGGGGTGTTAGTGATGGTTCAGTATGTTCAGAGCATGAGGAAGGATGTTGGCAGTGTGTTGTTACTCCCAGAGCTGATGGAAGAGGTTGATGGTGGTATGTGGCATGTAGAGTTACTTACGATTCCGCTGCGAAAGCCAGACTGGCCAGGGCGGGGAGGATGAGGGTTGAGAAACGCATGATGTCGAGTGGGCTTTTAGGTCTTGGTATCGTGATGTTGCGGGTCTGGCTGTGATTTCTTGGGATCGGTGTGTTTGTAGGTAAGCAAGAAGAAAGAGACATCCACATTTAAAGCCAAGTCACGGCTTTATGTACTCTACATTCTTCACTATAACATTGCACAAAACCCCTGAGTTTGTGTGATACACCATCTAATCCACGAAACTGTGATACCATACACGACCACTAGCATTTAGTGCGTATACCCTTTGATGTACCCAAGTAGGATTGCCTCGAGGCTCATAGGTACGTATCGGGGTACCAATTCCTGTAGCCGTCTTGGCAGTATCCATCAAGTCGTACGAGAGCTACTGTGATGGGGCAGGTATATGAAGCTTCGCAAGCTTTGTGGCGGGTGATACCATGGAGCCGGGTGTAAATGGATTTGTCCTACAAGGTGCGGATGGTATACGCGTTTTGGGTTGTTGGTACAAAGCTTGATACAATGGCTCGATATCGTTTATACAATGTAGCAGTTCGTGATATCTTCTCGAGGAGCGATGTTGATAAATTGAGGGGGGGTTTTGGGTGTCGGCTGCTAGATTAGATGATGCTAGCGTGTATTGGGACTAGCGCGGGTATTTTCTCGCTCTTCGCCATCTTGCAGGAGCCCGATGCCATCGCTCTCCACCTCTCTCTCACGAAACAACCGATGCTCTTCCCCGCAATGGTTGTTGAATCTCTTGTCAAAATGATCCTCAACATGCATCTTGTCATGAGTGTTTTGGCTCACGACGCCTTCCGCTTACGAAGCGACCTAGTATTAGGCCACCCGGCCTGCAGGGCTGAGCGATAGGGGCAGAGACAGACATGTCATCCATTCAACCTCGGCCCATCAGCCTCGCACTTGATGCCATTTCTTGTACTACTGAACAGGTATCTTCCCTTGGCGACACAAACCCATACCTGGCCATGGTCGACTCAGCAATCTACCCCCATGAACTGACAGGACGTACGATCCGCCTGCTCACTGTCGAACTGGACGAACCATCGGCCCCGCTACGATGCAAATTATCGGAAACATGTCTGGACACGAACCCAACCCCTTATCTCGCTCTATCATACTGCTGGGGCCCTAATCAAAATCCCGTTCAGATAACATGCAACTCCCATCCTCTCCAAGTAACACCAAACCTCCATTCCGCCTTACGCGAGTACCGCCGCAGAGGAGCTCAAGCACATCTCTGGGTTGATGCAATATGCATCAACCAATTCAACACCTCAGAACGGACGTCTCAGGTCCGCATGATGGACAGGATCTACACCGAAGCGGGGTGTGTGATCGTGTGGTTGGGCGAAGCGCAAGCGACCGATGAGCAGGCGCTGGAGTTCCTGAGAGGGATCCATAGATACGCTGAAGACGGGGATCTAGATGAGCACGATAATCTTGACAGGGATGCATATTTAGTGGCACAGAAATGTTTCGACGCATTGGCTGAATTCCTTCTACGACCGTGGTTTAGCCGTATATGGATGTATGTATTACATAAGCTTTTTCGAGCCTGCAATGGTCTCAAGTCTTACTGACGTCTCCGCAGTGTTCAGGAGCTTTTGCTCGCCCGCCATGTGTCAATCTGGTGTGGTCCCACTACGGCGGATGAAGATTTCCCGGTCCTCGAAGCAATCGCGCAATGGTCGCACATGACAAATTATGTGTATAGAACCCAAGTTTCTATGAAGCCAATCGAAGACAAAGATGAGCGACGGGCAGCCAGTTTTAGGCTGTCATGCGCAAGTGTTTTGTTCTGGATGAAAAACGCACGTGAGAATGCAGAGAGTGGTACCCTGTACCTTCTCATGAATACTCGCTGGTTTGATGCGGCGGATCGGCGAGACAAGGTGTTTGCGCTAGTGAGTCTAACAAGCGACATCGACGAGAGCTTTGTGGACTACTCCAAAAGTTACGGGGACGTGATGAGGGACTTGAATCTCATGCTCCTAGAAGGC
This sequence comes from Alternaria ventricosa, assembly GCF_023758065.1. Taxonomy (NCBI): domain Eukaryota; kingdom Fungi; phylum Ascomycota; class Dothideomycetes; order Pleosporales; family Pleosporaceae; genus Alternaria; species Alternaria ventricosa. The sequence continues at coordinate 437,825 of NW_026055695.1, read as the reverse complement.
AGGATCGAGCCCACCATGGGTAGTGTTTTGGATGTCTGGTCTTTAATCACACGAGACGAAGACGACGAAATCGCAGAGCCAAGCTGGGTGGTTGATGTTTTTAGGCCACAGAACTTCCAGTCCACGTATACGTCTATGATGACGTTTTATCCCTCAAGAGAGCCGCACATTGAACGAAAGCCAGAGCTTCAGTTGTCGAAGGAATGCGGGAAGGAGGTGAGATTCACTTAAGATGCAAGCATCTCCCTGACTGACCTATCCAATAGTTTCTCCGTATCCGCGGTGCTGTTTTCGACACGATCACCCACACGGCTCCGTTCCCGACGTTGTTGCGCGAAGTCGAGACACGGCAACCCGGCGCCGACGACCTACAAAACATAGCTGCTTATACCGCCTGGGTTGTGCGTGTGAAAGCACTACTGAAAACGCAACGACTAGACATCCTTGATGATGACGGCATCTACCAACCTACCGGCGATTCCAATTACGATGCGTTCTGGCGCACCCTATGCTGCAATCGCACATATACAAACGGATCTGAACCCCCTGATGATCAGGATTACGGCATTCAACCTTTTATCGCCCATCTTATGCTCCGAAACTTCACACTCAAGAACCAACGTAAATTGGCGGGCTGGGTCTTGGGCATCGCTGCAGCGTTCTCTCCAGCTTTGGCATACTGCTTCCGGAGGAAGAACAGGTTCTTGCGATACGCTATCCCGCTCGCTGCTCCTCTCCTTGGTATTTTGTGCAACGCCACTTGGATGTCGATGTGGCGTCGTCACTGCGATCGCATACAAGCCGGTGCAAAGGAATTTGAGAATATGCATATCACGAGTATGCAGGGAAGGCAGTTTAGTGTTACAAAAATGGGATTGATGGGATTGATACCGGTTGCGGCAAGGGTAGGGGATAGTGTTGGCTTCTTCGCAGGTTGCAGAATACCGTATGTGCTAAGAAGACGTGGTGAAGGGTACGCTCTCGTCGGTGATTCGTATCTGCATGGAGTTATGAATGGAGAGGGAGAGCTGAAGGAGACGGAAATGTTAAGGATAGTGTGAGGTGGCTTTCGCACGGACGACGCAGGTTGGAGGGTCACGGTGGAGATAAGCGCAGAATAGCTCGAAATGTGATTACATTACATTACATTACTTGATTATATATGAGATACTGGGTTTCAGTGTGTGGTAGGATGTTGAAAAGGGAAGATGAAGCTCGAAGGAGCAGTCGACGATTGAGGTAAGTCAATTAGACCTCAGAGCACACGTGCCACTCCCATCTAGTCTTCTTGCAGCAGTCGACGCGATCGAAGTCCTTGGCCGAGACGCTACCGGCGCCAGTAGTGTCGAAAGTAATCTCCTGGCCTTCGTGGACGTTGGTGGATCCCGGCTGGGCGAAAACGACGTTCTTGTCAGGTCCAGCGACGGAAATGGTACGCCTGGGGGTAACCTGGCCCCAAGTATCGTAGATCTTGCTGGTGAGGATACCGGGCTTAGCCTCGTCGAAGCTGGCAGTGATATGGAAGCGCTCATGGCCCCAGTAGTAAGAGCCGGTGAACCACGAGAAATGGATCTTGCGAGAGCCCATGTCACCGTCGACACGGTAGAAGAGACCTTGATTCCAACCCGGGCCGTAGACGTACAGTTCGTCGGCGAAAGCATTGAACTGGTAGGAACCTACGCTGATGACACCCCTGACGCTGATGGCAATCTGAGTGGTTGATGTTTCGAAGACCTTGACCGGGAAAGGCAGGTTGAGGGTGAATTGCTGTTGCCAGTAGCGGCCGTCGGAAGGTCCGGGTACCATGGGCACACCTTCCGATGGGTCACCACCTACGATCTTAGTGTACGAAGGAGCTGTTGGTCTCGGCACGGGAATGGTGCAAGTGCTTTGGACGACGACGACCGTTTGGAAGTTCTTGGTCTCAGTCGCCAAGGGGGTCGCGGCAGTTGTGGTGATTGTTTGGGTCGTAGTGGAAGTGCCGGTGGCAACCTGAGAGCAAGCCGCGGAGATCTTGCCAGTGGGCCAGGCTGCGATGGAGGCAGGAATCGTGAGATCACGCTTCTCGACTGCCCTGTTGAGCTCCGCTGCCATGGTTTCGTTGAGCTTCGGGATGCTTGCGTCATCCTCGTGCGAGAGAGTCTTGACGTCCACGATGGCGATCTCGTAAGGGTCGACAACGACGTCGTTGGTCACTTCGGTGCTGTTATCCGCACGTCTGGCGTGTCTTCCGTTGAACTTGGCTGCAGTAACGATGGCGACTCCAGAGGTGGAGGTGCTCGTAACTGTCCTTGTGATGGTAGCAGTCTGGGGAGCTGGTGTAATGATTGCGGTTGTGGTTGCGGTTGTAGTCGGCTGGGCGTAGCCGATGTAGCTGCTGCAGAACTCGTCGCCGCTTGACTTGAGATAAGAAATGTCGCTGGGGCAGACGGGTACACCATCATCGCTCTCATCCGTGAAACCAAAGCTGTACTGAATAGTGTAGTGATCGTCGCCACGGTATTGTCCATCGTTCGTGGCGAAGGAAGCATCCCACTCTTGAGTGTACATGGAGCAGTACTGACCCTGAGAAACACCGTTCTTGAGCAGAATGTAGGTGTTGAAGTAGCGGCACAACTGCGGCTTGCCATCAGCAGGTGGGTGTTCAGTTGCCCATTTGTTCTGCTCCTTGCAGGCAGCTGCACAGAGCTTGGCATCGAATGCGGGCTGAACGAAGAGCTTGTAGCCCATGTACGACCCTTGCTTGTTGCAGTCGAGAGGCGAGTTGATTGCACTGTTCTTGAGCTCGACCTGCTTGTAGCCCTCAGCAGACTGTGTTGTGAGAGACGAGTAGCCGTTGCTTCCAGCGATGGCGACTTCAAACTGTTCTCGCCACTGTCCGTTGTTGTTGGCAGTGTCGGTGTAGACTGGTCCGCCCCAGAACGAGCACTTGATGTTGGCAACAGCTTCAGGGTCTCGGCATTCAGGTCCTGGGTTTGCCGAAGGGTCGCGCTCAACATAGATGTTGAAGCCGAGACATCCATCCTTGGAGTTACACTCAGTCGCGCAGTGAGAGGGGTCGTAGGTCTCGACTACCTTGTAGCCAAGGTATCCGTAGGCACTGCTGGCACCCTGCAAGTTGGTGAAGGTGCTGAAGTATCCAGAGGGGGTGGAAGCACCCTTCGCTACAGAGGCAATCTTGGAGTCGGCGCGGAACTTGCTAGCAGACGACAGGTCGAAGCCATAAGTGTTGGGGTTGCTGGGTTCAGGGTCGCAGGCCCCACGCCTCAGATGCTTCTTGACCTCCGGTACGGCCGAAGGCTCAGACACAGGCTTGACATCGAGAGGATCAGCGACGACCTCGGAGACGACATCCGCAATAGCCTCAGTTACTTCGAAAGGAACTGCTTGTTCCCTCAAGCCGGGAATGATGTTGATGACTGGGTCTATCTCTAGTTAGTATGATACCAGTCTTTCATCGGAAGAGATCATACCAGGCGTAGCATCAACTCCAGCGAAGTCGATGTCTTGAGCTCCGACCACGGCGAAGGCCGCAACGGCAGAGAAAACGTATGAATACCTCATCATTAAAGATAGTGGGTTGCTCGAGCGTAAAGAGTGACTGAGCGGGTGGATGAATGAGTGAAGAGGCTGTTGTTGCTGCTGGCTATACTTCCTGTGCCTTTACGGATCTTTATATGTTCATGATGAGGCTTTGCAAGAGTTCGTCCTGACTACGAACCAAACAGATTTACGCCATGCAGGACGGAGTCGCCGCAGCTGAAGCATACAAACATCATGGCTTTCTCGAGGCGTAGCTGAGTGAATCGAGCGAAATCGTGCCACATATCGAAATAGGCTGCTCGAGTACCACAAGAAGGTAAGTCCTGACGAGCCACTTGACTCGTTCAGTCCCAACCTCGCGTAGTTTTGGTGGTTCTCAAGCCACACATCGAGAAACATACCACTTCTGCTGCCGACGTTGAGGGGCGCCCTTGAGTTTTCGATCTAGCCCTGCATCTTGCAGAGCCTCGTAGTCCAGAACATGCACGTGGAGTGCCGTGCGCGCTGCAGGCTCGTGGGGGATGTGAAGATGGAGGCTCGCGTGCGAGCGAGACCCGCTATGCCCCTGTCGCGGGAGGGACTAGCGTCACCTTGGCACATCGTCTTGGCACATGGCAGCAATTCTCGTCGAGGCCGAACATCAAAACAATACCCGCAAAGAACAAAGACTTCTCAGTCGACAGCGAAAGACAACCGATCGTCCCTTGCAATTGACGCCGTTCAGTAGAACCGTCTAACAAGTGCACTGACGGCACCAGCATGGGCAGCATACACTCATTTAGGGTGCAACTCCGCGAAGGTGCAGCTAATTGACACTCAATCATGAAGTCTACTTTAGCTTCAACAGAAGCAATGGTACTATTTCGTATCCGACAGCTTTAGCTCTTGGCGTGATCTCCACGTACCCAAATCGATATCCGGCGGCGGCTCGCTAACCATCGTGGAAATTTGCCCCTGCCTCAAAGTTCCGTAGCTTGCGCAGGGTTCGGAAGTTCCTCCATCTCCTTATCTTCCCACCCAACAACTCGTCAACAAACCTGGGGAGTCGCTCTACTGCCCTGCTCTTTACTCTGGAGATCATTGCGACCTTGGAAATACCTTCTCACCCATACGAACTTTCAGAAGGTTCCGGTGGTCCCGCTGCGCTCGACTGAAGTGAGCGTGCGCCCTCACAAGCGATCAAGACCAGCCAGTCTGGAGTGAGCAGCTGTGTGAATGCGACGCCTGCTCATCACATACTGCTCGCGCTTCTTCCAGGCCACTGTCTGATATCTGGGCGTTGTTGAATCGTACGTCGCGATCCGCATCAAGACCGGCACGCCCATAGCATCCTCCCGAGGTTGACTGGCGACAAGATGGAAAGCCTGGTCGCCCTAAGTAGCCTACGAAGTTCTCGCATCGCATCGCATCGCTCATATATGGCCTTTTCGAAAGTGTCATTCGTGTGTCCTGTTTCGGCGATCTTCGAGTGAAACGGCGCGCTAGAGCTAAAACTTCGGCCCGAGCACATCATAGCTGTTACAGAGACTCTGAAACTACTCATCAAAGACAGGGCGATACTAAGAAAGCCATCAGCGCCTCGCATGTTCTGCATCAGGCCATTGAATGCGCATTGTGGCGGAGATGTCAACGTCTCGCCACAAGCTCACACTTTGTCTGAATCGTCACGGATAGCGGCACCACTAGCAAGCATGCGCGGTGTGCTCAAGGCCGCGCAGTCTTTTCTTCAAGCACGACACTGATCGTAGGGAGCCTCCTACTATCGGAATATTTCCATCGGCAACTGGCCAACTCAAAATTTACAGACTTCCTGTACGCGCTCAGACGACCTCTGGTAGCGCAAACGCACGACATGAAAGAGCTTTCTCACTATTGAATGCCGGCGATTTATCAAAATTACCTGGGGTAAATCCCAATAAACGTCAGCTTACCTATACACTAGTTGATAGTCGCTGTACTGTAAAGGAGGTACTGTTCACCCAGGGAATGTCATTTTACGTTTGGCTGTGGGCGGGTGATCAGCCTAAGCGTACAACGCCAGTCCTGTGCACCGGAACCAAACTTTCGTAAGACCAGGATTGGCCTGAGGCACGTCGCACACCAACGCAACTGGATAACACATGTGGAAATAGGTCGGTAGTACAAAGTTTTGCGATTCCAACAACTGACCTCACGCAGGCGATCGACGCGGTTGGCGCATCAAAAGCTCTACACCTTCATGGAGGGAGGTGCAGTGTTGCAATCTCTCCCAGGATTCTGGAATCACTTGCCACGCGTCGCCATCAAGCGCGTCCACAGGAGCAACGTGTATACGACCTCCGCGGACTGAAGCTTCGTGTTTCGCGGCGAATCCTCCGTCATACCTGCGCACTGCAGCATTCCACTCCACGCTTGTGCACCCAACACTGGAATCTTGACAAGCATCTTTGCGCAACTATCGCTTTGACATTGATTAACATCTTCTCCTGAAGCCGCCACTAGGGGGCGAAGCACGCGTCTGGATAGTACTATGGAGCGACCAACGTTTCGAACGACCTGTCAAAACATTGGCCGTGCCTGACTACTGGCTCCACGCTTGGCAACGCTCGAACTTCAATGCACACCATCTTCGCAGGAATCGCATTCATTCTTCTCAAACCGACAGTGAGGCTATTGACGCGTGGTGAGATGGCATTCCTGTGTTATGGATGGCTCCCAATGCACGACGCATTGCCTACTGCTGCACCACGTCGAGTCCAGTAGCGCTCGGAAGAGGTGATTCATCCTGACGACGAAGACAACCCTCATCACTTTTGAGTTGCTGTGGCGCGTAGTCAGACGACCCTCGTGATGTTTCTCGGTTCTAGCTCCATCGTGCTTTGACTCTTCAATCTCGCTACAACCGGCACACCAGTCGGAACGCACATCCCACTAATGCATCAGCGCTTCCTGGCCTGGCGCGGTGCATGGATCCCAACTCCAACAACAGGCTCGTGCTGATCCAAGCAGACAACGTTCAGCCCAGGAGGACGGAACCATGATCTCTCTCAGGTGGGCACGGGAGCACGGGTCGCACAGGCGAATATGAAAATCGGGAGTGCCCACCTTACTCCTCCCATTTCAGTGATCAGATATAATGGCTTTCGAAAAGCACGTCGTTTCTTACAAACAGAGATCATCTCTTGCCATCGTGCTTTCACCTCCCATTCCTTTGAGGCCCTTCTCTTCTATCACTGCTGTTAGTCACCCATACGCCATGTTCGACCACGACAAAGAGAAAGACTCCGGTCTGCCTTTCCATGAGCCTTCCACAGCACCTCCCTCGGAAGACCGAAGAAAGCATCACTTCCTACGGACTGAGGCCACGGCCTTCTTGGGAGAGCTTATTGGCACATTCATGTTCCTTTCTTTGGCCTTCACTGGTACTCAGATCGCCCTTAACGCTGCCGGCACCAACGACTTGACCGCAAGCTCGAATCCCATACCGGATGTGGGAAAGCTCTTGTACATCGCCTTCGCCTTTGGTATCTCTCTAGCCATCAACGTCGCCATATTCGCCGACATCAGTGGCGGTAAATTCAACCCAGCAGTAAGTTTAGCCACGCGACTTGTGTTCGTATGACCCCGGCACTTGGGTAACACCATATGCAACATCGGGAACACATACATCCATCATACACGTGCAGTGTAACAGACGCTAACCTACTTCTCCACAGGTTACTGCCGCCTTATGGCTCACACGAAAGATCCACTGGCACCGCGCACTCCAAACCATCATAGCGCAAATGATCGCCGCGATAGCCGCAGCAGGCTTCGTCTCCGGTCTACTGCCTGGCGAGCTCACCATCGACACCAAGCTCGACGCATCGATCTCAGTAACACGAGGTCTTTTCCTGGAAGCTTTCGTCACCGCGCAACTGGTTCTCAGCATCCTCATGCTGGAAGCCGGGTCAGCGAAACCAATGTACATCGGAATGTCGCTATTCATCGCCGAGATATGCAGTGTCTACTTCACCGGTGGCAGCTTGAACCCAGCACGCAGTTTTGGTCCCGCGGTCGTCGTTGGTTTTACCAGCTACCACTGGATATACTGGCTAGGACCGATGTTGGGCGCAGCGGTAGCGAGTGGAGCTTATGCACTCATCAACTTTGTACGGCGGGAGCAAATATAACACATCGCAGCAGGACGACGTAATGAACAAATTATCTTTCTCTTTGTTGGCTGGTACAGCAGTTTTGGGGTCGATGCAAGTCATCGGGTTTTGAGTCCCACAGGTGGGACGGACTTTGCGGGCACAGCTTGCTCTCTCCTTTGTCACTTGACTTCTTGGACTATTCTCTAGCCGACGTGACGGCTCTGGTATCTCTTTATTAATTAATATGACATTTTGTTACCTTCTAAACTCGCCGCGATGTAGTTCTACACATGGTGAAGTGGAGAATTCCTTGAAGAGATGTTAATGGAATGGCTACATACGGTGAAGTAGAAAAGACCTTGAAGATATCTTGATGGAATGGTAGCAAAGTCCGACACTGCTCGCTCACTCTTGAGCTCATTCCATGGGTACCCATCACTTGGGGAAAGTATATGTACTATGTTCTCAGTTTCAAGTAGCTCTATCTACCCACAATATATACAGCCACCTACTCCAGTTGCTTTGAATCACTACTACTACTACTACTACTGCGTCTATTCCAGCCCGTTCTGACCTCATTTACTTTGAAATACAATCGCTCAAAGTTACAGACGCGGACACCATATTATGGAGAATATAACGACGAACCAACAGCGCTCACCATTTTTACGTCTACCTGGGGAGCTACGGAACGCCGTGTACGCGTATATCTTCGGCATCAACGACATAGTAGTCGTTCGGCGACATGCACTAAGCATCCATCCACATCAACCCACCATCGGTCAGTGTATCCACGTCCTTGGAATCTGTCGCCAAATCCGGGCTGAAGCCACACCATTTCTCTATTCCAAATCCAGGATATTAGTAAACGAGGTTGCGGATGTGAAAAGGCTCACTACCCTCACTGGTCATGAAGACATAGTGCATATCATCATCCCATGGACAACGGCTTGGACGTTGGTTTTGTCGAACAACAGATCTTCCCCACTTGCGGATTTGGGGTTACGGCGCGATGCTATCTTTCCTTCGTTCAAGGGGCTTAGGAAGGTGTCGATTACACCCCGGCGTTACCACGAGGAAGATTCGAAGGAGAGGTTGCTGGCTTTACAAGAGCCATTTGATAACATGGAGCTGGAAGTTGTTTGGTTGCGGGAATCGATACACTGAGATAGAGACGTGGGTGTGTGAAGTGTGAAATTGAAGAATTTGGGTGATGCGCGAAGGTATACGACATATTGTATTATATTCCAATAACCGAATGCTGTGGTCGCTCTTTCACTCACCTTCACTTAATCAGCTGGTCCAAGCGCATTTGCTAGCGTGTTGAAGACCTTTCGATAACCTTTCAGCATCAGCTCGCACAATACCTTGCTTACGATACCCCCATCTAATACACTCATATCTCGACAGCGATGGAGCGCGAAGCCATGTGAGCGATACTCCGCAACTATTGGAGGCAAAATCACTGACAAGACTGCTAGCACTACCGCCAACCAATCGGGATCTCCCCTCCTCCGGCTTCCAGGCGAGCTTCGGAACCGCATATATGGTTTCGCCTTCTGTGGCAAGAACACTACCCGGAACGCCCTCCTCAGGACGTGCAAGCAGATCGAGCACGAGTCGAAGCCAATCTACTACTCTCACATCACCATTTCCGTATACGACTTCAACGAGTTTGACTCCATCACTGCTGATGTGAGGATAATTATACTCGCGATGATAAAGTCAGTCCGCACAGGGGCCTATCCGACAGGAAAAATGGCGGTCACCATTCTTGAAGATACCGACCGAGGTAGCCTAGCCATCATCGAATACAAAAACAGCGCGGACTGTCTTCCGGGGCTAAAGTATTGGCACGTGGGTGGGCGTGTCCATGCAACGCATCATAAGAAAGTGGTGGAAGGGATCAGGAAGTTGATGCACAGTGACGTAGAGGTCACCTTTGATACCGACTTTGATACGACAGAGGATTACGATTTCTAGGGGGTGTCTGATGGACATGTCGCCTTTGCGTTACTGAATATGTAGGAAAACTGCTTTTCCTTGCAGTCGTCGACGGCTTAGCGGGATACTATAAGTAGCTTGAAATGGCGGAGTGAATGCGGAGGGCAAGCGAGGTAGCCACGTGCACTAGCGCGACCTTGTACCGTAACAACCACCCGGTCACACTTGACAATCTCTTTCTCTTTCCCACTCCAGTCACAGCAAACAAACTCTCTGACTGATTTCATTACTGCGCAAGCTTATTCGTGAAGCGACAATGGATTTCGACAGCATGTAAGAGACAGCGACAGTGAAGTGTCGACTGCAAACTGACAAATTACAACAGCACCGCTGCGAACCAGCGCAACTCACCTCTTCTGCGCCTTCCGGCCGAGCTTCGCAACAAGATATACCTTTACGCCTTCGATAACAACCATATATATATCGCTCCGAAAGTTATCCGCCACAAATTCCTAGGCCCCAATATCTCGCCTTACCCGATGAGCTTAGCGCAAACCTGCACTCAGTGCCGTCACGAAGCCCTTCCCTACTTCTGGCAGAACACCGTCTTCCACCTGATATACAACAGAATGGACCATCTTGTACGCGATACGAGCCAGAGTATGCGTAATCGGATTGAGGTTGTCCGCCCCAATTATAGTGTTTCTTGGGATCTCCAGAAGAACTCGCGTTGTTACGAAGGGGCGTTTGGTAGGGTACAGAAGGTCATCATGGCACATAATCGGTGTCCGTGGCCCCCGAGAATGATAAAGAGGACGTTAATTGAGGTCGTGAAGGAGGCTTATGGGAGAGACGCTGAACTTGTTGACGTGTATGGCAAACGCTATGTGGAGTTCTGAGCATGGAAACGCGGGAATGACCTCCGTCAGGCTCATTCTCGATATGATAGAGGGGCGTTCAAGGGCTGACTATACCCTCACGAGCTAAAAGTACATCCCATCAAGCAGACTCAACATCAACAGTATACGTCCTATCATGATAAATCCTCTTATCGTTCATCGGCGCCGTGCTCTTATCCGACGCGCCATCGTGTATCCTCTCCCAAGCATCCTGATCGCGCCCATGATGCACAGCCGACAAGCTGAAGCCATGATCCGAGGGGCCGTGGTAGCTGTCTCCACCTCTTTGTCGGCGCGACCGACCGCCTGCAGTGATGGTTGTTGCGACGCGATGCTTGCTGTTCGGGTCGGTGCTGTTGTCGCGGTCGTTCTGGAAATAGTGGCGCAGGGCTGGGAGGGAAGATGCGAAGCAGCCGATGCCTGTTTCGACGTTCGAGCAGAGGACGATGTGGGCGACCCAGAAGGGGAGGTTGGTCTGGGATTCGAATTTGTTGACGAAGGGGATGCGTATCATGGTGATGATTGATGCGCTGGTGTTGTTAGTGATGGTTCGTGTTGCTTTGATGATTGAGGACTTACAGTGAGGCGAACGATAGTAACCCGAATGCTTGGAGCTTCGATTGTCTCTTCATCTGCGTGTTCCACAGGATGATGGCCGGCACAACTACTAGGGCCATGTCGGTCAAGATCGTCGACACCGTCGCAGTGTGCGCGATGATAAGAAAGGTCTCCGCAGAAGCGCATTCTCCGTCGCCACTCATGATCAAGGTCGGAGTCCCTGTAGGTGTTAGTCAGTCTTGTCCGACCTATATATTCTAAACCAGGTGTACTCACACAAAGCGCGCACCGGCTGGCAGTAGGCCAGCGTTCCAACAAAGGTAACGAGGAAGGACGCCCATGTGACAGCGAGGAGAACCCAGACGGTAATTCTCATAGGCTTCTTGATCGACGCAATTCGCCTAATCGTGATGCACACTGAGGATTTGACGGTCGCGAGTGCAACGACGTACACCAAGATCCAGATGAGGTAGTACTTGATGGCTTCCGACTGCTGCCATGCGTTCAGATCTTCGTTCATTCTTCCTAGGCCAGCGAGGCAGCCGTAGATTGCCAGACCCGTAACGGGGATGTATGCGATCTTTGAGGTTACGTTAATATAGCACTGGTCAAATACTAGTAGTGATAACGTACCGTGCCAACAACCATGAACGCATCTTCCAAGCCGAATATCCTTTTCTTGATTCGGATATAAGTTCGCAACGCTACAGTGACGATGGAAAGGGCGAAGAAGATGGATGAAATGACGATGATCGCAAGCGGCAGACCGTCCGGTGCAATCAGCCTCGCAGAAGGATCGACATCGTTCATAGGCGCCGCCATTGTGGATTCAAGACGAATATGGATAGCAAAGCCCCAGACAGAGTATGGGCCTGCATATCGAGGACTCTGCTATTACTTTATACGACTCCGCCGAAATTGACCGCACCAGCTCCTACCCAGTTGAAGTGGATCATCGCAAATAATAGAAGACGCCTTCGACTCACGCTGATGCACCCGTTCCTCTTTCGCGCCGTTACCATCCTCACATTTCCCTGCCCGGAACCGGTTGTGACAGCCGCGAACTCGACTCGCTGCAGGGTCTGGTGCGTCATGTTCGCACCGTGCCCACGTGTAGCGGGAGGAAACATGCAGCCGCTGCGACCAAGACGACGAAAATCCTGCTAGAAAGGAGAGCTATGCGTGCTATGTAAGTAATCTGACACGTTTTGTATCCATACAGGCGACGCCATGGCGATGGTACCGAAAAACTAGCGGAGCGATCTCCCGCGCCGGTGATCCTGATGCCGGGTCTAGATGGTGGCTAGTGACCGCTAGTCGTGTCTCGAGACGGGAACCTGACTTTCCTGGTCGAATCGAGAGGGTGAAGAGCAGGTGAACCGAGTAGATGGTCCGTATTTTTGGCGCTGGTTCAGATCGTGGGTTCGGGGCGAGGTGTTGCTGCGATGGAGGTCCACTTCATGGACGGAAGAAACCGAATAGTTGCGCTACAGACCACAATTAGTACCGAACCAAGTTTTGCAGGATTCCGAGGTGGTGTAGACCTCTCTACATAGGTACGAGAGTGCAAGCCCGCTCGCCTGGAGGCACTGCTGTTCCTCACTTCATGGAGATAACAAGATGTAAGATGATGAATTTGGACGATAGTGCCTTGCGGTCAACTACTTGCGCACGCACTCAACTCCATCGTGTTCTTCGTTGTATGCAAGCTGATCCACCCAAGCATCGCTAGTCTCCGACAAGTCCGATCGCTCGTTTCCAGAATGCGGCAGCTAGAACGCATTCAATTCAAGCCATGTCATGATGCTTGTGTGGCCATGCCCGCTGAAGTTCCCTACCATCTCGGGTCAAGGCCGAATTCATGGTCCATGCAATCGACTTCGACGCCCTTGGCACGAATACAGCGCAGTATAGCGTCCTCGTCCTCATTCTTTGGTCTGAAGAAGACACCATTCACTTTAAGCTTCCGTAACAGAGGGAAATCTGCCAAGGGGTACGGGACTGGTAGTGTGGAGTCGAAGACAATCCCGTCGAAGGCTAGACCCATATTTACGTAGAGGGACGTGATACGAGCGCAGTTTGACACTCCCATGATTGACGCGACCTCGGAGAAGAAAAAGATACCGACAGGTTGTATCATACATTCATTCCAGAAGATGGAGGTAGCTTCGTGGCGAATCTGCTGGCAGATCGCGAGAACGTGGTTTGGGCGCTCGTTCCGCCAGGGCACCCGGCCGTTCCAGTCCCAGTCTGGGTCTGTCACCATTACTTTTGCATCGAAGAAAGTGTACTCGTAAATGCGGTTGCGAATCTCCCCAGGAAGACGTAAGAGAGGCGAGTTGAGTTGGTTATCGCGCGTACTAGCATGGTCAGCAGTGAAACATACAAAGGCCTTTGCTGCTTACATCTCGCTGACATCTCGGGGCGCAGATAGGTCTGCGGTGTCCTTGATGTCGGCGGCCATGCTGTCCTTGAAGAGGCTGTCTGTCGTGAACGTGAAGTGAGTCGCCTGCGTGAATTGGTGTGAGTTGCCTGCTTGGATCGCGACTGGGAGTGGGTGTAGTAAACAAAGTATCCAGCAAACGCCCTTTTGGTACTAGCTCGACGCTAGCCACCACGGTTGTAGCAGGTGCCTCTCACCACTGCGGAAAGAAGCGATGAAACCGATGACATATTAGTGATAGACTCGTCTCAGTCTATGAGAAGGGCAGCGCCGTATTTAAGAGTCATGGTGTACGAAGTGAGTGAATGGTCACATCACAGCACCAAGACCAACAGGAACAACGACATACAAATATAACGTTCATTGATATGGAGAATCCGTAATCATACTCCGCTAATGCTACATCCCGTCCGATCGCTGAACATAATAGTAACAAATCAGTCTTGTTGAACATTCTATTACAACGTATAGTGTTGCCGCAGCGCCGTGAGCATGAAAAGTGGTATCGTGAAAAAAGCAAAGAATCCAGTTACGCCAAATGTGAATTGTCGTTCAGATGAAGCCTTTTGAACGCCAGGAAACCCGATGATAGGAAGAAGAACAAGAAAGAAGGGATGTTGTACGTGTTGGTGTGGGCTGTTATTGCGGAAGCGACTGATGACAGCCATGGGCCTCCTGCCCCTTATCCAGCTTCTCACCCGTCCGCATACTCGTAGGAACAGAAGCATCTTTCTCAGCATTCGAAGCCACCTGTCGCGACTGCGATTGTGTCTGCGAAACCTGATTCGACATCGCGCTTCCATCAGTAGAAGCCGAGCGCTGGGACCCGTCTTCCTGGACATAAGCAATAGGTCCCCAAATGCGCCAATGAAGGAGTATAATATGCGTAACGCGATTAGCGAGGTCGGTCAACTTCGCGGTCTCGGGATGTAAATGCGCAAAAGCAAACGTATCGGCGATGTTTGGTCGTGAAAGCGATGGGAGAGGCGGCATGGAAGGAGATATAGAGACGAGGGCGTTGAAGAGTTCGATGGGGGAGGAGGTGCTGTGGCGGTCGACGTTGGCGAGGATCTGGGGAAGGAGCGACGCTTCGAGGCGGGAGGCGTGCCAGGAAGATCTGCGCACGAACAGGGTGCGCAGGTGTTGGTTGGCTTCGGCCATGTGGTCGAAACTGCAGGAGGGGGTTTGGCCGGCGAGGTGCGAGGCCTGGCGGAGGATTTCTAGGGAGAGGGCTTCCGAGTTGAGCATCCATTGTTGGGGGCCGTGGCCTACGGCCTCGCCCATGATGGCGGAGAGAGCGGTGCGGAGTTGTTGGCCGATGGCAAGGGTCATGGAGCCTTGGTAGCCGAGCTGTCGGGCGAGTTGTGTGTACATCTCCATGCACACCTCAAACATGACGAGATCATCAACCTCGGCTTTGAGCGATGCTAGGCGATCGTGGTCCAGGAAAAAGGTATCGGGGAAGTCACTCCGTCCATCTCGGCCGAATGTGATCGCTGTGACTGCGCGAGTGAAGACCTCTAACTCAAAACATGGGCCAGCTCGGGGTCGTGGCGAGCACTGAGGACCGAATTCATCAACGGCGTCGGTGAACCAGGATTGTGCCGTGTTGATGTTGACCCTTGCCCTACCGTGGACAAGTCTGTCGAGATGGTAGTGCTTCTCAAAGTTGACGCTGTCCTCGATCAGAAGCGTCTTCAGATTCCTGATCTGGTGGTTCGCAACGTCCTACATGGGTTAGCTTGAGCATATGTCGATAAGATGTAACGACTTACGAGTTTCATAGCCTCCAGAATGCCGAACAGCTTCCTCAGACCTTCTACGATCTTTTCGAGGTTGCGGTCCGCCTCGCCCAGTCGTGTGCAAGTGACCATCTCGTCGACAAGGATATCGCGCATCGGCGCGCAGTGCTCTTTGAGTAATTGCGCCATCCACTCTGACAAGCGACCCAGATCACACACTCCTCGCTCAATAGCTTGCATCAGCATGGGAACGTCGAGATGCTCGTCCACTCTGGAATGGTCGCGATCGGGAACCAGACTCTTGAGAACATCGCGGACGTTCTGGAACAATATCGGTATCCGTCGTTGTGCATATGGCGTGAAAGCTTCGACTTGGATCGGTGACAGCGGTGGTGTGCCATGGAACATGCGGTTGTATAGTACCAGCTCAGCGATCAACGCTCCCCAGTACTTGTCTGCTACTCTCTCCTTCTCTTGTCCCTTAATGCCATCGACGTTCGGTCTGAAGCTGAGGTCTCTGTCGAAGTTGACGTCATGCCGTAACTTGATGTTGGTGATGATGCTCTGAATGTCCAGCTCGCTCAACGACTGCTTGGTGACTGGCGGCAGATCTAATGCTTCGAGGAAGTTCTCTGCCAGCTCCTCACCAGACTGTTCCACCCCTGTCTCTCCAGGCATCATAACTCGTAGATAACCTGCGAGCTCTTCTGGGATGGTGGAGTGATAAAGTGATAGTGTTCGTGCTGGACTTCCATCTCTTGATCTAACCTCGACAACCGCATGCCGTGGTCCTGACGCGGTCTCTTCCATCTGTCCATCCAAGCACGTCGTAGAGCTATGCCATGACGTGGAAGCACTCCTGTCGTCGACATCCATGGCGGACCGTGAAGCAAAGCCAGGTCCGAAAGAGGAAGCTGTGTTGACAGGCTTAGTCGGCTGGGAACGCATCTCTTTCCGCCGACGGATGCTCCCGCAGTTCTGCTGCATGGTGGGCCGGGTTCTCATAAGATGACGTAGGTAGGGTGTACGACGACGGTCGAAAGCGGGAAGGTGTCGAGCGCGCGAGTGTGCGTAATGGCGACGAGGAAGCCTGGGGAAGCGAAGGCTCAAGAAAAGCGCATGGGGTTGCTACAAGCGCCAACTACCACTCGTTAGCTTACAAACTATCCAAGACAGAGCGGTTTGTAAGACACAAGCCAGAAACGTGTTCATAGGCTGTTTGACGCAGCGACGGGTGGCCGCTGGAACGAACGAGATAGCTCCCGAGTCAGACAAGCACGAAGACGCGGGATCGTGCTTAGCAAGTCGTACCTTTTCGCATGTGCCCTCGTTGGATACCAGATCAATAGGATCTCTTGTATGCCAGTCGAGGCTTATCTCATAGCAAGCAGGACAGAGTGGTCATTCGCGATGATGACAAAAACAGAAGAGTGACGATGCGAAGCGTGAAGAGACGGCTTCGTAGGAAAACCACTTTGCTGCAAAAGCAAAGTGCAACAGCGCGGAACGAGCAAAAAAACAGAGAGACAGACAGGAAGGGGTACTACTGGATGGAGTAGTAGTAGAGTTGCGACAGGGCGTGCGAGTGCTGCAAGGTGACGCTGCGGAAATCAAACAACGTTTGTGTCGTTGTGGGTGGTTGTGCAAGGTCGGAGGCTGAGGTTAGGTGCGAGCGGGTGCCCTTGCATTCTTGTTTAAAAGACGGGCACAGACCTGTGACTACGTCGTGGATTATGCTCTGACCATATCTTAAATGTGCAATCCAATACTTTGGGACGTGGGAGGCGATCGCCACAGAACGACCGACGGCGTTAGGGCGTTCCGTAGGGGACCTCGGGCGTGTCTGGTGAGCGTGAAGCTGCAACGCGTGTCATCCCAGCGGCGACTGCACACCGCTAGTCAGCAGCGACGAAATTAGCAGACCTCAGACGGTCAACGCGGAGCCGCAGTAGCGCTGTCTCGCTCGCCAGACACGGTATCCGACGATGTCGTGAGGGAGCAGAATGCAGCAGATGTGCAGGCCCAGCACGCCGAGACCGCGTGCAGCCACCCGTGATTGGCTGCAGCATCGGAGAGCGCATCACGGCCGCCTCACTTATTGAAAGTAGGGCGAGCATTTGGCATCCGCGCTGCTATCCGGGGGATGAAAAGGAAATCCGGTCCCAGTCCTGTGTCTCTGTCCTCGACGCGACTGACCCAGTCTGACCGGACGCTGCATGCGCATACGTCCATGGACCAGACGCGTCGCACGTCGTGTACAGCTTCTAGACATCGCACGGTGGGTCGACGTCAGGGCGACTCACCGACGTCAGTCGTGTTCCTGGCCCCTTCGATGCCATCATGAGTCGTCCACAAGTGCGATCGTCGGACGTCCTGGCGTGCGGGCGCGGGATCCAAAGGCGACTGAAACGCAACCGCTTCATCTAGCAGCCTTGCCGCTCCGACAAACTGCCGACAGCCCAAGGACCGACTCGTTCAGAAGACCTGTCCGGTTCGTGTGTCGCAGATCGCGATGGGCAAAAGCAGAGCAGCCTCTCATGGTATGACAGATAAGCGACGGCTGGTGACGGGCGGACAACGGAGGGGCTGCTAGTAAGGAGGGCCCTGGGTGTGGAGAGGGCTCGTCGTATATCACATCGCGGGTGTGAGGCGATCTATACCGCGTGCAGCGAGTCTGGGTGGGACCAAGAGCATCTAGAAAAACGGGAGCATGGAGGGCCCCATTTATCTATAATATAGTAGGGCTGGAGACGCCGGTGTGGTTCTGAGGCAGAACCGCGCCTGCTGCTGCGCTTAGGAAGTCGCGATGTCACACGATGCACTCTCGTTGGGTCGGATTAATTATCCCTCTCGCCCGGCGCGCGCTGAGTGGTTGTCGCTCTGATGGTCGAAGGACTTGAACATGTTCGCAGACGTCCTCCGCCCGTCATGTGGTGTTTTGTTGATAATGCAGGTCCCGACGTAAGCGCAGGGAAGGCTCGTTGGTAGTGTAGTATCCTGGAAGATCATTTCGCCATCGTCAGGCACCACTCCAAAGTGCCGAACAGCCATCATGCCTCACTTCCACTCTACATCCCGGTCCAGTCACGTCGACACGTAAACCTCCCAAACCCCGCGTTGCGTTGCGATTATGAAGGGAAAAGTTTCTCAACAGCGACAACGTGTCGTCTTGCGTCAGCTTCACTACGACAACACAGTGATTAGAAACGACGAAGCAAGCCACTTCATGAGATTTTCATGGGATATCCACGGACATGTTCCTCGTTATGAGCTCCTTCTTGCTCATCTGTTGAAGAGTTTTCAGTTTGACAAAACATTTCAAAACTAGGTGTATTGCGATCATCCCGTCCCCAATGGACAACTCCAATAACGAGCACGAGATGCGATCACGCAATAGTCCTGATCAGATGCGCATACTCTACTTTCGTGCGTCTCTGGGGTGTTTCCTGCTTCAATAACCAGCGCGAGACAAGACCATGCCCCAGATTTGAGTCAACGGCGCACACTTTTCCTTCGTCATCTCCCAAAAGTTGCCACTTCAATGATCAGTGCGAGACAAGACTGAGCTCGGTATGAGTCAACGGCGCGTACCATACTATCTTTTGTTCGAGAATCTTTTCATATGTAGGATCTATCGTCCTAACCACCCCCAGGCTTTTCCCGTCCTCTACCCCTCTGAATCTACCCGCCCTATCGCATCTCCCTCGTCCACTCCGCCTCATTTCTTCTCACTCCTCCCGCCTGACAAATCTTCCATCACATCCCCCAAAACATCCAATCCACCTCACTCCACCCTCTCAAGACCCCCAGCCCCCAAATCTCCCCTTACTATACCGATCTACCCCCCTCGCATACCCTTCCCTCCTCCCCCTAACCCTCTCCTCCCTAACCCCATCCCTCCCACACTGCCTACACCAGCTACACTCGCCCTCGACCCACATCGTCTGGCTCAACCTCGCGCCTACGGGGCACGCTCGAATGGGGTTGAGCGAGCGAGCGTAGGGGCACAGGCGGATGTAAGGAGATGAGGGGGCTGGTGGACAGGCGCAATGAGGGTGAGTTGTGAAGGTTATGATACACATTGATGTTTGAGATATTGGATGCTGTCGAACGAGGTATGCTGGTAGAGCAGTGATGCAGATAGTTGGTTGAGAAGTGATACCCGTGAAGTAGGTAGATATATCGATATATCGATACTCGTCAGTATTTCCACGTACAACTCTCTCAAATCCAGAACACCGTATCGGCCGTGCTGTGCGTGATGACTCCTCCTTCTCCGTCCGTCCGTCGTAGATTGCGCTGGGAGTTTCGATCTTGAGTCAGCGTATGACTTCCTCTAGCAAAGTTAGGTACAGGTACATATCTTCTTCATGTACATGTTAGCATAGCAAGCCATGTCCTTTCAGCACAGCCCCGCACAACACTTTTCCGTTCAGTCAAAGATACGCGAGGACAAGGAAACGAACCAGTGCGAGGCAAAGTAGGCGATTGTCTGGTGTAACAAGCACAGCACACCACTCGTTTGGCCAGTTCCCAATCATTGTCGTTTGATCCCAACAACGAGAGCGACAGCGACAGCAAAGCAGGCATTGCGACTTCGCCGTTCATCGCCATCGTCGGAAGTAAAGGTAGGCGCAGTCGTTGAATCTTAACAAACTGTAGATAGACATCTCGCGCTATATGTTGAACTAGTAAAACTCAGATAAAAATAGAAATGGAGTTTAGTAGCACGGAACAAAGCAGAACAAGGCGGAAGAGAGGGGGGCGCAGTCAACAGCTCACAACAAGAGAAATAAGTATTATGATAATGTACGTTTTTGTCGTGCAACGGCTTTCCCACCTAGCCACGTATACACAATCCGTCGGTCGCACAAGCTATGTGGTGCTTGCTTGCTAGGTCAGAAGAAAACGTCGACCCGACTACCGCTTCGGGCAGACGTTTGCCTCCGATTTGGAAGCCCTACTATAGGTACCGATTCACAGCATCCTAAGCCGCAGTATCCATAGCCGGTTCGCTCTTCGTCTGTTTACCCGTACGACCACGGGTAACTTCCTGCTGCTGCTGCTCTCCTTTATGTTCTTTAGGTTGGGGACTCCTGGCTTCCTGTTCGTCGGAGCTGTCGTCGATGGGGGATTGCGGGCGGCTGTCGTTTAGGTTGCGGCGGGAGCGTGCCATCTAATCGAAATGTCAGTAAACCTTCCTGTAAACTATTCTCGTTCGCGGGCTTGCGAATGTGTAGGATTGATAAAACGTACCCAAGACCTCACACCACCAATCAGCCCCAAATTATACCCAGCCGCAAACTCGCTACTCTCCCTCGTATTATTCGCCCTCGGAATATCCAGGTGACTGAGTCGCGAAATCGCAGAAGGAGAACGAGCGACACTGGCTGCTTCCATGGTTTCCGCCTGCGACTGCTCGCGCGTGGGTGTGCGGGCAGGGGATGCAGGGCGACTTGATTGCCAGAACTGGCGGAAGTCTTTGCTGAGTTCCTGGCCGGTTGTTGTCCAGTTTGCTTTGATGCTATCGCGGAGCTCGGCCATGGTGCGCTTGACGTCGAGCTCGTTCTTCTTGAGCCAGGAGACGTTGAGTTCTTTGCGCGAGGTGCCGCGTTTGAGTTGGCGGTCGATGTATTGGTCGTAGTCGCGGACGATTCTGGGGTGTGTTAATATAGGCAGGAGGAATTGAGTTGGTAGACTTACTTTGTAATGATTCCTGTTGTGCTGAGACCCTCAGTTCTTTGGGTGACGAGGAACATGCCTCGCTCCTTGATGGGGCCGTAGATATCGTCACCCTCGTCTGCGCCATAGGGAAGGTCGTCGTGGGCGACGTAGTCAATGTTGTGCTTCAACAGGAACTCAGCGGTCACGATCCACGGGCAATCTTCGATAACCTCGTCGACCCATTTGCAATGGCGCACACTCTCAGCACGCTCTCTCGCCGACAGGACGGTAAGACCCTTGCGCTTATGTGTCTCCTTGT
This sequence comes from Alternaria ventricosa, assembly GCF_023758065.1. NCBI lineage: Eukaryota > Fungi > Ascomycota > Dothideomycetes > Pleosporales > Pleosporaceae > Alternaria > Alternaria ventricosa. The sequence continues at coordinate 416,598 of NW_026055695.1, read as the reverse complement.
TACCAGTAACACCAACTATAAGCTGAACGTTGGGAAAGGCCGTCTTGGCCTGCTGCAGGGCGCGCATGTGGCCAATGTGGAAGAGATCGAAAACACCGTCTGCGTATATCCTGACGGGGCGTCCCTCTGGCGGCGGGTTCGTCTTGTAGCCTACGGGGTCGACAAGACCAGCTTTGGGCGGAGGCTCCATGCGCATGCTGCCAGCCTCACCACCCTCGCCGTGGTCGTCACCCGCGAGCGATGACGTGCGCCGGCTCTTCTTGCTCGCGCGCTCATCCTCGTCGGTATCCTCGTCGCCGTGGGCGCTCTTAACGCGGACCCGCTTGGTGGTGGTGCCATTAGCATCGGCCTGGCGCTCCTTCTTGGACGCGACAGCCTGGAGAACAGGGTCCTCGGCACCCTCGTCCGAGGCGTCGCGCGATGAGGGCTGCACAGCGTCCATGGCGTCTTTCTTGACCGAAGATACAGTGGTGGACCGCTTTCGTTTTGGCGGCATAGGCGTGGGGTGGAGGATGAGGCAATTACGGACAATTACGCTGCACGTGCAAACTCAAAAACTATGTTGAGAGGGCGGAGTGGTCTGTAGGTGGGAGAGTAGGAGTAGGCGTCGGGTGCGCAATGCCCAGATATGGGGGAACACGCGGGTGATAACGGTCGAGGTCGGGGCAATTATGCGCAAGCGCCAATTAGATGGGTGAGGAAGTGACGACGGCCTTGCACAGCATCGCAGACGCACACAGCAGAGACGGTGAGACAGTAGATAGACAGTAGATAGACGGTGACGGCGTGGCTAGTATAATGTTGGACACGCGTAGATTGCGTCTAGCTGCCGTCCGTAAATTCTCGCGCTTCCTTGAATCCTGATCTGATCGGCACCTTGGCATGACGCCAGTCCGCCCAACGCTCCCTGCGCCACACGCTCTTGACGCGAGCGGACTGGATGAGCGCTCCAACATGGCCCACGTGTGGCATTTCCCATCCTGATTCCTCGCATTTGCATCATTCGCATGTGACAGGGGCCTGCCAACTTCTAGACCCTGTGCTTGACATGAGAACGTGTCATCATCCCTTTACGTCGAAGTACTCAGATGTTGAGGTCAATTGGCCCTGAGATAGACATGGTATTGGCCATGATACTGAGGGACAAGAAAATTGAAGGAGCAGAGCACTGAAGATGCGAATGCTATCATTGAGACAACCGCATCCCAGCGTGCAAAACTATATACATGAAGCCTGGTTCCATGATGTCTGCTTCACAATCTCTACAAATATAATCAAGCCTCTCTCATGTTGACTTCATCTATCTCTCTTCTCACACCTTCTCAGCATCCACCTCATCCAACACCCAAACCCTCACCCCCCCGTCATCCCCCGTAGTAAGCACAACCTCCTCCTCCTCACCCCTCCTCCCCTTATCCGCCCTCTTGGCCCAGCAAACATGATTAATCTCAAAGACATCATGTCCGGAAAACAGTTCCGCAACAACCACCCACTCCGTCAATCCTCCTAATCCCTCTACATGCGCACCATCAACATCCATCCCCTCCACTCCATCCTCCGCATTGCCCCTCCACCTCTCCTTATAAACAATGACTTTCCCATCGCTACCCGCACTAACAATCATGCCCGTCCTCCGACTCCAAGAAACCGAGTAGATAGCGCGTTCGTGAACCTGCGGTAGCACCGCATCCTGATACCACTCCTCGTCGATAGCCGCCGAGCGGATGATACTAGGGACGCCCGTCTTATTACTCGCGTTGCCATCCCCTTCTTTCGCTTTCCGGCGCCATATCCGTACCGTGCAGTCGTCTGAGCACGTCGCTAGCCGCGGTCCCGATCGTTCCAACTCCGAGATATGGGATGACTGCTGTTCCGATAGTGTTGTGTCCGATGAATCCTTCCTCCAGCCCCTCCCCGCCATCCCACTCCCCTCAAACTCCGCCCACCAAACCGTCTTCTCATGCCCCTCAATCATACTCACCTGCACCCAATCATCCGCATCCTCCTTGTACAACCTAACCGTATCGTCGTAGCTCGTGCTAACCAGTAAATCTTCCTCGGGGTGCCACGCCACGCTCTTGACATCGCCGTCATGTTCCTGCAACACAGCCACGGTTTCAAAGTTATCGTCTTCGAGCTCCTCCCATATCCACACGCTCTTGTCGCGGGAGCACGTTGCTAGGTATTGCCCGCTGGGACTCCAAGCCAAGCATTTGATTTCGGATTCGTGGCCGTCGAGGATGCAGGAGAATTGGTAGTCGTCTGCGTCGTCGCGTTCGTCTCCATCACTATCCTCACCGCCAGCACCGATTCGTCTACCCGTAAAGTCCTCTTCGCGTCCTCCACCATTTTCTTCCCTCCGCCATATCCCAGCGCTAGAATCGAAACTTCCAGTCGCGAGAACACTCTGTCCCCGTGTACTCGGTTTCCAGGACACAGTCCGTACGCTGCGCTTATGCCCACCTGTTATGGAATGTAGGAGCGTGAAGGAGGTTAGACTGTAGACGCGGACGCTGCGATCGGAGCACGCAGTTGCGACGATAGGGAGAGAGGGATGTGGCGCGGACTGCCAGGTTCGCGAGTTGGAGGGCGGTGTGAGGGTTGCGAGGGGGGTGAGTTTGTGGGTTGGTGTGGTGGTGGGCGAAGACATTGTGGAGGGGGCCGCGAGAGCGGGCTGGTCGCGATGGGTGGAATGTCGATTGCGGCGGTCGATTCGAGGGTGTAATGGGATCGGGAATGGATGTATGCTGTGAGAGTATTTCCACACTGGCTAAATTGTCGGAATGACCTGCAGCAGGAGTTGAGTCAATGTTTTTGGGGTAGTTCGCGCGTGGGGCATAGAAAGTTCAGATGAGCGTCATTCGCCAAGCCTCCCACCATTGCGGGCCCGTCTGCGTTATCGGACCACTCTGGCCTTCACATGTGCATCATCTTGTTCTTGTTCAAGACATCTCCTTATTTCTTCATACATAATTTACATATTACAAGCTTTACACTTTTCTGTCAAAGCCGTGAAGCGGCTCCCAGATCCCAAACGCCATCCCATGAATCGTGAATGTCCCTCGTTGTGTCATCGCATGTCATTATGAAGGGTATTCCAATGCCAACAACACCAACGCCGGAAATGCTGCAAAAGAAAGAATTGCTGGAACGACACCATTCCACTGAGGAAAGAATCTACTTCCGGATGCCGTGGTAACCTGGCGGGCGAATCGCGTGCGGGTCACGGAACGCAGTCGTGATGGACATGAGTCGGTCTGCCAATGTCTGTTGCTCCGTCTCTGCCATGCCAACATTGGCGCGAACACCGAGATCGTGGAGCTCTACATTTGCACCCGCCTTGGTCTCGTCCACATGAATGTTCTGCGTCGAAGTAACCATGATGCCTCCCCATGGATGCGACGAAGGCTCAGCTTGGGAATGCGTGGTGCAGTTGACCAGACCCTTCTCCGAGCACGTATCTGCTTGCTGCCAGCTCAACTCCGTTGAATTTGATCGCTTCGAACGTAAACCGCGAGTCCATTTGCCGCCGCGGCTGCTGGGTGGCATTTTCGTGATGGAGGGTACGCGTCGGAGGCTGCTAAACTCCTTGTGGTTCTTTTGCGCCAGTATCGCGTGGTCGGCGCATCCTGGCTGTGACCTCAGGTACGTTTGGAAGAAGGAGAGTGGAATCGTCTTCAGTGTCAGGCTTTGCAGTGACTGCACGTAAATCTCCTTGATACCGCAGAAAGCGAAAAGGGTGGCCTGGCTGGACTCGGTCTGACCGTGCATCATGTCAATCTGCTGCGATGAAAATACTGAACGATGAAGAGTTTCTTCGGGACAGTCTCGCAGAAGTTCCATGATCCTGTTGCGGAACTTGTCGAGGAAAAGATCGTCCTCCGAGTCGGTCGCGGTCCGCTTGTTGATGCGCACCAAACAGTCGTCTAGACTGCAACCGTTAAAGGTCGTGAGGATGTTCAGCTGCCGACTGTCGAGCTCGTCGCTGCTCAGCTTCACCATCGGGATGCGGCCAGGTGTAGCTCGCGGTACGATGACGTCCAGGCCTCGCATACCGGGTTTGGGCTGCACAAGGAAGGATCCGATGTAGGTGCCTTTCTTGGGAAGGGATAGCTGCCTCTCGCTGAAAGCCTGTAGGCGCCCAACAAGGTTCTCGAGGTCATCGCGCGGGATTTGCAGGCTGCGAGCCAGATGGTCGCTGACCTGCTCGACACTCGCGAATCCGTATCCAAGGTTGTGTAGTCGATGTGCCTCGGTGGTGTCGACCTTCTTTGTAAGTACAAGCATCTGACCTCTTCCGAATAGGATGGGGTTGACCGCTCCAGCTTCTAGGTCCTTTGTCGCTACGTCTGCAGCCACGATGGTCTTGTTACCGTAGTTGCCTGTCCAGATTGCGCGGTTCATCACCGTACCCGTTGTCAAGACCTCCTCATATAGATTTCCAAGATTCTGCAGGCTCGTGTCAAGTGTCTGCGCAATCTCGTGCGCTGTGACGCAGAACAGCTCCCGGAATGTAGCCGAGTAGCTGATATCGTCATCGGCTTCCATAGACGATCGGCTGTTACTTCCGTGGGTAGGCGCTTGGAGGTATCCTGTCGCTTGTAGATGCTCTCGCATCGTGGGGATGAGATCGGAAATGCCAGTCCAGTTGCGCGATACCCTAAAGATCCATTGGAACACAGGATGCGATGTGTTGAATTCGTCGTCAAATGTTCTTTGGTGGAACTGGTGGGTGATTGTCTGACAGGGCATCAGTCCGCTTTGACTGACGAGCAGTCTTCCTTCCGGATCGAATGTGGCAATGGCAAGAACGACCTGTTGAGCTCGGTTCTTTTCCAATCGACGCTGACGCTGCTTGATGAAGCCGAGAAGGAAGCATACAGCACACGCACTCAGGCACTGGTTCTCAGTCAGCTATGTGCTTCGTTCGCAAAGTGGGTGACTTACAAGACAAAGAGAGATGATGAGGTTAGTGTTCCTCTCTTGGCCAGGTCCGTCGTGGTAGCCGCGGATTTCATACCAGGTACCAGCTGCGGCAGTCCAGTGCATTCCGCAGACGGCCAAAGCGAGTACGACGGCCACGATGATTCGTCGCCAGACGTTGTTCATCCAATGCTTGTTCCAGTGGAAGAAGAGACTGAAAGAAATGAGACAAGCGCCCACAGCGATAGACGCGGCCCCAACGACGTGTGGCCAGCTTAGGATGATCCGGTAGTTGGTAGTGCCGTTGTTTCCCAGGTAATGCATTTCTGTGACAGCCGCTCCTCCACAGACACCGCATACGCCCAGTGATGCAAACCGAACGAGAGATCCTTTGCTTCCTTTGTAGAACTTATCCGCCGCCGATAGTCCCAGGAACATGACGACCACCGGTAGGACAGCCGATACAGCAGTGTAAGTCGAACTGTAGTAGAGTTGAATCTCTTCTTCTCCGTCACCGAGCACGATCGCCCTGTTGCCGACGAAATGCATACACCAGATAGCAACCAGTCCGAACGAAACTGCGCAGCCTCCTACTTGTACCCTAAAATGGTGTTAGTGGTTGTCGTACAGCAATGTAAGCTCAGAACATACCACGACCGCCATCCTGCTCCTGAAACTCGCCGATGTAGTAACTCTACAGTCGTGAAAGCACCGATTAGGCTGACGATGTATGAACCCACAATGAGTGCAGGAAGAAAAGATATAGCGGGTCTGCTCCCCAGCGGGTACTTGATCTCGATGTCTGGGTTCAACATTACGAAGCAGTTGTTGATTTAGTGTGTTGAGATGTGTCGTACTCTCGTGAGGCTGATAATGCGCCTTACGTGAGCTTCCTCAGCTGTGAAAGCTGCACTCTGTCAGTTGGTCATGTTTGTTGCATTGATGAACGAGAGAGGTTACTCATCACTTACGTTTACAGAAGAGGAGTGAAGTGAGATGGAGTCAGCAGAGCGGAACCGCACCGGTATAATCGCCTTGGATATGTTTCTTGGATGAAGCTCGTCACAGTCAAGTGGTTTGCATCATACACCGCAGATCGACGCAGGAAGGCGATTTCGGTGTTTCGTTTTGAGGATCCAAGTAAGGAGGTGACCAGCGTCTTGTAAGCTAATGTCTTTTCGGGGTCCAATCGCGCGTATGCGGAGAGATGTGTATATGTAGGTTCTCCTCGCAGCAGTCAAAACTTAGAAGTCGATCGGAGGGGTAGCCGCTGAAAAGAGGGTTCTGCGCGTTTGTACCTGAACTCGCGCCGGTGGGTAGTGTCCCCTTCTAGACGTCCGCTGAAGTGGAGGACATAGTCTGCGCCTGATTAGTCTGGTGCGGGAGGCATGACAGCGACACCCCGTCGCACGAAGTCTCCACACTCGTCTGCTGGGACCGATCACATAGCTCCGCCCTCTCCATGCCGAGATGCCCATGGCGCCAATCCAGTTTTCCACGCCACAGCTCTGGCCCCTTCATGCAAACGACCTTGATACGGCTTGGGCCTATTAGCCTAGGTGTAGTGGCTTCGCGGCGTGGCCTCGAGTAATTTCAAAGTTCACGAATCCCGTTCGGCCTGACCTTCTAGCCACTCGCGCAGCGAACGCGGCCCGCTAGTGATGCATCTGTCCCCAACAGGCCGTGGTCTCCTGCTGTGTTACAAACGTGGCTGATGGATCTCCGAAGGACCGTGCTTTCCCTACGAATACGTGCGAGGATAGAATTCGTGAGCGGGATGTGAATTGCAAGCGACGAACAACCACCGCGGACTGCACGGCCAGAGGCGAGTGTCATGCGGCCTAGAATGGGGCCAGATGTCATCGCGAAGCTAGCGTGCAGACTCAACTCTGGTACCTTGGCCGACTGATCCCGGGTATTAAGACATATGGTACGGGTGGTAATTTGAGTTCATTCAGAACGCCAACACGGCAACGAGGGCGTCTCCGCGGGGAGGAAGCTGACGCTGATGAAGCGTGATTTGGCCAGGATGGGCATGTCGCACACGCTCTGGGCATGTTCCGCATATCCAGAGCATCGGTACAACAACCATTGATTGACTGAAACATTGTCGGTCTCCACCATGATGTAAGGTGATGGATCTTCGCAAGGCACCTTCTCGACTCGAAGCGCCCTGTCATTCCAATGGTTCTGCGCAAGCGACGAATGCCGCGCTTCAAGGCCTCGATTGTAGGGACTGCCGTGCCGTGTATATCAAAGAGGACTATACCATTAGCATGACAACAGCCAGCCATGTTCAAACCCAGGAGGCGGTTGCGAAATGCAAAGCTTTCAACCCGATGGCCCGTTCGAGTGGTAGACTCGGAAGAGCCGAGTTGACATGTGTCGCCATGCTCGCAAACCTGCCGTTGGTACGACGGCACATAACAGTAGTGAGGTGGAGACAGAGCGTGCTTTCCTCCGATCGCAGATTCTCAGGACGTGGCACGGCCTGTGCCCGATAGCCGAAATTGATCACCTCCCGTGCAGCTGGTGGGGCGCGAATCACGTTCAGAGAAGAGGTCGACGTTGGAGAGCGTACAACAGCTGCAGAACAATGTCATGCCGTCTCGCAGCTCTCGCAGGCATGTTACACGAAGAGCCGCTGACCTCCGACATACAGCAGCCGCTTTCGCTTTGCCGGCTGCTGAGTATGTGGTAACTTTCGTGAGTGTTTGCATTCCGAAACAAAACTTGGTTCGCTTAGTGCAACCTCGGCAGCGGAGGACGCGAATCATTGGACATCGGCGACGTTGAGTGACAGGAAAGTTTGGGCGGACCTGTTTACGCCACGCGGTTCACTCCGGAAATACGAACAAGACCAGTCTGTCTGGTGCAGAAGGGGTTCTGGTAGTCGAAGTTTCTTTGAGTCCGCGCCACGGCAGTTGGATCGGAGTTGAGCAATCGTTCTGTGGAGGCGCACGCCGTCAGGGACCAACTCGAGATGTACAGGTCCATTTCCTGTTGAGTGCAGGACCTGCAGGATGATGTGCAGCTTTAGCCACCAGCCAAGCAATCCTAGAGTGCAGGAGGACTCCGGAGTAAGGAAGGCCGTCTATGTACACGATTCATGCTTCGTGTTGCGAGGTTGTGGCGGTTTCTTCGAAGGGCGTTCCTGGAAGCCGTGATCTACCTACACGTGCATCACCCCATTGCTGACTCGATGGATGGTCGACGATAGGCCCATGGGGTGATTGTTCCCAAAGTCGACCCATATGCTATTGTAGAACCGGTGGCAGAATGCAGGAACGCAGGGTAGTTCCGTGAGGCTCAATAACAGAGCCGACTATGAAAAGCCACATTTAGAGTAACCGGATATAAATATCTTCGGAGCCATACCAACGACCACGTGATGCTGCCCTTCCTCAATGAAACGGGTGTTAGCTCGCTTCGGCCGAAAATCTATACAGCCGAAACTCTATCCTGTAACAACAATGCTAGTGAGCTGAAGTCCAAGTGCGACCCCTTTGTGTCTAAGAGACTAGCAGCAGATTCTCGGTATGATCAACGTCACCTTCAGCTGACATTTGATGTAAAAGTTCTTGCTCGGCGTTCGGCTGCTGTTGCGACGAAGGTTGTAAAGTCTGAGATGACGAGGCACCCGACTGCGGAACATACATGTCAGGTGTAAAGAGTGGATATGTAGCTGGGCTGCCTGGCGTATGAAGCTGTTCATTTGTTGGACACGCTGTAGTCGATGTTGCATTTGGAGAATGCGAGTCGAGGAGCAGGTCGTCATCATCGCGAACATCGAAGAGCAAGTCTGGGCTGTCAAGAGATCGCGCTTGTTGTTGGGTCGCTTGGGGACCCGCTGTCAATGCCGACTCATCCTCGAAACACTCGTGCAGGCCGTCAGCCTGGAATGATGTAGTGGGCTGAGTATGCTGCCAGGCTTGTTCCTCATCCGCGAGCATGTCGTCAGAGTCTGGCTGGGCTTGTTGAACAATAGGCGCCACACACGGTTTGATCGGGGCCATGGGTTTATCCATGAGACTTCTTTGGGACTGTACCCATAGATGGCTTGCGATGGCTGACTCGGCTTCAGCGGCCTCATAGTCAGCGTCAGGTAGTGTTGAATCTAAGCGACTTGACAAGGCTTGGTGCGCAACCATCTTCAAGTCCTTTATCTTGTCTCTTAACGAGATGGATGCTGCCTTTACGCTGCCGATTCGGCGTATGGAACAAGCAATGGTAGGTAGGAGATGAGCTCTTTGGGACAATGCCTGCTTACGAGTTAGCACTGCACACAGGATGAGAAACATCTTTCTCTCACGACAAGATATCCGGTCTTCCATATCGCAGGAACGACATCGGCCAACCCTAGGCGGAAAGTGCTCGCTTTGGCCTTCAGTCCCAGCGGGGCCTTGCTGAGAGTACCAGAAATCGACAAACGCAACGCTCCATCGACCATGCTGGCAATCTCTATCTGTTCTGGTAATTTGGGACTCGTGTGGGACTTTCGCCGCCCCGCAGAATCGTTTGTCGGTCGATTGCGCCTTCGTTTCGATATTTCGGCCTGTTCAAGTGATGCTGATTGAGTCGATACCACACCCTCTGTAGCTGGTCGTTTTCGTTTCCTGTGCGCAGAAGCCCTCGGAGCAGTTGACGTGCGGTTAATGTGTCCAGCAGGCGATAAGTCCTGGAGTTCAATCTCGTACAGAAGTGCATCAGAGTCCTCTTCTTCTAGAGTCGCTACCTTTCGCTCACCCGGGGATGAAGTCGTTCGTTTCACTGCGGGCCTCCTACGCGGGCTTGCTTCCAGAATGTCCATGCAAATGCGTATGGACAGGAGTGAGACTGACGCGATTCCCTTGGGCGGTTGAATTTCTACCGCTGGAACATCCGAGAAGAGTCGGTGACGCTTCTTTCCTTCTTGCATGCTCGTGACTGAGGAGTGGTTGATGTCCAGACGTATTGTCCCGGGGTCCATTGCGATATCTGTTCGATGCGTTGGCGTCAACGTCAACTGATCCCAGACCTACACTTTGTCAATATCATCCCAAAACAGGAGCAATTATACTCACCGGCGCACCAAGAACGGCATTTGCGAGGTCTTGCAGCTGCTTGTTAGGCAAGTGCTCATCGCGTAGACTGAGCGTCATGTCAATGTGCATGTCATGTCCACGGCTCACCCATACAGCACCAGATGTCAACGCGTCTAGATATTCGGCTGATGTTACTTGCTGTAGGTAAGTTGCATCCTGTTTTGGTGAGATGGTGATCAATGTTGTGAGCCAAAGCTCGTGATCAGTAGCAGGCGAGCTGAGCACTGCGCGCCCGAGCTCGATTGATCTCGACATTATCGTCCAACCAGACTCCGGTCTGTGGAGGAGGCGAAAGCAGCGACATGGGCATTGCAGAGATTGGTGGAGCGACGGGGTCTGAGATTGTGATGTATCGTTATCGGTGCCAAGAGATGGGTTCGGCAAGCACCCTGAGGGTTGTTGCTTCCTCGCGGGCTCGCGAGTCCTGCAACCTCCACCTCGCGTCGCAACATGAGGAGCCTCACCACCAACGCGCTTCGGCGCGTCAGTCAAGCTGCATTGCCCCAAAACACCATTTGCAGGTCTCCAGTAGCAGTCGCGGGCTCAATTGGTCGAAGACATCTTCATTGCAGCCCCTCGCGACGCACCGATGGCGTATTTCGAGAGCTCACGTCGATGCGCGTGCGCACCCCATGGATAGAAGCCTTGCGCCAACAGCAGTCAGAGGGGAAACAACCTACGGAGCCTTCAGGAAAGCCCGAAGTACCCAAAGATCGCAAGCTGACAGGGAAACGTATGAGCGAGAGCTACCATTCGGTTGTACTCCCGCTGGCTCAGGACCCATGGATCCTCGACACATATCTTAACGCCTCAGGGCATATACGGCTCGGAACCATCTTCATGGATCTCGATGCTCTCTCTGGCATCATTGCGTAAGCGTTCAACAGCTACGCGTAGTAGCTACCTGGTCTGAATGCTGCAACAGGTACAAGCATACCGGAGACGACGTGACTACTGTTACGGCTAGCTGCGACCGCATTACCATTCACTCCCCACTGACCGAGATATGCGATCTAGAGCTGTCTGGCCGCGTGACCTATGCGACTGGCCGAAGCAGTCTGGAAATCACGATGCAGGTTGCCAAAGCGCCTAAGGAAGGCGAACAGGCCCAAGACGAGGATGTCCTGATCAACTGCACCTTCACCATGGTCTCACTAGATCCAGGCACCAAGAAGTAAAGATCAATATAGTGGGTAAGGATTCTGGCAGCTAACTGGTCCGCAGGCCCGTAAACGTCAATCCCCTAATCGTCGAGACGCCCGAAGAGAAACGCCTGTATGCTCTCGGTGAGCGTAACTCGAAAGTGCGAAAGGAGCGCCGAGATACCTCTTTGCTCAAGCATACGCCGAACGACCTCGAAAGCGACCTCATACACGCCTTCTGGCAAAAGCAGTTGCAGTATCATGGTCAGTCCTATCGCTACCACTACTTATCCCCCAACTAACAATCGCAGACCCCTACGATGACCTACGCAAACCCGATAACGTTGTTTTTATGGATGCGACACGTCTCCAGACCGCCACAATCATGCAACCGCAATACCGCAATCGCCATCACTTCATGATCTTCGGTGGCTTCCTCCTCAAGCAGACCTTCGAACTCGCTTTCACCGCCGCCGCAGCCTTCGCACACGCGCGCCCGACCTTCGTCTCCCTCGATCCTTCCACCTTCCAAAACCCAGTGCCTGTAGGCAGCATACTATACCTCACGGCTACAGTCGTATACACAGACCCGCCGCTGATCGGCGCGCCGGACGAAAAGGTCGACGATCAAGCCGAATATACACGAGTGCAGATTAGGATTGACTCAAAGGTGCGGGATGTGGAGCATGGCCACAGCAAGCCGACAGGGCAGTTCAACTACACGTTCACGGTACCGAAGAACATCAGGGTCATGCCAAGGACCTACCAGGAATTCATGATGTACATCGATGCAAGGAGGCGAGCTGAGCAGGTCCAGCGGACACTGGAAGAAGGATACGGTGTCAGCCCGAAGACGGCAGAGGATAGTCTGACAGAGTGAGGACTGGACGTCACGTTACAGGCAGGAACAAGGCAGATTGAAGTCTGGGTCATTGCTATACAGCGTGCGCTCAGCAGTATGTCCTGTAATTCAGCTTATACAAACAGTATCCAACAAGTTGACCAAAGTCTCCCATAATCCCGAACGCCTATCCCAAGAAACCCACATCGAACAAGGCCTAGGAGCCGGTGACCGCGCCTGCGTGCGCCGATAAGCCAAATCATATAATGAAAAGGTATAGCGCGTCTAACACAGGTCGAAAACGTGAAAAGGAAAGTACCGCGTGGGATTGATGCTGCATGCAGCATGCACGAGGCTGACGGTACAGGACGTGCATCAACAAGGCGGTGAGCCTCATCCAACCAATAACTGCAAACGCGCACGCGTGCCATCACAACGCTATGTGAAGTCAAGACCGCAACGTGTAAATCGCCCTGCAGGACAAGTCAGCTCCCTGCCATGTGCCATCGGACGTGGAATCCGGCTTCGTGCATTCACTCCACTCTACACATTCACTCACCCTGCATTATCATACTCGCTTGTCTTCCCCGTCAGCCGAAAGGAAACGTGAAGTCCACCCTTGGGCCTCCCACTCTATAATTCATCCAACTCAAACTCCAACGCCACGTCTTCTGAACAATCAGTGCAGTAGTAATTCGAGAAGCCGCCGCATTCGATCTTCATCTTGGAACACATGTCGATGGACCAGGCGTCGTAGGAGTAGCCGGAGAGGAGGCGCGAGGAACAGACTTCGATGCTGTTGGCCCTGGGAGAGTGTTAGATTGGGTTTGGGGGAAAGGGAAGGCAAGAGCGTACCAGATGTAGTAATCGTGGTTACAGTAATACCACGAGTATGTGTATGAGCACATCTTGAATCTAACACTAGATTGTTCGGGAGAATCGGTTGGATAGGTGCTTGTGCTTGGGTATGCCAGCCGGCGGAACAATGGCTGTCTGGATAGTGTTGTTATGTGTAACGATGCTATACATATACACGTTAGCTGACCGCTTCTTCCCCTGTAGATCTCCCTTGATGTATGTATGTGTTCGTGGGTTGTGCTTCCGCGGAACATGGAGTGTGGATTCTAGACCCTGCATTGTAGTCGTGGCTCCAACGGAGCTGTATGCAAGATCTATTGTTTACTTGGTACTCACCTTTAGGTGTGTTACTCCCGGAAAAGAAACCTCAATTGTAAGTCGGAGAGGTATGCTCGTGCCTTCTCGATATGTTTTACTTCAAGTTTACTTTGAGATTGTTGCAAATAGATTCAGTTCAAATCCCGGGATATCACCGCGTCTTTATGCTCATCACTTCTGACTCCTACCAGGAGCTTGGGCCGACGGCTCATTGCAGATACGCCGATATGCTTCATGGCAGTCCCCCGGATTAGCTGATAAGACGAGGCGGTGCTTTCCAACCAATCCAACCAACCACACGTTCGTGTCATCCGAGATGGGAAGCCGAGCCGGGGAATAGATCCATGGCCCATGCTCGAGGTTCGGCTATTCTGAGGTCGCGTGGAGAAGGCGGTGGAGGTTCAAGCATGTCAGATCGATTTGGTCTTCAGCTCCTGGCTTTCTTCCAGCGTCGACGTAGGGGGTTGGAGTTGGTTTCTGTTACCTAGTGTATGATCAAATGTGTTCTTTGACAAGTCTAGTACTGCATTCTGACGATAGCGAGCGCGAAGGTGTGTCAAGAGACCCCAGACTTTCCTTCTCGCCGACGACCGGTTGGACCCTGCGTCTGCGCTCGGGACCTGCATGCAGGGACCTCAGTCTAGCCGGATCGGTCAGCTTCACTTCTGATTGGACAAGGCAGACCGGAACGAGCAGCTGTAACGGCCTCCGGCCTCGAGATAACGATAGTAAAGCTGTTGAAGATGGATTGCATGACTGTCATGTAGCTTTTCGAAAGGCTGCTGAGTGAGAAGGGCGCGATTGTAATGTCTCTGATGATCACGTGCCAAGATGTGTGACCAAGACGGCAACAAAGACGACTGAGGATCATACCTAGATACAAGCCGAACTTCTTCACAGAGACTTTCACGCGATCTTCATCTCCTCCCGCATGTTTGATATTCGCAAAATTCTATCCAGATCGTTTCTCGTTGCGGCATCGATCAAAGGCCTCTTGTTTCGGTGAAGTCGGCGGTCTTATCGGCTAGCGTGCGATAACCGACAATGCCTGGGGTGTCGGCATCGCGCAGTCTTCCAGCTTCCAAGGTTCTTCAGCATCGTGAAATGAAGTCAGCCTTGAAGATATCCAAGGCGGCGATACGATGCCGACACTGACCGTGTCACCCGTTACTCATCACGTGCCGAACCTGCCCCAACGCGCCCTCGATCTCGGTCTCGGTCCTCCCTTCCCAAAACCCGCCGGTCTCGCCAAGCAACATCCAGGAAATCGCCCCGTCTTTCTAGTCGCAGACAAGACGGGGCATCGCATCGTCATCAAATCCGGCGCCCCGATGGCTGTCGGGCCTGTCGCACCGCAATGCCGAAGGGTTTCGATGGTTTTCGACGTGTATTGCCTGTCTGGGCAATGTTGAGCTCTTGGTCTGACGGTGGTGTCGCATGTCGGGCGGCCGACCCCGAAATTTCACGGGCGTCGGCGGTGTTTGGAGGGCCACCGTCGGCCGACGGGCATGCGATGTCTTCGTCCTACTCCTATGTACAGTGCTCCATCATGTCCCGGGACTTTGACACTGCCAGCTCCGACCTTCTTTGCATCTAGTCACGTCGCCTCATCGTTCCTGCCGCGGTCGGTCTTCTGTCCAGCTAATGTTACACCAGAGACCCAAATGATCGCTGAAATGCGCATTTGACCCCTGTTCTGCTACGTCGGCCGACGTCTCTGCGCCGTAGGATTCCATTTCGCTCGTTTGCAGGATGCGCATGGCTGAAGGCCTAAGGTTGAGCAGAGCAACTTTGTCCAACCGGTTCGGCGGGAAAGACTGTTCACCGTACACGCCCCAAGTATGGCCTGAATCATTCGGATGAAGCTCTGCCCACGCATCCGCAAGACCGTTGTTACTGACAAGGTCGTCGTCTTCTGGAAGAATGCCATTGAAGTCGCCGGCGACGATCCCGCGGCCAGCAGCGCTGAGGTACGACGCGCAAATGGAGACCTGACGCGGCCTCATCGACGGATTGATTGGCAACGAATCCAGGTGGACGTTAATGAGTCGAATGCGAGTGGACACTCGACCGGAAGTGTGCTTGCTTGAAGAGTTGAAGATCAGATCGCAGCATAGCGCGTCTCGTCCAAAACGACTCGGTAATGCGACCCTCCAGACGGCGCCTAGCTGGATACTATCGGTGGCTACCCAAAACTTGGACACCAGCGTGATGCTGATGAACTTTTGGGTTCCGTACGCGGACGCATCGACATCGCTTATGTACCAGTTTTGCTGTAACCAGGAATCTTCAAGCAGGGCTGTAAGACCTTCTCTTGATACCTCTTGCAGGAAAACAGCGTCTGCAGCGCCTGTAGTCTCGATGGCGCGCAGTAGTGCGGACATGCGAGACTTTGGTAGCGGTGCATCTGCGTTCACATTCCAACTCACAAGGCGGATCGAACCCACCCATTGGTGTTTGCCGGGTGTAGAAGTCTTGTCGCTGGTGAAGGGCATCCACTGGTCTTGGGCAAAGCCGTGCCATTTCTGGAAGCTAGGTGTTGCGGCAGCTGCTGGTAAAGGTGTTTGTTGCCACCATGATTGGAGGCGGGTGCGTATTTGCGATAGCATGGTGAGGTTGTATGTGTTGTTATTGCGGCAGGGAGTGAAGCGCAGAAGGATGGCTTTTTGGTCGTTTGTATAGTGGCGGGGTAAGGTGAAGTCGTGGTAGGCGTCGAAGTAGTAAAGAGAAAATCGAGTCGGTGATCTACGAGTTATGCGCGCGAAATTTGGAGAAGCTGTTGCAACGTATTGGTGTTGGTCGTTATGAGTTAGCGTTGACGCTGTACCAAGGTTGACTCTTCAGTGAGAAGGCAACCGCTTACACATCCATGGTTGCGTTGCTCTTAATCGCGAAATGCCAGGGGGTACGCCCTCATTCTAATTAAGTTACAAGGTGTGTAGTCGGCTGCTCTGGGGATGTGAAGATGGATACGGCTGACATCTTATAGGCGTGGACCAGGCAGCCAAGAACGTCTCACACATCATGAATTGTACCTAGGTAGTATCTAAGACTCTTTGCTCATCCATCTCGTCGTTTTGAAATGATGCCTACATGCTCCGTCTCTCCAGCACTTAGGTTAGCATCGCGCCTTACACGTGAATCTGTCTCGGACAGACTGCGCAATGCTCTATCGTGATGCATGTGTCGGAGACGATGATGTGCTAGCGAGAAAGTGTTCTTCGCTACTTGTAAGCTCGTAGATGCGAAGCCGATGTAATGGGAGTTGGTTCTCCTTTAAAGGTCGTCTACAAATGTTCTCTGTCTGTGTCTTTTCATTATGTAGCTTTTCGGTGTAGTGGAATACATTGGTACACATGTAACTACCTGAAACTGATCTGAGAAAGCTATTTTGGCATGAAGTCTTCGTCGGAGTAATGATATACAGGGACTCCAGAAGCCGGCGATAACTCGAGAGAGCAGTTCTTGCAAGCGAGCTGAATGTTGCGTTGAACGTTTTTGTACCCATCTCTGGACCAATCCAAACCTTGATAACTTGTTCCACATTTGTGTCTGAGTAACGCTTTGCGGAACCACGCCAGATGTTCATGGACTCTGTTCAAACGAGGCATTGTCAATGTAGGCTTGATTGCAGCGTACAGATCCCATTGAGGATCTGACGCAATCCAGATTAGAATCTTATTGTCGACAGATCCCGTTCCTGTATGGAACATGTGTTTTCTATCTTCCCTTTTGCAGTCCCAGAGTACCCTTATCATCTGCACAAGATGCTTGATCACCCATGTAGCGTCGACTTCTTCAGATGCTGGATTCGTGATGTAGGCGCATATTCCGGTGGAAATTGCTGCTGC
Source organism: Alternaria ventricosa (assembly GCF_023758065.1). NCBI lineage: Eukaryota > Fungi > Ascomycota > Dothideomycetes > Pleosporales > Pleosporaceae > Alternaria > Alternaria ventricosa. The sequence continues at coordinate 399,581 of NW_026055695.1, read as the reverse complement.
ATTCTTGATCGCCGCTGCGTTGATGAAAACACAGTTTTGGGTAGGATCTGAGACACAATAGGGCTTCAACATAAGCGAATGGATGGCCTTGGTATCTCGAAAACACGGTGCGTAAGCTTTGTCATACTCCGCTCGTGGGTTCTCGCAAGTGCTCTTGATGAAATGATCTAGGCTTCGAGCCCACGGCGTGATCTCGCTGTAGCTGTGAAAGCTAAGGACGATCTCACCTGTATATTCAGATGCAGTGGCGCAAAGTACGTTGGTATGACCGCTGGCATAACGCAGAAAGTAGCTTTCGGGGCTCGATACCCAGGCTTCGCGCAGCTTGATCTCGAGTTCTTCGGCGGTAACGACTAGCTGCTCTCGTCTCGCGTACTGGAAGAAGGAAATAGTATTTGCGACAGACTCGGTAAGCGCAATATACGTCAATTCGCGTATAGGCGCGCCGTCACTGTCCTTGCGGTATTGGACATAGAGCGAGATCCAGATTCTCTGCTCCAAAGGGTCCTGCACGTCATCGATCTCTTGAGTCTCTGTCCAAGCCTTCTCGATGATTTTAATGCCCTGGGCGTTTGGTAAGAGAAACCAACAGCGAGCCATACGAGCCGTTTTCAATCTATCCCAGCCCCTATACGCAGCGTCCCATCCTGTGATATACAGTCCTCGTACTCGTGACTTGTACTTGTCGCCTTCCCAGACCTTGATATCGACATGCTTTCCGGTGCTCTCAAAGACAGGCTTGAGGAAAGGCACAACGGTGAATTTCGATGCATCAAAAGCTGGTTTTGCAGGCATCTCAGCCGTTCCAGCTCTGCTGATAGCAGCGAAAGGTCCATCGCCAACCCGAGAGTTTGCATAACCAGTCCTTGAGAGGATATCGGGGTCAGCGGTGACTGTGTAGGAAGACTGCTGCCCTTTATCTACTACAGACTTCAGTTGTCGAATGATGTTGGGCCGGTAGATATCACGCGCCCAATCAACGATGTAGTCCATGATGAGAACCAATTGGAGTGCTGCATCGTGGCGGGTTATACTCCCCTCCCATAGGAGGATGACTTTCTGCCAAGACATTAGTAAACCATTGGAAAGGTCATGTATCAACTTACGTAACAGGGTAGACTGTCTGGACTGGACTTCGTGACGTAACATCCATATACCCTCCACTGCTCACCAATGTGCGCAAGAAACCAAGATAGTGGGCCTCCTGGCACCTTCATCTTGTTGTCCTGGTCATCTTGGAGTTGGAGCTGTAGGTACAGATGATTTCGTATCGGTATTGCCGTTTGCGTCTCGATGTCTTTCCAATTGCCATCGCCTTTGAGGCTTTTGGCTTCCATCGCTAGGAAAGGGTATATACAGGGTTGGTCACCACCGTCTGGATTGCAGCTCATAGTCAGTCTCTTAGACAGATATTTGAGCGCAGTGTTCTCTTCCAAGTGGGTAATGTGTAGTTGCTGCAAACTCTCCGCCATGGCTTCGGTAGTTCTTAGTCCGTAGATTCGATCAGGCTTCTTCTCAATTCGATGGCGATTCTCTGGGTCGTTCTGGATGAAGCTTCGCTCGCCAATACGATAAGTGAAGATATCGGTCAGTCCTGTACTAAGACTAGGCAGATGATTAGCTGTGATTCGTTTGCTTGGTGAACTTATCAACTCACATGCTATGCTGTTTTGCCAATGGCTCACACGAGCATCCTGAACGACGTTTCTGACGCTCTACGAGGGACATCGTTCGACTATTGCTATCTTTCGGATCCACCTGGATGCAGGATTCCCACAGACGTCTTCGACAGCCCTGGCTACTCCTGATCAGCATGCGAGAAATGATGTAGATCAAGCGTGGCATGTATCATACCATCCAACTTCGATCTTAAAACGCTCAAAGACGTAAGGCTCAAGTTCCATTCTCCAGCCATCCTCGTTCTGGTAATCATCTCTCGATCGAACAGCCCAGTAGATCATCTGCTTAGCCCGCTTCTTGTTCTCGAGCTCCCATGGCTTGTCGATGGCGTCGGGTCGAGGTTGTATCGCATACGACTCGTAGCTCATCTTGCCCAGTTGCTGAATATGCTTGAACTTTATCTGATGTTCTTCGGGGACATCTCCTGGATGCGGTGGGTAGAATTCCGGATAGAACTTGATGCGGAACTCCTTGGCTTTTGCCTCGTCATCAGCAGCTTTCTGGGTAGCTGTGCGTTTGTCTGGAACAGCGTCCGCTGTCGCCTCATCATCAGCAGCTTTCTGGCAAGCTGTTCGTTTGTCGGAAACAGCATCCGCTGTCTTCTCCCCTTTCCGTTTCTTTGGCGCCGGATCCGCATGTGTAGCTGAAGCTCCACCTCGTTTTCTCTTACTTCCAGTACTAGCAACAGTCTTCGAGGCTTGCGCGTTGCCCCTGGTTCTCAGCGTCGGAGCCATGAGTGCTGATACGGAAAAAGTAATGAGATCTGGTGTAGTCGGTCTGAGTCTTGTAGGTAAGCTATGGCAACTTTGCTCCTCGACAACAAATTGCGACAAAATGTGGTGCGGCTGGCGCTGGGAAGTTACGACCAGATCAGCCGGCCGGGGTTGCGTTATAGGTGCCTTGACTCTTGGGGCCAAAAGGCCCAGCAGCAATCCTTCGCGCAGGCAGCATGTTTCGATGCAAGACCTTGAAACTGTCTGCTAACTACATTCCGCCCCATCTTCTTACCCGAATCTCGCTTCCCCCACACTAGCGCGGATGCGACGGGAGTTGGTGGCCTGAGCGTGCGTCAGGGGGATTCGCGCATCGACGTTCTGGTCCATGGATCACTTCCTACGCTTCTTACGTTGCGCGTCCGCCATGATGTGCGACTGCTACGCATTCGTTGTTGGTGTTGTTTCCCCACGCGCTCCATCTTGCTGCGGGTCCCCTGTCACCGCCCCGAGCTCGTGCGTCATAGATATGACATCCTTCATCCTGCGTCTACTACGATTTCGACACTAAATGAAGGCAACGCCTATAGTGGGCATTGCGTGCGAAAGGCATCGCACCTCGACATTTCCTATGAGCTACCTAGATACTCTCGCGCTTTCACAACAAACATTAAAGTGACACAGCTTGAAGCCATTGTTACTTGGTGTACGCGCGGACAATGTAACCGTCGTCACCATGTACCTGCTAGGCGGCACCTTGACAACCTGTACGCAGGTGTAAGGGTCCGCTTATCTCTTGCTCCATAATCCGATGCGTTCCAGGGCATGCCATTCCCTTCATCATCCAAGCCACTGGTCGAGCAGACGGTCGATGGAAAATTCCATGGGGAAGTATCCGATAGCATCGGTGGGCAGGAAGTCGATCCAGTCACTTAAGGGGCCACGAGGATCGATCATGCTCACGGCTTTGACGAATTCCCAGGACTCTGGATACCAGCCTGCTGCCTCCCAGTCGATGATAGCCGACACTCGAACGACCTCATGTTCAGCGTGCATCACCTCACCCTGCACTGGAATAGCCTGGCTATCCTCCAGAGTCACCATGATATTTCGGGGGTGCAAGTCACCATGAGTCATTACAATGCGATGGTCGTCCTTCATAGAGCTTCGAAGCATTTTAACCCATGGCGTTACTGTTTTCTTGGGGTGTTGAAAAAGGAAGTCGTTGAACTCCGCTTCGGTGCGTAGAGGCGCGGAGCTTATGCGTTGAGTTCTCCTTACGTCTTTGCATGACCCCGACGTAAAACTTCCTAGACGTACACCGGATCCAGAGTCCTCAGCGGTAGGAGTGCGAAGGTGCCGGAACAAAGAGTTCAGCTGCTCCTGTACGGATGTCTTCTGCGTAGCGGAGAGATCTGGCCAGACGCTTTCAAGTGTAGTGCCTGTTGCTCGGGACATGAACAGATGAGTCCTTTGGTCACTACGTAAAACGCCTAGGCAGTGGGGAATCGGGAGCTCCGGCACATGTGTGGCAACGTATTGTGTATTATCAATGTGATCAGGATCAAGAGACTGGGCGACTTTGACTACATGGCTCGGCCCGAGTTCAATGACAAAGGTGTCGTGGAACTGAAAAAGGATCTCTCGGCCGCGTATTAACTGGTTGAATGCTGCCGCCATTTCTTTAGGTATATGGCTGAATACTTCGTCGCACTCGGCTGTTGCATGTAACAGACCCAGAACCGATCCGCTCAAAGAGTGACTGACTTTCACAGAGCCATCCACTGGCAAGTCCAGTAGCCCAGTCGCAACGGAAGGCTGCGGATCTTTGTTGTGCGTCTCATCAATTGGGGATGAGTTAAACGCTACAGCGAGCTCATCGACCAGACGAGGATACGCTGTTGCCTCTCGCTTCAAGACTTCAGAGATATCTGCAGCAGAGTCGCGGCTCACCATTGAAGTCAATTGGCTAAGCGTGGCTTCATTGGCTAGACTGCGCGCCTCTCGAACAGCGACAGGGGTGGCGGTAAGCGTTGGATCGTCTGAATCCGCTGCGTGTGGCATGTTGAGCGTCCTGAAGTCGTAGATAGTGACCTCGGGAGTTGTAACTTTTCCTTGCGGAGGTGCCCAGGTGGAGGTTCATGGAGAGCCGGGCGTGTCACGAGGTCCACGGGTAAGCTGAGGGGCGCCAAGCTACTAGTGTTTCCCCCACACTAGCGCGGATGCGCGGATGCTGGTGGCCAGAGCGTGCATCAGGGGAATCAGGCACCGACATGTTAGTCCACGGGTCACTCTACTTCTAACACACATCCTCTATCTTTGCTGCAGGTCTAGGCGATGCCATGGTTTACTTGTGCTGCGTTGGCCAGCTGAAATCCATCGCAAAACCGTCACGCAGACCGAGAAGCATCCGAGCATCCGCACACGGCTTCGCTCGCGTGTACATGGACGACCATCAACAACGCCATTATATGTGATCAGATCGCCAGTACTTCCACATACGACCATAGGATCATGAAAATTAGGCTTCCCGTCCGCTCAGCCATATACAAGCATGATACCGGCGGATTAGTAGTTAGGTGGGTGACCACTAGCGAATCCCCGCTGTTGTATGTTTTTGATCTTCTTTTTGCCCATGCAAAATTCATACCCGCCGTCTGCCTCGTGCGAAACCCACGCAGATCACGCAAGAAGATGGCGCGCTTCACTGTTGTGCACTTATTTTTGCTCACAGACCAGAGATGTAGCTAGCTGCAGCTTCATAGGACGTGTTAATCGCTTGCGCAACGAAAGGACTGAACAATAAAGCCAAGAAGTGGACGTGCGCGTGACAAACGCTACGGCAGCGAAGCCGATACACTGGACTATTGTGGCAAACGAGATTCGACGAAGTAAAGCTTCTTACACGAAGAGGTGCGGTTCGCCCGCCTTGAATCGCCAGTTCGAATGGTAGTCCTCATAGATCCCAACCATCTGCGGCTTCCAGTCGAGAGTCTTGTAAACGCGAACAGCCTTAGACCTCGCACTGGAACCGTAACCAATCTTACTAATTGGATCAATCTTCATCGCCTCCTCCGCGCTGAGGTAGTCGACATCAGGCGTATCCAGCAGCCCTCTATCGAAAGCTGTTTTGCTAACAGCTTGCGCGAATTCGCCCCAGACCATCTCGCCGCTTTCCACAAAGTAGTACGACTGCACCCCTCCCCATGTTGCTGCGCCACCGCCCTGTGCGGCTGCTTCCGTAGCCTTGACGAAGAAGTTCGCTAGATCGGTAATGTGTAATGTGTTTACGATTGCGTTGCCGTCACCGACCGCGAAGCCCTTTTTGCGGTCCAGGATGGAATTGACGTATTGCCGTGCTACGCTGCGCTCCTGCGTGTCCTGGGCATGGCTCATGCCGTATATGATCGGTGGGCAGACGATCATGGTCTTGATGTGCGGCGTTTCGCGGTCGAGTGCTACGATCATGGTGTCGATGTTCATGTGTGGCGCTTCGGGAGGGAGCGTGAGGAGGTCGCTCGCATTGTCCCAGTCGTCGTAGATCTTGGTGGTAGCCTGGCCGTAGGTTCCGCTTCTGGCGACTTCACCGGTGAGTATACCGCAGCCTGAGGTGTGGATTAGGTAGCAGGTGGACTTGTTCTTCTTCATGCCGTCGAAGATGGACTTGTTCAGCGGCTCGTGGTCACTGCTGCCCCAGTTGATGACTATGTCTGCGGCAGCTGCCGCGGAGGAGATGACATCGTGGCTGTCAAAGTCTCCAATCACGAAACGTGTTCCTTGGGGCAGGAATTTCTTCACACTCTCTTCTTTGGCCTTATTGCGGATGAGCACCGTCCACTCGTATTCGGGGTGCGCAGCTGCGATCGCATGGGCACTTGCATTGCCGACCCATCCAGTGATCCCGACGCTGTAGAGTGAACGCGAAGATTAGCGAGTGTATCTTAAAAAAGCTTGAGTGAAGCTTACGCAAATATCCTGACCATGTTGATAGTTGTTCTGGAAGTGTAATAGAGTTGAGTAGCAGCCTAGTCGGTGGTCAACCTTCAATGTTCTTGAGTAGCAGACGACAGAACTTCATCCTACTTATTGCTTGTCGTTCCTCTACGGGATCATGATCTCGTCCGGACAAAATCATTGTCATTCGTCCGGAAACGCACGCATGACGTACTGTTGATTTCCAATCACTTCCTTCTCGCATGCCGAACTATCTGATTTGCACTACGCACATGCTGACTGCATATCATCACATTGTCGCCCATGGCACTGTCGCGCTCTCTAAGGCCGACACCGTTGCAATTCGTCCGAAATATGAACGAGTGATGCGATCGCCGCGATGCTTGCATCTTTGCCTTACTCCTGGGGATGTGTTAGCATGCTCATAGCGCCAGGCTGGCTGGCCCGCCTCTACGCATGTGGTGCCGCTTACCCGACCAGGGTCTTGATTACAAATGCGAGAGAGTGATGCGGGCGTAGAGGCGAAGTAGAGATGCATTCTTGTCTATCGATCGACCGTGATCAACCAAGGATGATCTTCGTCAGCGGAGTACAATTTGCATCCCATATCGCCTTCGGTACGCGTCCTGCTGCACGCCGGTATGCTACTCCTTCCTCACGTTCAACCCATAGCACGTTGTAGAAGTGGTACTCCCGTCCATCTGGGCCTTCTTCACCATACAACTCCATCTCTTTCTTGACTTCTAGTGGTTGATTAGCTCGGCATCGCTTGGGATAGAAGCAGACTCGTTGTACTGACCCAGATATTCGGAAGTCTCTGCATACACCGGGCCACTGCCCACAAATGCCTCCATCACAAATCTATACAGCTTATCCTCTTCGTCACCTTCAACACCGGTGGAGTTGACAGTTCCTGTAGATACGGCTATGAGCTCCACGGTATCGCCGAGCTCGAGTTTAGCCTTCTCCATATGCCGCAGCGTACCGGCTGTGAGTCCTTCCTGGGTTCCAAGACAGACTAGGTCGCATGTGTTGTCTAGTGTTGGCGCTTTCGCGAATTGTGGAAGCTTAAATATCGACGGCCATCCATCAACCCTCCTTAGTTGTGCTCCTCGTCCCGGAAAGGAACGATGCACAGCTCCAATGTATAATGACATGCATGATGTCTGACACGAAAGGAAAGGCCACGAGTCCTGAGGATGGAAAATGCATCGCGGATTTGCAGTATGCGGGGTGGTACTGAGAGGGGGTGACGGGGCTGTTTCTTCAGCAGCTGAATAAATGGTCTCCGCAGTTCCTTCGCTCGCGCGACAGTCATCGTTAATATGAGTCGCTGGTTTATTTGAGAGCTCGTCGTCTTTGATGTCGATGCACGCTCTATCTAGGGAGAACAATGGGCCATCTGCTGGTACTTGGCAATGCATATCTTCGGGTAGACAGTACCACTGTACGAGCTTTTGCGTTCTCCAGACCGGCATTTCAGAGGCGCGACTGTTGTAACTGAAGTATGAGGATCGTGTCCGAAGATGATACGGGTCAACAGGACAGGTCCAGCCGCACCATGACCATGAAGGCAGATGCGTTTTCGGCGCTATGATACCTGTGTCTTCATCTTCTCTTACTCTGCGACGTGTTCTATGGAAGGGCTGCCATAAGAGTGCGATGTCCAAATAAACGCGAGGTAAACCATACTGAAATCCGGAAGGAAAGTTAGGTGCGAGGGTTGTCAGAATACCAGAAAAGGCTGGTAAAACATCTTGGGGGTATGTAAACACGCGACTGTTGTAAAGACTGATCATCTCAGTGTATAGGTCGAAGTCAGGGTAACAGCTAGATAGCATACGGCTAGCCTTCTCGTAGTGTGGGACTGTAAAGGTAGCACTTCTGGTCCCAGTCATTTCCGGATTTGGTCCGTCTGGGCTCCAAACATCTTGCTGACATTCCCAAAACATGTAGCGATCGGTAAATACAATGGCTCTTTTTGAGAGCATCTGCTCCTGGAAGGTCCAGCCACGGGTAGCCCACTTGGAACCGTAGAGTTTGTCGTACATGTGTTCTACCTCGTCATGTCCTCTAGCTTCAACCCAAGAGCTAGATAGCTGGCCGCGATGAGTTGCCGCTATGATGGTAAAAGATGCACCAGAGTATATATCGCCCATATGATCCACTTGCTCTCTTGTCTTCTCGTCGTCTTGGACGATGCATAAACAGTCGACCCACAGGTAAATCTCTTTGAGCCTGCGGACTAGCAGTATGGCATCCTTGACAGCGGTGGGGAGTTGCGACCATACGTGTTTCAGATGACCGGGTTTTTGGAAAGCTGATAGATTGAGCTTCTTCAACAAGATACTATCAGTTGAACGCTTTTTATCCCTGGCGTTGAAAGACTTTTGTGACCATACGTAGCTCAAGGCAACGTAACGCGGTACAGTATTCCCAGGGACCAAGCACTCTCGGCCGACGTCGATAACCCAATGCGGCAATTGCTGAGCTGACTTGTGCTTGAGAGATGCTGGCTTACATCGTGTTCCATGTTGGGCGTCGCATGAATTTATCCAATGAGTGATGTATCGAGAGTCGACGTCGCCGGAGCCCTTGCTTGGCCCCATGTCTTCATCGAGTTTGCCACTGCTGAGCAGAAAATCCTGCATCTTATCGTTGTGAGATGGCGCAGTCCACAACAGAGGTGTTATGCCGAGCGAGTTCTTAGAATTCGCATCCACTCTACCAGTACTGAGTAACATCTCGGCAATTTTTATCGACCCGTCCCCATCTCGCGAGACCCACGCTAAAGGCGTAAGACCACGTGCATCTTTTGCGTCCGGGTCAACTCTTCCGCTAGCAAGCAACAACTCTACGATGCCCTCCACCGCTGTTATGGTCGGAGGTATTACAAAGCCTTGCCCCGTTATAGTAGCGGATAGTGAGATGCCACTTCGACCCATCACTGCGGCAAATAGTGGTGTTCGGCCGTTGTCATCTTTCGCATCGGGGTCCACTTTATCGCTGTCTAGCAATAGCTCAACGACAGCCTTGTAGCCTCGCGAGACAGCTTCCCACAACGGAGTTCGACCTTTGTTGTCGCGTATATTGACATTGACTTCCTCTTTCTCAACTAACAGTTTGACAACAACTTCTGAGCGAGAGTGCACCGCGCTGTGCAGTAGAGAGTAGCCATGTTCTTCCTGCAAATTTGGGTCGACTCCGTGATATTTGAACAGTACTTTCAACGCCGCAGTATTTCCGCTGCTTATATCTCCTGATAACCGTGACCATCCTTTGTCATACTCTGGCACCTCGATTTGTAATTGTAACATTGTTCGGTCTTTCGTCTATCGTTGAAAATGTTGAAAAGCGCGCCAAGCTGTCGTAAAACTGGCTTTTTGTCTTGTTAGAAAGGTTGCAGAGCCATGCGAATCGGAGTCTCATGGACATAGAAACGGCGTCGATAGTGTAGTTAGGTCTCTCGCGTTCAGATCTTTGGGGATTTAGCGCGTGAATGCTCTCCGTCTGCCAGAGGCTTTGCGGTCTTTATACGCGAGACCAGTGCTGACATGCAGCCAAAGGCCCGTCGCACACCGAGTTTTGCCGACACTACCGGTTAAAGAAGGAGTCATTGCCGATCCCAGCAATGGTGCCTACCTGAACCAAGGAAGCCGCGACTGCGCCACTGCGAGGCTGACAGTGAGCTTAAGGCGGGGTCACAGCCTCCACATGACGACTACAAATCCTACGTCGCACGAAGGGACTTGGTGTCCTCACTCGACCCATCAGGCTGACCGTTTTCCCAATCCTCTTCAACCCTTGTTTTCCTGCTCCTTCTTCGTGTCTCTCCTCTCCCGTCTCTGTCTTTCCTCCCTATCGTCGACTCCCCTCTGGACATACTCTTCCAGGAAAGGCTTCAGCCCACCCCAAATCCTGTGCTGGAATTCAGAGGGCCGGTACTCGACACACAGCCATTCCGTCGCCCTGAGCTGCTCTATACCACCATACATATCTAGAGCTGCACGCTCGTAGAGTCTCTTCTTAGACTCATCTGCCTCCGCATATGCTTTCTCGAACTTCTTAACAAAAGGCCTGGTCCAGGTAGGGGGTATAAATCTGACAGTGCCATAGATCTCGCCAGTGCCGATGACGAACTCCGGGTACACGGTTAGCCTAATAAGATCCAGTTCGTCTTCTTCATCATGTTGGTGATAATCTTTATAGCGGAAAGGAAATAGATTGTAGCCATTGTCAAGTATCCAGCAGCCGGTTTGATTGACGTCATCGGCACCGAAGAAGATATCTTTCCCGATACCGTTGCTTGCGCGTAGAAACTCTTGGTAGTCATCTGGAAGCTTTCCATTGAGAAGTGCGACGCCGTAATCATCACAGTCATCGTCGGCCAAAGGCAAGGAGAGACGCGCTTCGAGGGCGGCAATTTGAGCTTCTGACGCGCCGGGCCTGAGAACTGGGGTGATATCGTCTTCACCGTCGTCTTTGCGTCGGGTGAAGATGTTGTTTTCAATCATCTGCACTAGCTCGGCGATCGACGTGGACAGATACGGGCGCGCAGGGCCTTCGATAGAACGTTGCTTGAAGAGGGCGCAACCCTCTTTGACGTATGCATCCACGTCTGCCACACGCAGATCAAACATTTCCCCCAGTTTCGCAGAGGCTAGAATGTCCCATATGCCTGGACAATGCTCCAAGCCCTGGCGACGCTGAATCCATTCTCTGGCCTCGTCTCCGCTGATATCGGAAACGTTCCAACTGTCCAGCAAGTACTGGTATAGGTCTTTCATATTGTTCTCGATCAAGCTGGTAGCTAGACGCTCTTCGCCTGCAAGTAACGCAACCTGTATCACCGCGCCAAGTGTCATAGTCTCTCCCGGAGGCTGATAAATGGCATCTGGGTTTGCATTCAAGCGTTTGTGCGCGTCGTCCACATCTTCCTTACTGAGCGTCCTTTCTTCTGCTTTCCTTGCTATGTGTTTGGGTAAACCCGTGGTACTGATGATTTCCGCGAGCGCAGCGTCTGGCTTGTCTGCCCACGTTGGGAAAGAATCGCTGGCCGACCAAGCCCCTTGCAACTGCTTCTCGGTGGTGACTCTCATGCGGCCGGCATATCTGCTTGTCGTCGTGTCAAGACCGTATTCATGGATTGTGTTGAGAAGTACGTTGGCTTGTTGAGGAAATCCAAGTACGAACAGATCCAGAGCTGCGTGTTGTGCTATTCGTGAGGAAGACGGGTGCATGCGACAAGTAAGGATTGAGGTCTTTGACCAGGGTATCAGAGGCAGGGCGCGTGCCATGAAGTCGAAAGCGGCGTCCTAGGCGCTGCCGTGGGAGAGGCTGAAGTGGCATTTGAGACCTGGGTTATATGCTTGAAGACGTTTGAAGCTGCTAGCCTTGGATGTCACCATGTGCCGACATCGTGGTGTTTTGAGATTAGCTGCCAGGCTGCAAGCAGCATCTGAGGTGCGATGACATCATGCCCGAACTAGCCAAGGCAACACCAGGGAGGTTTTCTAACATGACCGTGACTGTTCCAACGCGATGCCATAAAGTGATTGAACCTATAACCATGCCATCAGTATGTCAATGTCTCCTAATGGCCCTCGATGCGCGACCGTGGACGGGCCGTGTCGTCAGGTGACATCCACGGATGCTCGGCATCGGGGGACTCTGGAAGGTACCCCGAAATGCGCAAGCGAGCCTCGCGCGGTCTAGACGATGCGCGCAGATCCGTAGAACTAATGCCAGGGACGTGTAGGCGACACTACTAGTCGTATGAGTGAGGTCGAAAGGGACAAACGTTCTCGCTGTGCCTTCAGTCAGCAAAGCCACCGGATTGTGGCACAGCCGCGCGATTTAATCAACTGCCGCCTGGGCAAACTGTGCCAATGTCGGAGGTTCCGTCGATCCTGCAGAATTGAGGTTTCCGCTCGCGTAGACATTACAGTTTCTCGTACGGAAAAGCGTCGCCACATATCACATGACGTGCTGAGAAATCAGGGTCAGCTCTGGCTGGCTCCAAAACTTCGGCCCGTGGAGGTGGCGCGGCGGCTCTTGTGGATCTGGTGGGGTCGGTCTTAGGGTCCGATCCACAACTCAACAGCGTTGGATTCGTCCGTTCGCCATGCTTTCATAAACCTTGAACTACTCAATCTTGACCGGTCTTCAATCAAGTGTAATGACGACCATGCAATCGCTGAAAGACAGTCGCGCGACGACGTCCTGTACTGAGTGTCAACGGAGGAAGCAAAAGGTGACGACTTTCCATATTGACCCTGCATCTACCCCTTGAACTAATGACGCGGCTAGTGCTCGCGAGAATGGCCCTGCAATCACTGTCAGGCACGAAAAGTACCCCATCTTTGTCAATTCTCTGTCAAAAGAGGGCAGCAGGAGCCTTCTCCAGAGTCGTCTCGGTATGTAGATCGTCCTGCCTACCCCGCCATTAGCGGAACGCGGTAGTAACAGCGATTGCGCAGTGAAAATTCAGCCTCCAGCATCAAAGGCACCAAACGAAGCGCTCCTGACTCTGCAGAGCCGCAATTTCTGTCGCAGGATGGCGAGCAGGAAGAGCTCGAAGATGGGCTGAAAGCGTGGGGGTACATGCCCGGTCATGTGCACTACAAAGTAGGCGGGGTGGAAGAGGTAAGACCATTTCTCGAAACATTGATATCAACTAACGCGTTCAAGAACGGTCCGCGAAAAGACTCACCGACAGAAAGCTCCGTTACGACGGACGTTCTTGAGAAAGTCCTTTCAGCCGTTCCACCAAGATCAATAACGGGTAGGTACAAACATCGCGAGATCTTGGCGATCCATTCTCTAACCATGAGCAGACGCGTTCGTTAATCACTTCCTCAATGTCGTCAACTACCGCTACACTGCAATATACGGGCCAACATTAGCCGAACAGTATGTCCAATGGTGGGCAGATCGCGGTGCCGGCAAGCAACTCTCTCCAGAATTCACCTGTCTGCTCCTGAGGATCTGCGCGTACTCAGTCCAGTACCTCACACCCGCGCTCCGCAAGATGATTGAGTTTGAGTTGGCTTGCAATTGCCAAACTCTGACCGACCGGTTCTCCGACGCAGCGGAAGAGCTAAGCCGGAGTTTTGGTGCAGCGAGAACAAGCGTTGAACGCGTGCAAGAGCTGTTTTTGAAGTGCGTTTGGTTGAAAGCCGAGTCCAAGATCGTAGAGTCGTGGCATGCGCTTTCGCGCACGATCCGGGAAGCGCAAGAGCTGGGCATCGATAAGGATGGAGGTATCGAAGGCCTGTGCGAGTTTGATATCGAGATCAGGAGACGTCTCTGGACGTTGCTGTACATCTGGGACTGGTAAGTACAAACCTGCATTGGTTTGAAGCATCACCTGACTCTCGCGCAGGCAAATGTCAGCATGGCTCGGCCGTCCAAACCTCATCGACCAGAAGAATCTCGACTTCAAGTTCCCCAATCTACGGCTCGACAAGTCGACCACGGAGCCAAACCTACTATCACCCTTCGCACACATCGCCCTTCAAGCATACCTCGGTCGTAGGATCGCCGCGACCATGGGGAATGCCCAATCTGAACACGCTCTTTCAGACAAACAGGTCTTGGCAATAGAAGCGGAATGCGAAAAGTTCATCGAGGAGCTGCCACCCATCTTCCGCTTCACAGACCCCGACACCTCGTTTGATGAGTCCCATCCTTTCTTCGTGTTCCAGCGCTGTCAGCTACATTGCGTCATTTTCGTGACGATGCTGAATTTCTTCAAGCCCTACCTGACCCGCGAACGAAAAGACGCGATAGCTGATCAAGACGACGAGTTTCGGAGGAAAGGTGTGGATATCGCGTTGCGACTTCTGAAAGTAGCGCGCCAGCTCTTCGACCACGAGTTCCCCATCAACGCGAAGTTCCACATGGTAGTCTTCGCGATCTTCGACACGGCGACTCTGCTCTGCTCGGCTATTATACACGATCGCGAGCACCTTCTACCTCATCGCGAAGAGATTGTGGATGCAATCGAAAGCTCCCTGGATATGCTGCATCAGCTCAGCGGGACAACGAAACTAGGCGCTACATCGTACAACTTCCTCTTCAAGCTCGTGCAGGCCACACCAGAGCTTTCGCGGTACTCATCAGCTAGTAAGCGGCAACGACAAACTTCTTCCTCGGTCCCTACGACAACACCGCCGGTGCCGGCGCATGAGCCTGCGCCTGTAGCTGTGATGCCACCGGTGAAGAACACAGCGCTGCCGGAGCCGACTGCTGCACCGGTACTTTCCACTGCTGGCGATCTTCCGTCGATGACGATCTCGGATGAGCTGTCCTTCGATATCGATCAGTTCCTAGCCCAGAACCCCTTTGGCACGGTCGGTGATCCGGCTGCCGTCGACATGGGTGGTATGGAGCAGATTTGGGACTGGCAGGATTTGCATATAGACGTTTACGCGCAGGGAGAGCCGGATGTATGGAATGCTACCGGTGATGGATCGTGATGATGCCGCCGCTGGCGTTTTGACAATGGTGTGTATTACATCCGGCAGAATCGTGAACGCGCACCGGCGTGTCGTTTCAGAAAATGGAGAAAGGAACAGATTATCAGATCTGTAACATCTGGTCAACGAATTGGTGATCTCTACATCCATTGCGCTACTATCGCAGCCGCAAGGCTGGGTTCAACTCGGTAGTAGACGAGTATGCACCCAGCGGTAATGTCCCTCGGACTTTGATAGCGAGCGATGGTGCGCTCGCACGCAGTGTAGTCTACATCGCGTGTCTGTTTCTCGGGCCGTTTTTCTACGTTCACACAGTTTAGCTCTTTGGCGTACATCTAAGCATATAGTAATATCATACCATAATCTTACTCACGCTGGCGCTCGAAACTACCTCGCCCCCGATGCGATATCCCAACAGCGCGCTGACGATTGAAACACCCTTGGATCTGGCACACATAAAATGCCAACACGAATTTCCGCAGATTTAGACGTTCAGAAAAGGGCGGATAGCGCTGATGTTAAGTGTCGCAGGGTGGCTCAGCCCCGAAAACCTTCGGAGGCCCTAACTCGCCGCGAACATCGTCATGTGTGGCGGTGCAGGGAGACAAGCTTTTGTTTAGCAATTTCCTTTTTCTTTGCACGTGGTGAGGGAAAAGCAAGGATAGTATTGCTGCTATACTCGTTGCAAGTCACCCTCGACTGATGGTCTCACTAATCCCTCAACACCATAACAACAATCGATCAGGCGTTGTACACGCGTAATCAGAACAGGGCTGATTTGCAACTTAGTTTCCTCGCTTTCTTTGCCGACTTGACCTCCAGCTCAGCGGCCTTGCGCTTCTCCGTGGGCCTCCTGACGCGCTTCGGGCGTGGCGGCTCGTCCGTTACCAAGGCACTAGGGGATCCCATGGCTTCCTCCTTCATGGCGGGCTTAGCCGATAACCTCAAGACCAAGCGCGGATGTCTGGCACGTCGTTCAGGCGACGTGGGAGGCATGGCCGGAGGTGACGGTATCCCTCCGACACCGTGGTCTCGTCCATCCGATGTCGATGTAACAGCCTGGTTCTCCGTTGCGAGAGGAGTAGCTCCCAGATCGTCCAGGCCGATCTCCGCCGTGGACGTCGAACGTGGTGTGTCGAAATACAAAACCTCGGGTTCTTGCCCTTGAACGCGTACCGCAGCGAAGCTGTTCTCCGTGCGCCTCTTCCACTCGCTCAATTCCATCAAGACCTTTGCTTGATTGCCTAGCTCTTTGCACTGCTCCAACGAAAGCCCCAGGAGTTCGTTATGTTTGTCGGAGAGAGCTTGGTAGTCCCTACGTAAAATGCCGAACGATGAGGAGAGGTTGTCGAGCTGCTCTTCCAGGTCAAGACAAGACTGTGCGCTGCTGATCTGTAGGTTATCGAGTTCTTGTCGGAGGGCGCGAATGCTTGATTTGGGGTCTATCAGAGACATCCGACGGCTTCCGTGATCTTGGTCATCGTAGACTGTGGGTGGTGTGTTGTAACGGAGACGGACGCTGCTATATGATGTCAGCAGGTCACCTACCTGATCTGGACGTCCTCAACAACGTACTCATCCGCGTCATCAGAGAAATATTGACGGCAGCTCTCAGTCGGGGAATATTCACCCTCTGATGCAGTTTCGTGTCCGATGATCGGACATTTCTTGTCACGCGTGATGTATGGCTGCCAGTCGCTGCCGCTATCTGAGGGCTCACATAGCGAGGAAAGGTCGATGACATCGTGGTGACACACCTCGTGGTCGCAGTAGTGATCATTGCGGGCTGCCGGCCATCTGGGTGTAGCTTCGACCGATTGGGATGCTGCAAAACGTTTCCGTTCCTCAAGTAGCTTGTAGAAGACGTCGACGGTTTCAGCGCTGTCCATGCTGACGAGAGGTTCGGCGCCGCACATGTTGGTAGCTGATAGTAACAAGTGATAGAAATGATGGCTGTGCTATTGATGGGTCGTGTTCACGGCACTGTTGATGGAATATGCTGGTGTATGCCACTCGAAGGAAGGCTGTCCCGTGATAGAGCGGATCAATGACGAGGGCCACTACCTCGTCCAACCTCAGACGACGTTCGCCGTTGCCATTTGGGATGAACGCGCATCTCGCCTCAAGGCAGCCTCGACGCGAAGCTGTGGCAGTTGGAATGAGGAGAGATGGAAAGATCGAATCAAACCTTATGTATCTTTGTAAGGCTGACACTAGGAAGATGCCGACAAACGGCGGATAGTGCACATACAACCATCAACGACACATGCCGTTCTCGCGACCTCGCCTGTGGTGTCGCTCGAGAGACGCAGTGGGTGTCAGACTTAGGCGATACATGATGAGAAGAACCGAAAGACTCTTGATCTTGCTCTCGCCAAGTAATGTCGTACGTAGGTTACATTCGGGTAGCACTACAGTACCGAGGCGATACGAGGTCAACAGAAAGGCCCTGAATCCTTGAATCGAGCATGTCGCGTGACATTGCCCGTTGTCGATGCGACTTGCTTTAGGGCAGGTCCACCTTCGCGCCTCCTCGGCACGTGCTGCCAGGGAAAGTGTTGCATTCGGAGGAGACCGGTGAACTTACTGCAGTGGTTGGCAGGTGTGGAGCCGGGCAAGGGTCCAACAACCTGCCACAGTGAACGGCAGATTTCTCGTTGCAACTCGAGCGTTTCGGTCTCGGTCTTTCCAGTAGATTAGCAGTGGCAGGCCGCGCATTCAGGGCATGTCGATCTCCCATCGATGTTGGGGTCGAAGGCATCCCGCGCCTTCTGGGATTGATATCTCTGGGACGTCATGCCTGATCCGGGCATGCGACGAGAACACTCGAGCCACCCCGCTTACTATCGGTGTGATTAACGTCTGGCGATAATTTGAGGCCGGTCTTCTTAGCCATTTCGCGTGTGCGAAGCCTGCGAAAGTAAACGTAATCGGCACGTCTTTAGTCTAGTCGCGTTTCGGCACGCGGCAAAATTCTTCGGGTCCGCCACAAGCGAACAGCCTCGCGACGCGAGGTCAACGTCGTAGTAGCAACGACGATCTGTGCTGGTGGCTATCAATGTCAACCGATGCACCTGGTCTGTGAGCTGTTGTGTTCATCGAGGGCTGAGCGTGTAAGGTTCTGTCACTGCGCCCATCAGGCGCGCTGCTGCAGGCGCACCCACGCACAAGAAGAGAGACTGCAAAGCTTACCAGACCGATGGTATTAGCTAAGGCCAAGCCAAATAGGATCGAGCGAACCACAGAGGCGAGGTGGGACGATCTTTGCAGTGAACGGCAGAGGAACGTGATGGGGTCTGATGCTTGGTCCACCAAGCACTACGTCACCGCGCGCCTTAATGCCGCTACCTTGGCGCACCGTACCAACGACTCCACACCATCTGTCCGTTCCAAAAGATTTTTTGACAGGGGCGGCGCCGGGGAGAGCTGGAGTATATGAGGGGCCATGACCCTCCTCCAGGACCGAGCTCGTGTAACTCTTGTCATCAATTTCCTGCGACCCTGCTGTCGCGGAAGCTTGCCATATCCAATATACAAGCTTTTCCAGGCCTCACAAGCCTTTAGCATCCTGCTTGGGTGAAGACGCCGTGACGGTTCGACACATAAACGACAACGCCACCAGATTACAGCGACACCGACGATTCGACGACCCTGGACAGCACCATCCCAATTGCGACTGCCCCATTATCGCACCCCTCTTTACCATTGCGCCAACCCCAAGCAACAACTCCACGCCCATCCTCCATCGCGGCACCACCACCATCATTACGCCAAGATGGTCCGAACTATGTTTGTGAATCCCTTCAAGGCTCATCATGTCGACGAATTCCCCGGCGTCCATGTGCCTCTTGATGACTCGACCCATCGCGCTTCTGTAGCTTCCACCCACCCACGCGCCTCCCTCGCTGCAACAGAGAAAACAACCAAAGACGACAAACCAGAAGATGGCCTCACGCGCCCTGACAGTAATGCATCTAGTGGTGTTGTTAACCATGGCTTGACAGTCGCAGCATTGAAGGCAGAGATTGAAGCAGAGGTCGCTGCTTCGGACAACGACACGCCATATGACCGTACGTCGTGTGGCTTTTCCTATCACCTCCGGTAATTTTCACGAGGAAACAGTACTGATCTTCCACAGGCAAGTCCAAGGTTATCAACAAAGCCTTGCAAGATATGGGCATGGGCCGCTACCAATGGCAGCTTTTTGCTCTTTGCGGTGGCGGTTGGATGGCCGACAACTTGTGGCTGCAGGTGCGCATGTCAAATTCCTCATCAACAAACAGGACTTACCAAGATACAGGGTGTTGCTCTTACACTACCACAACTCAGCGTTGAGTTCGGTGTCAGCGAGACGGAAGTCAGATACACCACACTAGCGCTCTTCCTTGGTCTCTGCATTGGCGCTTCCTTCTGGGGTACCGCCTCTGACATTATCGGTCGCCGTCTCGCTTTCAACTTTACTCTTTTCCTCGCTGGTGTCTTTGGTCTTGCATCCGGCGGCGGGCCCAACTGGATCGGCACATGCGCACTATACGCTTGCATTGGTCTTGGTGTCGGTGGTAACCTCCCAGTTGACGGCGCTTTGTTCCTCGAATTTCTGCCTCAAACATCGGGAAACCTCCTCACGCTCCTTTCCATCTTCTGGCCCGTCGGTAATCTGATTGCCTCGCTCCGTAAGTCGATGACGCTAGCTATACCCATCACTTACTAACGTTTGCAGTGGCATGGGCATTCATTCCCAACTTCTCGTGCGCCGACGGTACTCCCCTCGGACAATGCCGCATGGAAGACAACATGGGCTGGCGATACCTCATTCTGACTCTCGGCGCCATCACGTTCTTCATGTTCATCTGCCGCTTCTTCCTCTTCCATCTTTACGAGTCACCCAAGTTCCTGTTGTCGCGTGGTCGTCAGGCTGAGGCTGTCGCCACCGTCTACGGTATTGCGGACTACAACAAGACGCACACTTGGCTCACCGAGGACATTCTCAACCAAATCGGCGGCGACCAAGAAGTCACCGGAGAAGACGTCAAGCTCAGCGTCTTCGAGATCATCAAGCGCTCCCTCAGCCGTTTCTCGATGAAGCGTTTCAGGACTCTCTTCCAAGACAAGAAGATTGGTCTTACTACTGCACTACTTTGGTTCCAATGGTCGACTATCGGTATGGCCTACCCACTGTTCAACGCTTTCCTCCCGCAGTACCTCAAGAACTCGGGTGGCGGAGTTGAGAACGACATCAGCATCGTCTACCGCAACTACGCCATCACCGCCATCGTCGGAGTCCCCGGATCCATCCTCGCCTGCTACACCGTCGACCTCAAGTACGTCGGCCGCAAGGGCACTATGGCCATCGCCACCGTCATTACCGGTGTCTTCGTCTTCCTCTTCACCATCTCTTCTGACTCCGACTTCCAACTTGCCTTCACTTGTCTCGAGGCTTTCTTCCAGAACATCATGTACGGTGTCTTGTACGCGTACACACCTGAAGTCTTCCCTGCCCCAATCCGTGGCACTGGTACTGGAATGAGCAGTTTCTTGAACCGCGTTGCTGGTCTTTGCGCGCCCATTGTTGCTATTCAGGCTGGTGGAAGTAACCCCAAGGCCCCGATTTACGCCAGTGGTGGATTGTTCATTGCGGCGTTCTTTAGTATGTTGGTGCTGCCTATTGAGACGAGAGGCAAGCAGACTTTGTAGATGGTACGCGTTGAGTACTTGACGGCAGGACCGTATAGCGCAGTTGCATGATATGTAGCGCTAAGAAATGACAACTATCCATTTCATGTTGACTCATCTCACCCAGTGTCTCTCACTGTGCCCTCTGACTAACACCCACGTGTCAACCTCTATATATCCTTGACCTACGCTCAAAGCCTCGCCCTCACCTCCCCCAGCCTCAAACCCCACCCCCTCAACCACCTCTCCACCAACACTTCCGTAACACCTTCAACCTCCGGCAACATCTCCATCGCATTCTCATTCCTAAAAACCATCGCCTCGCCCTCCCTACCCTCCCCCGCCTCCATCATAAACGCATGCATCTTGAACTTCTGCGGATCCAACATTCCCAACCACTGCGGCAAACTACACTCCCTTACCTCAAGTCCAAATCGCTCCACCAACACCTTCTGCAGCAACGCCCAAGGCGCGGGACGGGGGTGCATCATATTATACACCTTAACCGTATCTGTGTGAGAGCCTGACCTCGGCGGCGATAACGTGACATTGGCGATACCCTCCGCTAACGAATCCACAGGAATCCAATCCACAGCATTCATCCTCACGGGCCAGTACCCCGACTTTTGACTTGTCTTGAATATCACCCACAACCAGCCCTGAATTGGCCACTGCGGCGCATTGGGTATTGCGGACGATGAGCCTCCGATCTGACCTGCACGGACGATAGCTACGCGTAGCCCATGTTCCTTCCCTGCACGGGCGAGAAGTTGCTCCGCGAGACATTTACTCTGGCCATATCCCGTATTTGCTGCACTGGAAAAATCCCAGGCGGGTTGTTCAGGGATGAGCGGGGTGGAAGGGTGCTGGGTTGGGTGGTTCATTATCGAAGTGTTCGACGAAATGAAGGTTACGCGTGGGTTTAGGGGGCTGTCGATACATGCATCGGTAACATGTCGGACAGCGTTGAGAAGGGGTAGGTAGCCGATGAGAGGCGTCGCCCAATTTGCGTTCCACGCATTGAAAACAATATCTGAGACGCTGGTTGTGAAGTGTGTGTATTGGGTGGGGGGTAGGCCGAGATTGGGGAGTGTGATGTCGGTTGTCAGGAAGGTGAGACGGGTGAGGTCTTCGTTACTGATGTAGGATAGGGAGGAGGTGGTGCGTTTTTCTGCGTCTTTGCTACGGTTCAGGCAGAGGATGGTGGTGTGGGGGTGTTTTTGGAGGAGAGAGGCGGTGATGTAGGGGCCTAGGAAGCCTGTGGAGCCGATGAGGGCGATGGTCTTTTGTTCGGTCATTGTTGGTTGTGAGAGTTGTTACTATCTTTGACTGGGCGAGATTCGTGATATCTATAATCGGGGTGGTGAGAACACTCAGCAGTCGTCCATTGACACTATTACACACTTAAGTAAGTGAAGAATGAGCTTGGTACTTGACGTGAGGTCCAGGTCCGTTTGCACCTTATACTTCAAGACGGCGGCCAGGAAGTTAGGTCACCTCCACGGAGACTTTGAACATGCCGTGCAACATCCATTGATAGGTAACATAGGGGCGTCCTGCATATAGTGTTGTTAAGCCCGATACTCCTTCTCTCCAATGAATTGAATGTGGGATATACACTGGCTGTCTACAACTGACATGACTTGATGTCAAGCCCTCCGCGGATGCGTGCCAATTTTTCACGGAAGCGTAAGGGGCCTAACAATGGGTAGTGATGTGCTCACATTGCATACAATACACATTGATTGTACCGATCTGTGCGGAGCGATATGCGGAACTCCACCGATCACGCGTCCCGTCATGTTTTCAGCCTTGTGCTCTTTGCCCTTCGCCCTCAGCTCGCGTATAGCGTGGCTGAAAGGTTAGGTCACCGTTGAGCGATACACGACAGGGCTTTGTGTGGCGTTGCTCCAACTGCGTGGTGGACTCCTGCAAGGCGTTGACTATAGTGTCTCTCCATGTCCACGATACGGACTGCAAGGCCTAGACCTAGCGCGATAGTAATCAGAGCAGGCTGAAGATTTGAAGACGCAGAGGGCATGTTGCGATTGGCTAGAGACGAGGTACAAAATGGTCTATTGGTGACGTTCAGTTCACATCGCAGCATCCGCCGTTGTACAAACTGCCGATAACCCGATACGTTACGGTTCGCATACGTGGGTAAGTGCGAGCGAAAGGGTTGCGCAAGGCTGAGGCACGGAAGAGCGAGGTTTGAGATATCCCTTTGGTCTGATGATGTAGCGATGCGGCTCCACAATCGCCACGCGCTGCAAGTCTCGACTCCTTACCTCTCCATACCACATATTGTCTACGCCCACCGCAACGGCTGCCGCTTTGGTCGAATGATGTACTCCGCAGCGGCACAGGGCGACGGTGGTGTAATGCCGTGAAGCGTTGCCGCGCTTGCCATCGCCTTCTTGAAGAAGAAGCTTGCTCCGAGCTGTCCTCAACTGAGAGACCGTCTGCGCTATCGTAGACTTTCCCATTTATGCCCACCATGCCGCTCAGCCAGGATACAGAGTTCCCGTCCTTGCTGTCCGTCCATGTTGTTGTTTCGTCTAGCAGCTCGGTGCGGGTGTTCGATAGACATCGTGCAGTGTGCTCTTTGCCGGAGGAATCGAAGGAGACGCCTGTCGCGAAAGGCAGTTTCGCTAGATCCAGCTTCTGGTAATGTTGAACACAATGACTCTGTGTATTCAGTGAGAAGCTGGGGTTGCATAACATATCTTGGCACAGCAAGTTTCGCCTGATCCTATTGAAGTGATAAGCTGAGCGTTGTCCATGATGCGAGGTCTTGACAGGAGAAGCAGACTGGTCGATCGCGCTTCGGGTCGTCGTGGGCAGACGGAGCAGCCAGGCTGCTGTCAGGCTGGGCGCAAAGTACCACACAAATTCATACAGTCGACCCATTCAGAGACGAGCGCGAACACAAAAAGATGCTGTTAGGCTGAAGGTACTGCTGCAATTCATTGTCGGCTGCCCAAAGGTGAGAGGGCTGGCACATCTAAGCCCTCGCTGCTGCATTGCGCGCGGCCCGGGCCCCGGAACGCTTCGGAAACACGTTTCGCCGAAGCCCGCTTGTGCGTCATCGAGAGGTGAGCGGAACACCATGCCAACCGTGGAATGTCATCCACCCATCGCGTGCCCTGCGGTACGTCTGCACGACCATATTCGCAATTCGCTCGATAAATTACAGTATCACGGTGCCACTCGATAATCTCTCCACAATAACTCCAAACGCCTGTCAGCCACCCGGAACGTTGCTTCCTGAAGAGCGTGGTCGCCCTACATGCGCGTATCCTCGCTGCGACGCGTTTGCTTGCGCATCCCAGCCTCCAGGCTCTAGAAAGCTACTCTGCTGCGACGATGGCATCAGCATTCTCTGGACGTCCTGGTTGAATCCGAACCCACGCACAGGCCTATCGCTGACATTGCCTGACCGTAAGGACACGTATTCCCCATGTTCGCGACGCACTAGCGATCCAATGTGCAGCGCTTTGTTTGCACTAGTCATGAGCAGCTTCAGTGCTGGACCAGATCGCTGACAGTGCACCAGGTTTTGAAGCTGATCGACGACATCGAGGATTTCTCGGTCCCAACCACGAAGCGGTGTTTCGAAATCGGATATGCCGTCTATGATGCAAATGATGGTCTTTGACTTATCCATGTTCCCCACGATCGACCCGAACAAAGATACCAAAGCTCGCACGTTGTATTGCGAAACTGCGTCGTAGAGGCTCTGCTCCAATGGATCTAGCTCGACGTCCGGTGAGTCAGGATAAAGGAGTAGTTGAGTGATCAGGCTGCGTATAAGTCCTGATGGTCCGCTAATCATGTCCTGTTCAACTCTGGTATGACTGCTGCAAAAGAAGTGTAGGATCATACTGGAGCTTGTCTGAGCGAGTGAGGTTGCTAAAGAAGCACACAAAACGGACAACGGAGATATCTTTCCGATACCATCGTCTTTGCAATATCCATCAACCAGGAGGATCCCAGAGAACGGATGACTAAGCCAGTGCTTGAACTGCGCAGTCGAGAGCAGCGATCGCGCCTTACCGAGGCCCTTTTGTCGTAAAGAGTTGCTCTGTCTGAAGATATGCTCTGTTTCGCCGCTCAAGTAGCCGAGGTCCACGCCGAGCGTCCACAGAAGCTCTTCTGTTGTCATTGAGATTGTCCGCTGGGCAAGGCGTCGCTCCTTCGCGACGACCTCGGGTCTAACAGCTTGCTGGACAGGCTGCCCTAGAGATGGATGAGCTTGTGACTGGGCCCATAAATGTGGACTCGACTTACTTGATCGATACACCATTTCCGAGGCTAATAACTTGTACAGCTCAGTCTGAACCATAGCAGCAACCTCATTCTTGGATACCATCATCGACATGCAATCGCTTATTCTCAGGAATCCTTGCTTGTTGTCTTCTTTCATCTCTTTACATGTCTTCATCACGTTGGTCTGCACCAATGTGAGATGCTCATCCAGAACATCAACCTTACCATCAAGAGAAGTGCCTTGCTCCAAGACTTCGTTTATACCTCGGTTGAGTGTCTTCGTTTCCCCATCGAGAAGCCTAACCCCATGCGATACTTTATGAACTTGAGCGCGCGTTGCGTGCAACTCGGTACCGATAGCGGAAGTCGCCTTGCGGATTTGCTGCAGGCTTTGTGCGCTGAGAATGTCGACTCTCATCCTTACCCCGGCCTTGGCGTTTTGGATGTTATGATTGAGTCCCTCCAACACGGCAGCTTCGTATTCCGGCAGCCGTGACTTTATACGGCGGAAGCCTATCGAAGCTGAGGGCTTGACGCTTTATATCAGATGGAGCAAAACTTATGTGAGTCTTCTTTGCGGTAACGAAGCAGCATCTCGATAAGCAATTTCAGGGAATCAACGATGATACCGTAAAGATCCCACGTCTTCACTTTCAGTTCACCATCTCGAAATACCTCATACATCTCGGCTGTCCTCTTGAGAGTATCAACAACGTCTGCGAGTAGCTCTAGTATCTTCTCTCGGTTCTCGATGTGTTGTTCCCAGGCCTGGACAAACCGTCAGCTAATATAAGAAATCTCGATACGGAGCAATGATACCTGGAAGAAGAACGACAATCCTCCGCGTAAGACACCAAGGCCTTGTTCTTCTGGGATTATGGAGCAAAGAGAGTCGAGTGTCCTGGCATCTGCCTTGCCACCTCGAATGAAGTTTCGAAAGGAACCTTTTGGAGCTTTGGCTTCGTACGCCGCGTTCGCAGCATCGATTTGATCGAAGACATCATCCCACGTACAATTCTCCGTTTTGCATCCAGGGAACAACGTACTGGCCTTGCTGAGAACAGCTTCAAGCTCGCTTTCCAAGCATGAGTTTCTCGTTATTCGAGCGGTAGGGTGCTGCACTTGGGAAACTTACTTGCTCGGTATGGTCCTGAGTTCTCCACGCTGACTGTTGTATTGGGTGGGCACAGACAGTGTCGAGCGCAAAGCACCACCTGTGGTTCTCTTGAACAGCTGAAACCTTCTGATTTCGTGCTCGTCGTTCATTACCTCCTTCACATCTTTCGACGGCAAAGGATTCTTTGAAAGTTTATTCATTGTGGATCTGAATACTGCGGGCGTAGGGACTTGAAACTCGGGGTAGTCGAATTCTCTTCTTCAGTCTGCTGCAAGCTGGAGATCGCACAGCTTCAGAGGGTAGCACACCAACTTGCTCAGCCCCACTGCTATATGCGCCACCAAAGCAACCTTCGTGCAGCTACCCCAATATCGCCTTTCGACCTGCGGTAAAATGTAGATAGTAACGCAAATGTCGCACCTGCAATGTCAGCGCTGGATGGGGAAATCCAATCCGAAGGCTTGAGGCCAAATGAAGGGTCAGATCTCAATGCGCGAGATGGGGGCGGGAGACTGCTGCAGAGCCAATCAGAGCAATACTGTTATCAGCTCGTTTTTCAGCATACGGGCTGTGTATACGCTGGATCTGTAAGCCTTTGAGAAAGGCGTGCTGACCCAAGGCTGACACCGATAAGGTTCGCTACTGGATAAGGAAGCTGGGGGCCAAAACTTCGACAAGCTAAACGCCAAGGGCTTATTTTCGCGCAGCACATCGAATGATCGGAATTGCAGGTTCATCTCCGAAGGTGTGAAGACCGTCTCTTGAAGGAACAACTCGCAGCTGCTATACTCGCTTAGCCCGACGAACGGCAGCAACTGCAATACCCAGGCTACAGGTATACGCCTCAGCCAATCACCAGCTTTCCCCGCACTACCTCCAATGCACAACGAACCTGATTTTCCTCGCTCAGCGTCTCCATGCAGCAGTTGGCTTATTGAATCAGCCGCGGTTACTCGAGGTCTGCACTTGGCCCCTCCCAGCCCCCGTTTTGACCGGAATTTACAGGGAACTTGGTATGACAATTTGGCCCCCAAGCAACCATAACTATATATCGGCAATGATCGCTACGGGTAAGAAGTATCTGTGCCACACGCGCAGCCGATATGTCTTACAAACTCAGCGCTTGGGGTTCTAGGTAACCGCCTTTAGCCTCCTGTACTACGACGGAGGCCTCTCGACCTTCCTAGCAGAATCTTGACGTGCTTATTGCCATTCTGTTACCAAGCTGGTCGTTAAGTCCTTGCAATTCTTTGCTAGCGCATACCTTGTCTCCCCATCTCCCCTCCAAGATCTCTTTCACATTTCCACGCTGTGAACAATCGACCTCCATCCCAATCGCGCTAACGACATGATGGAGTCCGCGCCTCCTACAGCTGCGAACGTGGAGCAAGAACTCAAACAGCCAGCCTTGGATACTGTGTGCCAAGTAACCGACCCTGCTGAATGTGATATGGCGACGCCGAAAGAGGTCTCGAACAAAGATCCCAGAGATGGCGATGCCATCGTCGCACAGCTGGAATCCGGATCTGTATCGCTCGATCAAATCAACCGGAGTATCGGCGACCTCACAAGTTCGATCAAAGAGCTAGTCACTTCCAGAACAAAAAATGCACCCACAGCGGAGTCTGGTGAACCCAATGCAAAGGGTCCGAAAGACCAGAAGGCAGCCACTAAAGTGGATGGGCGCGTAAGCACTGAAGAAGAGCCGAATGCCGTGGTATTCTCGGGAAAGATCGTTCCTCAAGTGCGAAGTTGCAATTGGGAACAATTCAAAAACAGGGATGACGGAGGTGAAGAAGTCTTCGCTTTGGAGGTACTGAATACCGGTGGATCACTGCCACGTCAAATGGAGGATGAGAATGCCAGAAGGGCGCGCATTCCTGGACGAAAGCCTGAAGTCCCATCTGATCCTGAGGACCCCACCCCGATCACGAAACACGGCCTAGCACATAGCGAAGTACGCAGAGGTAGCTGGATTCAGCAGGTCCGGATCAATTCCAAAGCCGTCATGAAGATGCTTGGGAAGTTAAGTGATGCCGATAAACCCTGGGAAGGGAAGCCACATACGTTTCACCAGCCTTTTCGACTTCTCATTCACTTCCACGAGAAGATGAAGAAGGAGCTTCAGATCATCGAGACAAAGGTTGCAGGTTCATCAGCACCACCAGACACAGATGTAGCCTCGCTGGATGAGGCCAAACTGAAGGACACAGCGCCTGCTTCCGCTGCCGATGATGAAGACACGAACAATAAGAAAGAGCAAGATCCAGACGATCTGGAAGCGTTGTATTTGAAGAAAGAAACGCTTGAAGAGGTCCAGTGCTATGTCAACTTTGTGGAGGAGCACCTACTTCCTCTGCGCCAACAATTCCATAATCCGACCGCTACAACGGTACCTAAAGTGGGCTACGAAGATCTGAGCTATCTCTTCGAGCCCGGCGATCTTGTGTATGTCCCAAAGTCTGGCCAACAAGGGCCTAGCGCAAACTCAACCACGCAAGAGATCCGCAGATTATTTCGGGTCCACGTCGGCTACAACAAAGAGTTATTGGACGGCTGCAGTTGCTCCATCTGCAAGGTACAAAAGTTTACCTCAATCCAGTCGTACTATTTAGACTACGATGGCGAGGGATACGGTTGCGTTATGACTCCAATCCCTTTCGAACCATTTGCGGGGAAGAAGCTCATCACTGAGCTGCCATGCTACCCACTCCGGTTCGTCGAGGATCGAGAAACGAAGCTAAAACATGCCAAGAGTGACGGGTCCAGATTCGTGGAGCACATTTCTAAACGATACGGCTTCTATAACGGATGGTCGGTCATCAAAAGCCCTGCTGGGGACGACCTTGAAGACGCAAAGGGGGACAGGATCAAGAGTCCAGAGCATATTGAGAGCGACGTGTTGGTGGACTTCACCGAAGCTTCCAACGTATACCCAAGGTGGAAACCTGAGCTGACTAAACAAGAAGAGGACATATACACCCTGGCACTGGTTAGCGATGACACATCCATAATAACATGGAAGGGCTCCGACCGCAAAGATCTTCTTCGGGAAAGCCATGACAGTCTCATGGATGACAGTTTGTTCGAGTTCCTGGAGTACAATGCTTATATCAAGCGCGATGCCTTTTTAGCGAAGCAGCATAATCAAGCTCCTACTGGAGAAGACCTGGTCCTTCTACCACGGCGCATGTTCGCGTACGCCGTATGGGATCGCAAGTTTGTGCATATTGACTCCCGCTATCTTAAGCCCGTGAAGCAGCAAGGCAAGGAGGGTGAAGCATTCGGAGACCTACAGATTGAGGACAAGAACAAACGACTCATCGAGTCGCTTCTGAAATCGCACTTCAGGAAGAAAAAGGATGAATCAGAGGGGACGGAAGTTCTCTCGCAGGATCTCATTCGAGGAAAAGGCCGAGGCATTGTCATCCTTCTACATGGTGAACCTGGCGTTGGAAAGACCGCTACAGCGGAGGCTGTCGCCCAGAAATACGAGAAGCCGCTGTTTCCCATCACCTGCGGTGACCTTGGTTTTACTCCGGAAGGTGTAGAGAAGTCGTTGAAAGAATTCTTCCGCTTGGCCCATCTTTGGGACTGTGTTCTGTTACTCGATGAAGCCGAGGTCTTTATTTCGCAAAGAGACAAGAATGATCTCCAAAGGAATGCGCTGGTATCCGGTAAGCTGTCATCATATCGCAAACAAGAACACTAATGCTCACATCGTGGATAGTATTTCTCCGAATGCTCGAGTATTACAACGGCGTGTTGTTCCTCACGACCAATCGAGTTGGAGTTCTTGATGAGGCTATCAAGTCTCGAGTTCACCTCCATCTGCGATACGACCAGCTCAACAAACAACAGACAACGGAGATCTTCAAGCACAACATCACTCGACTCAAGAACATTGAACTTCAACGCCAGGATGCAGCCGATCGCTTATACATCATTGAGAGCGAGATCAACGAATTTGCGCTGACCCATTTCGATGAAACAGCCAAGTCTGGTGTAGGCCGATGGAATGGTAGACAGATTCGAAACGCGTTTCTGATCGCTGCTTCGCTAGCGCACCTCGATGGCGAGAAAAACCCCGGCATGCAGAAACAGCTCCGAAAGATGCATTTTGATGACGTCGCCCAAACGACCAAGTTGTACGATAGCTTCAGAACCGCCACCCTGGGTCGAGATGACAGTCATCTTGCCCACGAGCGCGAGGAGCGATACGACGGTTTTGATCCACGCTCTAGTATAGCTATGCCGAGTAACCCATATGGACACCCTTCGTATGCACTGCCGCATCGTACCGGGCCTTCCGGCTACTATGCTGCACCAACCACTCAGTATGAACGTACAAACCCTATGGAACCCCCAAGACACATGCCCAAGCCTGCTACGCCAGTAGCACATGAGCAACCGCCATCCGATGTAGTATATAGTCGTCAGTACGAAGCCGGCTCAAGATCATCGATGGGGGGAGCAGAGTGGCAGCAAGGACAGTATCCCAATCAGCAATACGGATAGAAGAACAACGTCGGACGATCGGTGTGTAGCAGACGGCTCAATTTGTACCCTTCTTAGATGCCGATATCTTCTCTTACTTTCCATTTGTCGCTTCTTATCTTCCCGCTTGCTTAGCTTCCAATATACATAACAGCATCTGCCGTCGTACGACCTGTCATTACCTATACGTTACGGTTCGCATGTGAAAATCGTGATGAGAAGCGCAAGGGCGTCTCGGGCCTGAGGCGTGGGGACGAGAGAGTCATGGCCCTGACGATGTAGCGACGAGTGGAAAGACGGGAGAATCGGGAAATTGGCCAAGGCGGGCTCCACAACTGCTACGCGCTGCAGGCCTCGACCCCTTACGTCTCCGTCCCACATGTTGTCTACATCCACCACGACGGCTGTTGCTTTGGCCGAATACCATTCGAGGAGAGTACTCTCTATCTGTCTGTCGAGTCAGCAAATGACACGGAAAGCACACACTGCAACGCGCGATTGCAGCCAGGGTCTTTCCCCGCATCTGGCTACCGAGGCTTCAACACCATGAACTTTGGCAGCTTGACACGCAAAGCGATGCGTAGCTTCACGAAATCACGAGGGCTAACATTATAGACTCTACTAAACAATCTACTTTCACCCAGGTATCCCCGCATCGCCACCGACGTCGTAATCGCAACCCCCAAACCACCCACACAATGGCCTTGGGCGAATACACAAACCTACGCGTCGACCGCCACGACCGCGTCTTCATCATAACCCTCGCAAAAGCCCCCGAGAACCGCATAAACGTCGCCTTCGCGCAAGAAATAATACGCGCACTCCGCGACATCGAGCGCGAACTAGGCGCCGACACAGAAGGCTGCGTGATAACACGAGGAAACGACGAGAAGTTCTGGTGCACAGGACTCGAGCTGGACGAGAGCGATACAAACCCTTTCGCCAACAGCGATGGTTTCTTCCCTCTCCTAGCCACCTTGCTCGACTACCCGTTCCCCACTATCGCGTTGCTGACGGGTCATACATTCGGTGGAGCCTGCCCCTTCGCCCTCGCACACGACTACCGCATCATGAACTCCTCGCGCGGCTTCTTCTCTATGCCGCCCGTAAATCTCGGTCTGCATTTCCCTGGTATCGGCTTCCTGCCGCGGCTCAAGCTGCGCCCGCAGATTGCGCGGAAGATGCTGCTTGAGGCGCATCGCTGGACGGGTAAGGAGGCATACGAGGATGGTATTGTGGATGAGATTGCGGACCCCGAGGTTATGCTTGAGGTTGCGCTGAAGAAGGCGAGGGATGTGCAGGGAAGGGCTAAGATGGGTGTTTATAGTGTGTTGAGGAATGAGCTTTGGGGGGAGGCGGCGGAGAAGATTAGGGGGATTTGCTATGTACATGGGAAGAGGGTTACTGCGCCTGCGAAGGCGAAGATTTAGAATTATTGTGTTCTATGGCTCTAGTCTGAGGTGTATGTATGCGAAAGCGAAGCGATTGATGATTATTGATATCAGTCTAGACTGATTTACTGATCATGTCTTGGAATTGTCTCCTGGTTGGGTGGTTGGTTCTTTCCACAGCTCGCGTGGGCGTCCCTCGTTTCGTCATGGGCCTGTGCGTCATCCCATCGCGACTTCCTTTCGCTTCGTCTCACTCCAACTTCCTTCCGCCTCATCACACCCCGAAACACCCCTCCATGTCGTTGTTTCACCTTCCCCCCATTCACTCAGGTATCGCAGACCGGTCGCTCAAGCTGGCGAAAACTGTTGCGACAAACACAGTACGTCTACCGAACGCATGGGAGTCAGTTGCGAGCTATCTTCAGAACCCTCCTTGTCGCTGCGGAGACCGGACCGAGAAAATGCGCGTATCAGGCCATTGATGATCTTTGATATTCGTATATACGACTTCAGTACATACAAGTGTACCTGTGTATAAGTCGATGCTATCTATCCGGCGCTGACGGTCAAAGGCTAAATGCGTCACTTCATCTATCGGGCCCTGGAGAACACCATTCAAATAAGATGATCGGCAACGTGCTCAAATAGCACAACATGCAATCGATTGGGCCTGGTTATTTGAGCCGCAGTGTTGGCCGGCTTTTGTACGTCCCGTATTGTAAGGGACGGATTGGTTAAGTCTTGTGAATCCTGGGCTGAAATGAGGCTCAACATGCGGAAACCCGGGCTCAGATGGCTATGCGGCTGCGCCTTATCCACAATTTTCTCACAAGCCCGTGGAAATACACCGCTATGAAAGCCTGGCAAGGAGATACAAATGCGGAACAATCTGCCGCAAGCGGAATGCAGCAACAATATACCGCCAACGTGGAAGCGGATCCAACACTCAACAGAAAGTACAGCCGTTGGCAGTATCGGTCATTCAAAGTCCGTTACAAGGACTTATCGCGTGAGCGGATGGTTAAACAACACTCAGCCGACGATCATTGCATGATGTGTATCGCATTTCCCAGCATTGGGCGAAGGGATACTTGACGCGTACGCATCAAGCGCCTCGCGGCTATTTGTTTCGTCTTCGGGATGGATGGAACAAGAACCGAGCACATCTTATATCTCGTTGGCACGGTCAGCGTCTTCAACAGAACTCAGCTCTCTGCTACGCTAAAAGGTTATCATCTGGTAGAGTCTACGTGTTTCGCCGAAGATGAAGATAGGGAGGCTATTCTTGACGCTTGTCGCTGTCAGTTATACAGGTACTCGCTCTTACTGACCCATGTAATCAAGGTCATTGACTCTGTTACAGCATGTGGCCAGACGACCAAGCGGTACTGCGATTTGGAAACCTCGATTTGCTATTCTGGGTGGACCGGTACGAATGGAATTACCTTTGGTGTCGCTCTACCCAAATCAAAAGCCGCGCCTTTCGATACCGTTCTGCAAATTGTATCGCCTATCAAGAATGGATGGGTCGGATTCAGCTGGGGCGGTACGATGCCATATGTCCCACTTACAGTCGGATGGATGAACAGTGTATCAAACACCTCCATTTACTCGTCAAGGATGGCCTTCGGACTGAGCTTACCACAGCCTTATGCCGAAGCAGAGTACTCGTACATCAAAGGGACTGGATACAATGCGACTCACTGGACTCTGACTGTGCGGTGCAAAGGTTGCTCCCAATGGCATGACGTGGACGGTAATCTGGTTTCCATCGACGCGAATGCATCTGCGCAAAAGTTCGCTTATGGTTTATCGAGTAGACTACCTGCTGAGCCGGCGAACAATAGATCTACCTTCAACGTGCACAATTCCTTTGGAAACTACCGAATTGACCTCACACAAGGTCAGAATGCGGATTTCGACGAGTTGGTTGCTGCGAACCTCATCGATGGTACCCCACCAGCATCAAGCAGCACCCCAGTACCGAGCTCGGCTGTCACTACAATATCGACTACGACGAGCATGAGTACAGTCACTTCGGGATTACCACAACCAACCCAGACAGGAATACCTGTGTCGTGCGCTGATGTTGCAGAACTTGCATTTCCTGCCAGCACAGCGAAAGGATGGAGGGCGACGAAGGTCGCAGGAGGGCTGACCCAGCCAAGAGGTCTTATATTCGATAACGCCGGGAACCTTCTTGTCGTTCAAAATGGAATGGGCATTACAGCACACAGAATCGCGCCAAACGGCTGCCTCACCTCGTCCAAGATTGTCATCGCTCAGCGGAACCTCAACCATGGCATTGTGCTCAGCCACGATGGGAAGACGCTGTTCGCTAGCTCTGCGACTTCAGTATTCTCATGGCCATATGATGCAACCACCATGAGCGTATCTGAGAACGCAACAACAGTCTTGACAGGCATGGACAGTAGAGGCCATGTCACCAGGACGCTAGCAATCCCTCCAAAGTACCCAAACCTGCTCCTCGTATCTCATGGCTCGAATGATAACTTCGATTACGGTTCTGCGGATATCGCAACCGGCCGATCCTGCATCAAAGTCTTTGACACGACCACTGTTCCTGACGATGGCTACGACTACCCAAGTAGTGGCTACCAGATGGGCTACGGGCTCCGCAATGAAGTCGGCCTAGCATTCGATGCTGACGGCATGCTTTGGGGTGTCGAGAATTCTTCGGACGAGCTGCATCGCACTATTGACGGGATATCCGTGGATATTCACACTGACAACCCAGCTGATGAAATCAACTACCTCGGAGATCCATCCAAAGAGAACACGGACTGGTACGGGTACCCCACCTGTTATACCGTCTTCAACCCGGCATCTATTGCAGACAAACCATTCACGATAGGCGACCAGTTCGTTCTGGAGCCTAATGCGACCTTCACGGACGATACCTGTAAGACCCGCAGTATACCACCGCGTCTTGCTCTTCCGGCGCACTCCGCACCCCTTGATGCGAGCTTCAACAAGAACTTCACTAGCATGTACATTACACTCCATGGATCGTGGAACCGCAACCCTTCTATTGGATACAAGATCATTGAAGTGCCGTTTACCAAGGGTGCGAACGGCTTCGGACCGAAAGCAGCCGTGAATAGTACGCAGAATTGGGCTGATATATTTTGGAATCCGGATGTCGAGTCTTGCTCAACTACGCAATGTTTCAGGCCTGTGAGTATTGCGCAGGACGGCTATGGTAGGATGTATGTGACTAGTGATAGCGGGGCGGAGGGGGAAATGATTATCATTGGAAGGGAGTAGATAGGGAGATGTGTGGGATCAGGGAAGCTCTTCGCATTCGCTTAATGTGTGTCTATATTAGACTCGTCCGTCTGCTCAGTCTACCAACCTTTCGGAATTCTCACTAGCAGTCTGTCTGCCTGCCTCGGTGCGCTCCGCGATCGCTATTTGACATCGCACCTTGTCTCGTGAACATCGAGGTGTTCAGGCATCGTTCGCTCGAACATACCGAGGTATCTGGCTTTCGGACGTCTTGGGTTTCCGAGAATTGGGGACTTGTAGCGTCGTCCAGCCCTACGAAAGTTTCCGATAAGGCAATCCAACTTTAGCTGGTGATCATGATCTGCGGGGTACATTTGACCAGGCCTCTCAAATCAACTCTCCAAGCATCTCAGCAGCCGTAACCTGTCTCGCGCATAGTGGTCCAAAAGGAGTCAACAGAGCGAGTCATGCCTGTCGCACACAAGTCATGTTTCCTTTTGTGGCAAGGTGAGCGGGTGCCGGAGAAAAAGCAACTAAGGATCTGCCTCGGCAAAAAACTCGGTGACGTATTTACCGCTTCAACAACACTAAGGTTGCGAACGACACCCCCAATCGCACGGCGGTGAAAGACGGCCGTGATGGACTAGATGATGGACGAAATGTCTAGTGGTGGGGTAGCGTGCGCAACGTGTGGCGTCGCACGATGGGGGTGGAGCCACCTCGGAGGTTGAGGTCTGAGGTGGTTAGGTACAAAGGTCGACATGCACCGGCTCCCCTGGCCATTGCCCACCACTGACTTGCTGTCATAGCTTTTGTATTCGTCGGACGCTTCACATATATACGAGTCACGACGCCGATTGAGAGACTACACTTTACCTGCCACCTCCCCACCTCGCGTACCTGCGCCGGCACCCTTTCTCCACCGTAAGCACCGCAGACCGTCAGCACACCGGCCCGCCATGATCGACTCGTACTTCGACGTGTTAGTAATCGGCAGCGGCCTCAGCGGCATCAACTCGGCCTACCGTATCCAAGAGTCGCTGCCAGACGCCAAATTCGCCGTCCTCGAAGCCCGCCACGAACTCGGAGGAACATGGTCGCAATTCAAATACCCGGGTGTACGGTCGGATTCCGATCTGCACACGCTGGGCTTCCAGTTCTATCCCTGGAGGGCGAAGAATCCGATTGCGAGCGGCGAGAGCATCATGAGCTACTTGCAGGAGACGGCGCACAAGTTCGATCTGGACAAGAAGATTCGGTATAGACACAAGGTTATGAAGGCGGATTGGAGGAGTGAGGAACAGCGATGGAGACTTGAGGTGGAGGTTGGGAATGATGTTGGGAGAGAGCCGCGGACGGTGGTGTACTGGACCAAGTGGCTGATCACTGGTACGGGTTACTACAACTACGACACGCCGCTGAAGGCGAACATCCCCGGTATCGACAACTTCAAGGGCAAGCTTGTTCATCCGCAGTTCTGGCCTGAGGATCTGGATTACAAGGGCAAGAAGATGATTATCGTGGGTAGTGGCGCGACTACTATTACCATGATGCCCGCGATGGTGGATAATGGTGTGGGCAGCGTTACCCAGTTGCAGAGAAGTCCGACGTACATTATGAGTCTGCCACAGAAGGATCAGGTGTGGTTTGAGAAGTGGGCGCCGGAGTGGTTCACCCTCCGCTACAAGCGTAAGTCTTCCTTCAATCAAATATCGATCTGTGCTAACACCCCCAGGCTTCATGTTCACCCTCGTCCCCATCCTCCTCTACAAATTCTGCATCTGGTTCCCCACCCTCGCATCCAACTTCCTCGTCAAGAAAGCCGCCCAACAACTCCCGGCCGACTTCCCCGTCGACCCACACTTTAAGCCCGGCTACAACCCCTGGCAACAACGCATGTGCCTCTGCCCCGACGGCGACTACTTCAAAGCCTTCAGCTCAGGGAAAGCACACATCGTCACCGACACCATCAAGAGCGTCGTCGCCGACGGCATCGAACTCAACAGCGGCACCAAACTCGACGCTGATATCATTGTTACTGCCACAGGCCTCAACATGCGTTTCCTCGGCGGCATCGACGTGCGCGTCGACGGCAAGAAAGTCGAAGTCTCAGAACAATACATGTGGCGCAACGCCATGCTCACCTCCCTCCCCAACCTCGGCAATATCATCGGCTACTGGAACGCTTCTTGGACACTCGGCTCAGACGCCGCGTCCCGCCTCTTCGTCCGCCTTATCAAGCACCAGCAAGAGCAGGGGTATACCAGTGTGACGCCTGTGATTGATGAGAAGAGCAGACAGAAGACGGTTAGTGCTAGTCCGCTCAATAGCACGTATGTCAATGTGGCGATGAAGAAGATGCCGAATTGCGCGGATGCGGGGCCTTGGAAGCCGAGGGATAATTGGTTTGCGGATAATTGGGGGGTTACGAGGGGGAGTATTGAGGAGGGGTTGAGGTGGGAGAGGGTGAAGGTTGAGTAGAGGATGGAGGGTTGGGGGTGGGTGTGAAGTAGAACGCGGTGTTGTGTATGAGGTTCTAATGAATGATATTTGTGTTATGGTTTTGTCTTCCATGCTGTTGTTGTGTCGAGAGAGTGGTGTGGTGGTCTGTGGTGGTCTGTTACTGCTAGACGCTTCCATCCCAATGCGGCACTCACTTTTCACTTTCACTTTCACCGCGTCCGTGCCATCTTTTGTCCTTGATTAACCCAACGTCCTCCGTCTTGCAAACTCTTTCTCTACACCCCGTCTTCCACCCACGCAGCTCCATCGCGACCTCAGCTGCCGACGTTGCGCATTCCTACGATACATCTTCCTGAGTACTTCACGCTCGCTACCCATCCAGCGCCCTACTGTCCACAGCATGCCGTCGCGTCATGCTAGAAAGGGGAGTTCGACGACCCGCCGCGATCTGGTTACGAAATGATGTAGTTTCCGCGCTCAGTTCGCGACGCAGAAACTCATGGCACGGCATCACCGCGTCGGCTCCACGCTGACACGAACTGATCGCGTCGCGATCACTATCATGATGAAGTCGACTATCCGCAACATTACTCACCAGCGTAGTCTCCACGACTATGTCGCGATGCGATAACCCACACCACGGCACCACCGCGTCGTCTCCCTGCAGACTGCAAACAATGTTGTCGCGCAGCTCTTACGCGACATCGAAGCAGATTCCAGACCGACCTTGATGAATCCAGGGGCTTGGTCGACTTCGATGCGTTCCGTCAATTCTTTCTTAGACAATTTCGCGCTACGCTGTCGACGCATTACGTGGTGTGAAAGAGATGGTAATACCGACGAATGACTGTACTGAAATATTGTCGGAGCGACTGTCGCATAGTGGCTTGAGCATCATCGTGGTGTTCGCAATCTGCCGTTACCGAAATGGCGAAACATTGTCAGCATCCATCGCTCAAGTGGAAGAACCTCAAAGATATATCGCATCGCACACCCTTCGACCAACTCAACAGTCGTTCCTGTGTTACCACTAATATTACCCTTAGGATTCGTCCCCACATCGCTAGTCAGTTCCTGGTCCCGGCAAACCTCCGGCAAACCTCCAACACCGAGGTGGGGCATCATCCTCGCTATCTTCCCAACGCGCTCATCAATCAACCTCGTTGTTCTTGGCGATATATACGCCGCATTTTCTCATCTCTTCATCAAAGCAGTTCCTCCTCCAGGAACAGCAGAACCGGGCTTGTGGTTTAGTGGTATAATACTCCCTTAGCATGGGAGTGGTCCAGGGTTCGATTCCCTGCAAGTCCATCTTTTTGCGCTCGTCGCCGTTGTCGTGGGGCGCTGCTGCGTGTGTTTTTGGTTATTTTTGATGGAGAGATTTTGCATTTTTGCACTTTTGGAGTAAATATGGTGGAGAGATACTGGGCGCAATAAGAGGGAAGTGGCAGCGAGGCGGAAGGTTGGTACGACGACGTTGGTAGTTTGGGGACACGGGGAGTGTTGGAAATACACGCGGCGTGTGGGTGTCAGGGCGGACGACGGGAGCGCCTACTGGAGACTCGTGCGTCTGAAGTCATCGTTTGGGATCTTTATACCGCGTCGAGTCGCTATTCTGGACACTCTATCGTTCATTTTGAACTTCTCGACATCTTGGGTAACTACAGCATTCCCAATTGCCTCACATGAAGACGATCTCAAAGAGCACACACCCAGCAAACCATCATTTTCGATACCCAACGGCAGCGAGCCTCCACATGGAAACACCACCATACACGAACAACTCAGCCTCCTCCCCGCCGAGATCAACGAATGCATCCACCCCAAGCTTCCCATTTCTTAGCAACGCAGCTTCAGGTGCACCCTCGCCCTGTCCGCTTTTTGCTTTATCTGGAGGCTCTTCCTGACTGAAGATCACACAAGTGCCGTATTCCTTGCCTAGCTCAACCCGATTACGACCCATATCGAAGTCGAAGCCTAGCTTCCACGGTTGATTTCAACGTATAGTCAGGAGAAGCAGTCACAGTGATGGTCAAGTGTCCTGGTGGAG
Source organism: Alternaria ventricosa (assembly GCF_023758065.1). NCBI lineage: Eukaryota > Fungi > Ascomycota > Dothideomycetes > Pleosporales > Pleosporaceae > Alternaria > Alternaria ventricosa. The sequence continues at coordinate 360,045 of NW_026055695.1, read as the reverse complement.
ACTCGCTTGGTATAACTCTGTACAGCGTTTGGAGACTGCGTATGCCACAGCCATTCGGAGAGGCTTCGATCACGACAATGAGCTCCGAGATATCCGTACGGTTGACGACACTAGAGCTAGGGACGGTCCTGCGGGCGATAAGCCGTTTGAGGGTCAGTGATACTGCAATGTGGCGCTCACTTCTCCATTTCTTTACTAAAACTATCGCGAGAGAAGAAATCATAGTCATCAGCCCCAACACCTCACCTCAAGGCCCATATATCGTTACTCGACTGAAGTATGGTAGCTCGACAAAGCTCTGCGTCGGTGCGTTCTCGTCCACCTCTTGAACCACATCGTAGACCTTAAAGTCGCCATTCAACGCCTGAAGTCGATCAAAGTACAACACAGTCGACAACTATCGGCTTCATCTCTCAACAATCTCATTCTATGCAACCAGTAACCAGTATCCACACTCCCCTACTTCCACACTCCACACTACCCCCTCCCCTCCTTTCCTCTCTAATCTATCCCCTTCGCCTCATCGAGGAGAAGTAATCGGCTTATCAAACAAAAGAGAACGCCCATGCTATGCAATACAAACCTAACAATGCTTCCCAGCCGTATCCGAAGCCAAAGCCAGGCGAGACCGTAACGCCATTCTCGTATCCACCGCTGAGCAAAAGTATATCCGGGATCCAATCCAAAAAGAAAATGTACAAAGGAAAAACACACCCCACACTCGTTGGTGTGGTAGGAAGGTCAAAGACCAGTCCACCCCCTCCTCCTGCGTACCTGCGTCAAGTATCCATCTCCACCCCGCCTCTCCCCAGGACCTTCCCTCTCAGGCGACTTCGTCACCTCAGATTGCTAATCCTGCACCCCCTTCCTCGCCGCCGTACTCATTTCCCCACCACTAGTCTCCCTCCTCCTCCTCACAATCTGCAACCGTGGGAGCGGCGGCGCGTTACTCGTCGAATGCACCGGCTGGCTACTCGACGGCGCAGGAGACCCAGTGCTATGTCCATGAGAAGAAGCATGCCCGGGAGGTGTTTCGTTCTCGCCTCCGACAACGCTTTGTCGACGCCGACTCACGGCTTCGCTCATGCGTCCTTGACGCGCTTTGGGAAGTCGAGACGAGGACTTTGCGTTGTTGTGATTCGCTTCTATACGCGCGAGACTGGTTGCTGCGTCGCGGGAGGGAGGGCGTGAGGAAGTGCGTGGACCGGTTGGTGTACTGGTGTTTGATTGGAGGGCGGCGAAGGAAGTGGAACTGCGAGCGAGGGCGGGTGGTTTCGAGCGGCCGGAGGAAGAAGGAGGGAGGACGGCGGTGGGGTCTTCGGCGAGATCCCACATTGCGGTTGAGGATTGGGAGCGTGTGATGCGGTGGTCGCCGCGGTGACCTGTCGGTGTGCCGGACATGGGTGGGAGCATGAAGGTGGATTTGAGTGAGTTGGGGGTGGGAGGTGTGAGACCCATGCCGCTACTGACCAGTGTGGAACCGGTGCTAGAGCCTGAGCCGTCGCGGCGGCCGGCTGAGGACGCGGGGCGGCGTAGGTTCATGCCTACGGTCGAGGCGCGACTAAGGCTTCGTTTGCCGTTGGATCCTTTGCTGATGCCAGAGAGTTCGACTTCATCACAAGCGCGGACGAGCTCCTCGGCCATTTGGCGTACCAATACCGCGGAGTCGTGTTCCATGAGCCAGCTGATGCGCTCATAGCAGCCGAACGCACGTATGAGCCAGCAGCCCTCGTCCTTCGCATCGCAAATCGTCCGCAGGATACGGAGGAAGTTGAGACGCGTCACAGCATCCTTGTGTCCCAGCTTTTGTTCTGTGCGACCGAAGATCTCGGGTACGGCGAGGGAGGCAGCGATTGGTGGTGACAAACGAACCACCTTCTGCAGTGGCTCGAGCATGTTCTCAAAGGTAGAGTGTGGAAGGTCGGCGGAGGTGTACGCGGAGATGATGGCGACGGTGAAGTTCGATTGCGAGGAGAGGAGGTATTGCTCGACGCGCGCGGTTTCTTCCTGAAGCCTGTAGTAGTTAACATGCCGTACATAACTTTAAAAGCTTCATGATATACATACCACACGAAGATGGCGTCCAGGGCCGTCACCGCCCAATTGCGGTCGCCCAACAGCGAAACGTAGAATGCCAGACCCTTTGCATCCCACAACATCTTTCGTGCCACCTTGCCCGAGTTGACCATCTCAAGCAGCACCGGCAGCGCAAACTCCTTGAGCGGGCCGCCCTCGCGCACAACTTCCTTCAGCAGAGGAATGATGTCCGACAACGCAGCCTCCTCCTGTCTGCTCTTGTTGTGCCGACACAAGTTGTACATGGTATTGAGGATCTGGTTTGAGATCTCGCGATGGAACGGAGGGAGGCGAGCTGGGTCGGAGGCGGATCGCTGTTGACTGCGGCTCATTGCGTCTTTCTGTCGGGTCGACTTCAGTAATTCGATTAGGATGTCGATCGCGTTGGAGTTTTGTAAGGCTTCGTGGGTTGACGAGAGCGAGCTGAGGTTCTTGATGAACTTGAGCATGGTGATCTGGTGCGGTGGTGCCATCTTGCGGAGATCTTTCAATACACCTGTACGTTGTTAGCTATGTTTAAGATTGCGACGACGCCGTAACTGTCGAGCCTTGTGAAATGTGAGATAACTTACGCTTCAGGATCATCCGATCCGCCACAAGATCCTTGACATGACTCTCAGCTTGCGAGAAGATGAGAAAGATCTGTACAATCCTGCCGACGATGAGGCGTGCAACCTCACCGTCCTCCTCCACCATGCGGTTCAAAACCAAGCTGAGGGGGTATAGTACGCTCGATCTCGAGAAGATGCGACAAAAGTCGTTCTTAGGAGTCGGGCCCTGCAATTCAAAAACGCCAAATACGCCGTTGACACCGATGAGCACCAGATCGCGCTCAGCGTCAATGTCCTCCTCCAAGAACTCAACAAGCACATTAATACCACCACAGCCGATAAACATCTGCAACGTCAGTGTGCTTGTCTGGTACATCTGCCGTACGAAAGCCGCAGCTTCTTTCCGGATGTCGCTGGGGAACTTCTTGGAGGCGAAGTAACAAATGGTAGGGATGCCACCCAAGAACGACAAGCTCTCTTGTGACTCAGAGTCTTCCAGGATGATCAGGTTGATAATCTTCAGAAGAGGTAGGACTACCTCGTTGTGCGGTCTGGTTCCGAGAATCTCCAATATAGGCAGCATGCCGTGGCTCCGTAGTATGATCGATCGCTTATCCGGAGATTCATGTAGCACCTGCAGCAGTTGATCTGCAATGTCGAGTAGCTCGTCGTCGGGTTGACTTGTCTTCAGACAGCCTACAAGACTCTCCGTCATTTTCGTCAACCGGTCGTCCCGGTCTCGCGCGACGTTGTTTTCCAGGTTGATATTGTCAAGGCCCTCATCAAGGTTCGCGAACGGATCAAGATCATCCTCGTCGGCTATGATGAAAGAGTTCGCCATCTTCGATGTGATCATGGCAAGACTGCTGTGCTCACTCCCGCTATCACTCTCGGCTCGGCTAGGGTTAGCAAGCTGACTCTTGATATCACCAAAGACATCTGAAAAGTCGTCACCTTCATCCTCGGCGTACTTTTGAATCTCAATCTCTGACTGCGTCCGCTGCAGCTGCTTCCGCGTGGATGTTGAGCTCGTCGATCTCTGATGGACATTGCCACCAGACTTGAGATCGCGCGTTGACTTGGGCCCTGCTTTCAGGTCGCTGGGATGGAACAATCGTGGGGAGAAAGTGTCAGATGGCGGGCTGGAGTTGGTGACGATTACTTGTCTAGATGGCACGGCTGGCGAGTTTGCGTACTGCATGGACGCTAGCTTACGCTCAAAGGCACCCTCATCAGCTGGCATGAGATCTGAGTAATCCTCGACAGTGTCCTCGCGAAAGAGCTGACTTGGCCGCGCTGGCGCTGTTGTCTTTGGCTTAGGAGGCTGTGCAGGCCTTGGTGTACCTCGCAGGAATGCCGTTCTCGGCTGGGGTTCATGTCTATCCTCGTACTCTGATGTGGAAGCGTTCGAATTTGATCTCGAAGACGTGTTCGATGAAGATGCAGACGTCCTAGGTCTACCGTTGGCGCCTCTCGACCTCTCAACCGCTCTATGGCCCGACGCTTTCGGGAAGCTCTGGAACTGCGCCAAGTTCATCGGACTCTTCACCGTAGCCTCGCCATCGTACTCTGCCATTTCTGTAACCGACTCAAAACTGGCAAAAGCCTTGAGCTTGTCGCTCGAAAAGAGACCGCCAAAGTTGTCCTGTGGCTTCAAGTGTGGCATCTGCAGGGCGCGGGGCGATATGCTTTCGGCAAAGTCATTGTCCCAGTTATCGTCATGATCTAGCTCTGGGGAGCGGAACGACTCAGCGGTGGGTCTGTGCTTCGGGATGTTGAGATTAACATTGGCCGGATTCTTGCGAGATGAAGCAGCAGGACTGGCTTTCTGCAAACCCGACACAAGACGCGAGCTTCGGCGCAGGGAGCTGGGCGACTTTAATGCCTCGTTCCACTCCTGCACGGACTTGACTGCTTCCTGATATTCGGTAGGTTTTGTGGGTACTGCAGGGACAGTCCGCTTGGCGCTGAGAATCCATGGGTGCTTGAGGAGGCGTTTTGCGGAGATGCGGAGCGTGGGATTCTTCTGGAAACACTCCATGAGGAACTCACGCAGCAGCTGTAGGGGTTAGCATCTGACATACAAGGGACCGCGGGTGCACTTACCGGAGAGGCACTTCCAGGTATCGGCGGGTGCTCATCGTTGACGATTCTGAAGAGGGCCTGCATGGGCTGCAGCTTGTGGTAGGGCGGCTTCCCTTCGATAAGCTCAATGACTGTGCATCCCAAACTCCATATGTCTGACGACGTAGTAGCGCCGGATAATTCGATGACCTCGGGAGCCATCCAGTACGGCGTGCCGACGACACTCGACTGGTCCAGACCTGACTGCTTGGTGGCTACGCCAAAGTCTGCCAGCTTGACGAGGCCCTCCTTGGTCGTCAGAATGTTCGCGCCCTTTATATCCCGATGTATGACACCCTGCTCGTGGAGGTAGAGGAGGCCGTGGAGGACCTGCGACATGTACAGCGCGACGAGGTTTTCGGGGAATTTTCCAAAGTTCTTGCAGATGCTGTGCAACGATCCGTTTTCGCAGTACCTGACAACATTAGCTACGCCCAAGATGTCCAATCGGGCCACTCACTCCAGAATAATGTACAGACTCTCGGAGCTCCTCACGAAGCCGTTGTACTTGACGATGTTGGGGTGGTTCAGGTTCTTGAGCAGGTCAATCTCCATCTCCATGTTCTTGAGGTCGGCGGTGCCCAGGTTCTCCAGGCGGACCTGCTTGATGGCGACGGCCTCGCCAGTCCCCCAGTTGAGGGCGCGGTACACGCTGCCGAATGCGCCTTTGCCCAGGCAGTCGCCCAGCTGGAAGTCCTTGAGGCCATCGACGCCCTGGGCGGCCTTCTGCGCGGTGCCCTCTCTGCTCGGCCGCTGGTCGCGCTCGCGGGGCTGGCCATTGTGGTTGGACGACGACGACGACTTCTTCGCGTGGCCCGGTGTGCTGGTGGTCGGGGCGGAGGGCTGCGACGAGCGCGAGTTGGAGGCTTGGTGCGCCGGTCGGGAGGGGTGTGAGACCATGTTGACGTCTTCCTCTGGCCCGGGCCGGCTGCTATGCCGTCCTATCGTCGGGGCGTCGTCTGTCGCGGCGCGGAGGTGCGTTGGCGGAGGTGGGCGGCGGCGGCGGTGAATGGCGGGCTGCGGTGTGCATATCCTCCCTCAACACGCACTCGGGGATCCAGACCGACGGCAGCGTCGCGGGCAAAGTCGCAATTGTTGTTGTTGCCCATGCGCGGCCCAGGCAATGCGTTGGAGGGGCCCGTTACCAGCGCAAAGCAATTATCACACGGGGATCCTGGCCGCGAAACACGCTCTAGCACGCCCAGCGAATCCCAGAGTCGCTCTCGCCTGCCAGCGGCTGCCGTTGTGGAAAGACTCGTCGCCCAGTGCTGCCGCGGAGATTGAGGCAGACGGGGAGTCGCTAGACGGCGGCGACTCGAGCTGCGGTGAATGTCTTGTTGCTACTCGACCTGCGCGCAGTAGCGGCCGCGCCGTTGCAACCTCGCATCCTCGCTTCATGCGCCCTGCCTCGTACCATCCACTCACCGCGCTGCACCTCATGGCTGCCTCCGGTTCCGAAAATTGTGTATGCACGTATGCATGTAGGTGGAAGCAATGCGACGCGACGCGCCGTACTTTATGTTTCTCTTAGCAAAATCTCGTCACAAAGACACATTGTCATCCAAGACATCCTCTCCACGTGCGCTAGCCCCTTGCATAAGCCACACATAACATTTCCGTCACCTACGACGCGCCCCATCATCATCAAATGCTTGCGTCACATTACCTCTCGCTATCGCTCACTATCGCAATCAGACATCATCAGCATGGTTTATCGCTGTCGCGGGGAATGTGGGGAAACGGCTTCGGTCAGCCTTGTGGAAACCCGACCAAAGAGGAAGTGCCGATGCACGAGTCAAGCTGAGACGCCTGAAAGTTGGTATGATTTCTCATCAGACTACTTCATCATTTCCCTCACATCTTCGCCGCCAAACTTTAAGAGCTCACAACGTTGAGCACACCGCCATCCACCGTCAGAATTTGGCCGTTGACGTAGGAGTTCTTGGTGAGGAAGATGACGGCCTGTGCCATCTCCGCGTCGCTGCCCGCCCGTCCATGTGGGACGTGGCCCTTCTCCTGGATCTTCTCATCCGGCAGGTCGCTCTTCTGGTTCTCGTCGCTCTCCTTTGCCGTCATTTCAGACGGGAAGTAGCCAGGGGCAATGCTGTTCACGCGAATGCGAAGCTGCTGGAACTCGGCCGACATGAGTTTGCTCAGATGGACGGTGCCGCCCTGGCATACAGTCAGTATACATCCGTCATATATCGATACTATCATCTCACCTTGGCAGCGTTGTAGCTGAAGTGCCCTTGCGCGTCCTTCATGATTCCCGACATGGACGAGATGACAATGACAGAGGCAGAAAGGTGACCATGGCTCTCAGTTCCAGCTTGGAGAAGCGGCAGGAGAACGACGGTGGTGAAGTAAACGGCGGTAACATCGGTGTTGTAGGTCTCGGCCCAGCCCTCGAATGTCTCGTTGTCGAAGAGCTTCTTCTTCATGTCGGTCGCGTTGTCTGCATTGGGAATACCCTTCTCGCCTGAGATGCCGGCGGCGGCAATGAGAAGGTTGATGTACTTCTCCTTGGACGCCAGCTCCTGGTACATGCGCTCCAAGTCGTCCTTCTTGGTTACGTCACATGGCGAGAGAGGGATGATTTGACCACCTTGGTCGGGGCTGTGTGACTTCGCTGCGGTCTCGAGGGCTAATATGGTCAGTCTCTCCGTCTGACTGATTGTAGGGGCCTGCAGTCGTGCTTACCTTCTTGTCGACGACCAGTAATGTAGACCTATCTGATGTTAGCATTGTTCATTCGTGAGAAGAAGGAACGTACTTTTGCGCCGTTCGCAGCAAGGGCCTGGGCAGCCATGAGGCCGATACCAGAGCCACCTCCAGTCACTACGCATACATAGTCTTTGACTGAGAAGAGCTTCGCCACGTGAAGGTCGGAAGTGTTTGCTTTGGGAGGCATGGTGAATCGAAGCTGTATGTTTTGGATGGTACCGAGATGTGAAAGTTTCGTTGGATTGAGAATTCCTGAGTAATTCGCAATTGAATAGTTCACAGAAAGGTGTAGGACGTTCGTGCAAAAAGCGTAGAAGTTCTATTAGTATAATTAGCTATGACGTACGGCTGTAAACAGCCCACCTGGCCCAAATAGGCTTAGGCCCAACGCGCTCATGCCACAGCCTCTCTTGCCTCATGCGGTCTCGCGCAAACTTGCCGTTCAGCCCGTTCAGCCTCGACCTCCAACGTCCAGGCAGTCGCTTCCATGACCGCGCCACTATTTGTTCGACGTGCCTCTTCCGCGCATCATCGCATTGCTTTCACTCTTTCTCGACACTCCATCATAATTTCAACTCACCCACGGTTGTCTAACAATGCCTACCCACGGCGCGTAGCACATACACGGCAATCTCCAAAACTTGGAGATTATTACTTCCTTCATCTTCCTAAAACATCTTCACGCGTCTAGAAACCGCGGTCATAGTTCGCCCACGCAAACTCACATGGGAATATCGCCCTCAACCGCCCGCCGCAATGTCTGACCCACGATACGAGCTCATGGTTCCACCAGGAATGAGTGACCAGCTATGGCCCGAGCGCCTGGACACACCCGGACTCATCCCGCATCACCTCAAACGCTCTGCGACAGGTCAGTTCCCCATCTTAGAGGTTGTCCAGCGTCTACTTTATCGACTCCGGCCAAGCGGCATCTGCGATCTTGAAAAGCTCCTCGCACTCATCGGTCTCTACCAAGCTATTCGTCCCGCATACAAGCATCTGAAGGATTTCTTTACATGGGCCTTTACTGTTCAAGTCACCATCCCAGAGACCGATCCAGTCGCTAGAGAGGTTCTGGCGTGGATGGGCTCGGAGGTGATACTCAACAGCCACACGAGGAGTGCCATGCTGGTCACAGGAGGCACACAGGATCCCAATGACGAGTTTCATCGCCGAATGATGGCGGCGCATAACCCGAGACTTGCATCCGAGAAACCGGACGATGAGGTTCTATGTCTCCCGCCAATCGGTACACGACTATTTTGGGTCGGATTTCGACCGTATCTATTCTCACGTCGAGGTGGCCCTGGCTATCGGACCAACAGTGGTATGACCGGTAATCTGCTCGACGATAGTGGCCAGCTTCAAAACTCCCTCACTATCATGACGCTCGGATGGAGCCTCAAACCACTGAAGCAGTTCACCAGTCTCTGTCGCGAGTTCCGACTCAACAACCTCACAGGTACCACAACGGTATACTTCGCGGGAGATCGTACAGATCCATACGGTAACGGCTGGCAGTCAGTTTCCAAAGCCATTCGAAAGCTCGACACTATAGACATGGACGAGACCACCAAATTCGATATTGTCAGAGACGCGGAATACTACTACAGCGAGGAGTCTCGGTCATTCTTTGCCGACTGTGGTATCCCATATCGGCGCGGGTATCTCTTCCATGGGCCCCCGGGTACCGGCAAGAGCTCATTCAGCGCTGCATTGGCGGGCCATCTTGGCTGCGACATCTACCACATCAATCTTTCCACCGGTAGCATCAATGATGGAACACTTCACCGCTTGTTTTTAGGCCTTCCCCGCAAGTGCGTAGTGGTTTTGGAAGACATCGACTCTGCTGGTATCGGTCGCGAACGAACACCGCCGGCTGCCCCAACAGGAGCACATGCGCAAGCGGATGAGACTTCAGGTGACGTCGCTGGTATCCCAGGTGGCATCGGTCCGCTACCAAAACTTCGGGCTCGTGATTATCCAGGTGTGGGTCGTAGATCGAACACAGTTACACTAAGCGGCCTGCTGAATGCTATCGACGGAAACGCTTCTCAAGAAGGAAGACTCTTGATCATGACCTCCAACGCTCCCAATACGCTTGATGCGGCTTTGACGCGTCCCGGCCGCATCGACAAGAAAGTCTATTTTGGCAACATGGACCCCAGTGCGGGCAAGAGCATCTTCAAGCGCTTGATTGGTCGCTCAGCTCTCGCTCATGATGCCGAGTTTACCATGGCGCAGATCGAGGAGTGGGCGACTGAGTTCGCCGACAAGATGCCTACTAATACATGTAAGTGGTTATGGCATTTTAGATCCAAATTTCGTACTAACAGGAATATAGTTTCCCCAGCGCAAGTGCAAAACTACCTCCAAGGCTGTCGCGGCGACCCTCTCAAAGCTTTGAACGATGTCGAAGCTTGGATTGCGGAGACTAAGCTTGAAGCGGGGAAGTCGAACGGCGCTGAGCACGGCACTCAGAATGTCACTCAGAATGGCACCCAGAATGGCACCTAGAATGGTACTCAAGACAACGCTCAAAACCACGCTCAGAACGGCGTAGGCCCGGCCGTTTCAACCAAGCCCGTCCCAGATGGTAGTGAGTTAAAAGCTCTGCTCCTGGCTGGGAGCATGGACTGAGACAGCATCGGAGAAACTGCGTTGATCTTCCCAGAGTACTGACATTACATTTACAGCTGCGTCCACCCCGGTTCCTCCAATGTTCTATCTGTGGAAGTGGGAACCACAGCTAGAGAAATGGTATAAAGGTTCGAGGCTCTTACAAACAGCGGCATGGACCGTAGCACCACCTGTTAGGGGATCATTTGGGTAGACGATTGTGGTGGCCGGTAGACTGGGGTGAAGACGTTGGGTACGAAGAGGTAGAGAGGGGTATTAGGATCGTAGACGGGGATGAGATGTTGCGCGCGTTCTTCTTCTCTTGTCCACGAACGTTCGCGTATTTGGTAGTGGATGAAACGACGTCCGGATAGCCAGCAAGGCCTAAGCTTTTCCATGCCGCTGCTTCTCATGTTTTAGACTTAGTGAAGCTCAGTGCACTTCATTCTCCGACCGGGCTCTCCGTACAAGTGCCCTTCTCATCCCACTTATATATTTTTCTGATCAACCATCAAGCCGTCCACCATGCTCAGGTTGAAAACGTCCCAAGTCCAACTCCAAGTGAGCTTCGGCCTTTTCGCAGATTGCAAGAAGATGGTTGTGAATTTCACAACAACCGGCGCGCATCATGGTACCGTGACTCTGAGAATAAGTGAAGTGGTTAATCCCGCTCAACTTCTGATAGAGCACTTCGAATGAAAGTTCTTCGAAGGGATGTTGGTCATGTTTCTCGATGCGACTCAGCAGCTTGTGGTCCCACAAGCTTTTTTGTAGGAATCCTAACATCGTCGCCGAACATCCATAGCCGCATCCTACGTTGCCTTCGTATAGATCTTGGTTGAGCTTGTGAGTGCCGGCCAGCAGCTCTTGGATAGCTGCACACCTCATGCTGTCAAGCTGACCCACCCCTGTAAGAGTTAGCAGATGCTCAGGGACCAGTTGGTTTGCTTACCTTTTTCACCGCGTGGGAAAGGCAGATCCAAGAACTGTATCGGACAACACGCCTCCCTCATCGCCATCGACGCCATACTCTCAAACACCTCCCACTCCTTCAACTTCACACCCAAAAACATCCACAGCATCAACTCTTCGCAGTAAACTGTAGGCATCAGCTGCTCCTGGAGTTGATCCTGCCACTCCTTCGTAAACAGCCTCAACGCATCTTCCATCTGGTAGTAATCTGCGACCAGAAACAGCGCAACAAACAACCTGACGCTGATCTTCTTCGGTAGAGCCACGAACTGGAGATGCGCAATATTGAGCATGATGGCAAGGGCATGCGGGTTCCACTGCTGCGCGCGTACGTGATATAGACCGTCCTCGGTATTTGGGACTGTCTCGTCGTAGTTCCGTTTAAACATTTTTTCGAAGTAAGGTGACACGATGCGCAACTGTCGCGATGACACGAGGTAGTGGACTTTGGTAGGTTGGGTAGGTATCTGCTTGGACTGCGCAGTCTCGTTCTCAATACTTGCTTTGGCGGCCTCTGCCTGAGCGATCCAATCTCCCAGGGATTCGCTCTCGTTTTTCCACTTTGACTGCAAGGTACTCCGGTATTTGAGCTTGATTAGCATGTCGCCGTTTGGGTCGATTGTTACGAGCTTCGGCTTTTCGCCCATTGTGACGAAGAGGTGCGCTGGGTAAAGTCGACGTGACGATGTTGGGCTGGCGAGTTGAGAGAGTCAAGTCAGCGTGTGAATCGAGCGTAATGGGTAGGTGGTGAAAGACAGCGCGTTTGCTCGCCAAGCCCGCTAGTTGGATCGCGCTGATGAAGACAAGAGGGAAGGATTAATAGAGCAGTCGGGCTCACCTAAGATAAATAAGTGGGCACAGAAAACCGCATAGTAGTAGGTAGCTTCATGTCCCTCTGCGTAGTTGCAGTACGAGTGAATTGAGTGGATGGCAACCATATGTAGCTAAGTTTGAAGAAGTGTAAAAGTAGACGGCGTCAGTATACGTATTGCGCGATGACAGGTTTGCATCTTGATCATGAGATGCAGTTTACTTAGTGTGATACCACCTTTTGATTCGAAGGTTATGCTGTCATTTGACAATCTGATCTAACTGAGATACGGTGTCGAAAGACTCTGCCAATTCTGCACCTTTCTTTCCTCGGCTACCCTTCATTCGTTCGCTAATACATGGCCATCCATCGCTACCCTGTCTCGCCATTGACATCACAGACATCTTCTCTGAACCCTCAGTCCGAGGGTTTGACGGGTTTTGACGGACTGAGATCAAGTTGGAACTTCAGATCGTCGTCGACCTTCTTCATGATTTGATCGAACAAACCGCGGAAGTCGCACTTCGCGCAGGCTCCTATGGGCGTATATTCAGAGCAGTGCACGTTGCCATAATAGTCAAAGGTCTCTTTCCGAATTGTCATAGCTCGCACAGCATCGCAGGCTTTCTGGATGCTCGTTCCATAGTAAGGCGGTGAGATGCTACCTCCAAGGGCGGACGACAGTCCGCCAGATCGCTTGTACAATATCAAGGCGCCCAACAGGGTAGCCCGACACCTGATGCTGCAACACTCCTCGCCTTCGCTAAGACTTTGAACAAACGATTGAGATGGTGAATGTGTATACTGAGGAAAGCGGATAGCATGAGTCTGAAAGCACTGAAGCACAACGAGATCAGTGAAATGCACGTCAGACAAGAAACTGTGCAATGACAACCGCAATAGGCGTATCGCCGATCAACTGCATGTGCTGTATTACCCCACTCGGAGGTCTGTGGATAATAAGGTATATACATGAACTACGTTTACATAATTATAATTCAGGAAGCGATACCTTCAAGTTGTATGTGCCCTCTAGTAGTGAGCAGGGGCGGGGGTAGCCTTAGGCCTGACCCTGGTCTCCAAAGTGCAAGGCGTGCTGCTGGCCTTGACACCTCCGTAGCCCTGAGCGGCAGAGGGCTTGGTGGGGCGATGAGCAGCATGGGTAGGCTTGGGGTAGGCGTGAGGCCACTTGCCAGAAGGCCTGGGGCGACCCCAGCCGAAGCCGCCTTGGGGACGGCTACCGTTGTGGAAGTAGTCTGGGCGGGGAGTGCCAGAGGGGCGTGTGGTGCCAGAGGGACGCATGCCGGTTCCGGTGGGGTAGGCTGCTGCTGAGCCTGTACCGGTAGGGCGCTGAGGAAGAGGCGACGAAGCAGTGGCGTCAAGGGGCACGCGGGTGCTTTGAGCCTTGCTTTTGGTGCATGATGTGGAAGTTGCGGGTTTGGGTGTCGCAATGGTAGAGGTAGCTGCCGAGCTCGCGCCGGTAGGCTTCTGAGGGGCAGCCGATGAACGGGTAGCGTCAAGGGGCACGCGGGTGCTCTGGGCCTTGCTCTCGGTGCAAGTCGTGGAGGTTGCAGGCTTGGATGGCTTGACGGTAGGAGGAGCTACCGGGTATTCAGCAGATCCGGTAGGCTCGACAATAGACGAGCTGGATGTGGTAGAGTACACCGGCAAGAGGGACAGAAGAGGGACCGCGGCAGTCTCTGTGAAAGCAGGTGCAATAGCAGGGTTGAAAAGCTGGGACGCCGGGATGTAGATGGACTTGAAAGGGTTCGGCAGATCATCGTCGGGAAGGAATCCTGAGGGTATAGCTCCGAGGGCGGATGTAATAACAGAGACGATGGGTACTATGGGCACCAGGGACGCAATCGGGTTTGGAACGGGCGTGCCGTACCCAGCAGGAGTTGTAACGGAAGGAGCAGGCTTCGAGCCTCCAGCAGGGGCGTCGTAGCTGTTATCGCCATACTGAGCAAAGGCCGTACCGGCAAGCAGGGAAAAAAAGAAAGCAGAGTGCATCATGATGCTAGCAGATGATCAAACAAAGCGAGGAACGAAATAAAGAGCGAACGACCAGCGAACCAGGTCAGTGTGTCTGAGAGACGGTAAAAAGAATGTAATCGATGCGAATGATCGTGAAAGCGGTAGTAGGTCGTCGTCATGTTGGAGTTGCTCCCCTATATAAACAGGCGGGCAATGAAACAAGCCATTTCCGCTGGGGCCTGAGGCCTGGACCAAGAAGACGGCGCCAATCGAGGATCATCTCGGAAACATTTGCAGTGCACCCCAGTGCGGGGACCGATGTGCCTGTCCCAAGGCCAGGTGAGAGCTGCGAGTGGTTGGGTTGCTGAGGCGCGGACCGTAGAATGGGTAGCGTAATTGCGGTCGTTTCGAGTTGTTTCGCCAAGATCCCGCTAGCGGTAGATCGTCGCTTCAGCACGTGACGAGGTCGGGACGGGATGGTCTAGATCATCAGCTCGTCATTGCGTCAACACGCACCATTGTCCGATTCATCATTTAGATTTGAGGACTCCAGCGCTGAGTACTGACTAGCATACACTTAACGGCCATCTCGATCTATTGTATCACGACGCCGTCTTCCGCCGCTTAATACCGATCCACATGTCCTCCCAGAATCCTACACCACCTTTGACTACAAAATTGCCTTTGCGGCTTTCGTCGATCTCAATCTTGAACGTCCTGAAGAACTGCAACGGGGCCTTGTACAACTCCATGAGCGCGATGTCTTTTCCAAGGCAGACTCTTGCACCATATCCGAAGCCCATGTTGTACTTATTGTACTCCTTTGCTTTGTCTTCGCTTTCGAGCCACCTTCCTGGACGGAAATCACAGGCATCTTGGCCATAGATCTTCTCATCACGGTGCACGAGCCAGGGGTTGCAGGTTATTTCGGTACCGGGCGGCGCGTAGCGGCCATGCAGGTGCATCCCTGACGAACCCACAACACGAGGGAAGATGTTGGGAGCGGAGGGACAGAGACTGCATTCGTCAGTACATGGGAGTAACAGTGGAGAAGATGGTTATGACCTACCGCATGCTTTCTTTGACGCAAGCAACGTAGTATGGACAATGCTCCAACACTTCGTCATATTGTGGCATGGGGCTCAACTTGCCCTCGCGAGTAACGCGATCTATCTCTTCCATCAACTTCGCGTTTACTTGAGCATCAGAGGTAATGTACGCAATCATCGCTTGGAATGCAGTGCCCGTCGTATCAGCGCCAGCGAGCAATACGAGAAGGATTTCAGCTTTGATGTAGTTCAACTCCAGCGGTGCGCCGTCTTCTGTCCTTGCATCCAGGAAAGTCTGTAGCAGATCGACTCTGTCGACTTTACCAGCTTCAATATCTTGGATTCGCTTGGCAATGAGGTTATCACGGAAGCGCATCAGCGTGCCAATACCAGAGTCGTCCTCTGGCTTCGCCACAAGATATTTCTCGCCGAACCATGTGCCTTTCGCCCATTGTGTAAACGGCCAGAGCCGAGCCATTAGACCAAAAGGGAGTAGACCATCGTGGAAGCCTTTGATCAAGCCGTCGATATCGGAGCCGCTCTCGATGAATCCGATGGGTGCGCCAAAGCCAATCTCCGATATGATGTCATATGCCATATATACTGCCTACATAAAGTGTCAGTGCCCCTGATCGCCAGCGTAACGATAGTGTGAAGCGTACCCAGGGCGCAAAGTCAAATCTTCTGCCATCGCCGAAGACTTCCTCCAGCTTGTCAGTCCACTGCTGGATGCGATCATCCACTAGCCCTTCCATCTTTCTGACGTTGCTGAAACTATATGGGCCAGCAGCGATCTTGCGAAAGTGCGCGTGGTGCTTGTGTTCCCGCATATTGAACAAACTCTCGGTCTTGCCGAAGCTGCCGGTGATATAATGATTCGATTTGTTCGATTGACGATTGTAAACTTCAGGGAGCTTGGTTGCATCGGATACCAAGAGTAGGGTAGGGGTGACGCGGAGGACGGGGCCATATTTGCGGTGTAGGGCGAGTTCGACCTCGCATTCATCAGCTTTGATGTTGTGATAGGCGATCCATAGCCGTGTTACGCTGGCCCAGAAGGGACCCGGGAAGTGTCGTAGTGGGTGGAAGTATCGATAGTAGATGATCTGGTAGACGCATCTCACGGTAGCATATGCCACGAGTACTAGGAGGATATTAGGTATCGTGAAGTATGAGGAGAGATGCAGACTAGAGTCTTGCGTAGACATCATGCGGGAACTGCAGAATACGAGTACACTGGATCAACTAGAAAGGGACGCTGCGATGCCGACAATAGATATATTCGTTGAGTATCCATCGCTCCAAAGGATCGTAAAGTACTCTTACGGCGTAGGAAACTAACATGTCGCCCGGAGAAGCATCGCCAGCGCCTTTTGAAGAATTCACACATATGATTCGACATGAAACCATCCAGCAGTCACGCCTCTCTTCCACATGTTCTCCGATAGCGTGGCGGGGTAGCGAACGCTAGAACGATGCTGTCGCGGGGTACATACGCAGGTACGGGCAGCGTTTTCCGATCTACCAGCACAACGCGGGGTCGGGAGTTGCATTCCATACCACAGAAGCGACATGTTCGTGCCGTGGTTGATGTGCGACATCAATGAGCTAGGCGTCATGCCAGCCAACCCAAACTTGGCTGAAGGCGATAATTTCAATGGTCAGTGATGATGTTGTGAGGACGGAAGTCTCTGTCGAGCAAAGACACGTGTGCGTTGAAGCGGACTCGATGCCGTGTCGGTTCTGGAAAACGAACTTTGAGCCCTGGAGGTAGTCGAGGTGACGCACGCAGCCAGAGCGGAAAGATCCATGGATGGGTTGCCAAGGGCGCTAATCCGCGCTGATCTTAGCGCTACAGCCCCTGGATGCCCAGCCCTGGAGGCACCCGGGCGCGTATCGCCGCGCGGTTTGCAGGCCAGAACGCGGACACCATCAGCCTCCTCTTCCTATCCTTTCAATCTCATCTCCCGCACGTCGAATCGCGTCGCGAGACATGCCATATGCGCAGTGAATGGGACACTTGAATCAGTCAGCAACAGATCAAGCTCCGCAATTGCGGACACCTGGGCAGTCGCCGATTGTCGTTCTACTCTCTTCTGCCACGCCGCGTCGGCAATACCTTATTCACTGGCCAAAAGCTTCTTCGCACAAAGTCATCTCCTTAGCTCATTCCTACTGTACAGATAGTTCGATCTCAGCCGCGTATGCAGGAACGAACATGTCAAGTGCTTAACAAAGTTCGATTTCGTCCGTTCACGAACGACCGACTGGGCGTGTTGCCGCTGCGATTGGCCTAGCTCTGTTACATGAGAATGTATCGCGACACATCGCAGCGAGCCGCTTCTTTCGCCGATATGGACGGGGTTATAGAGGTAGTGAAGCTTTCGACAAGCAAGCAGCTTGATCTGACGCTTCAAATCGCAACGCTCGGCCGGCCATGTGACTTCTCTTAGTCGCTAGCGACGTAGGACTATTACCGTTTAACACATGTTGTTTTATACGCCTCCGGTTTACACAGGTATCAGCAATGCAATGTTTGCTTGGCCAGCCGGCACGGAAGTGAGTGGAGCCAGGAGCTATCCTCCTCGAACTTATATTCTTTTAGATACGCGCACGGGAAAAGGTCACTCCACCACACGAGCTTATCCTGCCAGTCGATTAGATGCCGTTGTAACCGCCATTTTTCAGGGAACAAACGCTACCTTCCACCAAGATCATCACACCTTGTCCGCCGCATCTGGTCACGCTACCTCCATGTCCATCTGCATGGCAGTGGGGACGTGGAACCATTCCTACTACGCGAATACACAAGCAGCGAGGACCAGATGGGATACCATGTGATTGGTGCTGGGCGAGTCTGCTGCAATATAATTTTGCGAGAAGGTCCGATGTTGTGCTACTGTGCCACATTCGCGCATGACTTCACAGCCCCGCCATCGCGAAGTACGTCATTTGCTTCGACATCCTCCCTCTTTTCTATCATCTACGATACTGTCAAACGAGACCTTTCTTCTTCGGATTGTTAAGAGTTTTGGGTCGCGAATCTGACTCGCAATCATGCATCTTTGCGATGTGTGTAGGGCCATGCAACCCATTCTTCATCGGATCTCGTCGGGCGCCCATATACCGCTTGAGTCTTACAGAACTCACCACGAGAGTTTCTTAGATCTTACGAGGGCAGCTAAAGCCGGCTGCTACATTTGCACTAAGTTGTGGCGCACTGTCAAAGCAACTTTTCGCTCAGTGAGGCGTCATTTTATCCATCCGGCGACTTTCTGCATCGCCCTCACCAGCGAATCTGGAATGGGTGACTTGATGCAGACCACGACACTAAGATTCTATCGAGAGGGGCAAGAAGAGGATGACCAGGCTAGGGTGCCACTCGACGTCTTCCACTGTATCCCATACGCCCAGAGTACGTATCTGCTGTGAACAGCGAATCCGTGCTAACTGCAACAGACATATTGAGAGAACCATTTCGCACCATCCCTTCTTACTCGGGCTCTCCAAAGATTCTGAAGTTGGCAAGGCAGTGGTTCAAGCATTGCGTCGACTTTCACAAAGGCTGTCGCGATAGTGGAGATACTACGTGGTATCCGACAAGGCTTTTAGAGGTAATGCCGGACACCTCCAGCCCGAGGTTGATTATTACGGCACAACACAACCTACGAGATAGTTATGCAACCTTGAGCCACTGCTGGGGATCTAAACCGGTACATCGCCGGACTTTGGGACAGCCATCTACCGGAAACACTCTTGTGGAAGATCAGTGAGAAAGAGATAGCTCCGCGTCCAAAACCCTATCGCGCTCCGACTTGGTCATGGGCTTCCATCAATGGTACAGTCGTTTGGGAAGATCGTATCTGGACCGATGAGTATACGTGCGAGACCACCATATTGAGTGTTGATGTACAGTATGCGTGGGATGACTGGGGACAAGTCATTAGCGGAGAGATTGTAGCCAACGGACCGCTGCGTAGGCTGCGATACGAAGATTTCAGAATCGGGTTCATCCGGCTTGGGCCTGATAAGGGTGAGGATACTCAGTATAGTGTTATGCTCCACGATGCTGAGTCCAGATGGGGACCAACTGAGCCGTGGGACGAATACTTGTACGGGCTTCTGATTGTCCGCTTCAAGAATCTCTCTCTTCGGCGCTGTTGCATGATGGTCTTGAACCCGATACCAGACTCGAATAATGCGTTCGAACGGGTGGGTATCGGTTATCCAATGTTTGGCGCAGAAGTGAAGGAATGGTTCGATGGATGTCCATCCCAAACGGTTGTAATCAGATGAGTCGATAGTCCCTACTGTGAGATCACGTGATCAGCGCTCGCGACTACCAACCAGATCTCGCAGGACTTACCACTGCAATGCATCTAGTCGCCCTATCATACATCGCTGCAAAGTGACTCCACCATGTCTTTGATGTTCTTCCATTCCTTCTCGAGGACTGCGTCTTCTGTGATGAGCACGCGTTTTGCTTTCCAATTCTCCAAATGGTCGTTCAGTGCACATAGTTCTTCCAAAAGAATATCGCTCGACTCGCTCATAGGTGATTGATGTAGCTCAAATATGTTCTTGGCTGCTTTGATCGCGTCGCTGGTCTTCTCGAAGTTGTGAAACTGCTTGAGACTGGAAGCGAACAGTTCCCTGCTGCGTTGTATCTCTTGTTGTATCTTAGAGACAACAGCGATCTTCGATTCGGTCGGCATGATACGTAAGATCAAATCGGTTTGATGCGAGCTGAAGGGTTGCTGCTATGGAATTTCGTCTGATATCGTTTCGAATGGGGTAGCGTACGAAGAGGCGTGCGTGGTGATAACCAGAAGCCACTCCCCTCCACTCTTATACCAGACATATCCATCCAGTGATTCATACGTATAACAGTCACATACAGTGTTGTGACTGTGTGGTGGCCGCGTGGTGTTGACTCTTCGCCATGTTAGTCACATTTGACTCTTCACCGCACAGCCCACTATGTCTTTCATCCCATCTTTCACCAGATGGAAGGAAGTTGAAGAAGTTGAGAGGAGGTTTAGATAGTACTGTAGCATCATACAAGGTGGTTTGGGGGGCATGTATCGTGTGTATATCACTTGATATGGGGCAGTGTCAGACGACACTTTGGATTATCTGGAGAGGTTTTGGGGGTATATATGGTATGTATGTCACTCAAACATCGACTAGTATCAGATTATACATCTGAATAGCTCTATTTGTCTCCAAAGCATTTGTTCAAGAGGTATTTACGAGATGTATATCCCCTGAAATCGACCAGTGCGAGACGGCTATATCGACCTCTGCCACGACGGAATGAAGCACCTGACCGAACCCAGGAGGTAATTAAGCTTCCTCACAGCCTCGTAACAAGCTTCCAAAAACCCATGTGGCCATATAATCAGCCCATGAACTCACTCAACACCGCCACAACCTACTCGAAGTCCTACACGCTACCTCATCCCCTCTCGAAGATGCTTCGCACCACACGATGTATTCTCCAAAGCACTTCATAATTTGAGAGGCAATGAAAGAGACTGAGATACGCTAGGATTGTTTCTGGACTAGTGTTCGCTACACCCAGCTTCACTTCCGAAGTTCGACCAAGGCACGAGTAGTCTGCACCTACTCTTTCTCCCACATTACCTCTATCTCTACACCACCATAGTCACACAAATTCAACAGCGCTATGGCAGACAAATCGCAAGTACCTCCGGTCGCACCTGTATATGGGTAAGTAATCTGCGTATCGCAACTGGAGCTATCGCAGTCACTGACCCAATGGGTAGAGCTGCGGCCCAAGGCGAGATCGTCACCATCTTCATCGGTCCGGAGAAGAAGCGCTACAACATCCACAAGGACATCATCTGCCACCACTCCGAGTACTTTCGAGCCGCATTCAATGGCCGCTGGAAGGAGTCGGACGAGGGCGTAACACTTGAAGACGTCGAAGTCGACGTGTTTAACCTCTTCGTCCACTGGCTCTACGCGGAGGAGATACCGCCACACTGGGAGTCACTCTCCGAAATCGTAGAACCAGGTCTCAATCTCGATGACTCCGCTTGGGACGACTATTCTACTGCAATGCTTCTCCTGAAGGCCTCTGTCTTCGGTGATCGATTTCTCACACCGGCGTTCCATCGTCTTGCACACAACACATTTGTTAACAGATTTGTTGTGGCACCTGGCGACCACAGCAGCATGTCGTACTACATGGTCATCTGGATCTACGACAATTTGCTGACAAGTAGCCCGCTTGTCGACCTGGCGGTCGAACTGCAATGCATTGTATGGAATACGGAGAACGATGACAAGGAGGAAAAGCTGCTATGGCCGCAATTGCCTCATGCCTTCCTTCTAGCTGTCATGACCAGGTACAGTGAACTAAAGGAAGAAAAGTGCTCAGACATAGAGCTGAAGGCGTGCGACTATCATCTTCATGCTTCCGAAGAGGAGAAAAAGGCTTGCAAACAAAAGAAACAGAAGTGATGCGCGCGAAGAGAAGCAGAGGGATTGTCGCAGTTGGAAACAGGACCCGCAAAGATAGCCCTAGGGCGATCGGGGTGGAAACAGAAAAGGACGGGATGTGATGTGCTGTTTGGCCTCAATGTAGCAGGAGCGATCAGATGAACTGACCTCACATCTCACCGCACATAGCCTGGTCGCACCTTCCCGAATCAACACATCCAAACACATCATCGTGCATCACTTCGCAAAGAAAAAAAAAAGCTCCATTCGATACTAGGGTATAAGATGAAGAAGCCAAAATACCACAAACCCACCCACCCATTTAGCCTAACCCCAGACTAACGCCATCCCCGCATCATCCAAGAATCACCAGTACCAGTAACCGTATTCCTTACTGCCCTATTAATCCGAATATCGTGACACAGCCCACCCGCCAATCCTAACCCCGTCAACGCCAATGTTGGTATCTCGGTCATTGTAACTTTGTACTCGTGCGCCTGCTTCATTGGGACTGACTCAGGTCTGAGCGTTCGGTGTCGGCTTATCCTCGTGCTCTTCGACGATCGGGCTCGCTGGCGCCTCGTCCTCGTCGCTTGCTTCCCTCGCATCTTTCCACTCTGAGCTCTTCCGGCTGATGCGGGCGGGACCCATTGGGTTTTCGCGGGGGCTGGCGAGCGGGCTGGTGGGCGTGGCGCGCATGCTGCTGATACTATCAGTGCGGCCGTGGCCAAGGAGTCCGCTGCGCACGCTGAGTCCGTCGGCTTGCTTGGTCGCGTAGTAGCTGTTGCGCTCACTGGGCAGCACTGGGGCTGTGACACCAGATGCTGAGTAGACGCTCGCGCGCTCGGCGTTTACGAAGGCGCTGACGTTGCTTGGCCTGCTGGAGGGCGAGTATATGGCGTCGGGGTTCGCTGATAGTACGCTGAGGGGCAGCGATTCGCGACTGCCGCCGTAATGCGACGACGGGGCTAGTGCGCGCATCGAGGCATTGGTATCTACGGAGTTGCGGCGGCGGCGCTTCGACGAGGAGGCGAGTGTGAGGATGGACGCGTTGTCGGTGAGGATGTTGTTCGCGGTGGCGCCCTGATATGAGTTGGGCTGCTGCTGCTGCGGCTGCTGGGGCGCCAGATGCGGCGGTATAGCTGACGGCGGCGGGGAGGTGGGGAACTGGTGCGAGAAGTGCACGGGCGTGGTACTTGTGGTTGTCGCATTGTTCTGGGGTTGCGCCTGGCCGAGGTTGAGGATATTTGAGGGCGCGGTCGATTGTATGGTGGTCAGGGTGGTGGTGAGGGAGTGCTCTGAGCCATGCGGGGACGAGAAAGTGCTGCCGCCGTTGACAAAGTTGCTGCCGCCTGTCTCTGCCTTTGACCTAGACGAGTGTACTGTTTCGGGGACTGTGGCTACCGTGGGGGCTGTCGACTTGTTGCTCTTCTCAATCGCCTGTCGCTGTCCAGCCGCGGGCTCCTCCATGGACGCATAGCTGTCGTGCGATCGTAATGTGACCGGGGTCGTGACGGAAGAGTTGTCGGCGGGCGGTACGTTGGTGTTGATGTAGCCAGACTCAGGATAGGGGTTGTTCTTTGGGGCGCCTTTCTTGACGGTGTTGCCTTTCTTGCCTGGGGCGTCGGAGGATGAGGGCTTGAGGTTGGCCAGGCGCTTCATCCAACCCGCAAAGGGTCGCTTGCGCGCATGTCGGTCTTTGTATCGCGTTAGCATGGTGAGCATGATTTGGTGAGGGGAGAGTGGGCGTGGCGTAGGGAGGATATAATTTGGGTAGTTGTCTGAGACAATGGCTGTGCAAGACTAGTTCATCGTACCATGGGGTCTCGACGCAGCTTCGGCCGTAGCCATTATGCCGGCTGCCAAATATAGAGTGCCGGTGGTGAGTGAAGGAGGTCGTTGGGCTAGTTAGGCGCGGGATGCCACGTTTAGTCTGACGATCCCACGTCGAATCTACTGGAGTAATGGGGACGCGGCTGTCGGTAGCGCGGTGTGCGTCGTGAAAGCCAGCGCAGGCGGTCGGGCGCGATTATCGAATGGCGAGACAGCAAGTCGTATCGCTGCTATCACTAATCCGAGGCGATTGAGGCAGTCTAGGTTACGCGGTTGGGGCCGGGAGGTTGCGCTGATGGGGAAAGAGCGAGGAGCTGCTGGTCGCTCCTGCTCATATCTCCGGCTGGACCCTGACCCTTTTCCCCAGCGCACCTGCCGCCCGCCGCGCTAAGCCGCCATGTTCCCTTCACGACACACGATTGCGTATGTTCTGTAGATCTCCATGTTATCGCCCACCCAAACTCAACACTGATCACGGCGCGACCCCTTAACATGATCGAACACGGGTCATCAAACAACGAGGGCTGAGGGGGCGCCCGCCAGACCTATCACTACGTCATGACCCGAAACACGTCCATTGGCGCCAAACATACTATCCCCAATGCTCCCACGCGAACTATACTGCCCCTGCCCGCCGAGGTGATCGCCCAAATCAAGTCGTCGACGGCAATTGTCTCGCTTACGGGAGTTGTGCTGGAGCTCCTGAAGAATTCTTTGGATGCGAAAGCGACCAAGGTAGAAGCCGCGATTGACTTCGCGCGCGGCGGATGCTCGGTCGAAGATGACGGTCTCGGCGTATCTCCCCTCGAGTTTCGCGAAGAAGGAGGCCTGGGCAAGCTCTACTGTATGTGTACGCACCGGAAGCCATCTAGATAGATAATTGACGGCGACAGGCACGTCCAAGTACCATGCGACCGAATCTCTCCTCGGCCGCAATGGCACCTTCCTCGCGTCGCTCGCTGCTATGTCACTCCTGACCATCTCCTCGCACCACTACCAACACCGCTCACATAACGTGATAACGTTCCACCAATCCAAGGCCGTGGAAAGGCAACTTCCGGCGTCGGCGCATCACGAGATATCAGGCAGGCATGGCACCCGCGTCACCGTGCGGAACTTGTTCGGCAATATGCCCGTGCGCGTGAAGCAACGGTCGATAATTTCAGAGCAAAGAGCCGAACACGACAGACTCTGGGATGGGTTGAAGAAGGACGTAACGGGTCTCTTGCTCAGTTGGCAGCGTCCGGTCGCTATTCGAATACGGGACGGTGACAACAGGGTGGTGCTCAGTCTCAGCGTATCCGGCGTGGAAGCAGCCACAAAGAGAAAAGAAAGTGAAATTGCGAAGCCACGATCGGCACAGCTCTCATCACTCCTCAACGTATTGACCCAGGCCAACTACATCACCGTCGATGAGTGGGCGTCGTGGGTACCAGCGTCGGCTTCCACACCCGCCATTTCGATTAAGGGCGCTATATCACTAACTCCAGCACCCAGCAAGCATGTTCAGTTCATCTCGCTGGGCATACGACCGCTTTCAGCGGAGGCCGGCCACAATGAACTGTTCGATGCAGTCAATCGCCTCTTCGCATTGTCCAGCTTTGGTACTATCGAGGAAGATGCCGACATCGATGAGCAAGAGAAAATTCGACGGCAGACAGATAAGCGCTTCAAGCAGGATGGCTATACAAACAGACAGCTCAAAGCACGCAAAGACGTCGACAGATATCCTATGTTCCACCTTCGCATCTCGTTGAAGGAGGCTCGCAGGAGAAGCGTTTCCGAAGATCAGTTCATCGGAGATGAAGCGAACCTACAGAACGTGATGGGTGTCCTGGATGCAATGGTAACTCAATGGTTGTCGGTCCATCACTTTAGACCCCGACATCCTCGTAAAAAGCGCGAACGGCCTGGTACTGCTTCTAGCGCTGCTGAGGACGCTGCTGTCAACACGCCATTCACGGAAAGCCCCACAACCAACATGGCTTTCCGAGGACACGATACAAGACTGCGCTCGGCAACACCGAAGCAAAGCTCAACTCCGTCACAGTCTCTCAAGAGAAAACGTCCAGAAAAGATATCGTCACGCGAGTTGGTTGACAGGTCGCGCTCCGGCGCTTTTGCAGAGTGGTCACGCATCAAGAGTGGAAAGCCCGAGTTCTTCAGCAGCACTCTGAACGTGCCGAAATCCAAGGCCGCATTCGATACTTCAAATGGCGCAAACACCGAGGCTTTCGCACATTTCGAGGTAGCGCCACTAGCTCAAGGTGCTCTGAGCGGACAAGAACAGCGCAACGATGTAGCGCCGCCTGCACAGAGCCTGGAAACCGATGACAAGGAGAACGACGATACCATGTTGTGGACGGATCCGACGACTAAGAAGACACATCTACTAAACGCTAGAACGGGCTGCGTGGTCCCTGACGCTCGCACGCGACCAAGCACCGACTCAGCTATACTCTCGAATTCGATATCCCAGAACACATCGAATAGGTCAATGCGATTACCGACACGGGCTGCGACGGCTGTGGCCGGCAAGACACCCTGGCTTGATGATGTCCTAGACACGTGGGAGAACCCAGTCTTCAAGACGAGCGAGAGGCGTATACAACAAGCTGTATTGCACGCAGATGAGGCTGACCACGGACACCATCATTCCAGACATGGCTGTTCTCGCATCGATATCGACAAAGCTTTCAACCAGACTTCCACGGGTGGCTCCAGCAGATTGTCGAGAGAAGGGTTGCAAAATGCCCAAGTCATTGCGCAGGTCGACAAGAAGTTTATCTTGGTCAAGATGCAAGATTCAACACGGGTGGAAGATGCGCGCGCGGGACTTCTTGTACTAATCGACCAGCATGCAGCAGATGAGCGCGTGCAGGTTGAGTCACTACTAAGCCAGCTTTGCAGTCCGCTTCAAGGTGAAGAAGGGTATCGGTCAAAGCTCGGCCATCAGGCCCAGGTAGCCTCCGTCGTTCTGGATAAGCCAACACAATTCGCAATCTCGCCGCAGGAACGAACACATTTCACAACGCATGCTGCGCGCTTCGCAGCATGGGGCATTCTCTTTGACATTCTCCAGACAACAGCGTCTGGATCTTTCCCCAGCACTGCCGACAAGGAGAAACATGTTTTATCCGTCACAGCTCTACCCACCGGTATCTCCGAACGATGCAAGGCCGACCCCAAAGTCTTGATCTCCTTCCTCCGCTCGACAGTCTGGAAGTATGCCGAAGATCCACATCTCCCTCCTCTACCCACACCATCTAGTTCTTCATTGAACGACCCCGCAGATTGGGTCAGACGTCTAGCCACCTGTCCACCAGGCCTCGTCGATCTCATCAACTCGCGCGCATGTCGCTCCGCTATCATGTTCAACGATGAGCTCAGCATCGACGATTGTAAGGCTTTGGTGAAGAATCTAGCGGGATGTGTCTTTCCGTTTATGTGCGCGCATGGCCGGCCTAGTATGGTGCCGCTTGTCGATCTTGGAGGATTGGGTGAAGGAGCTGGCTTGGGAGGGCGTGATGAGGCAGCGGAAGAGGTTGGATTCGTAGATGCTTGGAGGAGGTGGAAGAAATGAACGTCAATACAAATCTTTCTCTCGAGGACTGACAATCTATACTGAGTCATACTCGATGAGCGCGGATACCATACCTCCCGATGTCGCACGAAGCGCAGTTCACGACCGTGCTGCAGCCAAATGTATTGACTCAGGCGTACTGACTGTCTAACAAGATGGGAGTCTGAAAGCGCGGAGTGAACAGTCATGGCGAAGTATAAATTCTACTTGCTGTTGACGGTCGCCTGCGGACTGATACAGAGCAGTTCGGTTTGCAGCTACAAAATTTCCGACAACTATCGCAAGCGCCTCATCGCATCTGCGACAGGCATGCCGGAGACACAGGTCGGGAAGGCACGGGCCGAAGAGACAGACGACGACTACCTCGAAGATCGACCTCTCTACCCGGAGAGAGCCATCGATTTCAACGTGCAGCTAATCGACTTGCTGACGCAGAATGCACCTAAATGTAGGATGATGTCGGTTGACGGTCAAACTTATTCGGTAACGAATCCTCTTTACAAATACAAGTTAAGGTAAGTGCATCAGACATCGTGACAATAACCGTAGCAAGAAAGATTGTACGTTGGCTAACCCGCTTGGTTGCATAGCCCAAGTCAGTGGCGAGAGAGAGTTCGCTTCTTCTCGCATCTCGAATTCCCCTCTCGATGTCTCACGGCAGATGGCGAATTCGATATTCCAGAGGACTTGGAGCCTTATGGGGAATGGCTACGCTTCGGCATCAACATGTACATACCTATCGACTCTGGTCGGTCCCCTGACACGATCCAAACGACCGCGATAAGCTTGTTAAATCCAAATTCGCGCGATATGTGGGAGAAGAGTAATGTCCGTAAGGATTTCAACATATATTTGTTCAAGGCGTGGAGCCACAATCAACGATACAAGACAATCGAAAATGTCATCTGCTTCGGACTAGGACCTATCCACATCGAAAGCGATGAGGAATCACCAGACAACCTGCCTCGTACGGATCCCGGGCTGAACAGGTATCGCGTGTTCCTCGCTTTCGACATAACTCGCATGCTGAAAGTTAACTTCCAACTCAAAAGTATTCAACTGATATTTCACGACACAAAGGACGAGTGCCAATACCGGGAGTTGATACAAGAGCTCGCAGATAAACAGGAACAGAAAATCAGCTTCCTAGATACCTGCGAGGCGATACGCAAGGTGAACGGGAACACACTAGTACTGGCACACGGCATCCCTAGAGAGGGCTTGCCACTACGCTCCATCATTCTCGACAAAACAGAGAAGTACGGTGGCCCGGCTGGCATCTTGTGCGAAAAGATACCTGATATCAAGACTATTGAGGATGAGGCTACTACTGCGGCGAAAGAAATCGCGTCGACAGAAAAGACATCAAAAGAAAAGTTACGTGATCCTCCTACCAAGCGTATGGCGCATCAAAGGGAGAAGTACGGAATGAAGCCTATGTGCAGGATCGATAAATGGGAGGTGACTATGTACTTGAAGTCTCACGGATCAAGTAGACGGAAGTAGAGGCATGATGGCGTCTATCGCAATAAGCTTGGAGAGTGTGGTACGGACTAGCTTTCAATACATGGACTCTGCACAGCTGTCTTGATACGCTTCCACAATCGTGAACACCGCTACTGTCCATTGACCTTCTGAATATCAATGTATGGGGCATCACAAGCCACAAGCGACATTGGAGCCAGATACAGCAACATCAACCGTTCAGCCAATACCAGAATCGCCTATCCGCCTACCCCAAACACCCCCCTACAACCAACCTCATAGAGGCCCCCTCTCAGCCCAAGACCTTATGATGCCCTCATCACTCTCCTCGTACTCCCTATATTCTACCTCCCCATTCTTCTTCAGCAACGTATTTCCCTGCACGAACTTCGGCCTCTGCTCCGGCTTCGTCGCCACAACACTTCTCCACGTCTCGTACACACCCTCTACACTGGCCAAGTTTTCATAAAACGGTCGGCACGCCTCGACATTCGCTGTGCACCGCCAGATATGCAGGGCACACATCAAACGACCCAGCGCGGGTTTGCCGTCGGTTAGGATCTTGGTACTGTCGACGGTGACGTGCAGCTCGGATGTGTTAGGGTCGTGGTGGACGGTGAGAATTCCGTTGCCTTCGATGAGGAGATGTTTGAAGATGGCGAAGTAACCTTGGCTATGCGCTTGGGTCCACTTCTTGTCATCGGGGTTATAGTGTTCTAGGGATCGTAGAACTTCGACACCGAGGTGTAAATAGGAAAGATAGACCATGTCGTCAGCCGTTAGCGCACTAATCTCGTCGTACCCGAAGATTGCGAGTATCTCTATTTTGTCGATCAGGTACGCTGACATGAGTATAGCCCTACACTCTTCAACTGAATTGGCAATGTCTTCGAATACGCTCCAATATGTTTCGTTGGGGTGGTAGCAGGAGGCCACCGTTTGGCCCGTCAAAGGGTCGATCGGCGGGTTAGTGGCGTCAAAGTTGAAGATACCGGGGGCTGTTTCGCTCAGGAGTTTTCCGGTGCCGTGGCCGAGGAGTTCGTGGATAACTGTTGCGACGAAGCGGATGGTATGGAGGTTTTGGCGGTAGAGTTCGCGGTCTTGGGGTTGGAGGTAGAGGGATGCGCCGGAGGAGTTGCAATTCACGCTCATTCGGTTAGCAATGATCATGTTCTTTGAGCCGTGTGTTTCGCGGATGTCGTTGTACTGAGCAATTGAAGGTTAGTGACTAGAACATTGAGGTGTGGACGACAGTTAGGAGGACTTACGTTGGGCAGGTTTGATGCTTCCCAAACATACGGGCAGCACATTGTCAGAGCTGCATCATCAGCGTTAGCATGCGTTCATGTATGGAGAGCGCAGGCACTCACCATGCACAATAGCAAATTGGGGTATGACAACCACGTCCTTCTCGAATAAACCCTTGCCCTCGTTCTCCGCCGTCGCCCAAGGCAACAAGGTACAGAACTTCGCTGCACTAGCCACGAAGACTTCCATCTTCTTTGTTTCTTCTGGATCCGCGATACACACCACGCCCTCCCATTCCGCCCGTACGCCATGAGGATCGCGATAGGTTTCAACGAAGCCGAGAATGTGTTCGATTGATGGGGATTTGTCTTTGACCCAGATCTCCTGGCCTCGTCGATATTCTCGGAGATCTCCCGTGTTGAAGCTGTACATGTGGCAATCGAGTACGGCCTTCTGATTTTGATTCTGTGCGTACATACTGGCCCTCTGGAGGCTGTGAAATTTCGTTAGTCTTATTGCCAGGCTAGCAGATCTTGATGCTGTCATCGATGGTTGGAAGATAGCAGGGTAGAGATAGACCTACTGTGCGGAGATAGTAGAGATCTCGTCCTGATGATCCCCTTTCATGCGTCTAAATCTCGGGCCACCAAGTTGTGCAGCTGTAGTAAGCTTGCTGTTGCCAGTCTGAGTCGAGGTCTGGAGAATGTCAAAGACGGCGTTCCCCTTATGAATTGTCTTTCGCACTCGCGTATTCTCTGGCTCAACACCTTCTTCCTGCATATATAGCTGGACTTCCTTGATCTCTGTGCGCGTAATGCGGTCGCCCAGGTAGTAGCTCGACACAGCAGTATCGCTTGGATATCCTGTGTTCTGCGGAGTTACTGCAGTCATACCCTCAACTAAGTTCTCAGCAGCAGATCCTGTCATACCCACGCATCCCACGATCTTCTCCAGAGACTCTTTGCGAAGATCAGGCACAAACTTCTGACCTCCCTCACCCTACGTAGTCAGCACATAACCTTGTCTTCTCTCACAACTGCTGACACTTACATAGAAGTTCCCGAGATTGTACAGGAATAGCCCAGCATAGCTCAAAAAGGCCTTGACTTCATCGCCGGTTACCGCGCATACTTCCTCGAACTGGCTCCACTCGCCCTCGCATGCACGATAGGCCTCTATGATGAAGTTGAAGATGGCTTCGGATTCTAAAGAGGTCTGGCGCAGGATGATGCGTGCTCCTTTCCAGGCTGCTTGCGAGAGATAGTGAGCGTAGAGCTTGTCGCGAGGTGGGAGGCTGTCGAAGAGAGGCTTGATCGCCAGACGGTGGACTGGAGAGGCCTGGTCGGGCGCTCGAGCGCGATTGGAAGCCATTGCGGAATGGTATGATGAGGTCGTGAGTAAAATGCACGCAGATGTAGCGACATTGATACCGCGTCGCTGTGCGTTTGCATCGGCTGCACGTGATCCAAGCAAACGCAGCCATCGATGCATTGACCCTTGACATCAGGTTCGAGGCGGCATTCCGGGGTCGAGAGGGGATTCAGGTTCGCACCATGGTCTTTCGCGGCGCACAAGAATACGTGGAGCTTGGCTCAAGCTACGTTGGTGTACGGTGACTCTTTGTCCGACATTGGATGTTGGATGTTGGATATTGATCAATCAGTGCCATCTCCTCGGTTAGTGTTGGTCATGATTTGGCTTGTTTCCACCAGTCTTTTACTCGGTTCTGAAAGGAAATGACGCATTAGCAATGAGTCAAGCTCGCCCTCAAACTCGCAGCTGCACCGTGAACAAGGAATGGGAAGATGGTCGAAGCGATCGAGAACAACACATCGATACGGTACGGTATTGGCGGCGTTCGAGTTGCAACCAGAGACCTAGCGTAAGATGTTATAGAACCGTCACTAAGAAACTTTCGGTTGACGGAGTCCTCAGGTACATGTGCTCCGATCGTTGTCAGCAAGTCAGTAGCGATAATCTTCGATGGGTGGGTGCTCCATGTGGACGCGCATACGTTCGGCATCCGAACATCTTAGTACTAAGAGCGATGGCGATGTAGACGGAAGGGTGTATTGAATTCAATTCGTCTCTTTTGAGATATGATCATCCGAAAAGGCGGGCATCGCCGGATATGATGGAAGAGTGAGGCGTCGATGCCAGGGACGCCTGGAGTTTAGCGTGGAAGATTCGCGACGAGCTAGTCCTAGTTGGGTAAAGTCACGTGGTCAGCATCCATCATCAATCGCGTCGACGTCGCATTGCTCTCCACCTTCCACCTGCATGTACTCTGCTCCCCTTTGATGATGACGCAACTTTTCTATCGATGATCGCGATACGAAAGCCGCATCACAGAGGTGCCGTGCCACACGATCGCCAACCGCAGCTATGACTCCCTATTAGCGGACGGCACGCTTTTGTCTATGGCGCAAACCATTAGATCGCTACAACAGGTGCAGACACCATGCAGAGAACCTGGCAAATAAGCGAGCGCATCGTTCAAGCTTGCATTTGTCCCTTTACCGACGCTGACATCGCAAAGTCGAGTCAACACACGTCATTCACGAACTTCATTAACCCGAATGCCTCAACAGCCAAGCCTCCACTCCGCTGCTGAAGCTCAATTTCGTAGGTAACCATGCATGAAGCTAAGCCCGCGAAGCGAACTCTTACTCCAACAAACGACCTGTCATAGCCGGATTGAGTAAAGATGTGCGCTGCACCCCGCGATTCGGGAGACGTTTGGCGGGGATCTATCGTTGGAGAATCGGAGGAGATGCAGCGATAAGAGTGTTGGGGGCGTACTCAGTGCAAGGAGTTCCAGTCAACTTACCGCAAATCAACATGTCGCTAAAGGAGAAGGATCTTGAAGCCGAGCGAAAGGAGCATGTCAGTGTCCACACAGTGTCCCCTAAAACGATGCGCTGACGACAGAAGGTCTCATTTGACGAGAAGAGCTATGGCGCTAGACATGACCGTATAAACAGCGACGACGCTGTAGATCCAGCGAATGACTCCTCGGGACCAGCATCGTCGCCTGTCGAAAGAGATGACAAGGAAACACATCGCATCATTCGGAAAATAGATCTCAGGCTCTTACCAACACTCGCTGTCATCTATGCCTTTGCACTCATCGACCGCGTCAACCTTCCGAATGTACTGCATATCCTCAGTCGTCCTTGTAAGCCGTATACTGACTCACATTCAGGCGCGTATTGCAGGCATGGACGAGGACTTGGGCCTCTCCATCGGCTCACGCTACTCCATACTCACCATGATTTTCTTTATTCCTTACATCATCTTCCAGTTTCCTGCCAACATAATCATTCGAATACTCGGTCCTGCCGTATGGCTACCCTCCCTGGTCGTTTGCTGGGGCGCTGTCACGATCGGCATGGGCTTTACGAATGACTGGACGCAAGCACTAGGTTGCCGAATTATACTGGGTGTGCTCGAAGCTGGCTACTACCCTGGCTGCGTCTTCTTGTTGAGTTGCTGGTATGTGAGATTTGAGGTGCAAAAGAGATTCAGTGGATTCTACCTACTAGCGCTCCTTGCAAGTGGTTTCTCAAACATCTTGGCGTGGGGACTGAGCGAGATGAGAGGCCTAGGAGGTCTAAACGGATGGCAATGGATCTTCGCAATTGTGAGTGAAGTCTCTTCATACTCTCTACCAGTTGCTGACTGATAACAGGAGGGTGCCATCACCATGTTGCTGGGCTTCCTCGGCTACGTAACCATTATCGACTTTCCTGATAAAGCCAGCCAACCCAGTCCCATCACAAAACGTCCTTTTCTGACCGATGCGGAAGCCAACATAGTTCTAGCCCGCATCCAACGCGACCGTGGCGATGCCGTCGCCGACAAACTTACCCGTTCAACCATCGCTAAACATCTCCGCGACTGGAAGATCTGGGAGTTTGCATGGCTCTACTTTCTCAACAACGTCGTCGCGTACAGTTGGGGATACTTCCTGCCAATCATCCTGCGCAACGACATGGGTTACTCTGTGGCCATGAGTCAGATCCTGTCTTTCCCGCCATACGTCCTGGCAGCAGCTTGGATGTTTGGTACGGCATGGGTCGCCGACAAATATAGAATGCGCGGTGCAATCATCGTATTCAACTGCGCATGGGCAGTCTTGGGAGTGTGCATGATGGCTTTCCTCAGCAACGCTCGCGCACGGTATGCCGGAGTCTTTCTAGGCGTCAGTGGTGCGAACGCGAATGTGCCGAGCATATTGAGCTATATGCACAACAACATCGTGGGTCAGATGAAAAGGAGTGTTGCGAGTGCGTTGTTGATCGGAGGTGGAGCTTGTGGAGGTATCGCAGCATCGAATATCTTTCGACAACAGGATGCGCCGAAGTACATGTGAGTTCCATGCATCATGATGTATGGGAGTATGAAGCTGACTTGTACAGACCCGCCATGGCTGTCGTCATCGCGACCCAAGTCCTGAGCATACTGCACGTACTGAAGAACTTCTGGATCTACTCACGAGCTAATCGTCAGGCTGATCGCGGAGAGAGGATCCTGGAGGGCCAAGAAGGCTTCCGACAGACGCTGTAGATTTCAGGCTGCACTGCCCGCCACTATGCCAGCGTACGATGAACACTACGAATATATGCCGCTACGCTATGCTATGCCATGCTATCAAACTCATCAAATAGTACGCGACGTGACAGCTTCCCCTCGCAGCAGAGATCCCAGATCCTGCAAGCTAAACCAAGACTAGCCCATCAACCTCCGCCGCCTCCCGCTGTCGACACTGACAGTATTATCTGGCCCGATGCTGATGCTCAAACTGCTGGTGTCGTCTTCGCTTGGAGCCCTCCTCCTGTCCCTGTCCCTGTCCCTCCCGCTAACAGCCTGGCTCTTACTCCTCTCGGGTTGTATGACCAGCCATGTAGAGCCTCCGCCTTCATGCTCTTGTTCCATGAGCTGTAGTTGTGGACCTCCGCCTCTCTCGTCTCCTCTTCGCATGTCTCTATCGCCCCTTCTCACATCGGTTTCGCTTAGTCCTCGCTCGTTTCGGCCGCGCTCTCGGCTGGGCTTTGCGTTCTTAGTGGGTGGCGGAGGAGGGAAGAGAGAGGGGAACTTGGCGGTTTTCAGAGGTAGTGTTGTAAGCGAAGAAGGTAGCGGGAGAGACTCGATCAGCGTCAGCTTCTCGAGTGGTATGGAGGTGAGCAGAGAAGCGGGTAGGTCGACGGGCGAGCATGCGACTATTGTGTGTCGTAGGTGCGTGTTCGATGCGAAGAACGACAAGTTTTCTGCGTCATGTTAGCGACTTCGCAGCCTTCCACCTCGAGCATGCGTGGATACATACCTCGCACTTTTCTTCCTGCTCCGCCTTCCTTGCCAACTCCAGTGTCAATCCAGTCGAAGCTCGTTATCCTGCCGCAGAAGCCAGTCGAGAAGGCTCGTAGCTGGCCCAAGTTCCGAACCTTCTCAAGTCGTACAAGGTAGTTGGCCATACCCTCCAAGTTGGCATATATGCGGACGATGATGTCGAGTGAGTCGGCATCTTCGTACAGCTCCCGCAAGTATTCCCTTATCCGTATGTTCAGTTCGTCTGCTAATGCTTCGCCGCCTTGAGCTTTTCGTGTTATGTATTTGTCTTGGAACTGGGACGGTCAGCTAAGATACACGACTGGAAGTATACTACAACACATACCAGGAAGCCTTCGGCATCGGCATCTATGAGCACCATAACGAACGGCCGTTTGGACTGCGATTGTACTAGAGCTTCTTCTTTTGCCTTGGACTCTGACAGCTGCCCTTGCATCGTCCGCGTGACATCTGCAATTTCCGCTTGCAGTGTCCGCCTGACATTCTGTTCGGAGCCGAGGTCGAGTTCACATTGTGCGAGGCGTGCTTCTGTCTTTTCAAGCTTGTCTAGGAGTTCCTACACCATCGTCAAAACCATCATGGTACACAGGACGCCTCCAGTAGCATACCTCAATAAGCTCGCACCTCTTCTCCTCCAGAATCCTAAACTGCGACAACCGATCGCGAAACGTCATCGGAGGTGGGGCAGGCGGGCCCGCAACAACTAATTCCGCCATCTTCAGAACTGGCAAACGTCACGCAATCACCAAAAGGCAGGAAAATTACTAAACGACAGAAAAATCTGGGGATCCTAACATTTAAGAAGACGCGTTGTTTTGGGCTCCCGCGCAGCGCTAGCTAGTTGTTTTGCATCTGCATGGCCCAAAGTACGGTGACGCCGCCGGTGCGAAAGATGGCAGGTTCTGATTGGCTGGGCATGTGGGGGAGTTGGGCTCATACGCTGCCTTGGTGTTGGAAGTCACCGGAAGCATACAGAAGCTCGTGAGCTGGCGGGCTGTGTTCTGGTCACG
Organism: Alternaria ventricosa; assembly: GCF_023758065.1. Classification (NCBI taxonomy): domain Eukaryota; kingdom Fungi; phylum Ascomycota; class Dothideomycetes; order Pleosporales; family Pleosporaceae; genus Alternaria; species Alternaria ventricosa. The sequence goes on along the minus strand of NW_026055695.1, from coordinate 324,166 downwards.
GATGCATTCTTTGCGGCATGCAATATGCGGCGCGAGCCGCAATGGGTCGCGTGAGGCGGAGATGGAGGGGTGATGGGTGCTCTGGAGGGGAGGAGGGGCATATTCTTCGCATTTTAGCCCCTCGTTTATCGAAACACATGTCACATTGCTTCTCTGGCTATGATACAAAGGTGTTGCGGTTTCTAGATACATGCATCTATAGATGACAGCTTTCTTCCACACATCCATGACATCCAACGCTTGCAGAAAACCCCAAAGGTCTTATGACTCACCCAACGAGGAAGTTCATCGGTTACATGACCCGGATGATGTCGGTATCTGGTATCGCAGTTGCCATCACGGCGCGACGATCAATCTTTCCTCCAGACGTGCCTGGCAGCTGCTTCCAGATCACGGCGCGGGTCGGACGCATGTAAGCGGGGAGATTGAGGCCGCGAAGCAGCTTCAGTAAATACCGGCGCGATGCAGCGTTGAGTGTCCCGGTCATGACAACAGCAGCCAGGATCCGTGGCTCTTCCTGCTCCTCATTGCTATGAAGAAACACGACTGCTTCCACCACTTTCCCTTTGGCCTGGTCAACAATTGTCCGCGAGACATCTCCAAGCTCGATGTGAAATCCGCATACTCGCGCGGTTGACTCATCCAAGCGTCGGGAGGTAACGAATAGCACTCCAGTATCGTTGATGAAACCCCAGTCTCCTGTCCGAAAACAATTCACGCCAGTTCCAGGATGTTTCTGGAAACGATGGTCGTCGGCCTTGGAGCCAAAGTAGCATGGCCCAACACCCGGACCAGCGACCCAGATATCACCAGTCCAAGCTACAGGAAGTGGTCTGCCCAGATGGTCGCCTACCCAGATGTGGTTGTTCGGCAACGCGGTTCCCACAGGGATGAGCTGGCCTTCCTTGTTGGCCGCGTACGCCTTGTAGTCGACAAAGCCCATGGAGGAAGCGATTGTCGTCTCGGTCGCTCCGTAGAAGCTTGCAAGCGCCAGGTTGTCAAGTTGAAGCTCGGTGAAATTGCGAATAACGCTCGATGAGATGTTATCTCCGCCACTCAACGCGAATTTCCAAGATTTGCAATCCTTGAGCATGTGACGAGGATGTTGGAACCAAAGCGAGTAGTCAGATGGTGTAGCAATAGTAGTGGTGATCTTCTGGTGCACCATGACTTTTGTCACATTGGCGGGAGATGAGTCTGCGGCTAGGAAGAGGGTGCCTCCAGACGTTAGGGCGAATGAGATCTGAAAGAGCGATATATCCGACGTCCAGTTGCTGTGTTGCAATACGATCGGCTTCTCGTCTTCGAAGTAGTAGGCAGTGGAAGCCACAAGCACCTTCAAATTCTCGTGTGTCAAAACGACGCCTTTTGGCAGACCATCGGACGACGGAAGATGCAGTCCCACAGCAAGATCGTTTGGCAGCGGCTCCTCGATGTTGTCGAAACCTTCCGTGAAGACCATGTCGCCGCAGAAGAACACGGTACCAAGCTGGAGTTTCAGTGCGTAGTCAACTAGATCTGGCGTGCTGACGACGCAAAACATAGTGTCAGAGTTCTTAGCGATTGGAAGATTTTCATCGACGGACAGGCGGTAATCTATCGGAACGTAGACAGCGCCAGCGCACCATATCGCGACGATACTGCAAAGAAGATCGATGGTGGGTGGACCGAGCACGCACACAGGAGTACCACGAGCGACTTCGTGCTTCTTCAGATCGGAAGACATGGCGATCGCGCGACGTATGAGGTTGGCGTAGGTCATCTTTTGGTTTTGTTCGTCCTTTACAGCGACACGATCGGGAGTGGTTGCTGCGATCTCCTGAAGCTTCTCGAGGACGCTGCTGAAGGAGACTTGGTGCTCAGGTCCGGCGCCATGCGCCATACCTTGCTCACGCTCTTCTTGGGGGATAGGGTCCATATCGATGACACTAGTAGTCTGGCTCTGAGCAACCATTTGCGTCATTGCTTGGACGTACAGCTCCGCCACCACTTCAGCATGTTCTTTGTCATACGTCTTCTCGTCCAGGCCAACGAACACGACTAGGTTGCGGTCGAGGTCTTCGCGAACAATTAAGACGAGGTCTTGAGCATGCTCGAAGTACATATCGGTAGTCGGAGAGGTAGGACTTCCACGAGCAATCCAGTCGAAGGTGACTTGATGAAGAAGTGTCTGCTTCGAGATATTCAACTCGGATAACAAGTTCTTGACTGGTACATGAAGATACCGTCTAGACACGCCCATGGTCGCCTTAGTCTGCTCCAGGAGTTCGTTGGAGGTGTGTTGCGAGTCGCCCTTGAAACGCACTGGCATAGTATCGCCCTTGCCCTTCAAAGCTCGACCCAGGCCGATCACGAAGTCGTCGGTACCAGTGAGCTGTGTGAGTAGGATCTGCAGCGCAACTAAACCGAAGCTTACCCCTGAATGTTCGTAGTCGTCGCACATGAATCGAATGCCGAAGGAGAGATTTGCTGAAACGGTTATTTCAAAGCGATGGAAAGCCGGAACCGCATCGGGGTTGCGAAATCCTCGAGTCGTGAACGGTAACATTGGTAGAGACGTGGGTCGACCTTCCATTTGGGCTGTCCATTGCCACAGACCAGAGGCCGGTAGGGGGGTCATATGAGAGAGTGGGCTGCTTTCTAAGGTATGGGTCGCCTCGAAAGAGTCGCTAGGGGTCGCTGGAGGCGGTGCAGGCAATGAATAGCCGGGGGTGGATTGCGCTCGGCGAGATCGAGTACGCGCAGCTTGTTCCATCGGATGTTGGGCAGGCGATGGAGATGAGAAAGGGTCTTCGTCGAAGTCTCTATCCTGCATAGCTGTGTTAGCCAAGATCTAATACTCAGGCTAGACCGCCAGGGATACTTCGTCGAGTGAATTTGGAGTGCACGGTCGGCTTTTCTACCTCGATCATGGTGTTTAGGCAGCAAACCATCCTTTTTGTTTTCCTTAGCAACCCTAGTAGTTGCGATAGGTGTAGTGAAGCCAACAGCACTGACCTGCTCGTCACTTTGACGTGAATGTATGACTCCCTGCGCTTACAAGTTAGATTCGATTGAGGGAACGCCGAATCGACACCCACCGTTCTCAAACCCCCAGTCAACCAAGACCATGAGTAACATCGACACTGCTCTCACGTCTGACGACAAAACCGCTCATGCACCCATCGAAGCACCCACTAATGGGCTTGGAGATCTTGGCAAACTTCCCAGAGAGTTGAGAGACATTGTCTACGAAGCAATGCTTGCTAGTACATCGCAACGACACTATATGATATTCTCCAATATTCCCAGAAAGAATGCAAATGTCGAATACCAGCTCTCGAGACCTTACTGCTACGGCCCATCATCCATTTTCCAGGTATCCAGCGCGATCAGGAACGACTCCATATCAGTAGCCCTTGGTAAATCCCATGTTATAGTCGAAGGCTATCGCAGCATACATCGACTCACCACCTTTCTCTCAGCCAACAACGCTTTTGGTAGCGTAAGATCGTTGGAATTAGGAGGCATGAACAACATCAGAACTTTGCTCAGTCACATAGACAAGTTCCCAGCGCTCCAGAGCCTCGGTATCGGAATGTGTACAAGTGTGTTGGCGCGAGTCGAGTACAGAGTCAATGAGCCAACAGCAGACTCCGTGGCGAAAATAGTGCAGAAGTACAGGTTGGAGAAACTACTCGAGTGCAGTACTCTGCGATATCTCACGTTGCATGAGTTCAGTTCCAACGTCTGCATATGTAGATGTCAGTCCAATGAGAGAGCGCTACGCGGTTTGGGACTATGGTTGACGAGGGAGTGCGAGGAAAGAAAGATCGGCATTCATGTCGGACTTCTGCAGATATGTAAATGGGAACGTAACGGACGTTTGCGGTGGCATGAGACGACCATTAAAAGGCTCTCTGAATAATGGTGGAGACCGAGGGAGCGGTTGGCTGATGGACGAGCCTTTGCTGGCATTAAGTTATTTGTTAGCAGGAGATTACATCGACGATGCCGAGACACCACTAAAGAAACCTTTCGCCATGACAGGAATGCTCCAAGCTTACCGGTGTAATAGTAGTGTTGGCCGATGCCTATGTAAAGGCGATTTCTATCAATTTGTGTGCATGGCGAGACTCCAGCGAACAGCGGAGGTTTCTGTGAAACACGCGAGGCCTTGTTACAGCGCGAAGAACCCTCGTGGTCCTTTTAGGGATTGGTCGTAACTTGAATATTAGAGCATTCGCAAGATATGCATCTTCGCACATGAATAGAGACGATATGCACGAGGCCTCGATAGTATAGGTGCGCGAGATGGTGCTGGAAAAGAGGATGGGAAGAGCGTCCAGGGGCGGCCGCATATTTGGGAAATGCTATGAGCTTGCCAAGCCACTAGCGCACGGCGCGCGTCGGCACGCTTCTCACGTGTCTCCTCTCTTCCACGCGAGACACAACGCGTTATTGACCGTCACCGTTGCACTCTTACGGGTTACATTGCTACAAGAGGAATTCTGAACCTCTAAATTACACCGGGATATGGAAAATGTCTCTACTCGGACAAACCGGCGTCAGCAACAACGATCTGGCCAACCAGAACGCGTCGCGTTCTCAGCCGTCGAACCTAGCGCGCCAGCATCATGACACCATGACACGCTTGCGTGCCAACCCTAAACTTTGACCTTCTCTGTCTGTTCCTCGACAATGAACTTCCACATCACCTCTGCCGCCGTTCTTGCGCCGTCCATGGAATTCAACGTCTCTGCTAGCGTCCGCGCGCTCGCTGCATATGAAGGATCTTTGAGCACCGTCAACACCGTGCTGCGAATGTTCTTGGCTTTCCAGAACTGTTTCTGCACGCGAATACCTGCTCCAGCATTCATGGCGTTGTCCAGATTCGTCTGCTGCTCGACCTGTAGCGCGACACCGACAATAGGCTTTCCTGCAGCCAAGGCGCATTGGACAGTCCCTTGACCTCCGTGCGTGACGATGAGGTCGGCGAGCGCATTGGCAGCCGGTGCTGGGATGAACCGATCAGTCACCAGAAGCCGCGCATCTCCGCCAGCGATCTCAATTGCCTTGTCGATGTCGCAGATGGATTTCGAAGCCAGCACGACTGCGTTCCAGTTGTCGTCAGGGCTCAATCGTAGAGCCTTGATCGCTTCGAACAAGAACTCTTCCGTTCCAGAGCTGCCCATTGTAACTAGGATCGATGGGCCAGGACCCTTTGTCAGATGTGCCGATATGTCCTCGTCCAGCTTCGAGTCGTTTCGCGCGTACAAAGGACCTGTGAGGACTATGTTCTTTGGGAGGCGGTGCAGATATTCTTGATGAAATATGGGGTGGTCGTTGACCAAATTGAGATCGGCCATGTTCATATCGAAGAGGGAGATGGGGCCCGTGACTGGCCATCCGCAAGCTGCCGCAGCAGCTCCTAGGCGCTTCTGTCGGAAGATTGGAGCGTTCACCATCAAGCCGCTGGCCCACCATGCCATGCGCTGTCGGACCGGTCGTGGAAGCCGCGTGAACAATGGCATCATATCTGGAAGATCGCGAATCAGGCCGTGGGCAAAGGCTCCGGGATGCAACGGAACCGGGAGGAAGTTGATCGTTCGGATACCCAGGAGTCGCGCAGCAATAGACGCTGGAGCCCACATGCCATGGAACACGATATCGGGCTTCAACTCTTTGAACGCTGCAAGTTGGCCATCGATGAATGACTTTGCGATTTCTTCCGAACCGAAGAACTCGGGCCAGTCCCATCCGAGGTCATGCGCCACGGAGATGCCCTTCACGCGTGGTTGGGCTGGGACAATGTTGAAGCCAGCGTCCGTGATTTGATATTCGAACCGCGCGCCACAAGACAGGAAGTCGATTCGCAGATTGATATTGGACGGGCACATATCCCGCAACGCGATAGCCATCGCAATGGCACGTGTCGTGTCTCCAGCGTCTTGCCATGCTACGCTGAGCACGATGTGAACCTGTTGGGAAGCCATAGTGCCAGATATTGCACCTCGTATCGCAGAAGTGAAGGTTGAACAGTAACGACGATTAGCCTTCCAGTACTGACTGGATTCCAAGGTGTCTCGGTGTATTGGCTCTTATGCAAAACACCATGGACGTCGCCATGCAGATATGCACCATTCTCTAAATGCGGCGTCGATCATATTCGTCTCTCCTCTATGATCTCCGAAACAGCAGGTCCGACATGAGCCGCATTGAACAGCTGCGGCTCATTCTCACCATGCCAGAGCTTATCAGCGTCAGCTCACCATCTGTGTGGAAGGTCGTAACTGCTATACGATGGCCAGCCCAACGCTGAGCATTACTTGAGACCGACCCAGCTACGTGGTATGACCATGCTACGACGTCCGACAGCTGTGGGGAACCGTGGGAAGTGCGATACGGTATCGACATTACATTCGGTCCTTTGTGAGATCGGATCACTAATTGCGTTGGAGCATCTGACGTACTGTACGGCCACCTTCGCGCCAGCTGTGAGTGGAATACGTGGGCTCGCGAACCGTGCGTGGCGAGATGAGACGTCTGGCAACGCCATTGGCATATAATGCGCGTCGCTAGTCTTGTTGTTGGTTCTTACAGATTGCACAGCAGACTGCCTGCCTGAGTACGACCTGGTGGTGGTTGTCAGCAAGCTTTAGGTTTACGAACAACCAATGGTTTACACGCAATTTCGGAGCTGGCCCGGATGACGCACCTATCCGACCCCCAAAACCACCGAAGTGTGGTTTCACCGCGAGAAGGGCGGCTTCACGGCGATGGTCACGCCCGTGTTGGCGGAGCAGATGCATGTCGGAGCCTGATAACAATACCGACCCCAACTGTGTATCATCTCAATCAAGCAGAAATGATATCGCAACAGTGGGGCTCAAACATGCACATGATTAATAAAGCTTCGCTAGATCTCGGCTTTGCTTGATTGCTCGTCCTGGACGTGGGATGATCAGCGACATGGCTTGGTGGCTTCGCTTACGCATTACCTGGTTGGTGAGCTGCGAATCGGAAAGGCCCCGAAGTCTGCTTCCTTGCGAAAATCAAGGAACGTCTTTTAAGCTTGCGCATGTTCGCCCCTCACAACACGTGGGACGCTTGAAAACAGCGCCAAAGACGACAAGCTTCAAGCAAACAAAGACGGGAAGGGAGAACAAATGGCTAATACATTATGCATTAATGGCAGAGATACGATGCGATATGGTATCCGCCCTATCATCATTACACGCTAAAGGACCTCGCATTCATCCATAGATCTAATTCCGGGAAAGAAGAGCCAGCTTCGTCACCTGCGAACTTGCTTCCCCGGGCCCAGTTGATCACGGAGGTCGGGGTTAATGGTAGCTGTCAGATATGACGCAAACTGGCCGCTTTGCCGGAACATCTTCTTCAAAGCTGGCGCGGGCTCCGCCACCGCCGGCTGGTTTCCTTCTTGCCGACCCGCACCATTGGCTGGAGCTTTCAGGATACCACGGGGCTGCTGTGGCTTTTGATCCCGCTTCTCATCGAGTCGCTGTACGGACGTGTCTGGCTTTGCTTTGACGCTTCGCCACTCCATGCCTACAGCAGCTGGTATCGCAAGGCAAGCTATGACGAGTGCCGCAAAGAACGTTCCATGTGCTAGCGAGTCGTTGTAGGCTGCTAGTATCAGGGCCTTGATAGCTGGAGTTACACCAGCCGTTAGGTTCGTAGCTCCTGCGTCTAGGATCTTTTGGGGGTCTAGGCCTCCGATTTGCTCCAGTCCAGACGAAAACTTGTGAATGTACAAGTTCTGACCGACAGCTGTGAAGACTGCGCCACCGAGTGTCTGGAACAGCGACAGCACTGCCGTACCGGTTGGAACATCCTCCTTTGGTAGTATGGTCTGGACGGCTATGTTTGGATGTTGCATGGTGCAGCCAACGCCGAAGCCCACAACGATCTGCGTTCCAATCCACATGGCGTTGTCGGTGGTCATCTCCCAAGTGGTGATGAGACCAGCTCCGATGGCCATCATGCCAGAGCCAAGGATCATGAAAGGAGTGTAGTATCCGATGCGCTGTACCAGAGCTCCAGACACGATCGAGCCGAAGACAACCGAAAGAACGAGCGGGATGGTGTTGATGCCGGATTGCATCGCAGATGCACCTTTTATGGCTTGGAACCAGAGAGGGACGTAGATGGAGACCGTGAGCATGGTCGCGCCTACGCAGAACTGGGATGCACTACCAAACGTAACGCTACGCTGGAAGATGATGCGTGCGGGCAAAGTCGCTGTAGTATGCCTGGTGACGTATTGCCACAGCACGAACGCTATCAATAGCATCGCGAAGGCGACAAGAAGTATGACCATCCGAGGTGAGGTCCATGGGTAGTCGGCGGCGCCCCACTCTAGCGCCAATAGAAGACATGTGATTGACGGTAGGAACAACGCGGTGCCTAAGGGATCAAGTTGTCGTATCGTCTCTCCCCACGTCTTGAGTTGCGGCTTCTTTTCATCCAACTTCAGCAGCAAGCACACTACAAGGAGAGTAAAACCGCCGAGCGGGAGGTTGATGTAGAAGCACCATCTGGTCAATGTCAGTATGCGTTTCACATGTGAGTTGTTAACGATGTTACTGACCTCCAGGTTGCGCTGCTGCTAGTGAACGCACCGCCTAGCAAGGGACCGGCCACACTCGCGACGCCAAAGCATGCGCCGAAGAGACCCTGCAGCATGGGTCGCTTGGCCAGCGGCACAGTGTTGAACATGATCAGGATCGCGCCGGTGAAGATACCGCTACTACCCAGGCCCGCGACAGCGCGCCCGACGATGAGCATATTGCTGTTCCGCGCAGCGCCGCAGATGATGCTTCCGAGTTCGAATAAGAAGATGCCGGATAGGAAGACTGGTTTGGTGGGAAAGAAAGTGTATATGCGACCGTACAACAGGATGAAGCCGGCTGCTGTAAGCATGTACGCGCTGCCATACCATCCGATATCGCCAATGCTGCTGAACTCGTTTGTGATGGCGGGGATCGCTGGACCGATGATGGTTCGGTCAAGAGCGACCAGGAAGATCGAGATGTACAACGAGAGCATTATGATCGCTGTCTTCGCAGTGGATGGGTATGGAGAGGGCGCCTTCGGCGCTCCTCTTTGTCGTTCGATGTCGTAAACGGTCGGTGGCTCATCAAAAGGTTCGTCGCTCATCGAATGCGCATCCCGGAGATTACTCCTGCGGTAGTTTCGGTCTGGGTATTTGCCCATTGCAGGGCTGAGAGGTCCGTCCATGATGCTCTCGGCGTCAAACTTGAAGCTCGTGGGACTGGAGTAATTTGTGTCGTCGTATGGGTCCATTATGACTGGTACATGATCGCCGTCCTCGGACGTTGAGACTCGTCTTATTGTGTTGCGGCGGAAAGCTGGATCGGCTGCATTAGCCTCGTTGGCTTCATTCAGCCGCAATATCCCTTCTAGTGCCATTAGAGTGCTTGCCCGCAGGTAAGGTCGGATTTCTTGTAGATCTTCTCGTAGGTTGTTAGTTGTGTAGGAGGTAGCGCAATCCCGCCTTTGCGAGTATGGTTGTGACTGGGCGAGATCTCTGGCGAGGTCTTGTCCTTGTGCGTTATAAGAGATATATGAGGCTGTGCCTAGCCCTGCTTCCTCGGTTGCTCGATCGAACGCAGTCTGGCAGTTGTCAGCCAGATCTTGGAGGATATCCTCGATCAAGCTGCGCTCTTCCGAGTTAGTGCGAGCGTGCCAATGGAGCTCGTGTGTAGATTGTGTAAGTTGTGTAGCTTGTGTAGATGGGCGCGATGATGATATAGATCCTATGATGGAGGAGAGCGCGGTGGGGCGTGCCCCTCGGTACTTCGATATAGACGGAGGAGGCGCCGCCATGATGTTCCCAGTCTCGAGAGTAAGCCTTAGGTATCAGTCCGGATATATTGGGTGCGTGCGCTGAAGCCCGATTTGTTGCTTGCAGCCGAACGTACGAGAGGTCCAAAGAAACGAGACGGTAACAATATGCAGAGATATACAGACATGAGCTATAGGGGTGAAGAGTAATATAGTCATAGACAGACGTCGATTCTTTGCATGAACGTCGCATGAACAGTCCAAACAAGAAGCACATCTCAGTAACACATCTAACAGACCAAGAAATATTCCGCAGTCGCATCCGCAGCACGACCATGAGGCGCAACGGTGCAGTAAGACGGCGATTACGTCTGGCGAATGCAACATGCTTCTCGCACACCACCCACAGCCATCAAAAGCATCGGGGCGCCAGTTCCAAAACCACCGATGTTGCACAACTTGGCTTTACGCCACAGAGCTTTTCGTGCGCGTCCGATGGCGTCTATTAATATGAACCGGGTAGACCCTGAGCTGTCAGAGGTGGGTAGCTTCATTATGCTGCATGCGCGCACTACAGCAACTCTCGTGTTGTGTGCAAGGTTATGCAAAGTCAGCGACATAAGCGACAATGAGGACGGTGATTACGCTGGGGAGCCGAGCGGCGCTGCGAGATCATTGAGTTCTGCCGAGACACATCAGGCAACATGTCAGAGGGCTGTGAGGGTTTCTTTCCAAAGTGAAGATGATGCAGATGATGGAGCATGACGCGGAGTGACGTCTCAGCTGCTCAGAAAAGCTGGTGGAGGATGTTGGCGATGAGAAGAGGACGGAAAAGCAAGTGGGCCTTGGCTCTAGCGTGACGGGAGTGCTGACGTGCTCAGAAATACGCATCATGTGAATGGCATGTCTTCGCCTCGCCTCGCCACTTGCTTGTCCCGTCACAACAAACCCATTATGCATTCGTTGCAGGAGGCCCTCGACTGCAAGTACAAAGACGTCGCGATTCGCATTCGCATCATGCTATTGTCATGGGAATTTCATGGCATCCCAAAGTCAGTCGCCGGCCCGACATCGCAGCTCAACACATCGTCATAACCGCACATCTCTTTGCAACCCCGCGCGACCTCCACACACCCTGGTCAGCCCTGCGCAACAGCAGAGCCCCTACTTCCAAGATGAAGGCGTTCTGGATGCGACACCTCAATGCGGGTGATCGCCATGATCCTCTCAGGGGGCCCACTTGAGGCAAGCAAGCCTTTCCCGCGGCGGATAGCATGCATAGCCATCTTAGAATGCAGGTACGGTTTCAGAGGCTTCTAGCTTCGCTGGTCTTTTGTCAGTTTGCGGGGTGCATTGTTGTTCAACAGGGGAAGAGTGGAGGCGACCGCAGAAGCAAACGGCGCCCCTGAACCAAGATTGGCAGGACGGATCTGCAAAAGCAAAGTCGCACCTCGTACAGGAAAAACACTGAACAAGTCTGGGGTCTACATCAGCATGAAAACATGCAAAGTAGGTGATACAATGTCGATGTAGGTTCCAGGCCTGTTCGGATTGTTCATACGCTGATGTGGTCGGGACGGCGAGCTATATCGCAACATGACCGCAAGCCTTCATGTCACGGCATGATGCTGGCGGTCGAAAGAGGGGTGGAGTTCAACCGTTGCTCGTTGAGGTGCAACAGGTACGTCACAATCAGCGGGCCGCGGGTCATGACTTAGAACCTGTGGTGGAGACGGTGGATCAGATACCAGAGCCTAGAAATCGACCCAACATGCGTCAGGAAAGAAAACATTGCGAACTACGTCAACATTGCTTCCACATTCGCCTGTGTTGATGTGTCGATGTGCCGATACTGGTACTCTTGTTCCTCCTTGAGATGGTCTTTGCCTAACATGAAGTAATGGTAATTGATCTTTGTTAAGGCGGGTACTTCGATCTGTGCAGTGTAGTTGGCGTATCCGTATGAGATCAAAAAGCTGGACCAGTATTTTTGGGTCGACGATTTTACTTGATGTCAACGTAGCTTTGAGGGTGAGATAGAAGATCCGCCCTCGTGCAGCCTACATCAAGATGAAAACAGACAAAGCTAGCATCCTGGCGTTGACGTAGGCTCCAGGGTGTTCAGGTTTTCCTAGGATGAGGTGCCACGACAAGGTACGCAAAGTGGATCAAATATCGAAGGCAAAGCTGGTTTTGAATGAGCGTGGGGTATGCTGACTACATCAAGACAAAACTGTGCAAAGTGGTTGACCCAACGTTGACGTAGGCTCCAGGGTGTCCAGGTTTTCCTTGAGCGAGGTGCTACCACGAGGTAGGCGAAATGGATCAAGCAGGCAAGACAAAGCAGGCTTTTAATGAGCGTGGGTTATATTGACTACAAATAACAAGAACTATTCAATGAATGGAAGTGAAACGAAATCCAAGGATGTGGAGACCAGATCAAGTACAGAATAAATGGGAGATGGACCAAACAGTCTCGTCGCTGCTCTCTTACTACACCAAGAGAGCCTCCCCAACGAAGATGTTACAAACGATGTTACCGAACGGATAAACCCGTGGATCAGTAAGGATAAGCCGTATCCCACTTGATTTTCAACTCTTCCCACTTGTCCTGGACAGTCTCAAGGCAGGCAATAAGCGGCACGTTGCACATTGCCACTGTACCGCGAAGCTCAAAAGTCTCTTTGTTCATGTTGGAGTCAGGCCAGACTGGATCTTGGTTGTTGGAAGCTATTCGGTTACACTTGATCATGCCACGTTCGACGGATGTGGTCCTCATAACAGGCGAGGGATCGTTGAGGTGTGCTGGCCATCCAGGAATGAATTGTGCCTGGGCCTCCAAAGCGTCGTTGTTGCATTTAATGAGTGCTTGGTTGCATTGGAAATATCTGACGTTGGTAATGATAGTTCCGCTAATTGAGGACTGGCCAGAGATTTTGGCAGGGTCAGAGCCGTACCGGCTGATGCAACCCTTCAAGTCCTCATTGAGGATGAACTCGCTGTACTTCTGGGAAGGGTGGCGGTCCTCTTCAGTGGCTTTGAAATCGGGGTTGGCGTACATGGCATCGTCGTACATGGCATCCATGGCACTGTTCTCGGCAGCTTGACTATCTTGACGGACGGTCTTCTCAGGAGCGGAAGGAGCGACAGGGATAGGCAAGTCAGACGTAACGACGACAGGTCGCTGAAGCAGTAAAGTTAGATGAAGAACACATAGTGGTAGGCATTCAATACATACCTCGGGTGAGCCGGAGGGAACATGAGGAATCAGGGCAGCGGTAGCCACAAGGCTACCGAAGGCCACCGTCAAATACGCGGACAGAATCATCGTAACGCACGGGCGAGTGATAGTACCGAGAACTGACTGCCGATGCTGAATATGTTGGATGGTGCTGAGATGGTGAAGACAGAGGAAAGTGTTCAGGGATTGGAAATGGTTGAGATGGTGGAGTAGGTAGATGATCGAATCAGAACTGTGCGTTGTGGAAATCACTCATCGTCCAGCCAGGTTTGTCTTATATAGCGGTTGGTGCCCACACGCAATCCGGAGATTCCGAGACCCTTCAAACACGAATTTGGACCCGATTGACATGTACTGGTCATCTCTGTAAGGGTTCATTTGACCTACGCAGTCAGACCCACTAATAATGATCGCCTTGAGCGCGCCTGTCAGCCACTGAGGTCAAGCACAAGGCCCAGCGATCTTGGTCATTAGCCAGACCTTGCTGACCTCGAAAGTTGCAGCGGTAATAAACCACGGACGGAAGTGTTTTCTTGAACCCCGGACACTTTTCAGGGCTCTCTTCTATCGCACTTAGATCATGGCACGACCTCAACGGAACTGCTTCGGATGAGGGGGTAGACTCTGGAAGACGAGAAGCAGTGTAATCACGATAACTTGGGGGTCCACCTCAGCCAAATGAACGGAGAGGATATCACAGCCACTGTAGTCTTAGAATCAACCAAAATATCTATGCAGGTTGTTTCAGAACTTCACCTTACATCGTTGACAATATTGAAGATGCGGCCTTTCTTCAGGCCGGTCAAGCTGCCAGAAGATGACCTTGGAGCAGTCGCAAGTAGCTACATACCATATCGCCAATGAAGGCGCAGGTCGCGCGGTTGACGATTTCGATGCTGTCACTGTGCTGATTTGAACTTGTAAGACTACGTACACGATGATGCATTTGAAGTCCGAGGGGCAGAGTTTCTATGTCACTGTTCCCTCATGATAAGAAATGTCCAAGAGCGTGCGCAGATGGTTGGTTTATAAGCTTGCACGGTTCGCAATGGACCCGCAATGACCACCGGACGGAGAGCATGGGGATGCGATGATTCATTGCAGCAATCTCAAGCTACGGGGCATACCCGTCGTCTCTTGGTAAGGCAACTGTTTAAACTTTCACAAGGTATCTTGATACACGCTACTCTGTCCAGAGTGACGGCTAGATCGAAAAGGGTCTATGAGCTGTTGAGTCATTGAGCATTGTTGCCGTTGCCAAACAAGTCTGTGAGAGGGCCAAGAACAACAGGCACTTGAACGAGGTGCGGGGATGGTGGACCATTGGTTATTGATCTTCGTGATGATCTTTGCTTGGAGTGTTGAGATACCGTGGTCCAAACGATCTCACATGGCGTTGGTATTCAACGATACTGAGCAGATGTCTTAAATCGTATCCTCCAACACGACGAAAAGAAGCCACATCAATTTTACTTTGCCAAAATTCACCAGAAACCACTTCGACCACCCACAGTGCTCATGCTACGCTTGCTGTCCAATTAACAAATCGTCACCATGCGATTCTCCGCGTGGTTACTCACCACCTTCCATGTCTTCGATGTTGTCAAGGGCTCTGCAAGCGTTGCGTGGTCAAATACGACTTCAGGAAACGAAACCCTGTCAGTCTGGAGCTATGCCGAAAATGACTGTAAGGCGAGTCCTTATTGTGATGACACCGGGGTTACTGGCGACTACGATTGGGACAATGACTGCCCAGACCTTCCCAGGATCAACTATGCCCTATGGTTCAACAACCGAGCCGAAGACACAGCATTCTTGAGGGAGAAACTCAGGCATTACGAACAACTCAAGATGAACCCATGGAAAACTCCAAGCGACGAACTCACCTTTCCTGCCTACATGGCGAAGCGATACGCTCCCAACTTACCACCCAGTAGTATGCTCTGTGATGGCTTGGGAATGTGCAGAGTGAGTATTTCATTCCAACTTCGAATTCTGCTATTATTAACACCATAACTAGGCTCCAAGCTGTAAAGACATTGGAGAAAAGCTCCTGCCTGGAGAAAAACGCGCAGCCATGTTGTTCCTCGAATTCGTATCGGGTCTCGACCACTCCTTCCACATTACCAGCGAAGCTCTCCAGGACCATTGGCGGCATATTCTCGAAGACATCGATCAACTCACCCGGATGTTCACGTATGCGGACGAACAACAAGAAGCGGCTATCAAGAAGGATGAGAAGAAGAAGAAGGCACTAGCTGCTATGGAGTTGGCGTTCGGAATCATCACGGCAGTCTTTCAACTATTCACCACAGCCGCCAACATCTTCAACTTCAGACCGGAGATCATCAACAAATACATCAACGAAATTGCTGTGTTCAAGAAGTTGGGTACAAAGTGGCAGCGAACTCTGTCATGGGCGAGCAAAAGCAAGATTCCAGGTAGCTCAATAGCCAAGAAGCTGCATTCCAGGAGAGTTCCGGAGGGGGAGAACGGCGGTCCACCCCCCGATCCGTCAGGTTTCCTCAGGGATAAGACGATCGAGAACATGCAGAGTAAGTTCTGGCCTTCGACATGAAAGAGTGATCTAATATCAAGTAGAGCTGTGGACCATCACTAGCGGAGGTTACCTCGGGGTGCAAGGGTTGACCAAAGAGGTAGTCAAGAAGATTGACCACAAGAAGGATTTGTAAGTTGCGCGTACTGTACATTCGACAGCAGAGGTCCTAACAGAAAGCAGGAAAGGATTTGACAAGACTCTGGAAGCGGTGCGTGCAGAGCTAGTCGAACTCGATACCAATGATATCGACGAAGCCAGAGCCGGAATGCCAATCCTTGCGTTGGGCGGCAGAAGTCGCGATGGCCACAACATTGTCGACCTCTATGACAAGGACTTTTTTTACGGCGCCAATGTCGACTTTCGAGCCTATGTCGACTTCGTGGTCGGCATGAGGACGTATGCGACTATCATGAGCGCCCTGTGGAAAACGGAAGGCGTCTACATCGTCGAGACCTGGACTAAAAAAGGCGGCGACTGCGACCAAGACAATCGTGGACCAGCCGAGAACAAGATCTGTCTTCCGGAACGTCCAGATATATCGTACTGGGTGTACGCAATGACAAATTACAAGGACAAAAAGAATCGTAGTCCACCCGGATGGGAGTACCTCACTAGTGAAGAGGGTTTCCACGGCCTCTTCGCTAGTGACGTGGTCCGAGCTGCTCTTTGGCGAGAAGAGGTCTATTGGCCTGAACGCGAGAAGGAGGAACGTGAACGGAATTCCACAGCTTCAGGCACCTGCCCATCAAACAACAACGATCGGCTGCAGGATACGCCGGCCCTGGAGCCGGTGAATCTGGACGGCAAGGGACGTCCGGACACCAACGTCACGCACTCGTCGGGCTCGAACTCCACTTTACCCCCGGGCGCTAGAAAGCGTCTGGACGACTATGGCAACGCCCCCAACGCGTTCGACATCGCGGTATGTCGCAGCTGGATGGGTGAAGCTATCTCCAGCACGAAGAGCACGGACCACAACAATGCGCCTTGCCTCTGCGATCCCATCAATCCCATCTACGCAGCCTCGTGGGAAGCGCCCACGAACTGGACCATGGCAGCAACCAAGAAGTTCATCAAAGACAGCGGCTTGTACAACTTCGACAGCTTCGGAAAGAAGTGCCACGACTGTGACAGGATGGATGTAAGTTGGAAGGCATTGTTACAACTTGACGACGAGGAAGAGCCAGCGAAGCATATGAAGAAGGCTTGGCTTCACGACTGCGACCCGAATCATCACAAAGAACACGACTTGGGACCACCACAGCTTACCAATCCCAACTCGACAAGCTCGTCATCCGTACCACCAGGTTGCGACCCAACGCAGGCGCCAACACCAACTCGAGAGCCCATCATGCAAGTTACCACCCAGCTCCTCCACGAGGAGACGCGGTACCCGAAGAACACGCCCAAGAACATAACGTCGCAGGGCGCATGCAACGGGCCGTACTGCATCGTAGA
This sequence comes from Alternaria ventricosa, assembly GCF_023758065.1. NCBI lineage: Eukaryota > Fungi > Ascomycota > Dothideomycetes > Pleosporales > Pleosporaceae > Alternaria > Alternaria ventricosa. Next base: position 307,097 of record NW_026055695.1, on the reverse strand, counting down.
CGTCGTTTACGAAATCCGTGAATCGCACTTCAACTACACCGTCGACTCCTCGGTCCAAAACGGCGAATACGGTTGCTATCCTGGCAACGACAAGTGCATTGAACAATCCGCGCACGATCTTTGCGACTTCCGCGATGACGATGACGACAGTGAAGAAGCTAAGGCCAAGGAGGACGCGGAATGGGACCGAGAAGAAGTCGGTCCAGACGACGACGAGTACGAGGACTTCATCCAGGAGAACCCCAAAGGCAACGGCACAACTCCAGGTAACGACAAGACCTCGACCGACGGCACGAATCCAGGCAACGACAAGACCCCTGACGGTAGCAACGCTCCAGGCAACGGCACCTCCCCCGACAGCCAAGACAAGAAGAAACCCGACAACGAAGCCATGAAAGCATTCAAAGCATGGCTCAAGATGCACGACAAACGACAATCATGTGTGTGCGGCGGAAACGGCAAGAACGGGCAACACGGCATCCATTGTTTCCCGGGACCAGTCGCCACGAGAACGACCACGATCAAGGGCCGCATGAGCCAGACAGCTAACCCGTTGAGTCCTTTAGCTGCTACGCCCACCGGAGGCGGAGGTGGAGGTGCGGCTGCAAGTGGGACTGGTGATGTGGTGACCAACATCGTCGCCACGAGTGATGTATGGGTTGACGCGCGGGAGGTAACTGTTGAGATGCCGAGTCTAGGTACGCCTACGGAGACGGCGGTGTTTCTGACTGGTAGCTACGCTTCGATCGCTACGTATGCAGCGGCGGGCATGAACTGAGGTTTTGAGGGTGCGGCGATGATGGAGTTCGGGGTTACCGGTCGGGGAAAGGTTTTGATTACGGCGTTCTTGTTTCATCGGTACTCTATTGCTCTCTGTTAATGGGGAGAGCTTGGGTACACTGCTTTTCGCGTGGGTAGGAGTCTGGGGATGGAATAGAGTCAAGGACCACGGTGTTTCTTTATCGACTTATTCTTGATACCCATAATCAATCGAGTTCGTCTTTTATTCCGGTCGATGACATGCTGATGTGATGCAATAAGGTAAGAGGAGAACGCGGTAGTGTATATCAAAATAATCATTATGCCATGCCATGCCATGCCGTGCAATAAAATAAAATATGAAACGCCCCAGCACTTGGCGACGTTTGATCCAAACAACCGGAAGAAGAAGAAGAGATGAGACCTTTGACCAGCAAAAGGGCTGAATGCGAGAAAACGATAGGAGATGAGACGTGAATAGAGGGTATCATCGCTGTCGTGTATGCGCGGAGTAAGGAGATGAGGAAAGACATTACCGAGATAGATGCGAACACACTAGAACGCCAAAAAAAACGCCGAAAGTGACGAATCAACGCCTTGCCGTCCGAGCTGGTAAAAAGGAATAGTATCACGATCAGTCATCCGTAGCATTCATCTTCCCCATCTCCAACCCCACCTCATCAGTCTTCATCCTCTCCCCATCGGGCCCCCTCCGTCCACCCCCCACAAACCCCCAAAGCCCAATCGCCGCAACCCCCCAAGCAACAACCACAAAAGGAATCATAACCGCCCTTCCAGCGACCTCAATACCACATTGCATGCCATAATCTTCCCGTACCATACCAGCACCTTCAACACCCGCGAGCTCACAAGCCCAGGTTTCGAGATCAAAGGTACCGAAGTTGTAGCGGAAGAAAGATGGTTGGGTGGGGGTAGAGGTGGAGGCAGTGTCGTTCATGCGTGAGGCGCGGAAGTTGACGAAACCTTCGCGGAAGTGGGAGGTGTTTTTGTGGGTTACGTAGATGGAGACGAGGGCGAAGAGGACGAGAATGGCGTTGGTGATGTGGAGGAACATTATGTTGCGACGGAAGGCGTATGATTGCGTCTGGAAAGGCATTAGTTGGATGTGATCTATCGTCTTGTGTGGGATTTGACGTACCCTGTTGCCCTTTTTCCAATCTGTTGCGACGAATCCTAGGTGTGCGGTGGCTAGACATATGCTGACTGTACCGGCGATAATGGCTAGTTTTGCTGGTACTGCGTATAGCATCCGAGGTAGAGCGGCCATGATGATGGATTCGCCAGGGTCGCCATTCCTTCTGGTCGTTTGGTATTCAAATCCCGTCACACGATTGTCCTCGATGAAGCTATAGGTTAATGCCTTGAGAGCGATGACCGGTACTGCGATGAGAAGTAACAGTGCGAGGGAAACGCTGTACAGCAGCCTCGCGATACGGTGATGCGGACATGAGCTGGTGTTGAGTGGCTGATTGAAGACTGGTGGATCATCATCCTTGATTTGCTTGGTGTGGAAGAGCGCTGTGACCTTGTCGGCTGCCGGTGGGAGGGAAAATTTGACTTTCGTCATGTTGGCGGTAATCCTGTTTCGACCCTTCACGGAAGGACGAACTGGAGAGAGGCAAGAAGGCTACGGGCGGGATTATTAGGCGTTGAGTAAATGCCGTCAAGGAGACAGAAGATTAACATAACATCTGGTCACCGCCGAGACATCGTCCCAAGAGATGCATGCTTGGATAGTCGCCCGTACCGCATCGACTCTTACCTATGATTATGATGTCGGCTGAGAGAATATCGGCCTGTCAATGCTATCCTACCGGCATAGGGCTGCTTCGTGGCAGCTGTCAAGGATTCGCTTGAACGGTCCAGTACATTTCCGGCCTGTTGTAGATGAATCGTAATGCAACTGACAGGTGTCAAACGGTCGGTTCATCGTGTATTGGTCGTCATGATGTGTCGCGACGGGAAGTGTGTGAGATGCGCAACGCGCACGCTCCACCTACTGCACCGATGATGGTTCTCGCACGTCGCAATAATACCGGCTATTATGTGTTAGAGATATCGCTTGGGTATTCGCGTAGTTTTCATGGCGATTGAAGCGGGTGTTGATAATATATCAAAGTCGATAGTGATTGATCTGTCCATGGGTCGCATGGAACGCGCATGGAATACCCAGCACGCTGTGTCGATCCTCCGCATAACGATTTGCATCGAGAAGACGCGTCCTGTATCTATTATTGTCCACGAGTTCAGTAATCCTCGGGCAGATGAGACAGTAGAAACTGTAGGCTATAGCGGAACGGCCCATGGAGGGTTTCCGTCGAGGGCGATACTCTGGCGAGCAGACTCGTGATGTTGCTAGACATCGGTACGTTGTGCATTGTGCATATAGGTTGTGAAAGTAGAGTAGTTAGTCAGCCGTAAATGTGGGAGGTGAAGAGGAGAGTGAGGTGGCAGTGGTGAAGGATGGCGAGCGGCGGTGATGTCAGACCCGGGCGCTAAATGTCGAGGAGTCGCGATCAGCCGTCGACGCGTCCACGAGACATTTCAACCAACAACACCAATTACAACCCACCATGGCCTTCACAGCGCTCAACAACAAGCCATCGGCACCCATTGTACCCGTGCAAGCACCTGCAGCACCCGCACCATCTGCGCCTGCCCCTGCGCCGGCAGCAGCACCGACGCCCGTACCCCATCCACAGGAAATTGATGTCGCTTTTGCTAGCAATCATGAGCTGCGAAAGCGCGTACACGCAGCGATAGGTATGCGACGCCAATCTCAAAGTTGACTTATGCTAATATGCCCAAGACCAAAACCCTACCCAAAGTACTCTTTTTCGCGACATTTCGACATACATCCTCAATCAAACCTCGCAGCCCGCCGCTGAGCCAGCGACTAAGAAGCGCAAGATCGAAGAGAGTGTTGCCCCACAGAACGGCGCATCAAACGCAGGAGGCAGTCTTACGAGCACTTCAACGAAAGGTTTCAAGACCTACCCAGCCGTCAGCGTCGCGATACCACAGCGGAAGAAGTTCACCCTCGAGCTACTCGACAAGAAGGATGGCGGCATAAGAGCCATTGGCGCAAACGGCAATGTAGAATTCGTTATCGCGTGGAAGGACGTCGACCAGGTCTTCTGCCTGCCTATACCCGAGAAGGCGAAGAAACAGCATCATTTTGTCATTATACCGGTACACGGCGATGGAGTGGCGCCCGTGCCAGAAGAATTGAAGGGCTCACCGCCAGAGCCAATCGTATGGACCTTCGAGGAGGCGACAGGGAAGAACATCGTTGAAGGCGAAGACCCAGGGCCAGCACCCATGGCTGAGGCGATACACCACTGCTTAATACAAGCCGGCACCGGAAAGGAGGTCATCTTCCCCGACGCCGAGGAGTTCGCGAGCGCAGTGCCAGAAAGCCACAGGAAGGGCGAGAAGGCATATCACGTCAAGGCGCACAGGGGAAGCAAAGAGGGTACGCTATACTCGAACTTCACAGCACAAAGCTCCTGCTAACACAGTCTAGGCTACCTATTCTTTACCTCCGTAGGCATCCTCTACGGCTTCAAGAAGCCCCTCGCCTTCTTCGACTTCGCCTCTATAGAAAGCATATCCTACACCAATGTGTTGCGCAACACCTTCAACGTCGTCTTCACCACACCCAATTCGGGCGACATCGAATTCAGCATGCTCGATCAAGCAGACTTCGCCGGCATAAACGAATACGTCCAGAAACACGGTTTGCAGGATGCCAGTCTGGCCGCAGACCGACGCGCAAAGAAGCTTAATGTGAACAAGGTGGGCGGCAAGAAGGAGAATGGTGCTGCGGTAGAAGAAGCTGGTGCTGAGGAAGAAGAGAGCGAACTGCAGAAGGCAGAGAGGGAGTTGCAGGATCAGGAGGATGACGAGGAAGAGGATGATGACTTTGACCCTGGGAGTGAGGGCGAGAGCGAAGGCTCAGGATCGGACAGTGAAGACGAAGACGGTGAAGGTGGTGGGTATGAAGAGGGTGATACAGCGGAGGTCGAATACGATGAAGCGGACGATGACAAGATGGAAGACTAGGACTCATCCTTCAAGAGCGCCGTATTCAGAGTTATGGAAGTCGTTGTGGTAGACTAACATTGTACTACTTCGTATACCCTTGCCAGTATTACATTCCTTCCACAGTCGCGTGATCGAGATGCTGCACTCCGCCAAGAACAATACAACGACTTCTCATCGCACCCAATGCACTCTAGCTAAAATACTGTACCCTACACTCTAACTCGGCTTAACCAAATACGTCCCTCGCACGGCCGGCACAACCAGCACAATGACATTCTCTCAGCGCTCCCACCTACCCATCGCAACGCACATGAAACACTTCCGACTATCCATAGCATTTACCCGGCCGCGTGCGCAGACACAAACCGCGACACCTACACATTCGCATACCAGACGCCACTGATCCTCAATATGCTGAGTCATGCTCATCCCGACCTAGGGAGAATGTAGTGTGTGCCACGTGGAAGACGAGAAGGGGTCACTGCCAGTGGTTGTCTAACGTGGTTCACAGGGCGGAAACGAGACACTTGATCATGAACACGCGCGTGAAGCGATAGCCAAGCAGCTAAGCACGAAGACGATGATTATGTTGACATGGCGCGGAAGGCTACTGATGCGAACTGGGAAGGCGCTGGGACCCGAGGTCGTGCTGATATACGTATATCATGTTCTACGCGAGTATGCAGTATAAGAGAGGAAGAAGAGTTGCAAAAACAAAGCTTCTATACTCTCCTTTAACTTATATATATATAAAAAAATCTTAAAATCTAATCTTATCTTATTTTATAGTACTATAATAACTTATTATTAAGAAGCTACTTACAGCTCCTGTAACACACATAAGATACATAATAACTAAATCTGCCTATTTAATATCGAAGAGATAAGAAAGAGGAGGTACGCGAGTATGCAAGAGTTTTAGATAGCAGATGAGAGAGACTGGGGGTGAGTTGGAGTGCTGAGAGGTGCGCAAGGAAGCTCGACTTTGTGGGAAAGAATGCCAGAAGCATGGAGGCTGCAGTATGGCAGTCGCGAGCCACCTCAACACGTGGCTCCGTCTTCAAGGGCAAGAACGGCACAAACATCACGTGTGGGCTATCTGACCTCGCCTCAACCTATATCGAGCGACAAGGCTCTCACACTACGACGCCCTCTGAGTTATCACTAAACAAAACCTGAACAATCTACACTACACCTCCTCACGATACCTTCCTACACAACGAACAACACACCTACACGCGCGCACACCACACCTAACCCAAACCCACCTACCACTCGCGCCGCCCCCAGTTTTGGTAGCAATGAGCATCCTCTTCCTAGCCTGCCTCCTAGCAATCTGTCTCCCAATCCTCTCGGTACAACTCCCCCGCCTATTCCCCCATCTCCAAACCACCCGCTTGTTCCCCCACCTCCAACTCCAACGCCCCCGCTCAGACTCCACAGAAAACCGATCCCCGCTACACCAACGGCCACCATCCCTACGACGGCGCCTACGACCGCGAAGGCCAGCCCCAACGCCGCGAAGTCAAGAACAACAAGGGGGAGGGCAAGCGACGGACGGTGCGGATAGTGGAGCCAGAGAGGAGGGACAGGAGGACGAGGGAGGGGAGACGGGAACGGGAACGGGGTCAGAGGAGATCCATCGACAGCCGAAGGCGGTATTGAAGGTGGAGGGAGAAGGGAAAGGGAAGGGGAAGGAGAGGGCGGATGGGAGGGAGACGGGGAGGAAACCTTGGGATTCGCCTGTGAGCAGGATGGGGATGGGACGGAGGGGATTCGGGATGGGAATGAGACTGGGAATGGGGAGTGAGGGGTTCGAAGTGCCGAGTACGCCGCCGAAGAAGACGGGGAGGGAGATGGAAGCGAAGGGTGTGGCGATTCGATTGTTTCCTCCGGATGGGGACGGCGGGTACATGTACGACCAAGCGTCAAACGACGAGATACCCGAACCGAACCGCGAGACCACTGCCCGACCGACACACAGCTCCTCTCGAGCCCCGCAGGATGCTACCTACGACTCCGTCACAAACCCCCCACCACAAAAGTCGAAAAGCAAACGCAGACCCAGCGCCATATCCGCCCTCTGGACATGCGTCGCCATCTTAGCCATCCTGCTCTTCATCCTACTCTTCGCAATTCTAATCGCACACTGTCTAGCCTGGTTCCTCGTATACAAGACCGAAGCCAGATTAGGAGAAGCACGGCGCGGCATCATGCAAGGGGGAGAGATGAGGTTGTGCTTATGCGCAGCATAAGTGTAAAAAATGGAGATTCGCTATTGAATTGTAAATGAGGACTCGCACCCGCTGTAAACGCTAGAATGGAAATGGAAACGTGTTACTACACAGACGCACAGGATGCCTGTTGTGTAAGAGACGAGGGCTAACAGCATTCGTGGCGTTCGCCGTTGGCAGCTGGTGCATGACCGGTCCTTTCTAACAGCTCTTGTTCCTTTTGTGGCGACCGTGGTGGTGTGGACTTCTCGTCGTCCTTGCTCTCCAGCATCGAATCAATGCCAAACTGGGCTTCGCCCCCAAAGTTAGAGTTAGTCCTGCGAATCGCGTCCGCCATAGCATGAGCCGCAACATTCGGCCGCTCAACCTGCCCAGCATGTTCCGGGTCCTCAGGGGGATTAAACAACGCAGCCTCATGATCGTCAAAGTCCTGACCAGGGTTGACAGTCTCATACTCCACCAACTTAACAATACGATACATGCCAAACGCCAGCAGCGTACCCATCAGCGGCCCAAACCAGTAAATGTAGTGGTACCCCGGGAAATTGTGCGTAGCAACACAGGGCCCGAAGCTCCTCGCAGGGTTCAGGCTGCCGCCGGTGAAGAACACGCCGACCATTTCTGCGACGAAAAGGGCTAGGCCGATGCCGATCGGGGCGAGGAAGGTGGCCTTGTGCTTTTCGGCTGCGAGCATGAAGATGGTGAAGACGAGGAGGGAGGTGAGGAACATTTCGAGGAAGACGCCGCGGGCGGCGGAGACGCCTGCGCCGAGGGTGGTGGAGACGTTGAGGGGGCCGGGGATGATGGCTTGGATTACGCCTGCGGCGGCCATGCCCGCGAGCATCTGGGAGACGAAGCAGAGGCATGCTCGGATGGTTGGGACGGCGCCGATGAGCCAGAGGCCGAGTGTTACCTGTGGGTGTTGTTAGTTATTGTTTGCATGCGTTCCTTTGGGAAGGCTGGCTTACGGCAGGGTTGAAGAGTCCTCCGCTCACTCTGAAGAATACCCAGACATTTACCATCAAACTGAAGCCGAAGATCAGACTGATGTACAGCAGCACACTCGTATCTGGCGCCTGTGTGATACTGTTGTTGTCCTGTCCAGAGGTAACCCGGTTACTGTATGTCGCCGCAGTGTTGGCTACACTCGTTCCTCCAAACGCAAAGAACAGAAACATGAACGTGCCGGCAAACTCTGCTGCAGCGGCAACGAGCTCATTGCGCCATTTGTTAGGCATAAAGCTCTTTGCCTTCTGAGGGCGGTGGATATGATGGGCATGGCTGTGAGGAGTGCCCTGAAGCCGCGATACCGACTCCTTCTTGTGTAACGGTAATATATTCTTGAGTGCCATCTCGACAGCCTATACTGTTGAACAAGGTGACAGACTCAGATAGTAAGTAAGTAGTACTGGTATACCAAAACAGCGAGCTATACGCTATGCAAAGACAAAAAAAGATGCCCAAAAGGCTGACAGACAGAGAAGACGAGAACTGGATGCAAAAGAGGATTTCCAAGGTTGTGTAGCCCCCGGGCTGAGAGTTAAATCGAAAACTCACTAAGAACCACCCAGCCTTTCCTAACAGACCTGACGTCTTCTGCAAGCCTTCACGCCATAATAGTCGTGCGGCGCTCGGGCGGGGGTACTGACGTAGCCTGGGGGCCGTACTTGGGTTAACAAGTGAGACTGACGGTTCACCCGTGATGGCGTTGATGGCGTTACGGCGTTCCAATAACGCAGCATGCACGTCTCACATCTTTGCGATACTGCGCGAGGGCCACGATCACGGTGTTCAGCACGTTCAGCCACGCAGGTCGCTATCCCTGCGTGAAACCCTTATCCCCGATCTTGGGGGCAGCCCTGGAGAGCCCGCGGAGGGGGTGTCGGTGCAGGACGCAGCGGCCCCTGCAGTGTGAATGGCTGGGTGTTCGTGATGCTGAAGATCTGGCGTCGGGGAGGGGGAGTTCAGATCGTCGGCTAGAAGCGAGACTAGACTGGATGCGGGCGCAAGGGACTTGAGCTAGCAGGCATGATGTCATGGGAAACGTTAATTCTCCAGATCTTCATCCCTTTGGCAGTCTGTGGGTTATGGGGGGCTGAGGCCGCCATGCGCGTTCATCACAATTTCATCTCAACATGCAGAGGATCTACGAGTATCGAGGAGAGTGTTGTTCGCCTTGCGGCCCAGCTTTCTGATTGCTACCCCGTGCCCACGATCGCAATGCGGGTAACAACGACCTCGCCAATCCGATGAACCCACAAACGGAAACGTCTTCCATCATGATCGCTTCGCACCGTGCGCAGATTTTCCCAGTCCAGTGGCTGATTTCCAAAATATCCCCCGGCGCGGAGCGGTCTCCACTAACTGTAAACGGGTCGATGAGACACGGAAACGGATTAGCTCCGTCCCTGCGAACTTGTTGACGAGGAACGATTCTGGTGCACCAGCGCGCGATGACGAGGGAAGGATCTGCAAGGAATGGGGGGTGGCCAACGTCGATCGAGGGGATGGCAAGGCGGAGATGTGATGGAGGGTTGCAGGTGAACCTTCCGAGGTTGGGATGGGTATTCAAGGTTTGGGGTTTGTTGGCACACTGGAAAGGGATGCATTGATCGTAATGTATTGATGTGTTCTGAGTTTATCATTGGGGATGGATTGTGCGATCAGTTTGCGGCGGCTAACTTTACAGCTATTTCAAGGTTGGTACTTGGTCCTCGACCGGAAGTGGTCTTCCACGGCTTCGTCGAGAGTTTCTCCTCACTACCTAGGTACCAAATTCAGGGTCAACTTCTCCAGGTCTCCTTATTCAGAGTCGTCTACGCCCACACGTGCTACACGTGCTTCGCGATCTTGTGCGAGGCATTACCACATCCCCTGCTCGTTGTAGCCGGTTTGTCATCGCTTTCACAGCATGTCCTGGTTGTTGGCGATCTTCTTCACTAACTTTGTCTCGGCCACCTGCACTCCGACCATCTTCATCAACGCATCTCCGCCTCTGGCTGCATGTATGCCTCACCTCCTGCATGTTGCCGAAGAGCGTCGAATCATGATCTCCGGCATGGCGCCGTCGTCCCGGTCGTCCAAAGTCTTTTAGATCCTCATCTGTGTATTCGACATCGTCGACTTCGAGGCTGTCCCAGTCGCTCAATTCGTCATCATCAGGCTCTGCGATTGACGTGTCAGGCCCCTCGTCATCATCTGCAGGCATACATTGGTCCGTTTGGCGCATGTTTTGACAAACGAGTTCGGTGCTGCGAGTCGGACTGGATCTTGTGCTTGTAGTTTTGCGACACAGACCCTGCATTATTGCTACCGATGCGTTGCAATGCATCGTGGGTTAGAGGCAGCGGCTGGGAAATTGTTCTTAGCAGTGTCGTTAGATTTCAAACAACGCATAACGATCAATATTTCGCACGCTGTGAAGTCTGCGAGGCGGCCATCAATGCTCTGTGAAGCAAGAGGCTGAGACGTGGCTAAGCTACATAATTGAGTTGTGTACGTACAAGCTTCACTTTGGCTCTATCATCTTCTCAGCATAATATCACACACTATGTCACAAGTAAAGTGGATACTTCTCGTGGTTTATGCTATCATGCTTTGAATACGAAGACAGTGTATTATGCGTCAACATATTGCAGGCGGAGTTGTCCATCTTCAAAGACCGCGAACAATTCAAGTCCGTTCAATTGTCATCATTGGAAGCGGTGCCAGAATCAAGATGATCGTCACAACGTGTGTCAGTCAATGCGATCAAAACTCCACATTATCATGTTTCACGACAACCGACGCGTGTATTGTCGTGGTATATGAAATTGAACAAGTCATGCAAAGATCACTGCGGTATCGTGTCCATTCGTGCTGACACTTTAGACCAGTGACGAATGAATACGACCTTTACATCTGCAATTTATGTACCGGTCGCTATTTCTTCCGTATACATCCCTTCTTACACGGCTACATACGCAATTCTAATACCTTCAGAGCCTGCTCCGCATGATCCCAGCCTAGCAGGTCTCCACGCGTTCATCAGCGATCCTGGGTATCCTAGTCAACACCAAAGATTGAGAATTATCATCTACCCTGATGAGACGACTTGTACATTGCGACAGCACTTAGGTCGCTTTAATGCCAACATAATTCAGCGAAGATGTTCGCACCACTTCTCAGTGAGCCATATTATCCCACCGCATCATTGTGGCTAACCTTTGGTCTAACCATGTTGTTGCTGATCGGATGTGGAAATGCGACGATACTTTCGTGCAGTTCGAGGTGAAGATAATGCACGATCTCATGCGAATTTTATAGGATAAAGGTAGCATGATTCTTCGGCGTCTGACAACGTCTTCAATATACGCGGCGACGTTTGAACAGCAGCCTCCGGTCACTCTAGAAGTGCCATAGACTGAGCTCTTCCTCTGACTGTACATCTCAATCAGCTCACTCTTCATCATTCGATTTGCACACGACTGCGCAAAATCTGTATGCTCACAGAATTATTGCAGCGGGTCACTCCCGGTACGTGAGCTGCCAAAGGTTCGCACATAAGCAACAGTGGGCGCGTATCTGCAACTACTTGTATTACCGGTGACCGGGGTATAACGCACCTAACATTGTCCTCCGCTTGACCAGATAGAACGAGAGCTGGCCGTGGAAGCCGTGGAAGCTACGTCGAATTATAGCGATGCCGGCACCCTCGGGGCATGATTGACGTGCAAACTTTGCAGCAGCAAGACGACCGTTGAGCGAGTGCCTAAGTATTCAGATGCTTGCAGCAGAAGTCCGGCGAGACATTGTTAAGTTAATCACCATCCGTTGTATTTCGCAGGCGCTGGGGGCTGCACTGGCATGTTAGCGACGGGCTTGGTTCTGACGGGAGTATCCATAGGAGGAGAAGAAGGTTTCAGCGATTCTTGAAAAAGTGAACATCAGCTTTATCACAGATACTTGATGGACGGCTGCATCGCCGTGGTACTGTACCCTGATGGAAGGCCTCGGAAGCCGTGATGGCAAGTGGGTCTCGGCCCAAAGCGGATGCCACTAGGCTAAGTGGGCATTAGTCACAAGTGACGTAACGCGAAAACCAGGTCGCGACGGGATCGCATCCCAACCTCGAAACCCCCTTTGCGTACGACGCGTTCGCCGCAGCGTCCAATGACCATCGCCTCCATGCCGTAGGGCTCGAAATCTCCTCACGCCGTTCCTGATGACACAGGCGTACTCCCTGCGGAGCTCCAGCATCCAGACCCCTTCAGACGAACCCTAGGAGCGAACGTCGCGCGACCGATCCACCAACCTACCACGACCGAGGGCCAGCTAAGGTGGACCAGAACATCAGAAATAACGATCGGCTCTCCGACATAAGCCCACCGTGGAACTTCTGCGTGTATGCGTCAGCAAACGGCTGAAGAAAGAACACAGCCCACATCTGACGACGCGCGCAAGATGCGATGATGCAAAGTCTACCTCAGGTTGCCTGAAGACTTGCCCAGGGACCTGCGTCGCTTCGACTCTTCTGCACCACCCAGATAACCGGTATTCAAACATGCCATTCAGCACTAGGAGTACAGGAGAAGGCTTTGGATTACCATAGCGAAGCCCTACCAATCTCTGCGCGGCAAAATTTCGCCGACACTGGAGCTTTCGGATGTTATCATGTCAAAGTGACGAAAGACCTCCACATTGCGCCGTGCCTTCCCAGTTAGACAGGATGTACTCGACTTGCAAATAATTCGTCTGACCGTTTGCACAATGGAGACAACATCCGCCAGCCTTGGCAGCTTTCGCTATGCAGTGGGGCTATGGAAGTGCCCAGCTTGTTTTACAGGTCTCGTCAGCTTGAAACTGGATCGCATCGGAAACTTTCATGTTGAAATGCCTGCTTTTCATGCTGCTCGCCAATTCAACCTTTCGTCTCTGGTGTAGGCCATACGGGCTAGCTGCCAGCATAGTACGCGGCTTTCGCGTGATCTCCCAGGCTTGTCCGGCTGCCGACGTACCCCATGAATTCCAGGTCTACAGATGTCTGGGGTAAAAAGCACCACATCGCTTATTTGTTCATCTTGCATACGTTACGACCGTAGCGGAACACTCGGCAACGGTTTGTTACTATGTTGGGAAACTCTGCTCTTCGCTGTTCACCGCCAAGGCTTATGCCAATAGTCTTGATTCTCTAGACGACGCCGACCTTACCGTCGGAATGCACTCCGCAACGCATCAAGCTCCGTCTTACTTTCGAAGACTTCATCGTCTGCCATCTCGAGATCAAGAGGCCCACGTATAGCGATGCAGTTGATCTTGCTGACACCCAAGTAGTATCCATATTTGTGACCAGTGTCAACATACAACAACAACGATACCTCTCGTTGATATCCTTCTCGAGGTCGAGTTGTGTAGATTGCATGGGGTAGAGCAACGTGTTCCTGTCGATCTTACCCCACAAAATCGGGTCTGGCGTGCGTCGAGAACCACAGTTCCCAGAACGTCTTTTGACTGCTGGCCAATGATCGCGGTTGGTGTTACTTGAAAGCGCAACAATTTGAACGTTAACGCGGGCCATACGGCTACTACCAGGCAACGGAAAGCCTCAAGCCACTACAGGCTTGGATAGCAGTCTCCACAAATGCTTGTACAGGCATTCGTCTACTGATATCATCGTTCTCAAGATGACGATGAGAACCACACGCGAGGCCTGCTAAGATCCCAACAACGTAAGCCGATGCCGCAATACTGGAAGTCGCTAGAGATCTTTGGCAGTACCGGCTGTCATAGTTCCTGAGCCACAGGCCAGTATAAGAGTCACCCAGTTCGAACGTGTTGGAAGGTATCCTCAGATTTCACCTCATCCCACAGTCGCTCAGTTTTCCAATATGAGATACGCTTTCGCTCCCATCGCGTTTGGCCTCGGAGCCAACGCCCTTGTCGTCCGTCAGGCTACACAGTGCTTCAAGCTTGAAGCGTCAGGCGGCGCATCAGGTGTACTTGGCCAACTCGACGACGGCCAGAACCGTGTCGGTAACGGTGGTCTGCCTACCAGCTGCTACTGCCTGGACGGCAACGGTGGCTTCACTGATTCCAATGGACGGGGTTGCATCCTAACTCCTCCCACCACACAATTCCAATGCGATGTTGGCGCCACTCCCACCAACGGCTTTGCCGTTGGCCCCAACGGTGGCGTTACATACAACGGCTCCGGCAAGTTCTACGCTTGCCCCGTCAATGACAACGGCGAGTACAACGTCTACACAACTCCTGCCCCTGGCCAAGCCAAGTGCGTCGAGATCTCTCTAGGCTCTGCTGGTTCTTGCGGGGCTGGCGCTACACAACCCGCTGGCTCTCAGCCTGCTGGCACACCTCCCGTAGCCACTGCTACTGTACCTGCTGGTACACCTCCTGCTGCCACATACCCTGCTGGCACACCTCCCGCTGGCACACCTCCCGCTGGCACACCTCCCGCTGGTACACCTCCCGCTGGTACACCTCCCGCTGGTACACCTCCCGTAGCCACCGCCACTGTACCCGCCGGCACACCTCCTGCTGGAAAGCCCTCTGGTATGCCTGGGAAGCCTTCCGATATGCCCGGAAAGCCTGGTCAGTCAGGTATGCCTGGAAAGCCTTCCGGTATGCCCGGAAAGCCTTCTGGCATGCCCGAGTACCCCGGCCAACCTGGAAAGCCTCAGCAATCAGGCAAGCCAGGCTACCCCGCCATGTCCGAAGGCCAGAAGCCCTCCCAGCCCGCACCCGGTGTCCCTCAAGAGTCTGAGTGTGTTCACAGCGTCGTGACCGTCACTGTCACTGCGCCTGCTGCTCCTCCCGCTGAGACTCATCCTGCCCCTCCCGCTGAGACACACCCTGCTCCTTCTGAGACCAAGCCGGCCCCTCCCGCTGAGACTCACCCAGCTCCCCCTGCTGAGACCCACCCTGCACCTCCCGCTGAGACCCACCCTGCACCTCCCGCTGAGACGCATCCCGCTCCTCCCGCCGAGACTCACCCCGCTCCCTCTGTGACGAAGCCCGCGCCTCCAGCAGAGACCACGCCCACAAAGCCCGACGATACCGACGATGATGTTGACAACGGTGGTGAGGGTTCATGCCCCAAGGACCTCAACGGCAACTACGAGTACCCCCACCTGATCGTACCTGTCGACTCCGAGCAACCCGACAAGGCCCACGACACCTCGTACAACGGCAAGATCGATAGCCACACTTGCACCATCTTCAACTTCGATATCCCCGCCTCGATGGCTGGCAAGAAGTGCTCTGCCATGTTCATGCTTCCCAAGAAGGAGGACCTCGAGACCTCCGACTACACCATGTCTGGCCACGGAAAGTGCACCATCAGCAAGCTCAAGGGCCCTGCCGATGCAATGACCACCTACAAGAACATGCCCGCTAAGGATAAGGACGTTGCCTCCATGGAGATGACCCCTGGCAACACCTACCCCGTCGAGACTGGTGACTGCGAGGCGGGCAAGACCGTCAGCTACATGATTTGCGGCAGCGGTGACTTCTCCATGGATTACTTCCAGGACTACAACCCAAGCCCCATTGGCATGTACGTCCGCCAGTGCTAGATTGTTAGCGTTGGTGGCTGAGACCTTGTTGTGATCATGAATCATCAGCAAGTGAGTCTAAAAGGTGTATCGGATATGAACACCACCTACCTCTTCTTCATCGTCGCTGAGACGAGTCCTTCCTTTGTTATAACAACATGATACGATAAGACGACATGGCACTCCTTATGAATAGTTCTGTAGAATAGATTCCAATTCGATGTATATTTTTACTCCCAGACGTCGATCTTGCGGATCTTGTTTCTGGTGAACGTCGAAGCTCGACACCATCCTATAGTCGTGAGTGTTTGCGGTGACATTGACGGGTATAGGTAGCGCTGGACGTGATGGCGAGTCAAAGTAACTGGGGACGCGCAATGGAGACTTCGGGACCGCTACAGTCACTGCCAAGACGCTAACGGCAAGGACATCAGCTTCCCGCCCTGTCGCGCACTTCGCGTTCACTACGAGATGTCACGCGTCCGACTGCACCCCATTTCAACTCATCCGATGCGAGCGACTACGTGACTACTGCGTTTTTGAGACCTCCGACGCGATGTTTGTTGATAGGCACTCTGCCCGACTTCGACTGTCATGCACGCCACACGTGTCGCACAGCACCATCATTTTCGTGCCTTTTCGTGCCTTTTCGCGCTCCATCCGCAAACCACGCCTTCAGCTAGATCTCGGGATATCTGGATGACGGTATGTACTCAGGTAACAGAATACATCGTTAAGGCTATCGTAACGCACTCCGTTGGAAGCGCGCATTCGTTCGGAAGGGAGGTCAACTGAGCTCTCCACGTTTGTATGCCAGAGGACCTTCAATCTGCGCGATCGTCCCAACCCCAGTGGCTAAGCTCGCGATATCACTTTCGACATCTCTCTAGTGTTGGAGTTCCTGCATCGTGCGTGCAGCATCTACATCCAACTCAGCCTCAGGGTACAGCCGCTCACACTCGCGCTAGAAGACGCAACGAATCTTCTGTACAGTGTCTGCAGATGGCGAGCTGCAGTCCGAAATGACACAAGATCCCCACACTACTCTATACGCAATATACACAGCATTAGCTTGACCACCCCGTCCAATCTGCAGGACGCTCTTCGGGGTCGCAATATCACGAGCCGGATTGCGGGGTCGATGTTTCAACATAGCTGGGGTAGAAGCCGGGTAAACAGCTCAGATATATTGACTACCCGCAGCACCCCCGGTAGACTTGGCCTTGGCTAATTTACTGTTAACAGGACTACATACCAATTTAGGGGCGAACGACCGTTCCTTACATTCGCGAAAGAAAGCGCACAGTACGCCATCGATGAAGCACTACAGCAACGCCGCCGTGGCGCTTTGTATGCGAGATGTCAATGCTTTTTCACCAAGGACTTGGACCGTCTTGAGTGCTGTTAGAATGTACAACGGCCCGACGGTACCGTTGACCAAGTCTAAAGACAGCCACGTGAACGTAAGGGCAAGCCTGTACCAAGCCTGCTACAAAGGAAAGAGATGATTGGATGGGTCTTTTGCGCGGCGCTCATCTTCATGGCATTCTATAAAAGCCCCAGGTAATCCACCGTACGATTCATCACCACCTCGAGTCAATCTCAAGCCTCTCGTTTCATCATGGTGCAACTCACACAGTTCGTTTTGGCAACTGCCGCCCTCGCTGGTGCTGCGTCCGCAGCTCCTAAGCCACCCCCAGGCCCGAACGTCAACCCTTGGGCTGGCAAAGACCGCTATGTTGTCCAGAGCTACGGCAAGAAGCTCGATCAGACCATTGCAGCCTTCACGGCCCAGAACGACACTCTCAATGCAGCGCGCACTCGCACAGTCGCCCAGAAGATCTCGACTTTCACTTGGGTCACCACACGCGATGGTCTCAGCCTCATTCCCCAAGCCATCAAGGAGGCTCGTCAACAGAAGAAGGGCCCAAAGAAGATGATCGTCGGACTAGTTCTGTACAACTTGCCCGACCGTGATTGCTCTGCCGGCGAGTCTGCTGGTGAGCTGAGCTCTGAGAACAACGGCCTCGAGATCTATAAGAAGGAGTTCGTCGACAAGTACGCCAAGCTTGTTTCTGAGGCCAGGGATCTCGACTTTGCCATCGTTCTCGAGCCCGACAGTCTGGGTAACGCCGTCACCAACCAGGGCGTCCCTTTCTGTGCCACCGCCACCCCAATCTACGAGGAGGGTATCGCATACGCCATCTCCAAGTTGCAGTTCCCCAACGTACATCTGTACATCGATGCTGCGCACGGCGGCTGGCTCGGTTGGGCAGACAATCTGAAGCCAACTGCTGAGGTCTTCGGCAGGGTTGTTGCCATGGCGAAGAAGCTCAACCCCATGGCTAAGATCCGGGGTTTCTCCACCAACGTGTCGAACTACAACTCCTTCCAAGCCAAGATCCGCGAGAACTACACCGAGTACTCGCCATCTTGGGACGAGAGCCACTACGCCACATCGCTCGCTCCTTACCTCGAGGCCGAGGGTCTGCCATCCCACTTCATCATCGATCAGGGTCGCGTCGCTCTTCCCGGTGCTCGTGAGGAGTGGGGTGAGTGGTGCAATGTTGAACCTGCTGGATTCGGTCCTCTACCTGGCTCCAAGCAGAACAACACCAACGTCGATTCTCTTGTCTGGATCAAGCCTGGTGGCGAAAGTGATGGAAAGTGCGGCCTTGCTGGCGCGCCGGCTGCTGGTGCTTGGTTCGACGAGTACGTGCAGATGCTGGTCAAGAACGCTGACCCGCCTCTGGCGCCCACCTACATGAAGAAGCCCACAGGCCCCAAGGCCTAGATTTTTTGGAGCTGACCGAGTGTAAAGTACGCGGTTCTGTTTGATGTACATATTAGATCGAATACTCGAGAATGTTATAAGACATCTATCTTTTCAAAGTCTCACCGACCTTGCTACGCCATCGAGATCTGATCTATTTGCAGGGTCCTCCAGAGCTATGCACTCTGAACCCACACGTGACTCCAAGCTAACCTCACCGCTGCCTAGCCTGGGCCTGCAATTATTTAGAGAAGGCAATTCTCTTGTGAGTCCGCCACAACAACGTCTTTGCCACAAATCTACGCCGAGTCTCCATCGAATTCTCAAACCCAACCCGATACCCGAGTCCACAATATGGCGACAGCCTTCTGGGACCGCGAGAAGGCCTACAAAGAGTGGGAGGAATTGCTCAAGCGGGCAACTAGTCCTGAGGAATCTGACAAGATGTAAGCCGATGAACTGAGCGCGTACTTCATCCACAATACACTAGCTAATCGTAACAGCGCCGCAGCAAACCAGCTGAACTCGCCCCTACTTCGTCTACCTGGCGAGATCCGCAATCATATCTACACCTGCATCTGCCGATCCATTACAGTCAAGCACGGGAAGCGTTCAGAAGTTTCCGGAAGCTCATGTCTCTTCACCAAAACCTTCCTCCTCGCACGTAAACAATTCTACTGCGAGGCCATCGCACTCTTGTATACCCACGCGACGTTCGAGTTGTCTGGATGGGCAGGATGGGCAGCTCACGTAAGCCTCAACCCCAAATATCGCAACCTCATTTCCTCGCTATATTTGGACCATAATATTCTCCATACTGCAACACGGAAGGCTCGAGAGTTCAAGGCTGGTATAAGGACTAAATCTGATCTGCCTGGGGTTGAGAGGGTGCTTTTGAAGCAACCTACTAGGGCGAATGATGTATACATCAATGCGCTACAAGGAATGTTTGGAAAGCAGACCTTACAGGTCACCGACGAGGAGATTACAGATCCAGAAATGCTCTTTTTGATGCGATATTCTTCAATGCAAAGTTGAACTCATCGCGGATAGCGCATTCTTTCCCAATCTATTTTCCTTTACTCATGAGAAGCTGGATACCTAAGTATGTAAGGAAGCGATTTCAGACAAGTTGGGAGCGCAAGTCTCTGAGACCGATCCAGAAATTCTGATGGATATACTTAGTGTCATTTGTAGCAACACCTTAGAACTGAATCAAGAAATATCCTCCAGCTCGGCCCTATGCACGTGATGATCCGGCGCGTGATCTCGAGGGTCTAATCCCACCTGGGCAGTCTTGCAGCCACTTCCGCACGTACCCTCTGTATATAAAACACCTTGATCGCCGAAACCAGTCCTCTTCTCTTGTCTTCCCACAGATTGTTCTCGGTAAGCCATCAGCTCATACAGTCCCGTGAGCAACTACGCTGACTGGTTGGTGTAGCCCACAAACCGTCAAACACACGTACCGGGGTAAGCGTTCTAACCATTGAACAACGTTCAGGGCTTCAATCCTGACCCCGCGTAGCAATATGTCACGACAGACAGTCACCTCACGCCAGCGTCGCGTGCTCACTTCCGAAGAAGCTCGCGAGATGTAAGTACCGGGACCATTCAACCCTATCGAGACGACGGGCATCTGCTAACATGTATCCAGCACACTGAAGAACCAGGTCAACTCACATCTCTTACGGCTGCCAGGAGAGATACGCAACAAGATCTACGCGTACGCGTGTTCCCGCACTCAGGCCGTCTTCAACAACAGTCCTCGAGCCCGCAAGTCCACAGCCATCATATCCACCTGTTCTCAGATGCGCCATGAAGCCCGCGCCATCTTCTTCGCGCATGCGACTCTCGATTTGAGGGCGCTCCTGTTCTCGGAGTTCCCACAGACGCTTCCACACGCGGACTTCCAGCTCGTCACTTCCATCCATCTACGATCGCAGCGGATTACAAGGCTCCTAAGGGAGGATGAGCATTTTGTAGCGGAACGACAGGGAGCCAAACTCTTGCCGGAACTGGAGCGAGTATATGTCGCTGGTTGGAGTAAATCGCGCATGCCAAAGGATAGTTTGGGGGTTGACGCGCTACGAACTTGGGCGGGAAATGCGGACTTGCAGGTGGCCCACAGCTCAGCCTTCTAGGGAATTTCACACGTGGAAGTGCTGCACAAGACAGTAGCGAGAGTCCCTGTTGATACGTCATAACCAGCTACGCTATGGAGAAATGTAGTAGTCGCGTGATACACGCTAGATGATGAATTCTCGCTTGCAATCACTTCAGCACGTGCCATGTGTAAACAAACGCACCCACGGGCCAACCCCCAAATCCCCTCACCTTCTACCGACTCCAAACTATCCTCAGTATCACATTTCTCCATCGACTTTGGCAGACAGTCTAACGGCTCAGTCCGTCCGTGGACTTTTTCGACTGCGCTGAACTGTTCTGCACCACGCGCCGGCTCCCTTGATCAAGATGTCGCAAAATGCAGGAAACTTCTCACAGAGCGGTGTGTTAGTCTCTCAGAAAGCTCGAAAGATGTAAATATTATTTTCCGTGCTTTGGAATTCGATGTAAGCTAATGCACACTCAGTACTCTGCAGAACCAGCTCGACTCACCTCTCTTGCGCCTTCCAGGCGAGATCCGCAACGAGATCTACATCTATGTCTGCATCTCTATCGATGTCTGCGTCACAAATGATGTTGATGCAAACATTTACACGTCCTCCAACCGCAAGTCTACTGCTCTCATCTCAGCGTCTTCCCAGATCCGTTACGAGGCCCGCGCCATCTTCTTCGCTCACGCCACTTTCGATTTCGGATACACTGAGTTTGAGCACATGTCACGAGCATGTTATCATACTGACTTCCGATTCATTACTTCAATTCGTCTATGGCCGTTCCAACAACGTCCTTATCCACGACTATACAGACTGCAGGGGCCTACGAAAGGGCAGGGCGCAGAATTCTTACCAGCACTAGAGCGAGTGTATTTTCCTCTTCTAGAAGAAACAGAATCAGAGGCTAGGAACTACGTGATGAAGTACAGAGTGAGGCTTTGGGCTGGAAAGAAGGATCTGGAAGTGAAATTCATGTCCTAGCATTATACCTAGGTCGAGCATCTTCCATGTGAAGCTCGGGCCAAACAGGTACAACGGGTACTAGAGGTCATGGAACTAGATCCAATATGGAGTAACGTGATAGCCGCTTATTCACGCTAAATAATGATTACTCATTTCCTAAGTCGTCCGTCTGCTTCTCTCTTCCACCCACTTGGAAAACCCAAACACCCGAACTTCCTCTACTCATACGAACATGGATACCACAATCGTATCCGCGCCTCTGCAAAACAGTCAAGTCATGTCGGTCCTGTTAGTCAGCGATGTTCGACATATCTAATTTCCTCCATTCACTGACTTGCTATTTAGTGCTATCAAGAACCAAATCACATCCCCGCTCCTCCGACTCCCCGGAGAGATACGCAACATGATCTACGAGTACACATTCATCAACATCCAGATCCATATACACTCTTTGAGTTCCTACTCCTACAAGAGATCTACGGCTCTCATATCAGCCTGTTCTCAGCTCCGTTTCGAAGCCCGTACAATGTTCTTCGCTAGAGCGATCTACCATATCTTCGAAAGGGCCTGGGATGATATGCGGCTCCTCCGAGATATCGCTAAACTGCCGGTCTGTCAACTTATGACAGCCATTCGCATACCCCGTTGGGGCGCGAACGATCTGGAAGGCACGACGCTGTTGAGTTTTCCGGCTTTAGTGCGAGTTTATGTGTCTGGTATCTGGCCACTAGATGATATCGATGGTATACGGGAAAAGCTCCGGGTCTGGGCGGGGAATGCGAACCTGAAGGTCATCTTTGAAGCCCATCCTGAATACTTGCGAGGAGCTTTGGAATGTTGGGGGGGTGCCGGTTAGGACTTAGCGTTTGCTGCTGCCTAAAAGGGAAATAGCCACTAGATAGTCGCTTCGTCAACTCCAATGCGACAGTTACCCGGGGTTACACTCACCTCGCTTCTCAACACACTCTAGTCCTTGTCTTTTAACAACAATCACTTCTTGCTTTCGTTACACAACATCACCTCCTTCCTGCCCGATACTCGCGATGCAGAGCGATCTCGCATGCGCAGCCTTGCCCTGCGACAGCGCAATGTCAGAAATGTAAGCACAGCGCACTCAAATGCACGCGCAAAAAAACTGAAACTCCGGCTAGTACGCTCAGAAACCAGCTCAACTCACCTTTTCTTCGCCTCCCCGCCGAGATCCGCAACAAAATCTACACCTTCGTCTCGCTCTCTGCGACCATCAAAGTGACAAGAGCCTCCGGGAGCAGCCCTTTGCAATGCATCCTCTGCTTGAGAGTCCCAGATCTTGTTAGAAGTTGCAAGCAGATACATCACGAAGCCACGACGCTGCTCTACAGCCTAGCCACGTTCGATGTCACCAACCACAGCAGAGTCTTCCTGCTGCAGAGATATTTCAATCGCAAGATCTCCAGTCTCATTACCTCAATCAGGTTGTGTGGTATCTTGGCTTGTTCCGTGATGTCCAAGTCGAATTCCGTAACACGTTCTTTTACGAACACGACACCAGCAGGATATCTGCCAAATCTGAAGAGGGTGTATGTGGAGAAGGTATACAGGGATTGGAAGAACGTTAAAGATCCAGTAGCTCTGAGGGAGTGGTTTGGGAATGAAAGACTTGAGATCATCTTCGAGGATTAGACTGGCTAGAAAAGTAGTCGCTGACGGTCCGCGAGAAAAATGTGTTCATTGAGAGGCCAAGAGTAGTTGGAAATGCATCTTGCATAATGAAAATTTTGTTTCAGTCCCATGCAAAGTTCATAGACTATACTCCCGTTTGCCGCGCTATCGTAAACCACGAGAATGAAGCCCAAAAAAGTCCACCTCAAGCATAAGAAGGGACGCATGGCTTCGGGAATGGTCTTAGAGGTAACTGAGCCTGGTTGTTCACAAGATATAGTCAATTTCCGCGCTAGTGCCTTCCCAGATAGCGCAGTAAACACTGCCCTCACTTCTCAAGCTTTCTTTCTCTTTCTGTCCACTACCCACGTCCAAAGTCAAGCGCCAGCAAACTCCTTCCCTCTGCGTCATGGAAGTCATCGTTTCCTCCGCGACCTTCCAAGGCGACAGGGCCAAAGCAGATATGTAAGTGCGTCGTCTCTCATTGCGCCGCATCTACTGACACTTGACCAAAGCACCCTCAGCAACCAGCTCACGTCTCCACTCCTCCGCCTACCCGCTGAGATTCGCAACGCTATCTATACCTATCTAGGATATGAGACGCAGACCCAGGTCACCGCCACTATCGGACAATCAGACAACCTTGCCAATAATTCTGATCGTTTTGTTATGCACTTCCAGCTCCCAGGCCTACTAGAAAGCTGCAAACAAATTCGCTACGAAGCAAGCCCGGTGCTGTGTGCGCAGCTCGCTGTCGAGATACTCGCCGACGACGACGCTTGGTATTGGCTACACTCGAATTGCAAACACAAACTCTGCGACCAAGTCACCTCGCTAAGAATCTTGGAACTGCATGCCGATAGCATAGAGTTGGAAGTTTACTTCCGCCAGCGCCATCGCAGGCTTGACAACATCAAAGCACGTACTATGAAACTGCCAAGCTTGAAGAGGGTTCATGTCATGTGTCACATGTCAAAGAAGGCTGGAGGGTTCAACGATTGGACAGCGAAGAGGCTTAGGAATTGGTTCGATAACGAGGCATTGCAGATTGTCTTTGAGATTCATGAGCGTCCTTATCTCGGCTCTTTCTCGCTTGTGGAGTATCATCAGTCGATGGATCAGTTAGATCGATAGACTAGTCCTTTAGGCCTTAGCGCACATTGAGTATGCATTCGCTCAGTCCTCCACCTGCTCCGCTCCACCCCCAGTCTCAACGTACACAACATTGTCTACCTCCTCAATATGCAGCCCGCAAATCCACCCACAGCCCCTCAACCCGACAATGTCATGTCCAAAATGTATGTCCATTGTTATTCCCAACACCTCCCACTAACAAGATCTCCAGCACACTCGCCAATCAACAAGAATCCCCCCTTCTTCGTCTCCCTGCCGAACTGCGGAACATAGTCTACACCTACGTAGGTCTCGCGACTATCATCCGACCCTACAGCTTAGAAACTCCAAACACCGCCAACACCGCCCCCATCAAGTACAACCTCCGATTCCCAGGCCTCCTCTCAGCCTCTCAGCAAATCCGAAAAGAAGCCACCCCCCTCATATATGCGCATGCTCTCTTCGACTTCGACGTGTTTGATTTGTGCTCGTGGCCACCAATTAGCACCTGCAACCACGAGATCAGCGAATTCGTCACCTCGATTAGGATTTCGAGGTGTCTTGCGATCGAGATTACACTCGAGATCAGAAATGCTAGAGACCTCGGAGAGCTCAAGTTTTCGAACTATCGGCTTCCGAATCTGAAGAAGGTGTATGTTGGGCCTTGCGAAACGAGGCGGCCGTGGGAAGATAGTGTTAGGATGGCGCTGAAGGTTTGGTGTGGGAAGGGGGATCTGGAGGTTAGTTTTGGGGTGGGGGGTTTGTGAGATGGGTGAGGGGCAGGGGAAGTGGACTTTTAGACGTTACGAGGGTTGACTAGTCAAAGAGAACGCGAATCAAAGTTTCCAGTCATGGGTAACTCGCACATTACACGATACATGGATCGCTCTCTTCGAGTCCTCTACTCAACTCTGTCGACCTCAACCTCCCACAGATGCCCAGGCGTCCAGATCTCTACCAAGCCATCAACACCCCCCCAAGATCCCTAAACTTCACCACCAAATCCTCCTTTCCGAAACATTCCCTCAGCGCTCCTCTGATCATTTCACTGTCCATCTTCGATGCGCACATGACCTTCACCCTCTTCAGGTTCGGCAGGGGGCACACAACAGACCTGCCGATTCTCGCGTCAAGGTATCCTGCGACACGGCTCGAATGCACCCAGCCAATCTGCAACTTAGTACAGCTCTTCGCCTTGGGGCAACACATGATCCAAGAGAAGTCGTTGATCCGGGTAATGTCGAAGGTGGCGTTTGCGTAGATGAGAGCTGTGGCTTCGCTGCGGATTTGTTTGCACGTGCGCAGAAAGGGTGGAGTGGTGTGGGTGCATAGAATTTTGGGGTATATCTGCAATTTGAAGAATACGAGCGTAGTTGAGAGACCGATGAAGGTGTAGATCTTGTTGCGGAGTTCAGCGGGTAGGCGGAGCAACGGGGATGTGGGCTGAGTGCTATGTTGCTAGTTAGTGCAGTTTAATAGATGTGTAACGGGATGCGTACATCGTGGACATTGCGCTGTTGGTTTGGGGGGCTGCAGGTGTGGTCGTGGTTGTGGCTGTAGTCTCCCTGGTGGGTAAGTAGTGGATGCTGGGTTTGTTCATTTTGAACAGTGGGTGGTATAACGGCAAGTACGCTAGCCGCACCATCAGTTCCAAGGTTCTCTAAATGCACTAGCCTGAATTAGGCGAATCACGGTGAACTGTTTATTCTCGTCAAGTCCTCTCTCTTGTTTAGGTAACTACCCACTAGCCGAGACCAACACACCCTACATTCTCCAACCCACACATAATGGAACGTCCATCTTCTACAGCCGTTGAAATCGCCACTGCCATGTTCGAAATGTATGTCTCCGCCACCTGCGCCGTCACTAAACACCATCATCCACCTACTAACAGACACGCCTAGCACTCTTACCAACACTCTTACATCTCCTCTTCTCCGCCTCCCCGCTGAATTGCGCAACAAGATCTACACCTATGTAGGCCACTCGGCACAGATCTCCATCGCCGCGACCATTACCAATGCGAACCTTGGCGATCCAACCAGCAATCCTTCCAAATTCACCATGCAATTCGTCCTGCCGGGGCTCCTCTCGACCTGCCATCAGACCCGCTCCGAAGCTACCGCACTCGTATACGCCCAAATCACCATCGACACCTTCCCCGGCGACGCATGGTACTGGCTCTACTCACAATCTTCACACCAAATTTGCGCCCACGTCACTTCACTTCAGATCAGTGAATTCTTTGCCGACCTCATGGAACGAGAAGTCAATGAGCGCGAGAAGAATTCGAAAGATACCAAATGCTGTACCGTGCACTTACCACGTCTGAAGCGTGTGCACGTCGTATGTCAGGTGGTAGCCGGCTGGCCAATAGGCGGGGGTGAGTCCATGGAGGAAGCGGTCAGGAAATGGTTTGGAAACGAGGGCTTGGATGTGTTCTTTGAGGGGAACTGGGCGAAGCAGTACTTTTCTCCTCCTCATTCGCTCATAGAGAGGTTCGATATGTTGGTGGATGTGGAGTGAAGCTCCACACATCCTCTTGGGTGGCTGATAAGTGAAGGGATGGTTAGTGGAGATGCGAGAATGCAGGTGGACTAAAATGATTCTGGGTAGGATTTTGTAAACGAAAACGAGCAATCTCTGAGTCAGTCTCTTTATTCTGTACTCAATGCAGAGGAGCCTCTTAAAAATCTAACCAGCGTGGCTGGATGACGTACAATTCCCGCTTATCATAAAACATAAATCGAATTCGAACATGTGTTGAATCTTGGTACATAACCTAAACCTCACTACAACCTCGCCCACGACCCCACAAGCCAACACCGCGATGTCCACCATGTACACACCCCATTCCGCATCCCCCAACGTCCACCCACCAAACCAAGAACTCTCCAAACCCACCTCACACCCCCCCTCCTCCGCAACGCAATCTACACCCGCATAGCCCGCACATCCCCCATCCCCATCAAGCGAACCATCCAAAAACACGACCCAACCTCCAGCTCCCTCGACTTCCCCTTCTCGCCCCCAGGCCTACTTCCAACATGCCACAAATATCGTCTCCGAAAGCCACCACCCTAGTCTACAAAAACATCACACTGGATCTCAGCTACACCGACGGCATGTCCTGGCTGACTCGTCCGCCCAAACACGTTATATGCGATCTCATCACTTCAGCGAGGTTTTCCGTGAAAACTATCCGGGAGTAGCACGCTTGACGTATATGCGCTGGGGGTATATTGGTGGCATCTCTTGTCCGACGGTCTTTCTGCCGAATCTGCGTGTGCTGCACGTGAGGGCGAGTGGGGAGGTTTTGGATGAAGAGGCGTGTAGGGAGAAGGTGAGGGTGTGGTGTAGGAATGTAGATTTGCAAGTTGAGTTTGAGAGGGAGTGGGAAGCAGAGGGATGAGTTGGTGTTTTGGAGGATGGGGGCGGATTCGAGTGAGTGGGTTTGGAAAGTTTGTAAGGAGGTTAGGGTGTGGGTAGGTGATGTGAGATGAAAGGCGTGGAAGCTGGCTTGGTGGAGTTGTGGAATTGCTGATTGGAGCCTGTTTGACGGCTGGGTGGACTGGGAACGGCTGTGTAGCGAATGGGATGAGGCTGTGGGTAGTATGGAAGCTGGTTGAGACATCTGTTGAAGATTGGTATATAACGTCGAACGCGCTAGCAACATCACATCCCTCTCTATCCTTTCCCCCACACACATATCCACACCCCCAACCCCACTACAACCCAAACTGCCCCTCCACCTCCCTCCTCTTCTGCTCCCTCTCCATCTCCTGGCGAATCCGCTCCACCTCCTCCGTCATCCCCTTCTCGCCCTTCTTGCGCTGCCTCTCCTCATACAACGCGCGTCCCTTCATGATCCTTGCCACAATCTCCGCGGCGTTTACGTTTTGGAAGTCGTGGTTAGCGATTTCGCGGTATATGTTGAGGGCCTTGGGGACGGCGTAGGGGTCGAAGGCGAGGGGCATGAAGGTGGTTTTGCCGTGGTAGACGGTGAGGGGTTGGGCGTAGGGGAGCGTGTGCAGGAAGGCTTTGGAGAGGGAGAAGGGGGCGCCGAAGATGGCGGCGTGGACGTACTAGAGATCAGACATTAGTTCCTGCGTTAAGTGAAAGTCAGGAGGGGACATACTTTGCATTGGAGGACGCAGAGGCCGCGCTCGAAAATGTTCATGATGGGGTAGTTTATGCCTTTCCAGTGGTTGATGACTTCGTCGTCGTGGATGCCGGCGATGAGGAAGATGGGGCCGTAGTCCTCGCCGGACTTTTCTATGCGCGCTGCCTTTGCTTCGTCGGTGTACCAGCCGCCCTCCTTCGCGGCTTCTTCTTCGGACTGTGTGACGAGGCGGAGGAACTCGATGTGGCCCGAGGAGAACAGATCCCAGCCTCCGTCGACGTAGATGACCTTTTGGCCGGGCTTGACGCCCTTGCCCTTGACCAACTCGTGGAACTTGCCCTTTTCTTCCTTGACGGGTCCGAGTGCTGAGGCGGTCGAGGCCTGGCGGACGGTGCCGGGGCGCGGCGCAGTGGGTGAGGTAGGCGAGGTTACGGTGTTGCTGGTGGTTGTCCTCCGCAGCTTGACGGGTCGCGAAGCATGCCAGTACCACACGTCGCAGCCGGGCGCACGACCTGAGGCGTCGGTCGCATAGTCCTTGATGCGCTGGAGCATCTCCTCTCCCGTCTTTAACCGCTCCTTCTCATCACCCGGGCCTTCATCTCCGGACAGCCTCTTCTCCAGCGACGGTATAAAGTGCGACTTGGTGCACAGCAGCATGCGGCCCACGAGGTCGGTCGTCGAGATACCGGGTGTGCGCTTAACGACCTTGAACCTCCCCGCTGCCTTGACATAGCGGTAGCAGTCCTTTCCGTCGCTGTCGGAGGTGATGTCATCGCCGTGTACGACGTATTGGCAGCCGTAGTGGGTGATCCAGGGCAGCGAGGTTACGTAGGGCGCCCTCGGGACGGCTTTGGTAGCCCATCGGCAGGCTTCGACGGCGGCGACACTGAAATCATTAGCTTTAAAGGCGGCGCATTCGTCATGGTCGTGCGCACCGTTCGTCGAGGCGCATCACCGTGGGGCCTTTGTTCTCCATGATGGACTCGTCCGAGTGCACACCAACGAACAGCTCGTTGCCCAGCTGGCGCGCCTGCAGCATGGCGCCCGCATGGCCTGGTCTCTGTAAGCGCTGGATACCTCGAATGCGGTAGCCGGCATACCGTGGTGAGCAAAGTCGAAACAGCCATCGACCCATATGCGCTGCTCCGAAACCTCGACGTCTTCCTGAGGATCCACGGGCCACTGTCCCTCTGTGGGAATCCACTCTCCCTGTGTTTCGTTAGTGTTGCGCGGATATGAATGTCGTGGTGGTGCGTACTCGTGCGCTCTGTCTGCGCTGCATCGTGACGTGGGGTAGTTGGCGGGGCTGGCAGCAACACACAACAGTACAGCGGAACCTGGTAGCAATGGTGTGTCTGGGAGAGAGTCGGACGGTGTCGAGTCTGAACCATGGGACTGGAAAGCTTGGAATCTTGGAGCTTGGAGCTTGGAAGCAGCACCTGCCACTCTGGATTCAGCCTAACGTGCTGATAGCCGCACGTGGTCGAATGGCATAGTCAGTGAAGCTATGGCAATGTAGGGCGACAGGGGCAGAGGCGGTGGGCAGGGATGGGCCTCGGGCGGCTTGTTCCTGCGTCGGGATAGGTTCTCACGGTATCAGCTGTAGCCGCGAATCGAAACACGTTTTCGTTTTGCGCGCCAGTATCTACCTTATAGCGTGCAGTCCCGTCTGCGTGTCTTCCCACCTACATTTTAACGAAGAGACCATAGTTTATTTACGAGTTGACCACGTCTTCTAGAAGCGCAATGCCGGAATGTTATCAGGGTCCGTGGTGAAACAGCCCCTGATCGCTCGGTAGCCCCACCCGTCTGGAAAGCACATGGGCTACCAACATGGCCGACAACTCCAGCCAGGGCCTCTTCTCCCGCCGCCCCTCGTTTTTCGGCGGCAAGACCAAGGGACAAGGACACAAGCAAGCAAACTCGACCCTCGCGCCGCCCGCCCTCAACATCACCCCCGCGGCCAACCCCGGGCTAAAGACACCCCCTCTCGAGCTCGACCAATACGAGTTTCCCGCCCGACTCGCAGCGACGCCACCACGACGCAGGCACGCCAGCAGCAGGCACAGCATCGCCTCGTCCGTCACCGATCTCGGGTCCACGCTGCGGAGGTCACGGTCCGCCTCGCTTCGCACCAACGCGTCGGCCTCGTCCTCGCATAAGAGGACCCCCTCGGCCACCCTGGCCCTCACCTACTCCCCCGAGAAGGCCCCCGTGCCCGCCAGTGTGACGAATGCCTCGCGGCCCGCCCTCTCCATATCCACCTTTTCGCGCAGCAAGCAAAAAAGCAGCGAGAACGTCAAGACCGAGGGTGGCAGTGTCCAACAACCCCAGGCCCAGGTCTATGAGAAGAGCCCCCTCAGCGCCGTCGACAAGCCCAAGACTCCCTTCGGCAATATGGCTGTCCCCATCCCGCTGCGCCATCCCCCCTCCCAGAAGGAGATCCTCCAGGCAAACCAGCAGTCCAACCGCACGTTAGCACCTGCCGCGCCCATTCCCGTCCCCAACGGCTCCAACCCCAACCTCGTCTTCCAGCACATCCACGAGCTCGCCTCAAAACGCATATCCACCCTCGACTACCTGCGGAAGGCGTGAGTCCTTCTATTTTTCCTCTTCTATATCAGCCCTCACTAACTCAATCCAGCCACGAAGGCCGCATCTACTGGTTCAACACGCTCCTCTTCTCCAAAACAGACCTCACGCGCCTCCCCTCCTTCACAACGCGCAACCAAGCCCGGCGCGCCACCCACTACCTCCTCCTCGGCTTCTCCCTCCCCACCATCCTCGACCTAAACGCCAATTCCCCGTCCGACTACCTCAAAGCCCTCAACGCCCTTTTGTTGGAATTCGAACAATACCAATCCATCCACCCGGCCGACGGCTCCACCCCGTCCTCGCTCTCCCGCGCCCGCCTCCCCCAGATGTTCAAGCGCGCAAACATGGGCATGGGAATGGGCATGGGCATGTCAATGGGCAGTAAAGGCCGGCGGTCCAGCAGCGCAAACGGCGATTTTCCGCTCCTCACTCCAAGCAACAGTTTCACCGGCTCTGAAACAAGCGGTGGCATGGGCGGCGGCTTCGACTCCCCGCCTACAACAGACGATTCCTTGCTCCCCAACGAAAGCTACACGCATCTCCAGACCCCGAGTCTACCCTTCGACCCCGATTTCTTCAGCACGTTTGCTACGCTGTGCGATGTCTTGATTGATTGTTATACGAAGATACTTAGTATGCTTAGTACGCCTGAGAGTGTGGCGAGTGCGGGTGGTGGGGTACCTAGTTTGGTGGGTGATTTGTTTAATAAGGCGGATGCGCGGGTGAGGAAGATTATTCTTGCGGGGGTTGTGCGCGAGTTTGAGGATAGTTGTCGGGCGGGGCTTAAGAGTGAGGTTGGGGGTGTGGGAAAGGTTGTTTTGGGAGGGTTGATGTAGGTTGGAAGGGAATAGGGAAGATGATGATTTATGTGGCGGGCATTATGATCTGGGCTCTTTATGATATCCAACAAGGTACACGGATGGGCGTTTTCTTTTCTTCTTCTTCTAATTTTTTGGTTGGCTACTTCCTTCTTGCATGGAGATGGAGTTGGGAATCTAGAATATACGGTAGCATAGCATGAGAAGGCCAGTTATGGATATACGCTGGTAAGCGTAACCACCTTTCATAGCACAACAAATGTGCCTCGAACAAACTAACGCCAACACACCACCAATATCCATTCTCGACCGATAATAACCCTATGCTCCGAGGAGGTGATGGGGGAGGAGTCACCTCCCTATCCTCCCAAACCGTATCCGCCGATAAACCTCAGCAATGGCAACCCCCGCCTCCTAAGCAGCAGCCGCCTCATTCTTCTCCACCAGATCCACAACGCCCTTCCCCCTACCCACCTTGACCTTTGTCTTCTTCGCGGGCTTCTTCTCCTGTATCACTCGTTAGCACACATCCCAATCCCATCTACCCCCACCCCCTTCCTCCCTTCCCCCCAAACAATCATTAGATTCACGTACCTTAACCCCCTCACTCCCCACCGCATCCCCCTCATCCACGCCCTCACTCCCAAAAATCTCCTCCTCCTCATCCCTCAACTGCTCCTTCAAATCCGCCAGCTCGATCCTCATACTATACGCATCCTCACCATCGGCATAGTATTTCGCTTCGATCTTGTCGACGGTGAAACCGAGGGTTTCGCGGTAGAGATGCAAGGCCGCGTTGTTGGAGACGCGGACGTGTAGGGAGACGTAGTGCGCGTTGAAGGTTTCGGCCATGGCGCGTTGGGATTGGCGCATGAGTTTCTCGGCGAGTCCCAGGCGGCGGTGGGTGCGCATCACGGATAGGGAGGTTATGTGGCCGTGTTGGACACCGTCGGTGGGCTCTTCTTCCATTTTGGCGAGGACGTAGCCGACGATCTTCGGGGGGTCGTAGGGGGTTTTGGGTGGACGAGAGACCTGACTAGTGTTAGTTTTTTGAGAAAGACATGATACACTATCCAATATCGAAACGATTGCTGGTGGCCGGATAGTCACGTGTTCCACGTAACAACGCCCCGTTGCTCAATCATCCTCCGACCAATCGGCCAATCACGAACGACTGCAACTCTCATCCTCTAATCCCTCCTCTTCACACCAGTTCCCAGCTCTTCCCCAAACACAAACTCAAACACAAAAACAAGAAACTTACATCAACAGCCACATAGCTCAACTGCGGCCAACTCATCGCATGATACAGATAGTACTTGCAAAAGTAGTTCTCGGGCAAATTCGTAATATTCGCCAGCTGAACATGCGGAATGTCCGATGGGCGTAGGACGCGGATATCCATTTTAGCGATCGCGTCGTGTATGTGTGTGGTGGGTTTCCTAGCTCTTTCTTTGTAATACCGACTTTGCGTTTCCTTGCGTCTTTGGTTGACGAGGGAGTACTAGTTGATTGGGATTGGATTGGTACGGGTGTACTTGGGGAGGGATTGGATATGGCAGCGCTAATGCGAATGCGGATGGGAGGATGAGCGATGGGGCTGGGAATCTGGACTCTGGAAGGCGGTTTGGTGAGGAATGAGGGCGAGTGCGTTATGTAAGCAGGACTTGTGGGGTCGGGTCGGGGATTAGAAGTTAGCGCGGGGCTAAACGCCGACGCTCCTCCCTTCTACCTAGAAGCTCAAGAACCTCATATCGCAACATGCCATTCAGCCATCAAGCTTCAAGCTCAATCCCAATCAACCGTCATACGCTAGAATCCCATCCCGTCCAAACCATCAACCAGCAACCACCCCATCCTCACCTACGCGCCTTCCCACAACATGCAGATCCGGCAGCCCAAACGCATCCCTCACCTTCTCTTTTGCCTGAGCGTCCGTCAAGTTTACTTTCAGACGCCAGACTTCTATCTCCAAGAGCTTCAATGAAGCAAACCATTCTTTGAGATATGCACCTTTCATTTCATCCTGTCCCTCGATGATAGCCCGCCCATTCCCCTCCGTCAACCACAGACGCTCGATCCTTCCGAAGCCTGCTGCCGGTAGATTGGAAGAGGAAAAGAATCTTAGCGCGAAGTAGCTAGGTACAAAGGTGCACAAAGTGAAGGACAAAGCGCTGGCTTCGATGTAGATCTGGCGGCATGTGTAGAGGATAGCGCGGACACTGCGGTATCTGCGCATGTCCTTTTTGACAAGTGGTTTGTTGACCTTGATGATGGCGCCGTTGAAAATGTAGTTGTAGATGTCGTTGCGGAGCTCGGCGGGGAGGAGGAGGAGAGGTGAGTCTGTCTGGTTTCTCTTGGTGCTGCGAGGTATCAGACATAAAGTCTGCGCTTATTGCGCGGCACGCTTACATCTCAGCTCTATTGTATGCTAGCGGAACTACAAGACGCTTGTCGTTGCTTCGTATGTTGTAGTCGTTGTTGAAGACGTCGTCGACGTTGCGGAGGTCTTGGTCGCGGTCGTCTTTTTGGTTGGCGGGTAAGACGCCGGGCTTCATGGAACCTAAGTCGGAGAGGCGAAGCATCATCAAGGTGTGGGCAACGCAACGTCAGTTTTGTGTTTCAAGGTTGGCGATTGGAGAGACGATCGGTAGTCGGTAGGCAAGCTGTCAGTCAATGCTGGCGGCGACGCTAGCACAGGGTCCGCATGAAGACAAACGGTGATGGTGACTGCGACTTAGCGCTAACTACATGAGGCTGCAGCCAGAGGACGAGGTGCCGTACGAGCGATCCGAGACTGTCTGAAGACACGAGTAATCTCCTTGTCTCAGACCGACTCTACCACCGCTACTAGCTACTTGACATCGATCACACGGACAAACATATACTTTCGGAACGAACGTAGCCTTCTCACATCCCCATTTCTTTCCCATTATTCCAGCAAGCCTCTGTAGTGTTTGCGTGTTTCCCTTGTGATAGTATTCATGATATTCAGCAGACACCCTCACGTAAACGTACTCCAGCCGTGGAAGCTTATATCGCCCCTCGTGTTGCTCAAGTGCTTCTAGCGTAGAGAACGTCATGGCAATCGACGTGATGAGTTCCCTCTTTTCACGCCCAATGTGTCCCAGGAAACGATGAAAGTCATATCGCGCATAATTGAAGCCGAAAGTTGTGTGGGAAAAGAAGAGAGACTCGGCCTTAGACCGCGTCTGACGACATGTTCGGATGAGTGAGACGGTGTGGGACATGGGTCGGTCTGGGCTCATTCGAGTGTGTATTGAGGCAGTCCGCGGGCGCAGCAGTGGTTCAATGGAAGAGTCGGGGAAAGCGTATCCGTAAATTTTGTTGCGCAGCTCGCCTGGGAGGCGCAGCAATGGTGAGTTCTTGGCATTGGCTTCTGTGCTGTGCATGTCAGCGGGTTGAGCGAACATTTGCAGCGACAGTTACAGAGAAAGAACCTACATAAGGTCGTGCTTGTCGACGGCCCCCTCGGGGATGGAAGGCAGAGTTGCGACGTAATTCATCCTGTGTCCGCCCATTTGAGTTTAGGGATTTCTCTGGTGGAGATTGGTTGATGGCTAGTTAGTCGCACTGATTCGCAATGGCAGCTGGAACTAATGGGCGATCGGTATATAGGCCAAGCCGTGAATGTCAGGACTTCAGCGAGCTATTGCCTACCCGCTCACAACCAAGGCAGTAGTCGTGAACGCTTATCCTAACCGAGTCAGCTCACCACATTACTCCCAATCACTCAACAATACCCTCATGATCCAAGGTACAAGCCATAACTTTCGTATATATCCAAAGAACATCGAACCGAAATATATGTACGTGAACAAATATGTTACCAAACCGTGCATCCAATCCCCAATTTCCCTTCGTAAATGCAGAAGACATAATCTCAAAACGCCAACGAGATGCCCTTGTTGCTTATACTCCGTTATCAAATGCGTAGTTCGCGCTTTTAGAAACCTCTTTCTTGGCTGAGAATCTCGTCAACCATGGGTTTCACGGTGGGCATGTAGCCTTGCATAACTGGGCACCAGAGCGCCTTCTTCAGCCCCAGTTCTGTGGCCATGTAGTACATCAGGCGATTTATCCATTCCCGCCGCGCTGCAATGTCTATCCTCCTCGGCTCGACTCCATAGTCCAGTGGAGGTAGATCTAGCGGGTGATCGTACGGGTGCGCGGGGTTGGGGTCGAAGATGTGATTCTTCTTTGCATTTTGATCCAAGACCGGGGTGCTTGATGGCGGACTCGCGCCGGGGGATTGGTCGCTTTCAGACTGAGACCGAATGTTGCGGAGTTCGGAGAATGGAGGTGCCGCTTCGTAAGATTCCAGGGCCGACGACGGTTCGCTTGAGGAAGACGCGTTGGAAGCGGATGTAGCCAGATGTGGTTGCGAGTAAACTGGCGGTGGTGTTGGTAGATGAGTAGCGCTGTGCAAATGTCTGCCTGCATTGCTATCCGGCACGAGACCTGAGCTGAGTACTGAATCCATCGTACCCAGGGGCCATATACATATATAGCCCCGCATGCCACAGATATCGGTGGCAGATTTCGTATCTATCGGTACCGTGAAGCTGCCAAGTATAGAAGAACAGTTCTTCTCAATGACCCCAACCAGGCGAGCGGTAGCGACCGAGTGATGCATGCGGAGATTTCCATCACTCAGAGCAGTAGGCATGGACTGCCCCGGGGCTTCTTGAGGACGGAAAGATCGACAAGGGTCCCGGAACCTCAACATCCAATTCAACATCTCGAGCAGATCACGTAAAACAAGTATGCGGCTCGTACGGTAGAAGCCCCAGATCCAGACGCGTTTCAAGCTCGGGTATATGTGAATCTCTTCCGGTGCGCCTGGACAACCCAAGAAAAGCTTTTGCAACTTGGCGTCGTAGGTCGACCGAGCCTCCGGTGTGTTGGGTGTCATATGGTAGTTCCAAGCCGGTGTAACATTTGCCTCCCAAGCTTCGTAGTCACTTTCTAGTTCGAGCGCGCTCTGTAGAAGTTCTTGCAAGGCCATGCGGTTGGTTGGTGGGTTTGGACTTTGCTTGGTTTCGTGCCATCTGGCATGTAGCATTGCCGCTCGCCATATTAGACGAATGACAAAGGCGTTGGAGTTCTTGTATAGACTTGGAAGTAATTCGTCTACTTTCACCACATCTCTCGTAGGTATCTGCGGGCGTCTTGCTGCCTGTAAGTTGCCTAAGAGCTGTCGCAAGGTTAGCCATCAGCGGAAAAAAGGTGTTCATCTGTGACGGCGATTACCAGATGTGCATAGATGACTTCGTAAAGTCTGGCTGATATGACGTCGCTGTAGAACTCCTCAACCGTCCGCAATTGAAGCATAGCGTTTGCGCCTTGGTTGTGAGCCAGAAAGGTGCCTTTCCGCTGCACGCTGGTAAGATTCTGTTCATCACGTTAGATTTCGTGCATACCAGCAAGCTGTAACGAACGAACGTACCTCGTAGATGCCCATCAGATGCACCGAGCAAAGTGCAGTATTCGTGGCTGCCTGCTTCTTGTCCGCAATTGCCTTTGTCAACATCG
Source organism: Alternaria ventricosa (assembly GCF_023758065.1). NCBI lineage: Eukaryota > Fungi > Ascomycota > Dothideomycetes > Pleosporales > Pleosporaceae > Alternaria > Alternaria ventricosa. The sequence continues at coordinate 269,785 of NW_026055695.1, read as the reverse complement.
GAAGGGCCCTCCCTACGCATTCCTCACCTAGTGCCTGCGCATGAGAATCATTATATCTATTAGCGAAGTTGACGTAAGATACTGCGTCAACCGCTGTCGCGATCAATGAGTTCTCCGGGGCGTCTTGATACAAGAGCGGAATGAATGTCCACAGGGCTTCATCTGGCTGGTCGGCTGGTCGGTTCGGCGAGTCGGGCAGCACAAAGTCGTACACAAAGCGCTCAAAAGCTCTTCTACGGAAGTCCGGATTAGGCGATGGAGTAATAGTTAGCCGACTTAGATCGATGGTTGCGGACGCAACGCTCGATGATTCTTGAGCCGGGTCATCCAGAGAGCCACCGGGAGAATGCACACTACCGCTGGACGAGCGCGTGTCATCCAGATGAGGTGGTGTTGACTCGTCGCTTGGTGGTGTTTTGATATAGGTGTTATTATAGGTGTTGCTGAAGGCGTTGCTACTTTCGGCAACGGTAGCACGTTGGTTTGACTTCGATCGCTTCCGCCATGACTCTTCTGCTCTTTGCGCAGCCGACGCCGTTTGGTTCCGAAAGAGGATGTCGGCTTGGTCTCGATATTTGCACTCATGGCCGGCTTTGCTACATCGACTGCAAGCTGGTCTACCCTCATCGCACTACCCTGCCATCAGCCTTGTCCGCGTGACCGTCGTTGCCCTGCGCGTGGTGCAGCCTGTAGAGCAAGGCAGGTCGCAGAAGTGGACAGAGAGAGATGCGTACCTTGACTTTACGGGCTCTGCAAGCCTCGCATCCCTTACTGGGTCGGCCACGATAGGACATGCTTATGCTCTGGAGACGATGAGGCGGTAAGACGAAAGGGCGGCAAGCTCCGCAGTCGCTGCTGTTCAGACTCAGGTATAGCTCCTACGAAGCAAACACTAGCGCGGGCATCCGATTGCACAGAACAAAGAACGTCAAGTCTAATAACTATGTCTCCTCTCCGGTCCGCGAATGTGCTGCGTGGTCATCCGAAGGGTCCTGAGCCAGAAAAGGCGTAGCGGCGATCAGGCTGAAACCCAGGCCACGCTTTTACGAGCTTGGAATGGAGCGCCCGGTGACTGGCGGAAGATGGACCATAAAGGTTGTCTGGCAGAGATCGAAGGGCATGGGGTCAGGCCCGGTGCTCGGGAAAACGGTGCTGCATAGTGGGTTGATGTGCCGTAGACTGCATAACTGCGTCACAAGCGACAGGCATCTCTCGTTGCTGACTCAGGACTTAGTGGTGTCTTGGCGTTCAGCGGCCTCCTGCTTGCCGACTGCGACGATGCTGCAACACCAGACGAGGCGGTCAACTCCATGCATGTTTCGAGGCACAGCCAGATAAGGTTCAGATATCTTAGTGTCGACGGTCTTACTCTTTCAGGAGCCTGTATCCTCTAATCCATCCTGGACTCCATTATTAGTCTGCAAGGTCGATGCAGGCCGCCTACTTTCGGAGCGCCTCAAATACGCCGACCAACAACTCCCGATACGCACCCGATCATCGCGAACACGCGATGCCAATGTTTCAACGGCCGTCTAGCAGGGAAAGATGGCATGTCATTATCAACGGCTCCAGCGTTCGGTGGCCTAAAACCACGACAGCAAGTTATCATTGGGCATTGGCAGCAATCAGTAATCGGCCCTCTTCCAACGGGCGACTAGTAAGATTGACTGGACCGCTCCGCGAATTTAAAGTTTGGAAACCACTATGAATTGCGGAGTATTCACGCAAGTCTCTTGACAGCTCGCCTCTACTATGACGTGCGAATGCGCTTGTGTCTTGAACATTGCGAAGTTTTCTCACCGGTGCCGGAAGCATAAAGGGGTAACCGCATACATTGGGAGACTTTGTTTCACGCTACCCCGAGTTTCAATTTCGTCCACATTAACATCTGACAGGTGTCCGCACCAAAACCACAGGAGTAGCGAAGTCAATACTACGCACATGCACAGACAGTAATTTTCAACGACGAGATGCGCTCATGCTACAGCTTCGCCAGCAAGTGCCGACCACCATCCTCACTTCCCAACACAATCTCCTCGCTGCGCCAGTCCGGATTGAACGTTACCTTGTTAAGCGGATTTCTGCGATGCGCCATGTCAAAAAGCTCCTCATATACCCGACCATCATGTCTGCCCAACGCACTGTTCAACAGCCAATCTGGTATCGACCAGGCGTCCACCAGCTTCACCGCATGTGGTCTCAATTCGGCCATAAGATTGATGATCCCATCCTGCAAAGCAAAGACCGACTCGGACGGCACAGCGGCCGTCATCGTAAATGAAGAAGCGAATTGATCGAGGGTGTAAAGCGCGTACAGCTGGAAGCACGTGCGTAGGACTGGCGATGCAGGCAGAGCTATGGAGGTGAGGCTGTTGTAGAAGTTCGTGACGAGAATTTGCTCTGAGTATGCGCGGCTGAGGTTATGAAGTTGGATCATGAGACGTGTCCACGGCTTCTTCTCGACAACACGTGCTTGATAAGCGCGGTAGGAAAGATCAGCCGCGCGCCACTGGAACACGTCGACTATACCTTTGTCGTCTACAACTCCGTCTTTCAACACATTTTGCGGTAAGCGATGGTCTTTGTTCCGAAGGTAAAATTGGAAGAGCTCGTCCGTTGGGTCCTTGGCTGGTGAGTCTGGGTTTTTGACCGCATACGACATCTTCTTGATGAGGTACGCAGCAACCTGTTGGGTAATCATCCAGTTGTCGCCCTCGACAGTTGGCTTGGAGAGGTAGTCACCGTTCAGGCCTACCAACCCACTTCCACCACCGAAGCCATGGCCGCCCATTGCACGTCGACAGGTCTCAATGCCGTCCGCAGCAAGTGTTGTACACAGGCTCTTCAGTCCTGAGCTTGCGCTGTGCAACTCCGCCAAGGGTCCAAAATCGCCTTTCTCGATATCCTCTCTCGACTTATGGTACAGCTGATACATGTACTCGCCAGTATAATGCAACGCGAAGGTAGTCGCAAGCAACGGCAAGACCCGTATTTGTACGGTAGGGTAGTCGAGAACTTTCATCTCGCTGCCTGAAGCGCTGGTAGAGTCGCGATCCTTGAACTGTCGCCGTATAGCGCAGTATCGCACAGCGACGGTAACAGCCCGCGCAAGCACCAATCGCGCATGCATTATGATCTGTTCGCGTACGAACGTCAGACTTCCATATACGACAGCCGGATGACCAGTCCGGATGAATGCGCCTGTCTCGTCCGAGACCTCCGTATAGCGGCTCAGCATCGCCGACTTGGGTACGCGGAAGTGGTCGAAGAGCATATAACCGTTATCCATACTTGCATACCCGTATTTCGGACCGATATCGCCTACCGCAATACCTGGCAGAGGTTGATGGGTCTTCGCATCCCGAATCTGCAGGATGAAGGTTTGCGGCCCGTGAGAGGCATACTCTAGCTTCTCATCCTTCCGATCTGTCTTATCAGAGTTCTCGGCTGTGGGGGTCGTTTTCGGCAAGAGCAATTGTGCGACCACAATCTATACGCGGCTACGTTAGCGGACGCCCAAGGCAGACATAAAGTTCTGGAACAGTCGCACAAGAAGGGGCTGAATACGTACTGCATGCGTGGCGGTCCTCCCCATCGACCCATTCCACCATTTGCTCGCCGTCAAAGTTGGGCTGTGAATCTCAAATTCTCTCTTTATCGGGTCCCACTTTGCGACAGTTTCCAGACCGCGTACGTTACTCCCATGGCCTAATTCAGTTTGCGCATAGCAGCCGATGATGTCGTAGTTGAGGATCTTGGGCATCCAATACTTTTGCTGTTCCTCGGAGGCTTGCTCGCGTACCGTTGTGACTGTGCAATGCGGTGCATGTCAGCTCCCAGCGCCCCGGTGGTACGATTATGCACGACATCCTTCTCAGCTGCAACCTTCCGTTGACTCACCGAACATGCTCATATGCAAGAAGTATGGGCTCATTTCATCAGTCAGATATTCCGCCATCTGGTAGTCTTCATGGTCCCAGCCTCCTCGTCTCATCAATCGCTGGATCGCTTTCGCTCTTGCCAGGCCTAGGTGATACCGCTCTGGTCGCGACAGGTTCAGCTGCTGATCTTTACTGAACAGCTTCTCCTTGCTTAACACGCGGAGGACCTTTTCTTGCCGCTTCAGGAAGTCATCACGGCCTAGAAGGTGCTGTGCGAGTTGGTGGACGTCAATGCCCGAGCCGTCGCGTTCGGCTTGGAGGGTCGCTGTGCCATCGTGTGCAGGTTTGAGATGATCGGTGAAGTCTGCCATGATGCGATTGGCTGTTCACCAATTGTTTGCTTGACCAACAGAGTCAGTTGCAGGCGTTTCGAAGCGAGGTGGGCGAGTGCTGTTGAAGCCGACTGAGCATGCCGTCGGGCATTGGAGACAAGCTCGCATCGTCAATGCCAATGCGCCGGCAATAACGCGGAGTTGTAAGCTGCATCACTGCCTCGGTATACGCGGATCATGTGTGGTTGGCAGAAGCCGTAAATGTCGCGCGGAGAAGGTTGATGGCGCAAAGCTGCGGGGCGTCGAAATGCGGGGTCGCAGGGCTCGGTGGCCGTGGAATGGCAGCATTGCTATCGAGTAGAAACATCTGACTAACGAACACACATCACCAAGTCTAGGTCAAGGCTGCTCGTTAAAACTGCGATGCAGATCGGAAAACATTATAGTATTACATGATAATGGCCAGCGTGATCATGCTACCATACGCCATCACGACCAAACCCAAAAACCAGAAGAGCAACCATTAACGAAATCCAATCCAACTAAAGAAAAACGCCCCCCGATTTTGAGATACCACCCAATGCAAGCTAATTGTACAGGATATCAAATGCCCGACCCAAGTCGTTAACCGAAATTCAACACCAGATAATCATGCCCTAAACCATCGTTTCGAAACGAAAGACCGTAAGCGTCATCAACAGATTGGTGTACCGGTGCACCAAACTCGCATCGCCCAGAAGAAAGCGACCACAACATACCAATGAACAAACGATGGGGTTCACCGTTCATTCAATCACCGCGTCGGCCCAAGAGCTCAATCCGCCCTCCTCTTCCAGCACACGCGTCATGTCCTCTTCAGCAAGTCGCACGAGGATCTCAAACGGCGCCTCCTCTTGGTTCGCAGTTTGTCTCCGTCGGGGAAGGAAGATCATGCCGCCATCACCCGGACCGTAAGATCGTCTGATGAACTCGGGTCGACCGGCCAGGGAGTCCTTGCCTAGATCTGTACCAGGTATGCCCCAGCTGATATCAGCGCCGAAGTTGAGCCACGACGAAATGTATATGTCTGAGCCGAACTTCAAGGCCAGTGCGACCTCGGTGTCGGTAATCTGCTCGATTGACTTGAAGAAGGTAAGGTGGCGGTTCACCCATTCGTCGTCGACGTCGAGGATCGTGCTCTTGATGGTGTTTATGACGTTGATGATTGTCGACTTGGTTACACTGCCGTTATTTGTCAGCTGGGGTTCTCAAACTTAATCGCGTTGCTCAAGATTTGGGAGTGCAAGGTTCAGGGCGCCACACAGTGTGACATGCGATCATACGGTAGTAGGGGCTAGACTCACCGGTCCTCTCTTGTGAGGTCTGAGACGTTCATTGTGCCTCGCGAGAACAGCGCCATGTTTCCTGTGTAGTCTGTGGATACCGGAGGTCGTTGCCGTCTTCGCAAGTCCGTCGCGATCCCGATGCTAGTCTCTGTCAACCCGCACTTGGTCAAGCGACTTGCTCTAGCGCGGGTAACATGCGTCCAGACCAGGGCGGCAAGGACGTTGCACATTGTCGGAGGGGTGTTCTCGGGAAACTGGGTGCGTAAGGTTTCCCTGTACTCGCGTACCCGTGATGCTGGAATGACGAAGAGCCTCTGGGTACATTTCGTTTCTTTAGGTAAGGTTTGAAGATACCGGGGTGGGCCATCACAGTAGCAGTCTGCGCTGGCACTGCCTTGTGGTGGCTTGATCTGCTCGTCAACGGCTTTCCGCATCTGAGACTGCTTGTCGGCGACGCTTTCCATGTCTATTTTGGTCAGTCATAGGTTGAAATTGTAGTGAGGAGTCTTACGCATGATCTTGTGTTCTTCGAAGAGTTGCTGCTTCGAAAGGCTGGAAACGTTCTCGGCGAATGTTTGCCAGAAAAGAGTGACAGCGGAGAAGTCAAAGACACTGTGATGCATATACATCGAGAGCACAAGACCGCCGGGTATGAAGAAGGCTTGAGTTCTCATTGCTGGTGCATCGCTCTTGTCAAAGTCTACCTTGCCCTCGCCGTCTTTTGGGATACCAGGATACTCGGCAAGATCTTCTGGGACAAACATCGATGACTCGAAAGCACTAGGTGGCATGCCATCTCTTTTGAGCTGTTCGTAGGTGTGTGGGAAATTCTTCTCATGGTACGGGATTTGCTTCGATCGAAACACACGACTCAGGTGCTTGCTTGTGATCTCCGCTGGGTAGTGGAGAGCAAGCTTACCCGCTTCTCGGTCCGCAAGTGTGAGAGTGCCAGCGAGAAAGGGAAATTTGTTGAGTGTGAGGCGGAGCCCAGCACTCAGAGACTGTATGGCATCCTCGGCGAGATTCTGATCGGGAAACTGCGGATAACGTTAATTTCTGTCAACACAACAAACGATTTGGGAGAACGTACAGGAAAGATGCACAGAGTCTGTATATAAACGCGCACTACATTTTGGTCTAGACATGAGAGATGAAACGACTTCATCGGTATGGGCGGAACGTGTGGTTTGGCCAGCATCTCGAGGAAGCGGGGAATAGTGCTAGTGATGGGATCAAAAAGCCGGCCGTTGCGCGATACTAGGGGTAATTCAAGGGACATGGTCGTGGCTTTTGCGTAGTCAGTATATATACCGGAGCGATGGAGAGTCACACATACGACGAATTGGGTGAGCAAACACCCAGGCATGTGAAGCACGAGATGATTTTACCCCCTTCACCGCAAAAGGCCCCATTGAGCTGCGCCTGGTGTGACGGGAGGCATTGGCCCACTACGGGCCGAGAAGGACTATGACCGCATGCGGAAACATCTGTGCGCATAAGCCACGCTCATTCCCGCCTTCCCCGCCTGTCTGCTTATTCGTGATTCACACTCAACCCTTGACGTGCGCCAAACGTGTCTCGTGCCGTCTTCCCCGTCCGCTTTGCTCGACCGTGCCTGAGTTACCAAACCTCGCGTAACGGATGAGGTGCAGCCGATGCGGCAACGTTCAGAGAGGGTTCCCGCCGACAAACGAGATGGGCACGACTAGGACCGTTCGTATGCGTTGCTTTTTCATCTCGCCAATCCTCGCCTTTCGAGGCTGAGGTTAGCGACAACATGCAGCTCGAAAAACATCAATTTGCTATTCTGTGACGTCTATGCCCCTGGCGACAATGGTGGGGCGCATAGGAGTTGTCCTTGTTTGTCGACTGTCAAAATCAGGCTGTCATCCACGTCCTTCGATCGTGCTGTCGCTGCGGGACTTGTCGCGGCACAGCGTGACATTCCGATCGTATCTGAAATTGCGGGTTTGGCTGCTCTTCAACCTGAATGGCCCATGTGACCAGGATGCCACGAGGCATTGTTTGATCATCGATACCAAACTAACTGCAGGCAAATCAATACACCGGAAGTGTTGCCTTTCTTTAGTCGGTGTGCGCCTCAAGCAAGGTCAAATTGCAGCCCTATGACCAGGCGCTTGGATGCTTGTGTGCCCGAACCACTTTTGCGACAGAAATGCATCCGCGTTTAGCAGCGCTGAGCGTGTCATGGCAGCCTGGAGGGATCCGCGAAACCAAGGAGCCAGCGCTAGCACATAGTTGCTTTCAACGTCCCAGTCAATGTGAACACGTTTTTCATGACTGCCTTCGACAAACCAGTCTCGCCGCAGTATTGAGAGCTCACCGAAGCTAGCTACCACGGCGACACTCCAAATAGCATCTGACAGGTAGCGGTGTGATGCAGCGCCTCTGAGCAGGCTGTGAGTGTAAACAATGATGCGTCATATGATCGGTAAAGCCTTTGAGGAGACACGTCGCCGGCGGTCCTTCGGTTAGTGGGTCGTTACCAGCGCGAAATGCCAGCAAATACCATCAGCATCGCTAAGGAACAATCAAACAGAACCCTTGTCGGCAGTAAGATGACGAAGATAGATGTCGATGCGGCTGCAGCTGCAGCCATTGTGGCTGACTGATGCAATAAGCCCCACGTTATGTGCGACGGCGCTGCCCAATAAGCGACAAGCGCCATGCATGCAGCGCTTTCCAAAAGGAAATAGCAGGTTCTTCTGAGCAATCGGGCTCATTCAGGCAGCTGCATTGCGGAAGTATTTGCAGAGCTATCGAAGGCTTCCATGCGCCTTGTAGCCTCTTGCATTGAGGGACTATCTAGGCGACACCGTAGGATTAAGGTTTCTAGGCCGTCGCACAGCGAACGGCGGTATGCGAGGCCGGGTAGACGACCCGGAACAGCGTTGGACGGGAGAAAACAACAGATTTGTGATTGAACGTACGGGGGCATAGGTGCCTGAGGAAGTAAAAACTAGAAATGTGGATCGAGTTGAGCTTGATACCATGCAGCCGCGTCAACCATGCGACCTGGGGAATTGATCGCATCCTTCGTGCAAATTGATGAGATTGTGATACGCGTGTAGTGACACGCTCAAGGCCGGCGCGTAGTGGAAACCCCGGAGGTCTGATGTGATGGCATTTTGAAAATTGCACGTTGAGTGGTTCTGTCCAAGAAGCCGTGCCGACCGGTCGCAAACCTCCCTCCTAGTCCATGAACGGTGAAGTAGCAGTGGCCATCGGCACAACGACTCGCGTGACGGTCCTCCTTTCATGCATCGAACGCGGGCGGAATTGCCGAACGGTGTGTTGAAGCTGTGCCGCATGCAACTAATTCCAACAGTTATGCGAATCTGCATCGCCTTCGTATCGAGATTGCCGGTGACCTTGGGCCATCATCACGGCTACGAGCGTGCGGCCGGGCCTTGCACAGACCTTAGCGCCGGGAGTGAAAGCGTTGCGGGGTTTCGCGGAATACTTCCCCGCGAATCTTGTGATACGATCGGCTAAGAGAATATGATCTTGATGAAACCCCGCATGCGAGTCGTTATATCCGAGTGTTTGTAGCCTGCTCGTCATGTAGTACAACACCTCAATACCCAGGTACGAAGAGCGGTTACGGAGCATTGGCGGTCAAGTCCCAGATGCTTGGGCAGAAACCGAGCAATACGATGATGGCAGACCGATGTTGTATGGTACCGAAGCACTCTGGGCGTAATGTGCTGCCGAATAGTGTAAGCGTATGTACAGATATGCTCATGACGTTGTGCTGAACATATCCTAGCCTCTCTTCAGTCGGCTTCTCCGATTTGCCAACCGGAGACCTGCTCGTATAGCTATTGACGATGTTCGGTTGAATATGCAGAAGACATATCTAGAATTGCTCTCGGATGTGCTAGCCCTGAGGGAAAGGCTTCTCGGCACGTTGACGAGTGCGACTCGTGAAGCACTCGAAAGACGAGAAGAGGTATACATCGCCATAATAGCACCTGGAGGCTATGAATACGCGATAGCAGTGTTGGCGATACTTGCTCTTGGAGCTGCTGTAGTGCCACTGACTCCAGCTCTACCCGTAGAAGAGGCAGTCTACTTCATCGAGAAATCAAGGGCAGTACTAGTTCTTGCTAGCTCGTCGAATGTGAGCAAATGTCGCGACCTGGAAACCCGGATTGCATCGATGAGTAACAAGAGCTTCCAAGCCGTAAGCATTCAGCCAACGACTTCGAATCCTACCCTCTATGCTGGAGACATCATCATCTCTTCTGATCGTACTTTGGATGAGAACGCGCCCGCTGTGGTCATCTTCACCAGCGGGACTACTGGGCCACCTAAGGGTGCAGTTATGCGAAGATCTTTCATCTTTGATTGTGCACTCGAAGTGGCAGATCATTACCAGCTAACGGAAGATGATGTCGCTCTCCACGTTCTTCCGGTACACCATGCTACCGGTGTTGGCATCAACTTCTTTCCGTCTCTCGTAGCTGGTAGCCGGATCGAGTTTCGCAGCGGAGGCTTTGACGAAGAGCAAACGTGGGAGCGATGGAAACAGGGCGCGTCCGACACCAAACGACGACTGACTGTCTTCTCTGGTGTACCCACTATATACATGAGGATGAGACGGTACTATCAACAACGAATAAGCAAGCTACCTGCAGATGAGATAGCGAAGTACGTCGCGGGAGCGAGACAGTTTCGAGCCTGCTTATGCGGCACATCAGCACTACCGCAGCCGCTTGATGACTTCTGGAAAGATCTGATGCAAAAGCCGATCCTGCAAAGATACGGAGCCACTGAGTTTGGGGCTATCTTCAAGATGCGCCTTGGCGACGGCAGCGTTCCAGAAGGCTCAGTTGGTGAACTCTCCAGTGGCGTTGATGTCAAGCTATCCGGAGACGAAGGAGAGGTGCTTGTGAAAAGCCCAGTAAGTCTTACATGAGTCGGGTTGCTAGGTTGCGCTAAGCAAGTGTAGCATATGTTCTCAAAGTACCTGCGTGATCCTGAAGGAACTGCAAAAGCTCATGATGGAGATGGATACTTCCGAAGCGGCGACATTGCACGACGAGAGGGTAAATATTACTTCGTTATCGGTCGGGCGTCTCTAGACATCATCAAGTCAGGCGGGTACAAGATCTCGGCTCTGGACGTCGAGCGCGAACTGCTGAGTCTGCCATATGTAGCCGAAGCCATGGTGGTTGGTGTACCAGATGAGGAGTACGGGCAACGCGTCGCTGCACTGGTCTCGCTGCAGAATGAGGCAACGCCTTCCGCATCCTCGAGAAACAACACCTCCCGACACGTGTTGACCATCGACGACTTGCGGCGAGATCTACGTGAGAGGTTGGCTGGGTACAAGCTACCCACGCTATTGAGAATCGTGGACAGCGAGCTTCCGAAGACGATAACAGGAAAGGTGCAGAAAAAGATTCTTGGGCCGCGCTTCTTCCCTGCCGATTACCATGAGCGTCCCGAGGTACAAAGATGGGTTGCGCGATCTTCAGAGACGGCCCTGGCGAAGTTGTGAGATCGTGGACCCATCGCGCTGCAAGTTCTTTTCGCCGATGTTTTCGATCGCACTGAAGGATCATCGCATAGCCGCGATCGCGCAGATAAAGGATTCGCGTTGTCGTTTCCTGTGTGGAAAAGTAATTCCGTCGCACCAGCACAGCGACACTTCAGTCGATATGTCACGTCGACTGCTTGGTTGTCATGACGAGCGCATGAGATGTGATGATGATGCGTTGGAGCTGCATTTGGCACTAGCGTGCACGTGATGGGGGATCGACAGGGTGGCTCGTTCCTTCCAACACTCGTTGTGTCCTCAACCACCGTTATCAACCTTCTTACCATCTCCCATTCCATGTCATACAGCTACGAAATTAGGCTCGCGGCATACTCATAGCGGTCATAAAAGGGTTCATGCGTTTCTGGGAATTGCGCAGGTTGGAAACATGGCGACGCCACTAGCCACAAGGCCACTTCACGTACACCAGGTACTTATCCGCAAACGTGTTGATGTTCATCACAGGCCTTTTAGTACCGCGATGCTTTCATATCTAAAATTCTAGTGTCCTCTTCATTTCGATATACCGAATCTCAAGGTAATCACGCCGTAACTGGCGACACGTTCTATTTCGGAACCTGGCCTTTATACCGCATTCCACAAATGACTGATCGCGACCTGGAATCTGTGCCGCCATCATTATGTCAAGCGGCCAGACCACCGACTGTGCTCCTGTGATCACCCGACCCCTCTTCACACGACATTGCTCACATCAATGGCCCCTTCGTAACCTAAGCACCTCGACACACTGCTACCTATTTAATGGAGAGTCAACTCCGCTATTACCCTACAACTACCGCAGCGCCAAACGAGAAGTCTGATCTCTAGCAAAGGCCAGCGACCATTTACTCAAATTGATAATAACTTTAGCAATGGATTCCTTTGATCTTATGCAAGCTATTCGACACGAGTTTGACTGGCACGTACGACAACATCAAGGAACGGAAGTGTATTGCGCACCGTCCCTTACAACTCCCGTGCTACCAATGTTTGCTCTGGACCGCTGGGCCACTGGTCCAGGCCAAGATACTTCCGACATCTACAACGTCATGCGACCCGCCCTACAGCTTGCATCAATGTGGCTCACTGAAGATCTCCCTTTGCTTTGGTTCAGCCATCTAACCTTTGGGCACCGCCGCCGCAATGCAGCCGGGCAGGTTTACCTTGAGAGAAATCCTCACTACAACACCCCTGCAGCTCTTAAGACCGTGAAGGATAATTTGCACGAGTTTGGCAAGACAAATTTCTTCGCATTCGCGCATCCGAAGTCTACAGAGAAATTTTCTGGGGTAACATATGTCAAGAAAGAGGAGATGTCTCATTATCGCGAGTTCAGTCACGCTGACTTCCCACCTGTCCTCTCTGACAAAGGCGTTCATAACCCTTGCATCTGCCTCGCACAGAGGTTCAGCGGAGCCTTCCGGTCGACCAGTGCGAGTACAAATGAACGGTACAGAGCCCTTTTCATATTTGCCGTTGTGCTGTGTCATGAGGTTACGCATGGCTACCACATGTTTCTAGAGAGCGGCGACGAGCCACTCTGGGCTGAGAACGAACAGAATCCAGAACTAGGGTTCTCATGGGAACTGAGTGTACTCGGCCATGTTCCAGTGCCCAACGGTAAAACTGCATCAAACGACCGATTTCAAGAGATCCACGCCATTCGCTTGCTCGAAGCCCCATCAAACGCTGTGCGCGGCAAAGTCCTCCGGTCTCTCGTAGGGAGTTCCAATGCCGAGTTCACCACGCGAGATGCTTCTGGAAACTATCGAAATTGGCCTATTGTGAATCATGGAAAATTTCGCGGGGCGACATGGACGATGAGCAGCGACGCACAACTCTTCATTGCCTCCTTTCATGTCGTTCCAATGCACTGGGTGGTGTCTTGGTTTCAAAAAGACGTTTGGGAAGCACTAAAAGCACGATGGGTGCAGAAGAAGCTGTACGAGCCTCCAGCTCTAGGCGAAACATTCATGGCCATCTATGAGAGGACTGCGAACGGAGTGCAAGTTTATCGACCTCTTTATCCAGGCAATCGTATAGACGCGATGATACTCGAAGAACATCGTAAATCAGTCCAGAAATAGGCTGGGGTCCGGGTGGGAAGTTAAGGCGGGTTGCAATGCAGCTGTAGCGTTCACCAAATATACGGAAAGTTATGGACTTGTTATCAACTTGTTGGCACGGAACTACGGTGACGCATCAGGCGCCCCGGCGAATCGTCCAGAAGCTAAACATAAGTTAGAGCCGAGTTTGTTTAGCCATCTCCGTGATTGCTCATGGGGAGCCTAAAGTCCACCTACAGCGCTTTCTTCCACGATCCTTGCGGCGCTCACGCCGGAAAGATCTTCCCCATATCTACGAGTTGAGGAGAGAGTTCTAGTGATTACTGCAACATATACACCCGATAGATTCGTTGAAGAGATGTCGGAGATCGGATGATAGAAAGTCTTCCGGGTGCCGTGATGTAGAAAGGTGTTCCGTCTTCGTCAGCGTTGCGGCGGACATCGGCGAACGAAGCTCGGGTTTAGCGATACGCAAATACAAATTCCGGCGCCGGCTATCGTCGTCATCGTTCTCTCCACGACAACACCGGCAACCAAGTCAATGCAGTGTAACGCTCTGCCGTTATGATTGGCTCTCGTCACGGAACCGGCTAGATGCCGGGTTATCTTCTGTGTCTTCATGCACGAAAACGGCTGGATGATGGAGTCTACCCCACCTGAAGCTTGAACGACTTAAGGCCCTTCCACCCCGCCAAATTTCGCAGACAGCATCAAACGTCACACCAAACTCCTTCTACATCTATCAATTCCTCTTACAACACTCCAATATGGCCTGCGACAACTGCAAAACCGGCTTCAAGTGGGGCGCCGAGTCCGTCGGCAAGGAAGCCAAGCTCGACAACATCGACTGCTATGTCACCGGCGACAACAAGGATGCCGCTATCCTTATCATCACCGATATCTTCGGCTGGACTCTTCCCAACATCCGCATCCTGGCAGACCACTACGCGAAGGAGGCCAATGCGACCGTCTACGTTCCCGATGTGTAAGCAGCTACGCGACGCGACGCATACATTCAGCGCAATGCGACCATGGGACTAACAGCCATCACACAGTTTCGGCGGCGAAGTCGTAGACCCCGACGCGATGTCCGACCCAGAGAAGGCAAAGAACTTCGACGTCATGGCCTTCATCGGCCGCAACAACAAGGAGATCCGCTACCCTGAGATCAAGCAGCACGCCCAGACCCTCAAGTCGCAATACAAGAAGGTCGCGGCCATCGGCTTCTGCTACGGCGGATGGGCCGTCTTCAAGCTCGGCGCGGACCCCTCGCTCGTCGACGCCATCTCGACCGCCCACCCCTCCATGCTCGAGAAGTCTGAGATCGAGAACGTCAAGGTCCCCGTCCAGGTCCTTTCCCCCGAAAACGACCAGATGTACACTGAGGAGCTGAAGAAGGCTACGTTGGAGACGCTGCCGAAGACGGGTGTCCAGTGGGAGTACATTTACTTCCCTGGTCTGAACCACGGCTTTGCTGCGCGTGGTAACCCCAACGACCAGAAGCAGAAGGATGGTCTGGAGAGGGCGAAGAGGAATGCTGTGAACTTCTTCAATGAGTTCCTGCACTAGAACATATGTTACGATGGTCATATGATCTCTTAACGAATTTAAATGAAATGATACCTCAACTAGGGCTTTTCTCTCGTTATTCGGTCGACAAATGAGTAGGAAGTAAGGCATCAGGTCACGAATGAGCCGGTGAGGATATTGAAGTGAATATGTGAATATGTGAATGAATTGCTGGTTAATGCTGCTACAAAGTGTACGTTTCTTTGACGTCACACAGAATCCTCTTTTTAAATATATACATGAAGGTCTTTCCAACTTCCGGCTGGAACGATGCCATCGTCCGTCGCATCTTATGCGGCATTGACCAAGCGAGCGAGCCTAGACCTGGTCTCCCAGCCCCAAGCGCCAACACTGCGCTTAGCCATAGCAGCAACACTCTTAGCATAGTTGTTCGTGCCATGGCTGGGATCAGCATCCTTAGCCTTGCAAGAAGCGCCATCCGAAGGGCCGCCGAGGGGACCCTCAACGGCAGCAAAATGCTGCTTCTCGCTGGTCGTGCCAACCATGTTCTTCGCAGCCTCAGGAACCCAACCGTTGATGAAGTCACCGTGCGAGCACCACGCAGGTCCGCAGGCCAGCTTAAACGGCGCGGTGGTACCAGACCAGCCGTTGGGCAAGGCCTTGCGCATATCGTAGCGGATAGAGAAGCGGAGCTGGGGCATTGACTTCATGCCCTTGGGGCACCAGTTGGGTGTTCCGTTGTCGCGGCTCTTGTAGCCGGTCTCGAGAGTCTTCTCGTTGACGCACTGGGGGAAGAAGAGGAGTTGCTGGATGTGGGTGGAGCAGGTCTTGGTGGGGAAGCCGTTGGCATCGAGAGGAATGTCTTCGCTCTCGCAGCCCCATGAGGCCTTTGCGTTGACGTCCATAGCGTCTGGGGTCATGGCGTCGGCTTTGCCGGCAACCATTTGCAGGTCTTGCGGGATGGCGACCTCAGCGGGGGTCTCGCCGAGGTTGTAGTATGCGCTGAAGCGGAAGACGGGGACGGGCTCGTAATTCTTGCCATCTTTGGTGTATAGGAAGGTGGGCACCCAGTAGCTCGACAAGTCGTTAGGGTTCTCGGCGGTGGTGCAGCCTTTCTGGAGTTCAACGCTGGTCTTGGTGCTGGCAACAACGGCGTCGGAGCCGTAGAAAGAGTGTAGATGCGACTTGTCAAACTCGCCAGGGTAGACAATGGGGTCGATGTTCTTCTCCATGAAAGGGGGAGGGATCTGGATGACGGTGTACGCGTTTGCGAACTGGGCAAGCAGACCCGCAGCAAAAAGAGTGTAAAGAGACATCCTGTGCCTTAGTAACGAATGTAATAAACGATAGAAGAAGTTGAAAAGATCGTAAAGTTGGTAAGAGAATGAAGCGCGATGAAGAAACCGTAAACAGTGGCGCGCTCGTGGTACTTATGCCTGAGGCCGAAGCCTCGTGCCCACCATGCCACAGCCTAGGGCATCCTTCCATCGGGGCGTCCACCAAAGTTTCAAACCTCCTGGTGTTTTCGCCCAAGCGAGGCATCTTCGCCGTTAGGCCTAGGACTATTGTGGAGGTTAGGGACCGCAGCATGAACGACAGGAGACGTTGCCGAGGCGCTAAGCCGGTCTCGTGCTCTCTCATTGGTGGATCGCCCGTGCCAAAACACTAGTGTCCGCTGTTCCGCGTTTAACAGTTTCGAAACTGCGAAACAAACTGCCTTTGTCCTTGCTTTTCATTTCCTCCGAACAGTAATCGCCTTTTCGGATACGGTTGCGCGTTGTGGCGCACACAGTTGGAGGAGTGCGATGTGGCGTGGAGAACGGCCCCGAGCAGCCCGATGCCGTTTGGACCAGAAGGCGAACTAGTGCGATTGCAGCCATGCGTGCGACCTTCACAAAGCACAGGAACATAGGTGACAGACGAGGGCGGCGAATTTTGTCACGCATGATTCGACAACGAAGGCTCAGCCTGGTCATCTACTTGTACTCGCGCTCATCTCGTCATGACCCGATGACAACGACTTGGGGCATTACTTTTGATACAGCCTGGTCATGATGCATGCCCAGGTGTGGCACAAATAGATGCTCTATGCAGCCTGACGTTCGAAGCTGTATACAAGGGTAGGTAGGCAGCTGCCACCCCGCATCAACGTCTCGCAATATGGCAGCGCCTTGTACTGATACCACAACTCCTCTCACTGGCTTTCGCCCGCACGTATGAATTAAAGCGTCCCTGCGCACTCTACTTTTGCACTGGGATCGTTCAATCCACAGCGTGCACAACGAAAATCCACACTGTCCCCCTTTCAGTGTTTTGCTGAAACGCACCTGGCCACACTTTGTCAATCACCATACCGGTCCCTTCGTTCCATCGATGAGACAGCTACTTGCCTTCGAAGAGCGGACGAAATGCTTTGCGAAGCTTGTTTACGCGCGTTCTCCAGCGGCTTTTGGTGCCGCGAGCATCATGACAGTCTTGCCTCCCTCACCAAAGCAGCAACGGACGGGTGCTACATCTGTACCCCCCTATGGAAATCTATAAGGGAAGAGGCGACGAGCTTGCAGGACGGTTTGGAAACCGAACTTGTCATCGGTCGCTCTTCAGGCGATTCTTTCTACAAGTTGTTCGGTTATTTTCCCGAAGATGATATCCTTGACCATTGCTGTTTAACCACGAGGGTGAGGGAAAACAAAAGCGTCGCGGACGGCTTTCGAAAAACCCTTGACTGGGAGCCTTTCGCGGCAGCACCTACAGCGAATGTCCCAGTATACGCCGGTACGTACGGCAGAGAGTCCACAATACCCATGGTCGAGTCCCTCCAGGCTGCGCAGAAGTGGATGAGCACTTGTGTAGACACGCATGAGCAATGCCGGAAACATACACAGCCACATGCTTATCCTACACGGCTTCTCGAGCTTGGCGGCCATAAAGTTCGCCTCATCCTGCCGCAGGAAGAAGAACCCCTAGGCCCCTATGCTGCTTTGAGTTACTGCTGGGGCCCGAATCCTAGCTTCATTCAGCTTACGGCGGATAATATGGGAGATTTTCGGCTCGGAATCATCTATTATAACTTACCTATTGCTTTTCAAGAGGCGATTCGCTTCATAGAAGGGCTCGGGATCCGTTACCTCTGGATCGATGCTCTCTGTATTATACAGTCTGGTATCGGAAGTAGTGAGGATTGGCGATCGGAGTGCGGTCGGATGCAAGAAGTGTACTGGAACTGCATCATCAACGTTTCTTTAGCACAAGCTGCTCACCCGGATCAGAGCTGCATGAGAGGACACAGTGGCAAAACTATCTTACCTTTCACTACTGAGATGACCTTGCGAAATAGACACGGGGTTATCACCGGAAATTCTGCTTACACTGTTATACCAAACAAGTACTTCGAACAGGCACTTTATCAACAACCCATCGGAAGTCGCGCATGGGTTCTACAAGAACGCCTGTTAGCTACCCGCGTCCTTAGCTTCGGTCGTGGCGAACTCTTCTGGGATTGTCGAGAGGTCCCAAATGCAAGCGAAACCCTTCCGTATGGCTTCACACTCTGTTCTAAATCTGGGAGGGAAGTTTTAGGTGAACGCCTGAGTCTCCAGATACCTTCTATTCCACAATCCTCAGACAGCAGGATCTTAGAGCAGGCTTGGTCTAAGATCCTTGTGGAGTACAGTGCGAGGGAGCTCACATATCCTCATGTGGACAAACTGATTGCTCTTTCGGCTGTTTCAAAATGTATGGGCCACGCATTCGATGACCCCTATCTTGTTGGTCATTTCTGGAAAACGCTCCCACAAAGCCTGAACTGGAGAGCACATCGTTGGCCTGATACTCTGTTCCGTGCTGATGAGAGACCGCCACATAGGCTGTCCAAGCTCTCCAGCCAGAGTTTGGATGGTAATTGGGTAGTCACGCCAACATGGAGTTGGGCATCAATGAATGGTCGACTCAGAACGCGGATGACTGATGGACCGCTTCTGAAGTTCATAGCAATCCCGAAAGAGTACAGGCTTTTCTCAGTTGGCAAAAACCAGGGAAGACCACAATTGGAGACTTTGATGTTACTGACCATTCGGGCCTGGTGCAAACCTCTTAAATGCACGCTGGAAAACCCAGGAGCAGTGAGAGGTATCAAGATCTTGACTGAAGAGTGCTGTGGAAAGCTCCGTGTCATTATGGATGAACCGAATGAGGAGCTCAATCATGGAAGCGAACATCTTCTTGCAGTACTTGGCCGTGGGGGTTATCTAAACAATTGGGCAGAAGGCTTGCTGTTGAAGGAAACTAATTCTTATGGAATCAAGGTATACGAGAGATTAGGGCATTTCTCGGGAAGTTTCGACATCAAGGGGATAGAATGGGAGTCGTGTTTCGCTGGTGGGCAGCGCTCTATAACTATCTGCTGACGAACCTATTTCGGCTGTCATCATATCGATCTGGTTTTCCGTCGACGAACAGCACTGGCCGGTATTGGATGTTCGACCTCTCGTACATCGGAATTGATGAAACAGCAGTGGCTCCATTATGAATAAACACGGTCCGTGTGCTTCTTTTTACAACATATAGGCATCATCGTCACGCCTGGTTTGGGGTCAAGATCGCATCGGCAGCATTCGTAGCGTTCTTTGCCAACCCTACATAGGCTCGCCAAATAGCCATTTTTTTTTTTTGCCAAGCTCTACTTATCAGCCGCATCCAAAGGCTTATTCTGCCCATAGTTCAGCGTCTTCTCCCTCTTCTTCGCATCCGACTCCTTCGGGTCATGCTTCATGTTGTCCTGACTCTCCGTTGTCTCTTCCGTCGCGCCTGCTCGGTCTTGTTCTGGATGGCTGACCGGGTTTTGTACTGATGCGTGGTCGCCATCGTTCTTGTCGGTCTGGCCGACTGAGGCGCTCTTGTTGATGGACTGGCTCTCGGCGCTGCTTGCTTGGGGGTTTGAGACGTTGGATGATTGGCCTGGTGCGGCGCTACTGGCGTATGTGCGGGTGATGACTGGTGCGAGGACTGAGAGGAGGTGTGTTAGTGATTGGATATTTGTTTTGGGGTGAGGGTAGTCACCTTCGCTTCGCTGTTGGATAGAGCGGGTCGCAATGGGCGCTGAGCGCGAGAAGCTTTGGAGGAATCTTGATGCCATTTTGTTTCTGGTGAATTTCGAGTAGATTACGGGATTACGAAAGTATCAAGTCGCAGTTTACAGAGAGTTAAAACGACATGTCCGCGCATGTTTATCAGACACCCTCCTTGACGTGCCTGTGATGTTGGCGAAACGTCATCATCAAGCCGCAGGGCCGATCTCTGGGGAGTCGGCATCTGCTTCCCGTACAAATCCACTCTTACTCATCTATGACACCTGCGCGAACATGGGACAATGAATGTGAGCGCGCCCATCTCCATCGTAAAGGTTTGCATGCGCCTTAGGGCGTGCGCGATCAAGGCCGCACGATGACGTATACCAAAAGTTGGGTGATATGACTTGGGCAGCATCAACTTGGGCACCTACTCACACATTACAGAACCAGACGTCGCAGCGGATAGAAGTTATCGAAGATCTGAAGGTTTGGCTACACTATGGTCAGTTTTCCCTGCGCGAAGTCGGTGGGCGTTAACTCACGCGCCCGCGGGCCGATGCACAGGGTCACGTGATATCCCACTCCCGCCCATCGGACTTTCCGACCCTGCCAACCGCCTTCATTCGCAACCACCCAGCTCACTATACAACTTCCAACGACTTTTCGGACTACCAGCTGAACCAGGGTTGCCCGTCATGAGTGTCTTCGACGTACGTTATTGTCATCTCGGCAGCACGCGATGTTATAGGGCGCGGGGTTGAAGCACATCTGGGCACCGAATGGTACAATTATTAGCTCTTTGAAGTCTATCGTACAACACTGTCTCCCTCAGTCTCTATCAGATCTCTACAAGTAATCCGCATCAACCCAATTCTCCTTCTCAAAGTTCAGCCCAAACAAATCCGACGCCTTGATCCGCGCATCCCGCTGCGATGAAAAGTTCGCTCTTGCCTCCGGGTTTGCGCCAGGTCCATAGTTCATGTACTCCTGGTAAACAACATTGTCCACACTCTGTATATCATCCCACCTCGCCCATCCCGCTGGCTTCACCACATCACTCAGATAGCTATCCTGGAAAACCACCCTGGAGTACGGTCTCCACGGCCTGCCAAGGAAGGTCGAGTTCGTGCCGTTGGTTCCGGAGACGTTGACCTGGTTGAACACATAGATGCTCGTGTTGTTCTCAGCTTCGCGACCGTTGGCAGTGACCCAGCCAGGACCGATGGCCTCGATGTCGATCTTGTCGAACCACGCGATGGCGCGTAGACCGAAGATGAAGTCTACCGCGCCATTGACGAAAGACTTTGCGTAGATCTGACGCCCGATGTTGGCGTAGATGGTGTCTTGGTAGCCGGTGAACTTGCAGCCGTAGAATCCTTGGTTTGTCTTCTGCGCGCTTAGGGCGAGGGCTTGTCCGTTCTTCTCAGCTGCGCCGAAGGTGTTGGCGATGTTTAGGTTGTACACGCGGATGTTCGTTGTGTTCAAGCGGAGGGTGGCTGTTGCGTCGTTGTTGGCAAGACCGGGTGTCTGGCGCGAGAGATTGTATGTCAAGGTGACTTCGTTGTCCTTGTAGCCGCGGGCGTCCTTCGTGGAACCTTGTATGGTGATGGGACCAGCATGAGGAGGAATGTAAACTTGTTCATTGTATGTTCCGGCGACGACGAAGATCTTCTGGGCATCGGTCTTGTTATGCAGTGCGTCTACTGCAGCACTGATGCTGGGGTAACTGCCGTTGGTTGCGCCGGATGCATCGACGACTAACGCACCCCGATCGGGCTTTGTTCGTGTGTACTTGTCGGCAGTTGCAACAGAAAGAGTGCTTGCAAATGCAAGGAACTGTATCAGACGAGACACCATGTTGATCGGCAGAGAACGATTGACCTGGTATTCGGTACCCGTCCATCGGAACGGCCGGGTACTTATACTAGATTGACGAAATGCACCCCTTTACGCGATTACTACAGTCTGTAATTATTCCGTCGCGCTTACCTCTACGGGCCGACTATCGAACATGCGCGCTGTTTGCCATTGCCATCGTGACTTTGCGGGGAAGTGTGGAGGAGGCATCGTTGGTGTTGTATCGTGTGATTGGTGGCACAAATCGTTCCGTGGACAACTTTACCCCAGATTGTTTAACCATCGGCAACGGAATCTGGGGAAGCGATGTTGCAGCAGACCTGATCTTGATGTTTTGTCAAGCGGACGGATGCGAACGGGAGCGATTTCGGTTTGTCTGGGTTTGAGGTACATAAGCCCGGTTGATTACTCAGGTAGTCGCGCCGCGCGGCGACTGCCAACGTCCTTCTTGGCTCGACCTTCTTGAACGCGCATATATCCACTTCGAAAGTTCTCATGGATGCGACTATTTCCTCTTTTTGTAGGCATGAGTTTGGGATTTTACACAATTCTGATCGCGTACGGGCAGTAACAACGAACGAGCCTTGAAGTGGACGCGACGACAACCGAAGTACCACCGCGCCTTCCACGATATACGAAACACACCCTAGCTCGATTTCCGCTACTCCCTAGATGTTGTGATATCGTTTTCAGTTGTTCAAGAGCAGAGAATGGAGTTCAGTTCTGCCAGCGATATGCTGTAAATCCCAAGCCGTGGAGACGGTGAGCGCGTTTGCAATGAATGTTGCCCTGAGGCCTAAGGCTATGTTCTCAAGCAGCGCACGATGATTGGGTATAACCAGGGCATCAGACCAACTTGGAGGTTCTAGCATCAAGTGGCACACCGCATAAAGTCTGTACTGCCTCGTCACGATTATCAATAGGTCAAGAGCCGTCGCGAGCCGGACTCAGGCGATGAACCAGTCGCATTGTAGTAGTACACCGTCTCGATAAGAGCACGCACTTTACTCCAGCGCATAAGAAAGTTCATGGAGAATAACTCTGCTCATAACAATATGAACGCTTTATTCACCCCAAGATCAGACCACTACCAGCGCGCCCGTACCCCGCGTACGCAACTCGCGCTCACCGTCGCATCCAACCCACCGTTTGCGCAATGACGCAACCTGCGAACAAACGAACTGAGACACGCGACGCGACCACAACAAAGAGATATCTCCCTTCTCTCAGACTCGTAGCCAGCTACAACCTGGCCGTAGCTCTACACTCGCATTGCAAAGCTTTGCAATACAGCCACTAACAAACACCAGCGCGCAAAGCACATCACACTACACCCACTATCCACACCATTGCGCCTCAAAACGAAATGGCCCAAAACGACTCAAAGCACCTCCTCCCCATGACCTCCATCCTCTTCGCCGACGCCAATTCCTCTTCGCGACCAAACACATCCCACCATCTCGCGAACCCCACACTCGCCAACCTCAAAGACGCACAAGACACCAGCATCACCGCGCTGCCGCAGCCTGTCACCGAAGCCGAGGTCATCGAGTCTTCGGACGGTTTCTGGAAGAGATTGTGGGCCAAGATCAAGATTGCGCTTGGTTTCGGTGAGCAGGAAGTTGAGTATGAAGAGGAGAGGGAGATGTGCATTGGTGAGCCTTTTGGCTTCGTTCATATTGGGACTGGGGGGAATAGGCCGTTGTTGGGGCCGGGTGGGGTGCCTCGGGTTGGGAGTGGGGAGGAGGAGTGGGAGGATGTGGAGTGAGGGCGGGAGGTACTCGGGGGGGTTTGGGGGTGAGATTGGAAGACGATGAGGGGGCGTGGAGGACGACGGACGTGTGAGAAGTGGTGGATATGAAGATGAACTTTGTGTTTGAGGATTATATGGGTATGATACTGAACAGAAGCAAGGGGGAATCAACCTCGAGACGACTACGAATATACAAAATCTTCACTCTCACTTGCCCTGACTCTCGACGCTGACATTCCAGTTATTAGGCGCCCGCCACCAGCGTCCTAGCAGACTGCCTTCACTCTTGCCACTACTACCAGTGATCATGCGGTTCGCATCTGGCCTCTCAATCTTGACATCCTGCGTCTTAACAATTTGCAGCTTGACATCCTCGCTACCATTGGTTCCAGCCTCAGGGTCATATGTAGCACGATCGCTGCTTCCAGTCCGGTATGCTTTGCCCTTTGAGCCGGAGCCCTCGTCGCTGATGATACGTTCGAACTTGCTTTGCAGGCTGGGGTAGTAGCGGATGAGGACAGCCTTGATGCTAGGTGCACAGGCGACAATGACGGCGAGATGGTTCTCCACGACGGCGCAGATCATGGACGCGGCGTATTGGAAGGGGAAATCCCCCATTGTGGCGAGTCGGTGGACGAAGTAGACGCGAGTTGCGCTTGCAGCGAGGACGAGTCCGCCCAGGGCGAAGAGGAAGTTGACGGCGATGCGGTGGTGGCGCCTGAGCTTGACATTCCAGGTGAAGATGACGGGAAGGACATAGAGGACGGCATCGCAGGCCACCATGAAGACCGAGTTGAAGTAGGAGAAATCGCTCAGGTTGATGCAGTAGCCCTCGATGGTTGGGTCCCACCATTTTGCCACGGGGATGCATTGGAAGATGCTGGTTACAACGCAGGTAAGACCGAAGGAGAAGGCGACGATGTGCATGATGAAGATGCAACGGCGGGCCCACGGCTCGAAGGTGAGCTCGGCGTAGAAGATGAGTAGCGAGTGCTTGACGGCCCAGTTGACGGAGAAGTAGAAGATTAGGGCGGCCATGACCATCTGGGGTGTTGAGTTAGTGAGTGGAAGATGGTGATCGTGAGTTGGGATTGATGTACCTTGAGGAGCATCTCCATGTTGGCTGGGTCGATGTCTGCCTCGTGTAGGCCTGCTCCGAGACGAGTGGCGTACATCTGAATGCATGATAGGACAATGGCGCAAGACCCGGCAAAGACAGCAAGAGCTTCGTGTGAGTTAGTATGATGACTCGTGTAGGGACAAGTAGACTGAGCTCACCATCATGCCAGCCAAAGCTGCTCAGTATCTTGATCTTCCTCCCAATACGACAGCTAATAGCGAGTGAAGTCAACACAATCAATGTCAAGTTGACAGCAACGGTGGGAGAGCGTAGATCAGACATGATTGGAACAGTCAAACGAGTCACCGAGTGGAGTGGAGTTGCGATGTGTGCAGGGGTGAAGAAGGATTCGTGTGCCTTGCATGCCCTCTACATATATACCTGGTGTTTATCTTTCACAAGAACGCACGGCTTATACTTTGTTTGTCGTGATATGCGCAATACCAAGATGATGAACGGCCTACGGGGTCTAACGTTAGCTGCCCCGCGCTGACGGCGCGCAATCATCCATGTCAGTACAGTGATTATGGACTGCCGTTTCTGTCGGCTTGCAGTGAAAACCGTCAAGGGAGCGACGCGGCACTCGGAGTAGCGCCCAGTGCTTCCTAGACTAGTAGGAATAATGAAAATGATGGTGTAGCACTATTGGACGGCATTTCTCTTCTTAGACTAACCGAGTGCCGTGTATGGTCGCTAGGTATAGAGGTTTTGCTTTGTGATGTTTGTTTTCGAAGTTAGGGTTCGAGCTAGGGGCAGCGGGGTCTTGGGATGTCGAAAAAGAAAGCAATACGTCGGTATACACGTTGTGTCCATGCGAGCCGTAAGCGAATTCAGCGGGTTATCGAAAGGTCTCATAGGTTGAGAAGTCGACCCCGCTTTGCCCTTTGTCTCAACAACATCGCAATCCGAAGCTGATGTTTTCGTTTTGTAGTGTTGCTTTTCCCTGCAGGGTCCTGTCCGTATTGGTTTTGGTGGGGATACGACAGAGACTTCGTACGTAGCGTTAGATGTCCGGCGTCTGCATCTGATTAGGATACTACGGTTACGGTACCATTTTAATCTCGGTGCTGGCTCGCATCGCATACTAGGCGTTGAGACTGTTGAGTTGAAGGGTAACTTTGCAGAGTAGTCACGTCCGGTCGTGTTGAGATTGATCTTGATCAGCGGCGGCAACAGACGTCGCGATTACTGAGCGATGGCGACTGTAGAAGACAAAAGTAAGACCCCATTGTAAAAGGGCCGATGAAAAGGGTGAAGTCGAGATGGTGGGGAGACGGCAAGAGGAAATTGTGAGCCAGCCACATCGTCATAAAAGGCGTACGCCCCGCTTGGATTCGCGACTCGAAACAACGACATCATCTTGTCGTGAAGAGGCTGAGGATCGATCGTGAGCGCTCGGAACGCGACTGCGCAGGTGTTTACTTCGGCGATGCATCATGTGATGAAGTTGATGCGCTTCCAAGATTCCCGAGACCCGTTCCGACTTCTCGACTTCAGCGCTGACTAACATTATCCGACGCTAGGCCGCATCTGATTCTCAGTAATCCTGCGCATATGATTGGGCACCGGAGACAATTTGCAGCTTGTATGCGTATAGTAGTCGCCGCATCGTATGTAGATTCCAGAATTGAGCCTTAAACTCTTCTCTTCATTCCGATACCTTCAACTCGTCTCCGTGTCTGTCCGTACTCCAATTTTCTGAAACTTGCAGTGCGATCGCTTTAGTCGGAGTGAAACTTGACGCCTCGGCTGTCCGCATTTACTACGAACGCCACCTTTCCCCGACGCCAACGTCAGCGGTATTCCACTTTCTTTGCACAGGCGGGACTTGAACTTTCTGATCCCTTCACCAACCTACGAGACATTCTTGCTTCCTCCCTGCCATGTCGTTCTCCTCGCTCGTCTCAGACATCGCATACCGGAACAATTCGGAACGGCCAGAGCGACCCGACCTGCGCTCTCAAATATCGGAAGCGCGTTCCACCCGATCCTACGCCAGCACTGCCGCGACGAGCGTGAGCATATCCGGAGATATCAAGAGTCAATTGCATGGAGGATACAGCCACCCTCTGTCGCGAGCATGGCAGGCCGAGCGACAGCTCACAAAGGTGAGAAGCATGACGCCATGAGCCTATGACGGAAGCTGACATTTGGTGCAGTCGATGCTCATCTACCCCCTCTTCATTTCCGACCAGCCTGACGAAGAGATACTCATCCCCTCCCTACCGAATATCCACCGCCGAGGCCTGAACAAGGTCGTGCCATACCTCACCCCGCTAGTCGCAAAGGGCCTCAAGTCGGTCATATTGTTCGGAGTCCCACTTGCACCTTCAGCAAAGGACGCTTTGGGCACCAACGCAGACGACCCCAAGGGCCCCGTCATCAAGGCCATCCGCCTGCTCCGACGAGCATTCCCCGACCTCTTCATCGTCGCCGACGTCTGCCTCTGCGAATACACCTCACACGGCCATTGCGGTATCCTCAAGGAGGATGGCAGCTTGAACAATGCATTGTCAGTAGAGCGGATTGCGGATGTGGCGCTTTCATATGCCAATGCCGGCGCGCATTGCGTTGCGCCTTCGGATATGAACGACGGTCGCATACGCGCCATCAAGCTGAGGCTCATCGAAGCGGGCATCTCGCACCAGGTCGTGCTGATGTCATATGCCGCCAAGTTCTCAGGATGTTTATACGGTCCCTTCCGCGACGCTGCAGGCTCAGTGCCCTCGTTTGGCGACCGAAGATGCTACCAATTACCTCCCGGCGGCCGCGGTCTGGCACGACGAGCCATTGTCAGAGATATTGGTGAAGGTGCGGACATCATCATGGTCAAGCCTGCGAGCCAGTACCTTGACATCATTAGCGATGCAAAGGAAATTGGCAAGGATATGCCCATCGCTGCATACCAAGTGTCTGGGGAATACGCTATGATCCACGCAGCCGCAGCTGCAGGTGTGTTCGACCTGAGGCAGATGGCGGAAGAGGCTACGCAGGGCATACTCCGAGCGGGAGCTTCAATAGTGGTCAGCTACTTCACACCAGAGTTCCTAGACTGGTTGGGTAACTAGAGAGGCTAGCATAGATGAACGGCAAAAGAAAGGGCGCAGGGGCGTTTGATATCCAGACGGCATGTCTACCAATGAAATCTCATCACCACTTCTGATCATTTCGTTTCTGAGATCTATCGCAACATTCTTCTAAGTCGCGAGCAAGCAGGGGAAATTCTGAAGCTTACAGCCCGCCTCATATAGTGCCAAGACCATATACAGAAATACGCTAGCCCGAGCACATGCGGAGGATTGCAGCAGCCCACCGGTGCGCCACAGCCCTCACTTCGCCATCTGCATATGAACCAACCCATCACATTTCAGCCCTGCTGCTGCCTTGCTGCTACCTCGCTAACCTTTTGAGTCAGCGCCTTTCGTGTTACTGGCAGTACCATCGTGGGCGTTTGACTCACCGGCTAGCCCGCACTTCACGACCGGCGTCGCCGGTTCTTCTCACCAAAGTCGGTAATGATGCGTCCGTATCCACAGCAGCATGCATCTCAGCCACTTCAGTCGCCCTTCGTGCGCAAAGGATATTGATCCCAAAATTCAGAGTGAACGCCACTCAGCCTTGCTTGGAGCCACGCTGTTTGCGCGTGAACGCTCTCATTCGACCTAGCGATGCCACTGCACTTTCGACACATGCAGTCTCCACTCACTGGATGCATCATGCAGGTGACCATTACCCAAGCGAGGAATATTTCTCCTAACAGAGCCTTGAGAGGCTGATGTTGAAGCTGATTGCATTGGATCGGCTGCACAGTGTGCACAGCCACTCCTTAGCTCAGGCTGCCATCCACCGCCCTTTTTCTTAACCCCAAGTCATGACGATGAATGCTATTAGGTAAATCTATACACATCATCTGGATGCCTGGTGAATAGCGCTTGCGACAAATAAGTATATCGCAGGTCTTTTCTTGGACTACTACCACCTTACAACAATCATCGACATTCGCTGTGAACACATCTAATCGGGGTGTTTTGTTGCCAGCAAACGCATCGGGATTTATTCAAGACACGTCCACTTATAATACTCCTTCGACGTGCGGATTAAGCCACCGACCTGGTATAATCATGGAGAACCTGAAGGAATCGCTACCTCCTGGCCTTGCAGATGCAGCCATCAACATCCCCGGTGTCGGTGCTATTGTTCAGCTGGTCCTCAACAAAATTGGTTTCGATGTTGGCAGCACGATGTCTCTTTACCTTTTATTATTCGGTATCTTCCAAGGAGCCATGTTCTTGTACAACAGGGGGCGTACATGGATGCAGTAAGTCCACAACTCTATCAGCCAACTGCAGTCTGCTAACAGTTTATGCAGAGATTATGGCACCTCTGCCATTAGGATAGACGACGATGATGATCTATACCCCCAGTTCATATCCTGGATATCGGAACAGCGCATGACGGAAGTCAGCAGAGACTTGAAAGCTACCTCGAGGAAGCCCAAGACGCGATATAGCGCAGACTCTGATGACGAGCCCGAGTCAGACGATGAAGACGTTTTAGACGAGTCTGGCATCTTTAACTACGACAAGTACAAAGGCACTAGCCCAGTGTATTACGAGCCTAATCTTGGTGACGACAGCTTTACCCACAATGGCCATTATTTCCAGTTCAGAAAAGACTCCCAAGAGAACAAGTACGCCGAACGGATTGAGTACTTTGTCATCATCCGTTGCATGGGTCGCAGCACGAAGCCTGTCAAGGAGTTGATAGACCATGTTAAGGAATGGTCATCGCACAAGAGTAACAGCACGACTGAGATTATGCGAGCGGAGACTAAACACGGTGGTTACTGGTCTACCCAGTCTAGTCGACCCTCACGACCTATCAGCACAGTGACCTTGGATGAAACGCAAAAGGACAAGGTCGTTGCCGATATTAACGAATACCTCCACCCTGCCACAGCTCGGTGGTACGCCGCCCGAGGGATTCCCCACAGACGAGGATACCTTTTTCACGGACCTCCCGGTACTGGCAAGACATCCTTGAGCTTTGCAGTAGCTGGAATCTTTGGGCTGAGCGTTTACTGCGCTTCTTTGAGTGAGCGGGATATGACCGAGTCAGATCTAGCTATGCTGTTCAGTCAGCTGCCTAACCGGTGTATCGTCCTATTAGAAGATATCGATAGCGCGGGTATCCGTCGAGACAAGTCCTCTGAGATTCCAGAGCCAGATCGCGTCTCGGAGGTGGAGGAGAAAGCCGAAACACCTACTGAAGGGAAGGATACCGTGGCAGAGAAGGAGGAGAAGACTGAGAGCAAAGAGGAGAAGAAGGTGGAGGAAAAGCAAAAGTCCATCACTGATATCGAGAAGAAGAAGTCCTTCCGCCGAAGACTTACCCAAACCTTGCGTCCACGGAAGATCGCCAAGCCAGACAGCGAAACCACCACCCTCGTCACAGACGACGCAGCATCATCCATCCGCGCACCCAGTGTGAAGACGCCCAGCATAAAAGCACCCAGCGTGAAGCCCACACCTCCCCCTCCTCCTCCCCCACCACCAGTTCCCTCTCCGACCGACGAAGAAGGCAGCAAAAGCAAGATCTCCCTCGCCGGCCTCCTCAACATCATCGACGGCGCTGCCTCAAGTGAGGGTCGCGTCCTCATAATGACAACGAACTACCCCGAAAAGCTCGACTCGGCACTCATTCGCCCCGGCCGGGTAGACCTGCAGATCAAATTCACACTCGCCACCAACACGCAAATACAAGAGATCTTTCGTCGCATGTACAGCCGAGAAGAGGACCTGGCGACGCAGACACAAAAGAAGAGCGATGACGAGAAAGCCAAATCTCCGTCTTCCAAGACAAAGAAGAGGAAAGTCAGACCATCGAGTGGTACCTCCTCGCCTCTCACTAGCGGCGCTCTACCATCAAAGCCCAACTTCGCGACGCTACCGCCAGAAAAGCTTGCGGAGATGGCGAAGCAGTTCGCGGAAGCGCTTCCAGAGGGCGTGTTCTCGCCTGCGGAGATTCAAGGATACCTCTTGCAGAAGAAGGCGGATCCGGAGGGCGCGTTGGATGGGGTCAAGGAGTGGAGGGATGCGGTTCTTGAGGCGAAGAAGAAGGGAAAGAAGGTTGTTGAATTGAAGTAGATGGGAATGAATAATACCATGGTGTTTACTCTAACGTCCAAATGAAGGTTGGTGAGGCATTTGCTTGGGGGCTGCTACCAACGCGCAAAAACAAAGAGGAACTCGCCATCATCACCGCCGCCGCACATGCTGAGTCCAAGCACCAACGCCACGTCCCGTACGAGCAGGCCTATTGGTGTTCGACCCGCGCTTCAATCACGACAGGCAAAAAGAAGGATTTTTTAGCAAAAACATACAACAGCGGGGATTCGCTAGTGGTCACCCACCTAACTACTAATCCGCCGGTATCATGCTTGTATATGGCTGAGCGGACGGGAAGCCTAATTTTCATGATCCTATGGTCGTATGTGAAGAACAGGGTGATAAGCTGATATATATTGCCATGATACATGCCCAGCGGAAGAGCCAGTCGAGCCAGGCAGCTGGGTGGCTTCGGAGCTGCCGTATCGCAGGGTGACGCGACGTGTCTGGCTGGAACAGGAAGGCAAAAAGGTTGAGGGCATGAGATAGAACGTGAAGGTGTTGTTGGAACTTCGCGCGAAAGGGTGCCTCCAGAGCTGTGCCACATGCACGCGTCACGTTCGTGCCAAGAACGCCAGTCAGGATCGCGCTACGCCGCTCCTCATCTCGAGACCGCGACATCGCCCGGGCATCGCAGCAACACACGGCGAAACGGGTTCCTAGATGCGCGCCTCCGGTTTCCCAGCGTGTTCAATAGCCAGGTTCTGCGACACGTCCTGACCTACTTCGTCGACCCACCATCGCTCGCGCCAGTCCCAACGTTACATCACACACACGCAGTCTACACGTCTGGAGGATGTCACCATTCAGTTTGCATTGTCGTGGAAGGCTAAAATAGCATTTGTGGGTTATATTGATCTAAAAAGGGCGCTCATGTGCGCGAACACATGACGAAGCAGCAAAACGCTCGTGTACGCGATGCGCTTCTCGCCGTATGAAAGCCAGGCATTATCTCTTTCTATTTGAAGTAGGATCAACAATGACTAGACGTCTTTACTTGTTACCGCTACCAGTACCTTGGCCGGAGACGCCGCCACGACGACCGCCTTCTTGTTCGTATTCGCCGTATGTTTCTGGCATTGTAGTGAGTTTGTTGGGAGGGATGCTTATATTGGGGATAGTGGTTATGGTTGTGTGAGAGTGTGGAAGTGTGAGGGTATGAGTGGTTGGGTTGGTGCAGCGCGGAAAGCTTATTTGTAGTAGTCAGAGCGACGTTCGTGAAGGCACCATGTGAGACGAATGTCAGGTGTTGTGAAATCACTTAGCTGTAACGACGCCAGTCACTGCGACTTCATAAGACATGTCCCACTGCAAGTAAGATGTTTGAGAAGATGAAAGTCTATTAAAGTTCAATCCTAAGTCCAATACCACCATCTATCACTCCAAGCCTTGCTCGTCCACATCTAGTAAGTGACCTCTCCGAATTCCTCGTCAGCGAGGATCATGTAGGTCTTCTCCTCGCTCAGTTCTATGTCGCACTCCGCGTAGTCGTCGTATAGAGTGGCGTTGAAGAAGTTGCACATGTCCTGAACGATAGGACGTGCCTTGCCGAGCTCCTCAAACGAGCAAGTGCCCTTACCACCGAGAGCGGCAGGGAAGGCACAGGGCTCGATCGCCTGTTAAGGTGTCAGAAAAGTGCTGCAGCTGGGACTAGGACAGATAAGATACTCACGGCAGAGTAGACGCTGTAGTTGATGCAATGGCAAGTAAAGTCATCGGACGCACAGCCGTCAGCGTGGTTGGCCTTCTCCTGGCACTGGTGAAGGCACTTGGGCATCCATTTGCTGAGCTTCTTGTTGTCCCTAGCATCATGGTATTAGTATAGAGTATAACGAGGGTTTGAAGGGCTTTAGCATACAAGCACTTGTACTTCTCCATGTTACCCGCTTTCTCGGCTTGGGTGATGTTGTAGGTGTATTGGGCGCTGGCCGCAGCGGCAATGGAGAGAAGAGTGGCGATTTGGGAGAAACGCATGATGATGATTATGTGATTGTTGGTGAGGTGATGTATTGGAAGTGATGCTTGATGTTGTGCTTTACTTTGAGTGAGGACGTTACCCTTCTTATACCTCAACTCTGGCACGACCCTCACCCTTCTCAAATGCCATCAAAGCGTTGTGTGCTGGTAGCAAGTACCTGCAGCACTGTACCATACAGTCCCAACATTGGATGTGTAATATTGATCCATGCAGGAACATCCTCCCGCATTGAGCTAAGACATGTTAGCGCGAATGTCAAATGGATGCGCCGGCAGTGTCTCCGAGCCCTCACCTCCTCTCGTGTCCCTCAACGTTGGCCCGGACAGCACCATGGCCGAAGCGGGACACGCATCACACCTGGCGGTGACAGCGACATTAGCTGAAGGTAGGAAGCGGTCAGCTCTCCCAACACAAATGACAGAAACAACGGAATAGTTGGCAGTCAGACATCAATGTCAGTGGAGTGTTATCAAAGGGGTTTGCCGTAAACGATACATCAGCATTTCCCTATCCGGCAATGCGCTTGTGTCACGATGTAGACAAAATGAGAGACGAAAGATTGGAAAAGATGCGGTCCAGCGAACAAACCCTGAGGCATTTCAATAGCATGAGCGAATCATTTGGCAGTACCGTGGAACAAGCCGATGCATTGACATTCTAGCGAAATAGGGGATTGAAAAGGAAAAAACGGCCATACTGGCGCCTGGCTAGGGCTGACAAGAGACAGCATGAACTTGTCATGAAGATGGAGTCTCTCATCTGATGCGGTGTAAGAGGATTGCGCAGCTGACCGACATGCGCATTTGGTTGAGGTGGTGGACGTGATGTAGAATATCTGTTGTTGGATGGGTCCCTTGTCCTTAGGCGCACCTTTCCGAAAAAGTTTAGCATGTGGAGCTCCGGGACCCCGCATTGCGTTGACATCTGAACCAGCAATGAGGTTTACTTGCTTATTGTATTGGCACCCGTCCCCTCACCGCTGCCTGGTGTTCGACAAGAGATCACAACTTCGACTTTTGCATCTGCTCGTTGACGAGCGCGGCGAAATGCGGGTGTGCTGCGCCTATGGCGTCGCATTGCGCCTCCGACAACACGTGCGCATTTCCCAACATCTGCCTGGCTGTTCTTACAGCAAGATACGTGACGATTGGATCCGAAGCCTTCAGGGCTCTCAGAAGACGTAGGTAGCTGGTCATCTCCGCGACGAGGCCTTCATGATCAATAAGACGCTTGATGAACGGCTGCAGATCTTCCACAGCGTCAATACCGAGAGCGCGCATCGCCGCATAGCTATACAGCCAATACCACTTATCTTCGCCATCGACTTCTGGGTCATCGGGAATGAAAGGTGTCGTCGTCTTGCTTCTGAAACACCGAACAAGCCAGTCGAGGACACACATGGCATAACCTGGTAAGATGGGGCCCATGGGAAGAGCGAGTTGCGAAACGTCTGGGTACTCCTCATAGCCGGTTCGAATCGCCTGCGAAGCCGCAGCGAGCGCCCAAACCGAAATTTCGATGGCATATGGACGGTGGCCGCTCTCGGCTTGCTCGGTCATTTGACGACTGCGATCGAGGGAAACGAGACCTTTGGCAGCAGAACACTGGTGGGCGTAGTCCGATGGCGCACCCGAATGAGACGCGACAAGCAAAATTGGAGGACCTTCCAGGAGAAGAGCACGTAGTTCATATGAAAGATCTCCAAATGGCTGCTTCGGGCTATCGTCGAAGGAAGCCGTAGTATCTATGTCCATGTTGCCGAAGCTCTCTTCGAGCTGTGCGCCTGCAACTGTAGCCTGGTCGTCTCGATGGTTTCGCGGCAGCATTTCGTTCCGAGGTTGTTTCTAATCTTTGTAAGTCTGTTAAGCCGGATTGAGGCTCTGCAATGCTGCGACGGGAAAATATGGCTCTTCACTATAGGCTGCGCCTGCCTGCCATGATTGGCAACAGCGCCTGCAACGCCGTGATGACGCAACTATGCGCGCACAACGGTACAACTCGTTCCTGGCGGCGCATAGAATAACCACTATCCTTCGAGAAGGACATTCCGAAAGTATGGCCGTAGTGAATGTGGGTGACAGAGACAATGCTAGAGCACGTGGTACTAGCGTGACAATGGACCCACACAATACCTTTGTCTCACTCACCTAGTCTAACTTGCTCAACTCTACACACGACCTTACGGTATCACAATCGCAAATCTTGTGCTATCCTCAATCATCGACACCATGGCCAGGAAACGCAACGGCGGTTCGCACCAAAAGACGGACGGCGCCCACAATACTCACCCCAAGCCTACGATGACTACCCATGTTCAATATAAGGCAAAAGAAGGACTTCAACACCAAGACCAAGCAACACAGCAAGAACGCGGCCGTAATGGTGCACGTGGATACGGTGGCAGGCGTGGACATGGCGACCGGCGGAGCATGTCGCCAAGGCGAGACATCCAGCGCGAACAACAATCCAAGCACCGAGACAACAGGCGCTCGCGCACCCCACCCCCGGCCAAAGAGATCCCCGATAGGCCAATCAAGGTCCAAGAACTCCGCGCAAGTGCGACTGCCGACGTCGCTGGACAGGTTTCCCGGAAGCGCAAACAAGAGGCAACTGAAGATGATGGACTGCATGCGAAGAAGAAAGCGCATAACGGACCTGGAGAGATGCAACCGACTGTAGTCGCTCACGGACGAGAACATTTACGCGCATCAGCAGTGGAGAAAAACATCGATGCAGGCAAGAAGGCCCCTAGCCTACTTGACCTCAAGAAGATGAGCGAGGAAGCCAGGAAGAAGCTCCGTGATGACAAGTTCAAACAGAAACCTGTTGTTCCTAGCAGAGCTGTTGTATCGGAGACAGTCTCTCATGAGCTAAAGAGCCCTAAGACGACACACGGTGTCAAAGACGGTTGCAAGATCACAGCACCCGAAGCGGAGCCGGAGGCAAAGGCGCTTACTCCACGGACCCCAAGTCAGAACACCAAAGCCAGCTCGCCAAAGCACGTCGATGCTAGCACCAAGGTCGCGACTACGATGCCGCCCGATACATCCGTCACCAAGGGCGCCGCCGCCTCAACCCCAAAGTCACGGCAACCGAGCGCGGGGAAGGAAATCCACAAGACACCAGACGCGAAGGCCAGTGAATGCAAGGCAGGTAGTACAAAGTCAGATCTTAGTCCTACGTCAAGGCAAATAATCACGCCCCCGGCTGAGCGCACTAAGCGGAAGCTCGAGGAGTTAGAGAAGCCTGAGGTAGCTCCACGCAAAAAGGCTAAAGCGAGCCACGAGGCCATAAAGAGGCGGAACACCAAGATCAAAAGATCTTTGGACGATCACCACTTGTATGCCGGTCAGGATCGCTTCCCAGAGGAAGGAGTTACCTTTTTCGACTACGACGTTTACAGCATACCCCTCCTATGCTCTCATACGATCAAACATCAGTACCCATTCGAGGTTACGAATGAGCCTTCAGACAGGCTGAAACGATCTTTCACTGATGACAACGAAGTCCATGTCTTTGGCCGTAAGATGCTTGTTCTGCGGCAAGAAGCGCTTCGCCTATCCAGGAAAAAGTTTTGGACATCCGAAGACCTTGGCCGCAAAGATGCCTCGAAAGTCGAGCCCACTAGGGATATCGGCGACTGTGATCTCTATCTTTACAATGGGAAGGTTCACGTCGCTACCGAGCGAGGACTTCTTCTAGCAGCAGAGTACTTCAAGCTCATCGGAGTTCTAGACACGCAGCCAGTGCGTTTCCATGGGCACAAACCCGCTTGGATGAGCCAAGTCACGCCCAAGCCGGAACACAGACGTGTCTTGGAATCATGGCATCCTAGTGCAACCTTGAAAGAAGGCGGCTGCATCTCGATCACGCACAGCTCTACCGTAGTAGTATACGAGCACGGCGTTTTCGACATCGACTCCAACACCGGTGCGGAGTCCCGAATGGCCTACGGTGCTCGAGAGGATGATGGTGTTGTTGGTTGGTTCGACTATTCGAAAACATGTCGTATAGACTGGCTCAAAGACCCAGAAGAGACAAGTACAACCACACGCGACCCTACCATCATTGACTGGTCAACATTTGACTATAGTCCTCTCGCAGCTCGAGCTGCAGCTCAACAAGCGGCGCAGCGTAAGTTGATGGCTGCAACGCAGGGAATGGCAACAGTTTATGCATCCACAGCATCACTCTCGCCGATTACACGAACATCGGCATCTCCCGCGGGAAGAGCAGCGACACCTGGCAGCAATGGCGAGCATTACTTGTCTGAACTTGCGCTTGCAGCAGAAAGCTCGTTACAGTCTATGATGCATGCTGAGTCTCCAGGTCCCCACGCATCGCAAAAAGGAGGAAAGTCGCCACCGCCCACGATCAAGGGTGGGCGTGTATCGCGACATGACAGTCCTAATTCCCAATCCGAACAAACCGAGGCAAAGAGTAGCAGCGAAATAGTTGGAGACGATGTTGTATCTCAAGGAACCATCGATCCCACGTTACCGAGACAAGTCACAGACCTCAGCTCTGTCGTGACGCAAGAGACGGCGAGAGACCCGTCCTTGAGTCCCCAAAAGTCCTCAATAGGTCTTGGCGAATCTGAAGGATGCCAAGTATCTTCACATGAGCCTACAGTACCGGTCACTAAAGCAGTGCGACCGTGCAAGACTCCGTCTATAGTATCTCAACGCTACGATGTTGAGGTAGATTGGGACGATACCGACATCCACGAGGACAATGAAGCGCAAAATCAGAGCTCGAACCACAACAAAGAGGACGAAGAGCTTTGAGTTGGCAACAGAAGTATCCTGAAGCTTACTGCAATCACATAGTCTACAGGAGTGAGATGGTCATAGGCTCTTGCAACGACAATGAGCAGAAAGAAAGAGACGGAGACTATACCAGTCAGTGCGACACCGCTAACCTGGGTGTCGTCATTGATGGCGAGGTATAGGACGGATTCAGTACGAATGGCCTTCTGGAGTAAGTAGAGGAACAGCTCCCTGTCTTCGTCTGCACAGCATGGAGCCATCACCGAAAGACGCTGGCACTGGTCACGAGCACCAAGCATACGGTGCGATCTTGCTAAGCAGAATCACAACACATGGGGATCATGTCACCCCACTATACCAAAGAAGGCGCTGCGAGCATGGCCAACGCTCAGGTCTCTTCCTTCGCGACACGTACGCGACGATGCTGAGATCTTCTTTGCCTGAAAGGGAGGAAATCCCTATCAAAAAAAGATGAAAGCAGAAAAAACGCCAAATCAAACATGAGAGACGAAACCAAGCGCCAAAATTGCACACCCCTAGTCTCACAGCATACCCACCACTTGTATTGTCTAGCGGATGAATATCAAGTTCTTGAGGCAGGTCAAACATGACCGAGAGCCCCAGAACAGGTATGCGTCGCAAGCGCATCATCACAGTCAAGTCACCATACACCTCCGAGGTTACACAGTGCATCAATTGTTCACGTGCGAGCGGCCCATCTACGACCTCCACATGCGATTCCAGGCGCAACTTTGAAAGCTTTCCGAAAACAAGGAGCGAAGAGCGAAGATAGTTGGGGGAGCATCGGTCCATTTGCAACAATACGAAGTTCAAACCGGGCACTGCGCGGGTCGCACATGTGCTCGTAACACGTAGCTTTGGGGTCTCTGATTTTTCATATAGTTCCATCATCATAGATAAACTAAAAAAATTAAAAATGTTGGAAAATTTCGTGGCTTGCGCGGCTTAATCTGCCAACGAACTGATGTGATATCACATGTGACCATCTCACAGCGTATTAGTAGACTTCAGGGTTCTTCCGCCATCCAGCTTCCTCACATGCGTTCCTGTTCCTGTTCCAGAAGCCGTAGGGTTCATCGGCAGTGGCTTTCTCTTTTCAACAACGTTGGCCTTCACCCTCTCGGTCTTCTCTTCTTCAAGCTTGTTTGATGACGCTGATCCGCTACTAATGGATAGCCTCAACTTCTTCTTTTTGTTGTTGTGTGCGCGGAACCTGATGTGTCAGTATGTAAGTGCACAATGCGAAAGTTGGACTAATACCAGAAAATAAGGAGCGAGAGAATAAGTAGACCGCCAACGGAGCCGCCTACTGCTGTGCCAACGGTATAGCCTGTTATAATATCAGTATGCAGAGAGTGTCTTCCAGATGCCTCTGCATAATGTAAATACCTGTAGAGAAGCCTGAAGGTTTGCTAGAACTAGGTGGTAGGCCACTGATCGGGTTTGGCGGAGATGGAGATCCTGTTGGTGCTGCTGTCGGAGCTAGAGATAGATTTGCTGAAGTAGATCCCGGGAACACGGGAGATGACGACGATGATGTTGTTGTTGTGGATGGTCGCGTCATGGTAATGAATACCGATTGTTGGCCATTGAATTGAGAGCTTAGTCCCACAAACACACTTGAGTCCAATGCAGATGACGAAGAGGCCACGAGGGTAGTATCAAGCTGTAGAGTAAGTTCTAGTCTTGCTGATGAAAGATTGGGTTTCTTACAAATTGCGCGCTTGTCATTGTGATGAAATTGAGAAGAAGCAAGTATAAAAGCCACGCTTTCATCTTCGACAGTAAGAGGGAAAGGATGACCATCCAAAGCTCAACCTAGAGAAAAAGCCTGATCTATGTATGTACCTCTTTTTAGGTGTGTGGTGCTCAGCCGCAACGAGGCGTTGATCTAGAAACTCCACAAGTTTGGGGGCCAAGCTTATCGCATGAGGGGGAGGTTCAGCTGAGCGATAAGGCAGACTTCAGCCGCATCACGGCTGGCAACCTCTCTTAATCATTATATCAAACGTTTCGATCTCCTCTTTCTTTCTCTTTGATACGTACCGATTTCGACAATGGACCCATCTGGTTGTCTTGCACTTTCCACACGAACGGACTTTACAGCATACATCGATCTGCTCCGCAACGCCACAGGCGGAGACTTCAGCCTTGTGAAGGATTGCAAAACCAACGTATGCGGGGCTCTTTGGGGGTCAGGGAATCCAGACATCAGCGGCATTGGTATGGCGATAGGCTATATCCTTGAGAGCTTCATATGCGCATGTCTCGTAGCGACATCGCTGTGGTTTGAACGAAGCGCAAAAGGCCATCCGAGCATGGGGAGGCTGTTAGTCGCGAACGCCACAAGAACCTTTTTCGACAACGCGGTCTTTTTCACTTTCGCGATTCAAACTGCTAGCATCGTTACACTGTCTGGGGTTGACTTTGGCGTAAACGCTGTTGGAATGGGTGGCTTCACGGTCGAAATTGCTTGGCTAGTGTCATCGCTCACACTTCTGCCTCTCCTTCCAATGGCGTTGCGACCGGAGATGTTCTTGGAAGGCAGCGCAACAGATGCTGCTAGAAGACGGTCGTCTAGTGGTACTGATGTCTCACAAGACGGATATGAAGAGCCAGGAGGCGGCGCCGATGGACAATTTGGGCCTCTTTCCGATGCTCGTAGAGGACAACGTTTTGTCTTGTTTGTGATATGCTGGGCTATGGGCTTTTGCCCTTTCTTCTCTCGTATGGGAGGCACTTTTGGTGAGTGGCGACACCATGTCAAAGGAACACCGTCTGACCAATGCAGGCGAAAGCCGGATCGGGAATTCGCCAAACACCGCCATAACGTTCGAAGAATGGAGCGTGATTGCAGGCGTCTGTTTCGAAGGCGTTAGCACTATCAGCTCACATGAACGCAATCTCACCACGGCGTTTGGCATTCTCAGCTATTTGCTGTTGTCCATCGTGGTCATCTCGAAGATCCTCTCTTCCGCTTTGGAGGACATGGATCATAAACAAACCTGGTTGACAAAGTGCTGTTTCGCGTTTGGCGGAGGCATCATCGGGTGGTATACAAAACTAGGAATCGACGTTGCCGTCGCCATTGCACTGGTTGTGCAGTTCTGGGCGTTCTTTCGGCTGCGACAACTACAAAGTGTGATGATTCGAGCAGCTGGTGGGAGCTTCCCGGACGGGCAGTGGACTTTTGGTCAGATCGTCGCGACCGTAGTTTTTGTTCCTGTCGCTGCTGAGATCATTTTTGTATGGAAGAGACATTCACTGTATCTTGATAGAAGCGTGTAGATGATAGATTGAAGAAGATGTGGGAACTAGGTTGGTAGTGACGCATATGATGAAAGCGGGGAGAATTAGGTTTCGACAAAAGCTTTGACATACTGAAACTAGCCTTCGTACTAGGAAGACATCATATATCACCCTCCCCTGGACCATTCTTTTGGTAATGATCTTGACCTGCCAACCGATTCGTCTCTTCTTCAAAATAGTCATTTACATCGAGCACATCCGTCGCGTTCCTCCGAATGAACTTCTTATATTTTCCAATATTGAGAGGAAACCCGTTATGAGCCGCAGCTGTGCTGCCGTTCTTGCGGACTCCGGACCAATGCTTTATACTATGGCCGATAACAGGCAGCTCAGGGGGAAGAAGATACGTATCTTCATCATAAGGTTTTGCGCGGCCCGCGGGAATGGGCCAATGAGTGAGGTACTTCCTCTCCGAGTTCTTGCAGTCGAATGGTTCTGATCCTAGTGCTGGTGCTGGTGGTTCTTCTCCCGATTGAGTAACAGCACCCTGCGCTTCTTCTGGCGCTTTTTCGCCAGACTTATCCATATCATCTGATGATTCGGTATCGCTTTCAGGTGGAGGTCTGACATTTCTGCGATCTTGCAAGGTCCTGCGAGGGTACGTCCCGATGAAATGACAAAGGACTGGATCAAGGACAGCAACACCCCTGGAGTAAAAGCGCCCGACTGTATGCTCTAGAGTGGCGAGATGGCACGCGTTGAGTTTGGTTTTGTACATCTGCATGACGATTTTGTCGATGAGTGGCTACAACGTTGGGTGTATGGTCAGTCTATGTCTTGCAAATAGGCAGGCATTGGAGAAGTGATTCTTACCAGTTGCACGAACTTGGGCAGGCCTAGCTGCAGCATAGCGTTGTAGAGATGGATTTTATCCTCAAGTGCAACTGGAATGTCCATGGGAATGGTACCGTCAGGTTTTACTAGATCGTGTGCGCGCTTCATCTTCTTGGGCGGTCTTGCATCGTCCACTTCGCGACGTGGTGTCGCCGCTTTTTCGCTCTGTGCTTGCACTTCTCTCAGCCATGGAATGACGTAATCCTGGATCTCCTTTGGTCGTATAAACGCCATTTGGCTATCAGATTGTTCGGCCAGCTTTTTCCCATGCACGAGAGTCCCAAAGAATTTATGGAAATCATCGATAGATTCGTCGCGTGCAGCATGATGTTGTCTCGGATAACATACTGGGAGGTGAAGCGTCTTCTCTCCCGGATTGTATCTGAAGTGGTCATCGGCGAAGGTCGAGCACATCATCAAAGTAGCGCGATCAACCGTCCGTAAGTTGGTATATGGGGTTTTCCGCCTAAACTTTTTGATGACTTCCCACTCAATTCCTCCCTTCTCATAATAGAGTGTTCTATACTCTTGCTCATCGATAATAATTTGAACGTCATCAGTAGAAGCGTCCGCAGTCTTTTGGTTGCAAATGTCAATCTGCTCGATGTATCGATAATGCTCTGCCAGACTCCGTGCTTCATCGTCTAAGTATTGATCGTGTTGATCAACAACTCTTCCATTCGCATGATAAAGTACCATTGTGTCGTCCAGATATCCGTTGGAGAAATCGATGCTCAAATTTTCGGCTTAGAGGGTGTGGTGGTGATCTTCAGCAGGACTCGAGAACTTCGAGGTTCGCTTCCAAAAGACATCATTCCGGTGTCACGCACCCTTTGTCAATCTGAAATCGTTCGACAAAGGCGAACCCTTCCGAAGCCATCGACGCGAGGCATCACTTTCTTTGAGCGCGCCATATTCGGCACAAAGCGGGTGCACCAACTCAGCCGTGCGGAGTGCATTGAGCCAACCGACCGCGATACGACACCGGATACGGCATCATGTAACCTGGGCGCGTGGTGATTCCTGAAGCTCTTGATGCGAATATGCGTGGGTGTCAGAAACGTTGTTTAGGAGAGGTGGAAAGCTACGATGAACCGCTAAGGGGTTGTACCTCGGTTAGACCGGATACGGCTAGATCGGTTCTTCCAACGCAGAGCACCAGTCAACAGCACGAGCAGAATGAATATAGTACGCCTTTAACTCAGACTACGGTCTGGTCCTGATTCGGGCTAGTCATTGAGATAGTCGCTTCTTCTAGGCCTCTCGCCTTCGCGCTCGATCCTGAAGTCTTTCCGCGGGAGAATAGAAATGTCCACGGGTACATTAGCATTTAAGAAGCTTTAGATCCGAGAAGAAGAAATGGGTATAAGAAAGCAGCCAAATCTGGTAACTCCCATCTACCAGTGTCCACCGAAAGCGTAATATGAAATGTATAGACTGTGATTGAGCCCGCGGTGCGGGGTCGATAGTGTTTTGGTGAATGAATAACAAAAGTTTGCTAGGAGGGTTTGTCTCAATCGTTTTCTCGATGCGATGCGTATTGCGGTCAGTCTTGTGAGGGCCCATGAGGCAGAGGTCTGAGAAGACACACAGTCAACGAAACCATGATGTGTAGCGCTGCGCATTGAATTACACCAACGGTGTTGAATAGTCGCATACATCTAACATCCAATCTCTTCACCGCAGACTGCCCTCTACACGCACTTACACCCACCCACCAACCTCCCCCATCTACTTCCCCCCACCACCACAAGCCCTCTCGAGCGTCAAAAACGCAAAGTGCCCCCCAACAACCGGTCTCGCAAAGAACCACGGCCCAGGAAAGCCCCCATCCCCCTCTGTAACATAAAGATCCGTAAACGGGCGATCCGTAACCGTCTCATTCAACCAAAGCGCCACGCGATCAAGAATCTCGGAGCGCACCTTCTTATTCGCCACGGCAGCAGCTTCAAATTCCCAATCGGACTTGGTGTAAAGATGGCGAGAGTCCAGGGGTAGGCCGTATTTCTGCATCACCGTGGAGTACCAGTCACTCTGGAGGTTGTAGATTTTGTCGGGGATGAAATCGGAGGTGATGGGTGAGCGGCTGGAGGAGTGTTTGGAGGGTGATAAGGGTCGCTGCGCTTCATCGTTTCCGGATACGTAATCTGGCTGTTCTGGTGATAGGGAGGACGAGTTTGTGATGGTGGGGTGGAAGCAGAGTACGGCATCGGCGTAAAGCGAGTATAGAGTGGTCCAGCTGCCGTACCAGTCGTAGGCGAGTTTGGCATGTGTGCCATCGCGCGACATGCCGTAATCTTGCCACTTCTTGATGTATGTCTCGGAGATGTTGCGGTAGTGCTTTGCGTCGCCGGGTCGATCCATGAGGTCAGCGATTTCACTAAAGGCTTTGATGCCGACGATGCCCTTCAAGGCAAGATTTGTTTGAAGTGGCAGCCAGCCAGCGAAATCATCGGTGCAGACTGTGATACTAGTTAGTTTGCATTTCGAATTATCGCGAATCAATACTTACGCTGGTTGTGAGGCTCAAGAGCGTCTTCGACAAGATAGCCCGTCCATTGCTTCCACAGGTCATAGCTGCCTTCCAGCCACTTCTTCGCTTGGTCAATGCCTTTGGTGCTTCCGCCCCAAGTCTCATCGATGTAGTCAACTCCGTCGTGCAATCCGACGCCGTTCAGAGAGAATGCGTTGATTGCATCAACACTACGATCTGCGTCGTTGCCGATTGCTGACCAGATGGACTGAGCTTGTGCGTCGGAGTTGTAGCTTAACGAGTTGACCAGTGCCAGACCCATGATCAGCATATCGCCACACTCTTCAACAGGCATATACTCGTCCCGCCCATCGGCGTGTCCTGTCAAATTAGGGAAATGTGCGCCAAGGTCATGCATCGAGTACTTGTTGGGATACTGGCCGGACAGCTGGTGTTCCAGAAGTGGCTCTAACAGATATGCCAACCACCTAGGCTGCGTGTACAGGAAGAACGGGAAAGC
Source organism: Alternaria ventricosa (assembly GCF_023758065.1). Taxonomy (NCBI): domain Eukaryota; kingdom Fungi; phylum Ascomycota; class Dothideomycetes; order Pleosporales; family Pleosporaceae; genus Alternaria; species Alternaria ventricosa. The sequence goes on along the minus strand of NW_026055695.1, from coordinate 225,215 downwards.
CGGGAAGATGACATCAACCGTTTGACTGTTGCCGTTGGAGGAGATCTCCTTTAGGAAGAGCAACGGGTTGTCTTTGGTTCCGGAGAAGCTCGTGGCACCCATGACTTGTCGTGCAGACAAGGCAACAATGTCCACGTAGTTCGTCGAGCCAGATTGGTAGGCATCGATGCGCAGCTGCTCCGAGTAGTTGCCAGCGAGGCTTTTGGCCATTGCAAAATCGCCGTAGTGGAATTGAATGAGCTTGTCATCTTGGGGGAACCAAGACTTCCACAATGGCCGCATGAACGTGAGACCGCGAGCAGATGCATACTGTGTCACTGGATCCTGGATGTGGGTTATCGTAAACAGTACGCTGTCGCTGTTGCTGCTGGATTTGGGAGAAGTAGTGGACGAGTTTGCCAGCTTGAAGGCTTTCGCAAACGCAAACACGGGCTCTTCATCCATGACGGCGCGGAAGTTCCCATCGACCTCGTTCTGCAACGTTCCGGTTCGAGCGAATCGCTGGCGCAAGAGCGCGGATGTGCCCGATTCATGGCGCGCATCGACTGGCCCAGTAAAGTGCAGCTGACCCCACTCGGGCTGATCGTTTGTCTCTGTGAAGAGCTGCTCGACCTGCCGCTTGAGTTGCCACGTCTTCAACTTGTCGTTCAGACCAGGCGCTACATGCTGGAACAAGCCCCATTCTATGAGGCTCTCCCTCTTGCCGCTGACCCATTGTCCATTCACGTCCACGTATATGTTGACGTCGAACGTCCCTTCTACGTGTATAGACAGGTATGCTGCTGGTATGGTCTGGCGCAAAGTCGAGGTCGGTGTAATGGGTGAGAGGAATGACAAGGTGATCTCGACGTCTTTCGATGAGCGGAGTGCATCGGGTGCGGGTATAGAGTACGTAAGGTTGGTGGTCGACGCGTCGTATTTAGCACCCCGGTATATGGGGTATGCTATCGCGTAACTAGTGCGGGTAGGAATTAGCAATGGTTGCGCTCCGAGAGATTGAAGTAACCCTACTCCTTGTCCTTTTGCTCCAGAGAATCATGAGGTCGGCCGAGTAAAGGGTAGACTTCGTTGGTGCCAGGGACAGACGCCATGACACTGAAGCCGACCTCAGACCCAGTCCAGAACATGGGCCATTTGCTCCATGGCTCTTCCCTTGCGTTTTGCAGCCATGTGCTCAAATATGGGTTCCGCACGATCAACGGAAGGACGGGTGGTTGGAGAGACGACGCATCTGCCACGCTTGCTAGGAGCGCCGCAGCTGCGACAGTAAAGAGCCGCATGGTGTAGTTCAGGGACTATCGCCGCAAGATCGATACCAAAAGAATATGCTCGACGCTATAATGACGAAATCATGAGTTATTGGCTATTGTATACGCAAAGAAGCATGAAGCACGCAACAGTGTTGGAGCTGTCAGCTGGGATGGAAGCTCGAGGTAGCTGCAGTTTGCGGGGTTGTGGAGGAGCGAATCACGGCGTGGTGCCTTGCATCATCGTGCCGATCGGCAATCGTCCCACGTTTCATCTTACGCGTCCTGACCTCATGACATCTAATATGTCGATTAGGTAGCGTACAGCAACATCAGAAGCTCTCATGAACAAGCCATCGATCTTTCAACCTCCAGCCAGAGCTTCGATCGCGCGATTTCAAAGTGCCCGCTTCAGCGCCCTTGCTACTACACTGCCCACCGCGGCTCTATCACGCCCCCAACATCACAGCAACCTCTGCGCATCTTCCGTAGCGTCTGTTCGCAGCGATCCATCCGGCGTCTGTGATCCTCGACGTTTCCAAGCAGATGCAATCACGCTCATCAATGCAGAAGCCGACCGGCCTTGCTCTCTGCGCTTGAACGGCGGTGGAGTGGATATGCCGTCCCGAACCGATTTGACGGGGCTGGGAGTGCGCACAGTCCAGTCGTCTAGAGGATACGCAGGATGCGGATGGTATGACGTGGATGTCTCGAAGTCGTTTTTGATGGGAACTGTAGGAAGAGGCCGTGAAGCTGGGTCTGGAGGCCCAAGTCTGATAGAAGGTGGTATCGAGAGCCGGTAGAACGGGGTTGGTGTACGGACAATGCCATGGCGCTGTTGTGCATTCTCGCCTACATGCTCAACTGGCAAGTCTGCCTTCGGGCCTGGTGCACCGCGTGGGATGTAGGCGCGTGGCTGCTCTTTATCGCTCACCAGACGTAGTGACGCTCTGTGGGTAGAGGGTTTTCGCCTCCCCGCGGATGTGGATCGAGTAGGGCTTGACGAACTCCTGGTCTGTCCTCGTATGCCTGTAGCACTCGCGGCTCGTCCATCAAAGTTCTCTTTACAGTCCTGAAAGACATCTTCCGAATCCCTGCTCATGGCGCTACAGGCCCTTATGCCCTGGATGGCTTCATCGGTACCACCACCTTCGTTCGGCTCTATCACAGGGAGGTCGTTCTCTTCGCCAGCACCACCACGATTTTGATCAAGCAGCCCCAACTCGCGCAGTTGATCCCAGCTGCGGCAGTAGTACCGAAATGTCGCAAAAGGCTGATCGATGGGATCGATGAGGGCGAACTTGTAAAAGCGCTTCGGATGCTGTGGTCCCGCAGGCCCAGCGTTCACAAGACTGTCAAAGTCAGTATAGTGCGTGGGTCTCACGTTGGGCGCCTACCCTATTCCAGTCTCAGTCTTTGCGTGCTCCGTTTCCCTGTACTCTTCTGCCTGTCGTTCGACTCGCTTTCGTCTGTGTGCTCGATGTACTCTTATCTCGACACGCGCGGTCTCGTCGAATACATTCACGTCATCTTTTGTTGTAAAGCAGAGCACTCGCTTCTCGAACTTCTTCCTATCGCCGCCATCTCCGGGGCTCTCGAATAGACCGAACATAGTTTTGCCCTGCCATTCCTCGTCCTTGCCCGTCGACCAGCTCACGACGTGTGCGCCGTTGATGTACAACTTGAACAGGAAGTAGTGCCCTTCGGGGACTGGCGGCGACACAGCATATTCGATCCAGAAGGTACTGCCTGGTAAAGCTGGGACGTAGACGCTGCAAGTCGACGTCTTTTCATCGACAGATTCCGGGGTGAAGCTGGAGTTACCGCGAGGAGCTGGGCGATATTCAGGCAGTTTTTCGATATCGAATTGGGAATGGAGTCCAACGTCGATACTGCGACAATGCATTATGGCGGTGGTGGTGAAGAAGTCGGTCTTGGTGCTTGCGCGGGTAGTTCAACAGTACAGGGAGCAGGCGCGGTTGCCTCAGGTGGTGAAGTACACGACTGGCCAACTAGCGCGACTGCTCCATCCCAACTCACCAAGTCGGATTCACGTCTACTTTGGTATGGATTTTCATCATTCTGTTCTTTTCGCGGCATGTCAAGAGCACGCAAATGTTTGCAAGTTTGATTAGACACAGTATTGAGAAGCGAAGATTCCTCATTATTCGGATTGAAGCAGTGTTGCTCTCTGGTGCTTGTGACATCAGCGATCTTACGAGTTGACCATATGCCAGTCAACAATATAGTCCCACGGTCAGCGATGCTGTATTCTGGTCAGCTGTGCGTTCTAAGAGTGAAGCCACTAAGAAGCAACTTGTGCCGGTCTAGGGGGTGAGATCCATGCAGGAACAACGAGTGGTCCCTTCACCGAAGTAAAGGTGGTTGCGACTTCACTACTTAAATAGTTCTCACGTGATGATTCGTTCACTGTTCTTCCAGCACAGGCCCACAGAAACACTCCACACTACATAAGCCTTAGCCATGCTCTGATACTCTCTTCTCCCCACCTAGCCTATTCGTCGCCAACTCAACCGCGTTTGAAGTAAGTCAACCCCTCACTACCTTATACATAACCTTGTAAGGGCTTCACAGGCTTAGTCCATCGACCTATCTCTCCACCACACTGCGCTCAGATTGCTAGACATATTACTTACAGCAGTTAGGACAAGCTTGGATTAAGAAGGATCTGTCAACATGACAACGATGACCAATCCCGGGCGCATGCCTCCGCCTAAGACGAACCAGCTTACGCCAAAGCAGCTCGCTGAGTAAGTTCATCCTAGGAAACCCCCAATGTGATATTCAAAGTATCCTAACTACCCCAGCTTCAGGAAGGGCCCAAAAGCAAACATCGTCATCGGCCCCGACAATAACCGCTACATCGGTCTCGAGAGTGCATCCGTGAATCTGCTAGCACACTTCTCCCCCGTAGCCCGGAAGAAGCTCATCGAAGAACGAGCCACCGTCTTAACCATTCCTAACGGCTCAAAAGATGCCATCCGTTGGATCTACAAGTACATACAAGCTGGCGAGCGTGATCCCATCGACACGTCTACGTTCGAGGCACTCAACTCCGATGCCTTGATCGTCATGTACAAACACTGCGAATTTCTCGAATACGATTCCTTGAAGAAGCGGATTTTCGGTCGACTGAAGAGCAAGTTCTATCATACCCTTCCCACTGTGGATGAGATTAAGCAATACCAGAATGCGATCCCGGCGCTGTACGACTGCGCGATTCGCTGTATTGTCGATGAGATGGCGAAGCCGTGGACTTGCAGCTATGAGCCATATTTAGAACTTGCGGATACGAATGAGGCCTTTGGAAAGGCGCTGGACGGTGCTTTGCAGAAATACATCGCCTCGCGTGTGAAGGTCAGCGAAGAGTACTATCGCGATACGAAGGATCGGCGTGTGATCTGGGCCATCAAGTATGTCGAGGACATCCGCGCTGGCCGTCGTCCCTACACGAAGTTCAGTGATAGGTCTCAGCAGAAGGGCAAGGCCGCCGCAGGTCAATTCAACAATGTTAAGGCTGATGCGAACTGCGTGGCAGGGAACATTCCCGCTCTTACAGCCAAGCAGGATAAGAAGTATGTCAGCAAAACCTACACACCGTTCACCTGCCACAAATGCGGTGGCGAAGGCCACATTGCACGCAACTGCACCACGGCGACTGCTGCTGAGTCCGCCATCACCAACGGAGTCACATACAAGAAGCCCTCGCAGCGCACCGGTCCAATCTGCTACACCTGCAAAGGAACCGGCCATCTTTCCCGCTTCTGCCCAGCTTCGCAATCCACCGCCAAACCCGCAATCATCACCGGTCTTCTCAACAAAGCAACAGACAAGCGCCCCCCACCCGTCTGCTTCGAATGTGGCGAGAACGGGCATATCGCGCGCAACTGTCCGGAGGAGAAGCCGCAATCTGAGCGGAGCAAGGCGAAGGCGAAAGAGCCGTTTGTTTGCTACAAGTGTGGCGGGGAAGGCCATATGGCGCGTGAGTGTGTGGAGGATGTGCAGGGTGAGGAACAGGCTGGTTTCTCCGATTTCCCAGCCTTGCCTCCCGCCAAAGCCTCTACAGGCGGTGGAAAGATGGTCAATGGATTGCGTCCTGCTCTCGGTCCTGCTCGCGCTGCTGCTGCCGCTGACCTTGGCGTCAATCAGGCAAACGCTATCGACGAGGAGGAAGGAGAGGGCTCGAAGACACCTGATTATGAGGTTCGTTAGTGCGGGAAGACGCGGACTATTCTCATCGTCGAGATAGCGGGACGGGATGAGGAGTGAACTTGAGAGGATGCGTTCAGGAAGTCTGATCACAAGCTGAATAGGCGGAGCGACATAGTCATGCAATATATCATCCTTTGATGGAGGTCGATGAGGTCGTTGGGAGACCGAGCTATCTATAGATTATTAGATATATACGAAGTTTTGTAGCAGAACTACAGGATGTGGCGTCCGAATTGAGATTGCTAATCTCTCGTGAAGATGCTCAGTTTCTGCCGTATCGTTTCGATGCCGGACGTACTTTCGACTACTCGTTTCAGATGACGAGCTGTGGTAAAGCTAATCATCGTTTGATTTCTATTCCTTGTCTCCACCAGGCTTACCGTTCTTCTCTAAATGGTCCTTGATACTGAACATACCCGTCCCCCGCTCAAGCGGCTTAGCTTGAGTAGGACTAGGTTTCCAACCAATCATGTAGATCAACCTGAAAGTGGCTGGAAGTGTACCATCCTCATTGCCATGAAGTTCCTTGTATATAGCTTCAGCAGCCAGGAGTACGTCCCTCTGGATTGGCCCCTTCTCTCGTGCAAGCACAGCGTTGGACTCGCCCATGGCTTGCAGGTCCTTCATCAACGAGAAGGTATCGGGATAGTCGACTACGATATCATCCACGTCCACGGTGAGGAGATTGAAGCCGGCTTTTTGTAGCAGTCCACCCACATCTTTGACGTCCGCCAGTGGCGAGGTATGCGTTGAGACACCACCTCTTCGGTCCAACTCTGCTAGTTGCAGAGACGTACGGAGCTCGTAAAGGCTGTCTCCTCCCATCATGACGCCTATGAATGGAGCATCTGGCTTCAGAATGTTGTTCACTTGCGCCAACACTGATGGCAAGTCATTGATCCAATGTAGACTTAGGCTGCTCAAGACGGCGTCGAAAGAGTTCGCTTCGTATGGTAATAGCTCCGATGTCGACAGGACCTCGCGTACGATGTCGATTTCCTTGTTGAAGGGCAGATCGGCGTCGCGGTATAAGAGCGCTTCCGACGAGTCTGCGGCTGTGATGGTGCCGATTCGCTTGGATCGAGGGCCTTTGTCTGGGGCGTCTTCGGAGGGTAGAGTAAGTGCGCGGGATAAATTGCATGCGTTTGCACCGAGATCGAGGACTTTGGGGAAATGCCGATTTATATCCTGTGGTCGTTAGTCGCTGTCCATGTCTAGAGTGGGGAGCATCATACTAATACTCGCTCACACAGTCTTGATGCCACCTCGTCTCTGAGGTAGTCTACACCTCTGCTGTTTTCTTTGTCTGCTGCGGCTCTTTCCTTCTGTAACCACTTCTGTTGGCCACTGAATATCTCCATCATTGGAGCGCCGGGTGCTTGTACCGCATACCGTCGGGTGGTTTGGAGGGGCAAACATCGTCGCTTTAGTGGTGGGATGAAAGCGCGGATCGAAAAGGATGCCATGGTGCCAGTAGAAGACGAATTGACCGTACAATGGCGGTATGAACGACGTGAAAACGGGCGGCGCGCGAGAGAGAGGATGAGAAAGCAATACGTCAAGACCCTGGAGCTGCTGCGCCAATCGGCGTTTGGCTCCACCGAGATCTACCTCCGCCCTCCAGAAGCCCATCACCAGCACCACGTCTCTGCCAATCCGGACGACTGGTGGGGAAGAAGCACCCAGTCAGCTTCGAACGTTATTCTTGAACTCGCTATTTCGCCATGGCGCAAGCTTTTCCGTACACGTACTACGCCTGCGACTGCTTCGACAACAACACGACGACCTCTACGAAACGCACGACGCACGTCCTCGCTGCCTTTGACGACGACGAAGAGACCCTGGATCCAAGGAACCCGCGTTCCAACTACGCCCTATACCCGCTCGAACACCTCCTGTACTGCGAAGACTGCCTGCAAATACGGTGTCCGCGATGCGTGATAGAGGAGACGCTGAACTGGTACTGCCCAAACTGCCTGTTCGAAGTACCGAGCTCCGTGGTTAAGAGCGATGGAAACCGGTGCACACGCAATTGTTTCAATTGCCCCGTGTGCATCTCGCCGCTCATAGTCAACCTTCTCGACAACCCTGACGCGGACCAAGGAGTGCCAGACCGACACATACTCGCGTGTCCGTACTGTCATTGGAGTACGATCGAGACGGGCATAGAGTTCGAGAAGCATACAGGCGTGTATTCGCAGATTGCACGGATAGCGAATGGAGGGAAGCCGATACCGACCGCGAAAGAGCGCGACAAGGAGCGCGAGAGGCGCAAGGAGCTCGAGGGTCGGCAGAGAGACTCAAGGAATCCGCTATCTCCTTCCAGTGATTCTACAACTGTAGATGTTGAACAGTATGAACCACCGACACGCGACGATCTATTCTCGAACCTGGGTGCTTTTTACAAGGCGCAGCTGGACTCCCAGACACCAGCAAATCCTCTCGAGATGAACTTCTCCTCGCCCTCGGCCTATTCCCGAATCATGAATCTATATTCAACGAACACAGCAAAGAAGCAGAAGCGCAACAAGCCAACGCCCATGCGAGAGGCAGCGTCGGAGTTAGAAGGCCTGGTCATCCACGACCCCGCCGCGGACAACGCAGCGATCGAGCGCATCAAACGAGACGGTTGGGGCAGTACGTTGTCGCCTGCCCAGAAGCTCGCACAACTAGATCCTCATATGCAGTTCGACAACGAGCTCCGGCCGATACCCACCCTCCTCTGCACAAAGCGATCAAAACGATGCCGGTCCTGTCGACACATCCTATCCAAGCCAGAGTCCAAGATAACATCAACACGATACAAGATCAAGCTCCTAGCACTAAACCACATCCCACGGCTCAGCATCCGCGCACTACCCCCCAACCCAGCCGTGCCACCAGTCCCCGGCTCTATGCCCGCCCCACAACCTCCTTTCAACTACAACACCCTCCGTCCGGGCATCGCAACGCACTTCCTCCTCCACGTCAGCAACCCGCTCTTCGATCCTATACAAGTCACGCTCGCTACCTCAAGCACCACACCCGGCAAAGTACAGTCCCGCGTAACGATACTATGCCCTCAATTCGAAGTCGGCGCCAATACCGACGTCTGGGACGACGCGCTCGCTTCGGGTCCCGCACCCATGCCCCGCCGCTCAACCATCAACGCCGAGACGGGACAAATTGAAGCGGGAAAGATATGGGATAAAGGACGGAATTGGACTAGTGTGGCTATCGAAGTTATCCCTGGCTTCCTTAGCGAGCTAGGCGGCGAGGATGAGCTGGACGAAGATGAGGATCTGCTTGAGATACCGATTTTTGTGCGTATTGAGTTCGAGGCTGATGTCAATGCGGAAGAGAGGGGGTTGGGCGATTCGAGGGGGAGTAAAGGGGAGAGGGAGAAGAGGGAGGAGGCGTTTTGGACGGTTGTTGGGGCGGGGAGGATAGCGAGTGCGTAGGGAGTGGAGGTGATGATAGGTGTTTGTGATACCCCATTGCTTTATTTGAGGAGAGAAGATTAGATACATTGCTACTCGCTCATCCCATCGCGGTAGCCGCGACGAACGGATTCATTCCTCAAGATTCTGCTATCCGAAGTGCGTCTCATTAGGAAAAACCTCCCCATCCTTCTTCTTCTTCCTCGTCACCATTCCGTCCAGCGTTCCCTGACTCGCTTCCCTCTTATGTCCCGCTTTCTTCTCACTCCTCACCGCCATCTTCTTCGCCTGCTTTGGACTCGGCGGCTCATCCACATGCGTATCCTCTTCATGCCCCTCCGCATCTCCAACATCCTCCTCCTTCACCATCGCGCCCGGCGGCCCTTTACCCCCTTCCGTCGGGCCCTCCGCGTTATCCTCAAAGAGCTTGCGCCACGTCCCATCAAGCACCTTTGGCGAGTTCCCGTAGAGGTTGATGTGATACGCGTTCTTCATTCCCTGGATACAAATCTCCCTCCTTTTTGCAAAATCAAACATCGGCTTGGGGTAAACTTTCATCTTACCGTCGTTGCCTGCCTCCTCCTCCTCCGACCCATCACCCTTGACCAAACACCCCCACTTCTTCTGATCCGCAATCGGCGCTTTCCACGGCTCGTAGATATACTTTTTGTCGAAGTGCGCTAGTTCAGGGACGTACTTTCGCACGAAGGCGCCGTCTTTATCCCATTTCTGGGGAAACGCGATAGGGGAGTAGCACCGGTAGAACTGCGCGAAGAACGCTGTACAAGACAACCACTGCCAGTTCCCGATGTTACACGCAGCTTCATGGTCAATGAGCCATTCTTCAAAGACCTCGGCGCCGCGCTCCCAGTCGATGTAGCACCCGCCCCTTGTGAGGAAGCAGGCGACGGCGTGGCGACCGAGGTGGTGGATCCAGCCTTCCTGGGCGAGTTGGCGCATGAGCGCGTCGATCCACGGGAATCCCGTTCGACCGTGTTTCCAGCGCTGGAAATGCGATTCCGCGTCTGCGTTGTCGACGAGATACTCGCCGGTGATGAGATTGGTGCTGGTGTCGATTTTAGAGGGGAGGTGCCAGGGGATGAAGCGACAGTGTGGGTTGTTGTATGTTTGGCCGAAGGAGTAGCCTAGGCCTGCTTGTGCGCCAAAGTACATGTCGCGGAAGAGGAGTTGGCCTGTTAGGCTGGTTGGGGGTTGTGAGGCTTTTCCTTTGTACGCGTCGACCACGTCTTGGGCGCGCCAGTAGAAGAGGCGGCAGCTCAGGGAGCCGAAGTGCATGTGGGGGGAGAGGAGGGTTGTGGATTGGGGCGAGAAATCGGTGGGGGCGGTTTTTGGCTTCTCGAATGTTGCTGTGTAGTCTGTGTTTGCTATGATTTTGTCGAGGGCTTGTAGTGCTACCGTTTCGCCGCCGCGGTGCGAGGTTGTTGCAGGTTTCAGGCCTAGCTCTTCCATTGTCGGTACTGCGAAGTCACCGTTGGGTCCTGCGAGAGCAGAGTACGAAGCTTCGTCGCCGTGTCTTTGAATCGCGTTGATGTCTGGCGCGCTTTCTGGCTTCTCTTGATCAAACTTCAGATCCGTTTCTCCTGGGTCAGGCAGGGACTTGGGGGCGGGGATAGGTCTTGGAATTGATCCGATCTTCTTTCCTGCAGCCTGCACCTGGTTGATGGTCATGGTGGGTTTTCCATGGTTATGCTTGACCAGCTCATCAGGATCGTACAAAGTTCTCCCGGTCTTTATGATGACTTCAATTCCGGCTTTCTTTGCAAGTTCCGTCACCTTCTCATCCCGCTCTCTTGCATATGCATCGGTATCTTTCTCGAACACCAGATGTGTGATCTTCCATGCCTTGAAAAGCTTGGGTAATAACGTTTGTGGTGCTTCACGAATAAGGAAGAGTTTTGACTTTGGGTTGAGCTTGGTTATCGACCTGGAGAGATCGTTTTGACAATCCAGGAGATACTGCCAGCGATTGGGGCCTACTCGAGCGCGATAGACGTAGTGCGGATCCCAGGTCCATATAGGATAGAGACACTCTGGCTTGAGATCCAACGCGGCTTTGAGAGCTGGAGAATCGTGGAGTCTTAAATCGGTCCGGAACCAGTAGATCACTCGTGGTTTCGACATCTCTCACACATGCGGTGGTTGCTGTAATTAGTAGGACGAAGTTTTGAGAAGAAAAACGGGAAACTGTTCAGACGACTACATGTGATGGACCCACCGAACTACAGCAGAGATAATACTTAGGTACTCTGCAACTACTGGGGGAAAACCGCATGGCTGGTATGAATGCTGTCATCGATCGGAGCTAGGGCACTCGCTAATCTTCGTTGGTCCATCCCAGATCCCAGAAACCAATCGGTCTCACTGCTCTCTCCGACGGTGGGACCTGGGACGACGATTGAACCCTGAGCTTATGTGAACATGCTGAGGGTTTTGCAGCTGCAAGTTGGACGTTGTTTGACAGCTACTCGAAGCCCAGGTGGTGATTTCGCTTGACAGTGTACACAGCGGATGCGCCTACGATATCGACTCATGTCAGTCTTTGCCAAGGCTTACCCAAGGTGGACGACAGTTGGGTAGCTTTTACTGTGTCGAGATGGCGGTCAGGAAATTTCCCCATCACGCTGTCCATGCCCAACCTCAAACGCGCCTTTGGCAGCGTGAAGCCTTATAATCAGCCAAGTTGCTGCGAGAAACCCAAACGCAGGGCACTGGCCAGACACCGTCCAGGGTCCTCTCAAGGCACATGAGTTGTCTTGTTGGGCAGTATCACGGCTTTGCTAGCCGAAATGAGGTGTGCTGGCTGCGGGGACAATTGGTGGCGCACATGGGCGAATAGCAATTGTCGGTTAGCAAGTAGCACCGAAAGACGTTGTTGAGATTAAGAGGGTACAGCTGCACACCGCATGCATGCAGAGATAGTAGCAGCTATAGTCAAAAGCAAGCAGAGGGAAAGCAGGGCGGCGGGTGCGCGTGCGATGATGAAAGAACGGCTCACTAGCGGGCGGGTTCATGCGTCATGGCCTCGGGGAGCTTCGAGGTTTGGCCCAAGCTCCCTTAAGCTCGTGGGCCCATGGTTTGTTGTGTGCAAACAATCTCTCAACAGATACTGCAGGCGCTTTGCCCGAAGGAGTGAAGAAGGGACTCTGACAGCGCAGAGGGTCGAGCTGGCGTGAAAGCGCGTGCTTGCTGTTACCGCGTGAAGTACTTAGAATTGCCGTGCTGCAGTTTACCGCTGCTCGCGTCGGTACCACTTGCACTGCAGATCAGCGCCTCCCTCGACACATTCGCTGGCTGCGGGGAAACTACCACAACCCGTATCGAAGCTCCGCGCTCTACTCTACTCTAGACCCATCTCCCCAGGCCTCACCCGCCGCCCACTTGCCCTCCACCTTTCTCTATCCTTCACCGTCGACAAGATGGCACAACCACTGGAAGATGCGTACATCACGGTGAGCAACATGCAAGTAGTACCACGCACGCGAGCTGATCAATCGTGCAGCTTCTTATGAGCGATTCCTACCTACCAGGCGCAGTTGTTCTTGCAAACTCTCTGCGCGATGCCGGCACCACCAAGAAGCTTGCCGTGCTCGTCACGATGGAGACGCTTTCAGCTGATACCATTTCAGAGCTCAAGACGCTCTACGACTACCTGATTCCCGTCGAGCGCATACGGAACTCTAGTCCCGCGAACCTCTATGTCATGGGGCGACCCGATCTGGCCTTTGCCTTCACAAAGATTGCTCTGTGGAGACAGACTCAGTTCCGCAAGCTCGTGTACCTCGACGCAGACGTGGTAGCTCTGAAGGCGTTGGACGAGCTATTCGACATTGAGGCGTCATTTGCTGCCGCTCCAGACATTGGCTGGCCCGATGCTTTCAACAGTGGTGTCATGGTCATCAAGCCAGATATGGGCGAGTACTGGGCACTACAGACCATGGCAGCGACTGGTGACAGCTTCGATGGCGCAGACCAAGGCTTACTGAACCAGTACTTCGAACACCGTCCGTGGCAGCGATTGAAGTTTACCTACAACTGTACGCCAAATGCCGAGTACCAATGGGAGCCCGCATACCGCCACTACAAGCGCGACATCGCCGCGGTCCACTTTATCGGCAAGAACAAGCCCTGGATGGCCCAACATGCGGGTGGGAAGGGTGTCTATGGAGAACTGGTAGCGCGATGGTGGGCGGTGCATCAAAGGCATCTGCACAAGCCGAAGGGCCAACGAGCTGGTGAGGGAAAGAGCACTCTTGGTGACTCCATGCTTTCTTCCTCTACTCCTGCCCCTCTCGAAGCCTCCGCCGTTACGACCGAGCCTCCCATGACCGAATTTGAAGATGAGATTCAGAATATTGACCAAGGTGTGATAGAACCAACCCCCACGGTCGAACAACGCAAGTTCTCTGCGCCCGAGATGCAATGGGACGCCACCAAGTACGCTCTTTTCACATCGAGATCCCTGGGTAACAGCTGACAAGTCCAGGTTCGAGCCACCAGCGTCATCGAGACCCGAAGCTGCCAACTTCCCTACGCAAACGTATGCCTTCAGTGATAGCCGATCGCTCTTCAAGGCACCGCGAGCCTATCCCGATGCGCCGCGAGACATGTGGTACCAAGTTCCAGAAACCAGGGAAGCGCCCAAGCCTATCTTCCCATGGGAGCAAGAGGCGGATAGACCTAAGCCGACGCGTGTGTTTGCCGAGGACTTGTCACCACAGCCAACCCCTCAGGTAATGTCGCCGACACATGCTTTCTCAACCACACACTTCGAGGAGAGCGAGAGAGTAGCTCCAGTCGCAGCGGAAAAGGTTAAGAATCCCGTCGAAGATCTTTTCTCGAGTTCTACTGACCAAGGTTGCCAGTCTTACCAGAACAACAGCGGCAACGCCTGGGATAATGTTCCAGGCATCGACAGCTATGTTCGTGCCATATCGGATCTGAGTGGAATACGGGGTAAGAACCAGTCGCTACAACAGACCACAGGCACGGACGACATTAGTTCGCCTATATTGGATCGCAAGCAACGCCGTGAGAGCTTAGTCCTCACCGACTTCCCGTCCGCAGTGGAGCGACCGAGTCTTCCTGTAACACCTGCGCCGGTTCGTCGTCCAATGTTCTGGGGCGAAGAGAGGAACCAGACAGGCGAGCTACCTTCTGCCACAGGAGTACCTGATCAGACCGAATGGGTATGTTCCAGTTCCACCTTTTCCTCTTTCAATATTGAGCTGACTGTGAACTCTTAAGAATCCTGAGGAGAAGCTTGACCAGTTACGGCGGTCATCCCTGATCGAATTCGAGCACCTGAAGAAAGACGAGCACCCAAACCCACCAATGCGTGCACTTCCTGAGCATTCAATTGCCGGGGAAGAGAAGACTGGCACTTCGTTTGGACTTGATGGGTCGAACGATCAGGGCATCCCCGGATCTTTCCCAAGCGTTGTCGAGAAAGACTTTGCTAGCAGCGACCCTGCACCAGACGTGCGACCGAGTTCCAGTGATCGTTCTTTCGCACATGGGGACGAGAGCTCTGCGCCCCAGCACTACTCCCAGCAGGACTTTTCCTCTGGATCTTCCAGCACCTTTGGGCAGAACTTCTCAAGCTCCACATCGCAGTCGACGTCTACGGAACAGACTACCAGTCAATCTTCACAGTCCGTCCAGGCTGGAGGCATGACTTTCACTGTCCCCGTCTTCGAGGACGGTACTTCAGCTGACGCCCAAGCCGCTGGGGATGATCTCAGTCCGACACAGAGCCGGACCTAGAAAAGAATGATGAACGAGTGATGGATATCAATGTTTGCGGTACCAATTTGTCGGTTATTGACCATGGACGATCTCTTGCTGTTAACGATGGAGGATACATGTTGCGATGTCAGTTTTACCCTTTCGTCTTGATACCTGTATGTTTCGTGTCTTTCGTTCGCGAGCCTTGTAGCATTTGCATCGTCACTGCATAGCGATCTGTTGTAGCTCATTATCCATACCTGCTTGCAGGGTTTGCTTCAAATTGTAAGATGTACAGGGTGATGGACTCACTTCACTCAATGGAAATCTGACCACCTTGGAGCCTACATTGACGCTAGTTCTTCTAGTCTGCGTATTTTCACCGCCATGTAGGCTGCACGCTTGTTCAGATTCTTCCTCGTATGAGTTAGGATGCCAACGATGACTGAAGACCGAGGCATGCGCGAGAATATGCAGGGAACATTTCGTGCATGCTTCCCTAGGCAAGCTTGGGCCAGCTGATCCACTCGTCGGAAGCTTGACAGGCTTGACTTGACCGACGCTGTGGTTGGCGTTCGCGCGTTTGCCCTGTGCCCTCTCAATCATGCCCCGCTTGCCCCTCCCCACCCAATTTGCCCTTGAGCAACGAGCACCTGCCCGATTCATCTCAGCCTGTAGACCGCGAATAAGCGCCACAGCCACTCATAGAAGCCTCTTCTGTCATCCACGAAGCTTCCACTTCTCGCCCTCACCGAGACTCGTCGCTACGCCTATCCGCTGCGACCAATACACGCCCGAACGAATTCCCAACGCCGCCTGGCCATATCTGTACCACCCGTTCAACAAGATGGCACACCTCGACCCGTACTTCAAGCAGGTGGATGCCTTGCAGGGAAACTTTATTGAGAGGCTGAGGGAGGCGGTCGCTATTCCTAGTATCAGCTCTGAAGACCAGAGGAGACCTGATGTAGTCAAGGTATGACAGACAATCCCAAACAAGCATGCAGTCGAGTCTGTGTCCGGGGTCAAGATTCCAGATGCATATCTGAATGTATGACTGACTTCAAATGCAGATGGGCCACTGGTTGGCCGACCAGATCAAGGCACTCGGTGGTGAAGTTGAGCTCCGCGAGCTCGGAAAGCAGCCTGGTCGCGAGCACCTTGACCTCCCACCGTGCCTTCTCGGACGCTACGGAAACGACCCAAAGAAGCTCAACGTCCTCGTTTACGGTCACTACGACGTGCAGCCCGCGAACAAGTCCGACGGCTGGGCGACCGACCCCTTCACCCTGAGCATCGATGACAAGGACCGCATGTACGGACGCGGTAGCACAGATGACAAGGGTCCGGTTCTTGGCTGGTTGAACGCCATCGAGGCCCACCAGAAGGCCGGTGTAGAGCTACCAGTGAACCTAGTCATGTGCTTCGAGGGTATGGAAGAGAACGGATCAGAAGGTCTGGACGACACCATCCGCGCCGAGGCCAAGAAGTTCTTCAAGGACGTCGACGTTGTCTGCATCTCGGATAACTACTGGCTAGGAACTGAGAAGCCATGCCTGACATACGGTGTCCGCGGATGCAACTACTACCAAGTTGAAGTTTCCGGCCCTGGTCAAGATCTACACTCCGGTGTCTACGGTGGAATGACACACGAGCCCATGACCGACTTGGTTCGCATCATGAACTCGTTCGTCGACCCCGATGGCAAGATCCTCATCAAGGGCGTCGACGATCTCGTCGCTCCCCTTACTGACGAGGAAGCCGCACTTTACCCACCCATCGCCTTCACCATGGACGGTCTGAGGGAATCACTAGGTGGTGCAGTAACGATCCACGACAGCAAGGAGGAAGCGCTGAAGCACAAGATGCGATACCCTTCATTATCCCTCCACGGTATTGAGGGTGCTTTCTACTCCGAGGGAGCAAAGACCGTTATCCCAGCAAAGGTTATCGGAAAGTTCTCCATCCGCACAGTACCCAACATGGAGATTGACCCAGTCACCAAACTGGTTGAGAAGCACGTCAACGACGAGTTCGCTAAGCTGAAGTCGAAGAACACGATGAAGTTCAGCGTGGTACACTGCGGAAAGTGGTGGGTCGAGGACCCCAACCACCCTAACTACACTGCTGCTGCCAAGGCTGTCGAGCGTGTCTTTGGTGTAAAGCCAGACATGACTCGGGAGGGCGGTAGCATTCCCGTTACATTGACCTTCCAGGAAGAGCTTGGCAAGAACGTCCTGTTGCTGCCAATGGGCAGCTCGACTGATGCGGCTCACTCGATCAACGAGAAGCTGGACAAGAGGAACTATATCGAGGGCACCAAGCTGCTAGGAGCCTACTTGCACTACGTCGCAGGAGAGATGAAGCGCGAGTAGAATGCCGCACTATGAGTAACATCGTCGGTCTTGTTCCCGTAAATACTTAGATGGTTTGCTACCAACAAGAAATAAATACCCATTCAGCAGTGTGCTTCTCAGTTGACCCTGGCTTGATGAGATGACAGATTCACGGTTTTGCGTCATCATTGATGCTTGTTAATTATCGCAAGCTGCAGCATGTTGAAATCTTATGAAAGATACTATACCCTGATTATGTGCCGGCGGTAGTCTGGGGGTGGGAAGACAGGATCCCGCCCAGCTTTGACCACCCCGGCGCGGAACAACTAAAAAAGTTCGGCATCGCTCCACCCAGGAAACGGCCAGCACCGTGCCAACAACGCGTGCACCACAGGCAGGCACGCCAACCCACACACACACGCCAATTCCACAATGTCAACATGTAAATCCCTCCTCCGAGCCTGTCCGTCGCAACGGACTCCACCGTTGCTCCTCCCCCTCACGCAATGCCGCTTCGAATCCACAACCCGGCGACACAGAAAACTGCTCGCACTCCCCGAAGCCCCATCCTACACCCCCGACCGCACAGCGCCTACATTGATTTTCAACCCCCCGTCCTCGGCGCCGAATGTATACCACACGCCGCTCAAGTTCCTGCCCAAGGAAGATAAGCGGAGAACGCTCTACGCAGCCGCACAGCAATACGCAACCAAACTAGCGCACACGCGGCAATCCTCGCCCATCGCCGCGCCCGGCACGCCGCTCGCCTCAGAAGCGTTTCTGCCGCCGCGCCCCTCTGCGAGCTTGCCTGCGCCGCTGCGGAAGCCGTACGAGAAGACGTATCATCTGACCGAGGAGGATATCGCTGAGATAAGGCGGTTGAGGAGTGCGGATCCGGATACGTGGACGAGGGTTAAGCTGGCGGAGAGGTTTGGTTGTAGTCAGTTTTTTGTGGGCATGGTGGCTAGGAATGGGGAGAAGGCGGAGAGGGTGGAAAGGGAGCATGAGGTTATGAGGAGGAAGTGGGGGAGTAGGAGGAGGGAGGCGAGGGAGGATCGGGGGAGGAGGAAGGGGCTTTGGGGGAGGGACGCTTAGATGGGTGTTATTGTATGATCGAGGCTTGGATGGCGCCGGAGCCTGGGTGGCTTGGGATAGGGAAATGATGTGGGGATGGGGTATACGATATGTGTAAAGAGCAAAAGGAATATTTGTAGTCTGGTATATCATACTACCGATTTGAAACACCTACCAGTCCAACATGTCGTTGAATCATGTTCTAAAGGGTATCATCCCAAGCCGTTGCAAACGCCAGACTCCTTCATGAAATACCACGCATCACCTCCCACCCTCCCTCTCCACCTCAACCCCCTTCCCTACCCTGAAAACAAACCCCTCGCTGTCCCTCGCCCCCACACCAACCCTCCAGCACTCAAACCGGCCTCGACTTACCACCTCCCACCGCTGCGCCCTCTCCCTCTCGGCATCTTCCACACTAATCCCCGGAGCAAACTTGAGCACATCCACTCGCCGAACTGCTAATCTTGTAACAGGCATACCCTGAGGCCACGACATAGGCAACGCCGGCCGGTACGATGACAGCAAGTTAGACTGCGACGTCAATACCGTAGCACAGGAGAGTAGCTTACCCAGCTTCGCAACGCGGGCGGTAAGCTGTGCCGATGCCGTTCCAAGACTATTCGAGGAGCTAGACACAGTAGTACTGGTATTCCGTATCGACCACACGAACGCATCGATGTCTTCGAGGATGACGGACTGGATACGTCGGTGCAGGCTCTTGTGCTGCGGACCGGGGTTGAGGAGGTAGGCTGGTAGCGTGTCGAGGGTGGATAGGAGCGTGGGCCAGGAGGTGGGGTGGAAGATGTGGAGGTGGGGGAGGGCGGTTTTGATGGCGGATTTCATGGAGGCTTTGTGGGTGGTGGTGATTGGATGTGAGGTTGTAGCGAGGTGGGTTTCGAGGAGGGTGAGCATGACGGCTACTAGGCGGGGGATGCTGAAGTGGTGTAGTGGGTCGAAGAGTATGATGGCGCTTTCTTGGCCGTGGAGAGGGGTGGAAGAAAAGCTGAGGGGGAGGATGGCGTGGGCGATGATGAGGTAGATGAGTGAGGTTTTTCCTGCTCCTGAGGCGTGATGGGTTGGCGGTGGAGAGATGATTTCGAGGATTGGTGAGGATGAGTTTAGCATTAGGCGGTCGATTTCTGGTATGTTGAAATGAGAGGGTTGGGCGGTGTTTGTGTTGTTGGCTCTGGATGGAATCAGTATCAATTTGTAAATCGCGAGAGTAGGTTTGGAGAGAAAAGATTGTGTGAGTTGTGAAGAATAAACGTACATAGCGTCTTCCTGCACCATGAACTCACGTAGAGACTTGAACAGCTGTATTTTCGTTAACATCGCTCACCTCGCGCATCGAGCTTGTGTCGATATTCCATACCGAGCTCAGGTCCTCGACCTCAACTTCCATCAACAACTTCTCCCCCAACCTCTTCGCCCCATCACCGTTCATTTCCATTTCCCATGCAGATCACCCCTTGATCCTCTCCAATCCTTCCCAAAACACAACCCTACTCTTTCAATATCCCTTCCCCCGCGCAATGGCGCCACCAATCTCCACAATCCCGGTGACGGACTTGGAAGTCTCGATCAACACTCTGCCGTCGGGCAAACGACGGAATCCACCGGTCAATCTGAGCGACTGCGCGCTAAAGGAACTCGTGCAGTATAAATGCAACGTTGAGGCGCCGAAGAAGAAGGGCGCTGGGCCGCAGATAATATGTGAGCCGCTGGTTCACTTGTTGAGAAAGTGAGTGGTGGGAGAGTGAGGTGGAAGGGACGAGGTCTTGGCACTGGGATCAAGGATTGGGAGTTGGTGTATCAGATTGAACATGTGGCTGATGAGATTATAGGTGTCCAGGAGGCTTGACTGTGGGTACTACGGCGTGGGAGGAGTGGAAGGCGAAGCAGGAAGGTGCGATGGTTGAGCGATGAGATCAAGTCACCACTCACGGCCCTACACAACATCACGCATGAGGTGGCTGTTTACACCAGAGAAATGATTGTTATAAATGTAATTTTCAACTATGAGATCTTGCTAAGGATTCCAGGAATAGATCCAATCTGTGTATGAGCTCGATAGAATGGATTAATGATGATTTCGCATTGACCAAACCTTGTGCAGCTTGCAGCTACGCTGTGTAGAAGACTATAGTACAACTTGCAACGAAAAAAAAAATATAGACAATCAACGCCGCCTTAATGCCTAAAACGTATCTCGAAGCCCCGCGGCCGAAATGCAGGTACCCAAACGCCTCGCTATCAAAATGCTAGTAAAACGACTTTTTTCTGAAGGTGTCGCCGCCATTGACCGGCTGTGACGAACTATGAGACGCCCGTCGCGGATTTTCTCCAGTACTTTTGGTCGTAGTTGACGTGTACGCCTTCTTCCAGATTGACGTTACGATCGGCGGTGGGCTGCCGTATTGGAGCGTCTTGATGCGTGTTGTAATCATCGTCGTCTTCGTCCATTTGAGCTTGCCGCCGCTCTTCCTCCTTCTCTCGCTGGTTCTCCTCGTCTAGCAGGTCGGTCATGGCGGCTTGCCACAGTTGGTCGCTCTCTTTCATGCGCCTACTGCGCTTCCGCTTGCCAACATTCTGCTTCTGCACGCCTGCCTTTTGCGCCGCCATGAGTTTTCGCAGACTCTGCTCGGCAAGGATGCCCTCTTCTGTCGCCTTCTCCCTGATTTTGCGCGGATCATTCTCGCGTTTTGTGAAGACGGGCGTCGCTGTGTATGTGTGTTTCGAAGGGAAGCCAGGGAAGTGTTTTGGTATATATGGACGCGTTTCTTTGTCCGCCTTGCCGGAGAGTCCAGGACCTAGCAATGACTCGGTGTCGGGCGGCGGAGCTTCTGGAGGCGCGGGGGGGGCAAAGTAGGGCTGTAAGATAGACGGCGGGATCTCGCCTGTGTCGAAATGTTGTTCGAGGGGCGCAGAGCCGCGTAGGCCGGCGGATGTGAGGGCGTAGATCCAGTCGTGTGCGACTGTTTCGGTGCGTCGCGCGCTGATCATAGACGTGCGTACTTGTGTTAGAAAGTTGGTCATGTCTGTGACGGGTCAGTCTGGAAAACTGCAGTGGGAACTCGCGGCCAGTCTCTGTCGCAAGGTGAAGCCATACAGGAATCAACCAGCGCCCGGAACTCCTCCAACGCGTCCGGACGCGCGCTCTCGAAGCCGATGCCTTTACATTGGATGGCGATTGCGCGCCGCAGCTGCTGGTCGAAGAAGTCTTTGCTCTCGCCAAAGACGTCGTGCTCGGCGCTGATGGGGTCGGCAATGTGCTGGATCGGCTGCGTGTGGTGCAGCGCCCGTACAACTTGTCGCTTCTTGGGGTGCGGCTCTCCGTACGTCGGCGCATGGTCCGCATCATGTGCCCGCTTCATGCCTGCGATTGCGCCCTCGCTGCTGGCGCTGGGGGATAGTATGATGCCTGGCATATGCTGCTCGTGGTCGCGGATCCGGTGGGAGGGTACGCCGTGGGAGGAGGTTGCGCACGCGATGGTGGTTCCGGGCACGTCTCTATCGGTGGGTAAGGGCGCAGACGGGAGTGAGAGGGCGCATCGGTTGCGAAAGGGTGCCCTCGCGATGGGAGCGGACGTGCAGGCGCGTATTGTTTCTTATTCGATGGTATTGTTCCTTTCACCTGCCTGCTGCCGTTATTCTTCAGTTGGGTCGGGAGCTTCCAAGGCGCGGGACGCTAGGACGCCTGCCTTACGTCAGCAGCACTGCGTTCTCCCGTCGAACCACCACACCTTCAGAGAGCCGCCGACGACATCCACCAGCTCCCGCAAACCGCACCCGCGCCCCAAAACTCTCCGCTCTCCCGAACTCAACTCCGCAATGGCTGTCAAACCGATTACCGGCGTAGGTGCTGCCATTGAGTGCCTTGGGCCGTAGTGCGCTGGATGCTAATGACTGGACTGCAGATGCTCCGACGACAGGTCGTGCTCGACCTCTCTGTCGCTATGGGTGCGTAGAAACCGGGCAGTGCATGTCTGCTATTTCCGCGGCTCAAAGAGCTCTGTAGCAATGCGCGCGTCAGCTTTGGACATTGGCTAACAGCAGTCACAGGTCTTGGCCTCACTGCCGGCTACGGCTGGTGGTACGGTACGTGAATCAGTCACAGGCGATGCGACTGCGCTTCCTATCCTCGAAAATCTTTCTTACGCCTATACTTACTATCCAAGGCTACCACGTCCCCGCCGTCCGTCACCGTGACGCCTTCTACCAGAAGCTCGAAGACGAGCGCGCATCATCTCTCGGCCAGAAATAAGCGACTGCCCTTCGCGAATCGACATCTCCTTTGTATCGATAAGTCACGAAAGCATAGAATGGGCATAGCTGGAGATCAGATGTATCATAGTGGGGGATCTCTCGACAGCAAGCCAAATCAGACTCCGTCAAACGACCCCACGTATGCGTCTTCACGTGTCATGTGCTTTGTGACTACGGCGAACCATATAATTACCCAGTGCCGTCGCATTCATACAGTGCCAATTAGGGAATGACGACTTCACGCGCTTACAGTTGTTGACATGAAAGCTCGAACATGTAAATCTCACGCAGGCCGCTTCTTAGGTTTGGATGTTCTGCACGTCAGAAAACCGCCGCAAAGTTTAAGCGTTTCCAGAATGCGATGCGATCCGCACCTACCCATGCCTCAACACGAGTCTGATAAACTTGCAGAAGGTTATCGGGCGGACCTGAACTTCGTCATGTGCCTAAACTTTACAACCCATCGAAGGGCTTTCTTCATCGGATCCGCGGCGGCATCATTTCGCTGATTCCACATCAAACCTTCACATCGTGGCAGGTAACGCGGTCTTTAACTATCATGTAGAGTGAATGCGCAGTTTCGGGGGCAAAGAGAAAGGGGGCCATCGAGCGTTCTCATGTATTCCTGAAGCATAGAGGAGACGTACAGAGTGATGACAAGGTTGTCGATTTGAGAGAAGTACGTGACGATGAAGATCAACCCGATATCGAATTGGGCGCACCCCATTCAAGGGAAAAACTGGACATTTATCTTCGCAGTACAGTTACCAAAGAGAAAGCTAAGAAGTCTGCATTGTCTTAACGATCTACAGTCTCAAGATCTAAAGGCCGTGCAGACTTCAGGGCCTCTTTCCAGTTTCCCCTTGAATCGGGTGTGGGTGCGCTGTCTTCTCATAGCAACCGTTGCGCATAGATAGTAGCAAAAAATAAACATAGACGGTTGGTCGCGATCGATGGACGTGAGCTGAGGATAAGCGCACGGACTCATCGTGAGAGTTGCTCCTCTCTTGGAGCGTGGTCGCGAGCCTCCATATAGCCCGAAGACACCACTCAGTTCATGCCCTTCACCGAATTTCGTCTGTCGCAAGGACTGTGAAGAATGGCCCGAAGTAGTAAAGAAAGGCATCTGGCCGTGTTTAAGTTCGATGCAATTCCGATGCATCGATGATGGTGGTTACAAGTCGTCTCACTAAGCGTGCACGAAACTGTTGATAGGCCGTTGTGACGTATCAGGCCAATGACGGAACGCTGTGGATCACGAGGCGCGACGCGACACGTTGTATGCTAGATTGTTTCTTCATCGCGAACGCAAGAAATGAACGCAAGAAAGGCCGAAGTTGAACTGCAAGACAAAGCAGCGGTGGGGGGAGCAGAAACGTGTCAAACGCTGGATGCTATTGGCTGGCTTCCGGCTTCATTGTTCCCTGGCGATCATGCCCAATCCATGGGACTGACATGGGACTGCAGGGGGGCTTTCCGCCAAGGATCGACGCGAACCAGAGACGGAAGGGGCAGTGGCGGAGCAAGCGAGACTTGCGTGAGAGGAGGTGGCCTCTTGGATGGGTAGGTGATGGACAGGCAGCTCTGGATGCGGAGATGTCAAGAAAAAGCAGTGTCAGGGATGGAGGGCGTATGAGGGAGGGCAAGGTGACTGCTTTGACAGCGGCGTTGTTGGTTCGGAACGGGGTGGAGGCCCATAGTCCTGTGCCATAGCGTCCGGCGCTTTAGTGCGAGATGTGGATGACTAGTCCTTCACCATCTTTTAGGGCAACGGGTGGCCGATCACCAGCGACCTGGAGGACGAGTACAAGGCGTCGACTTCCACGGCTTTCCGTGGCGATGGTATATGAAGGATTCTATACTCATCTTGATATTCATATACATGGCGAATGAGAAATTGTGCGATTGGCATTTTGCATCCATGGGGCTGCCATGTGTCCTTGATAGGGAAAATGGACGAGATGATTTGAATTGAAGGCGTTATTGCCCTGATCACCGCCTGGCGCAGATGACAGCTAAAGCGGCTAGTGAGCGATGGTAGTGGAAAAAGCAGCCGTACCCTCGCACATCAGGCAGATGGCATGGCGCCATCCAAGCCACAGGGCTTCCTGACGTTTGGGATGAAACCGAACAGTCGTCGACACGCACACCAGGCGCTGCATAGTAGAGCTGCCACAGTGCTCAAACACAATATAAGATCATGAACGACTGCAAGATGAGAGCGACGCTTAGACCGGCCGAGCGGGGAGGAGGGAAGACGAGCAGAGCACATGGTTCGTCCTGCCACCAGAAGTGCGGAAGATTTGGCGGGTCCCAGCCAAGCGCTAGTGCCGTTCATTCGACGAACCTGTGAGACCTAGTCGTCGACAGAGATGGGGGGCGCAACAGGCACCCGCTTGATCCGTCGCTGGCCATGGTCGCAACTTGATATACATGAATCGGACATGCAGCAAGTCGTCAGCGCAGCAGGTCGTCGTGCGCATGCCTCGACAGCTGTTCCTCTGCACTGGGGGCATGACCCAGGCGGACCGGGGCAGGAGCGTTAGAGGGCCTACCAATTGCAGGCTAGCGGATAATCCCTGCAGTTTGGACGAGGTAGGTGCGACGGGCGCGATTGCTGCACCTGGGCTGCGACGCACGCCCATTCTGTCGCCTTTCGCAATCTTCCTCGCTCACCCACCCACCAAACACGTCTGTCTTTGCATCTTAGTATTTCCTGTTGCGACGACATCTTCACTGCGATAGCTGTGTCCTGTTCCCATGGACACGTCGCTCTGAGCCCTGCAGCTGCATCATTTAGGCGCCGTCGTTTGGGTCCACGGGTGCTGCGCTAACCTTGCGCCCTGTCCGCAAGTGTCGATCAGTCTCGAGCCGCAGCTGGCGTCGTCCTCTCGAGCCTCCGCCTTCACTCACCTAAGCCTCACTCCAGGTGAGCAGCTGTGGCCCTGCCTTCCCTCGTGTCCTGCCTACAGAGCCGCAGGCCCAGCTCTCTTCCACGACACCCGACACGTTTTCCTTCCTGGCCGCTTCCATCTTCTCGCACGTCACCGCTACCCACGCCGTTGCCATTACCGTCACCGCCCCCATCCCAGGTCTCACCAAGTCGTCTACTCGGCACCAGACACGACGCCTCGACGCCGGAGTCGTCCCACCGCCCGCCGCGCACCTGAAACTCTCGGCCTGCATGAGTGCTGCTGTTCACTGCACATCCGCGGCACTGCACCGCTGCCTGTATCTTGCGCACCTCCGCCAGCCTGCGACATAGCGCGCCCGTGGCCGTTCGCGCTCCACCACCATGAACAACCCCAACATGCAACAGAACGGCATGCAACAGAACCGGGCCACCGCGGGACTCCACCACTTCATCCAGCACTATCGCGTGCAGCAGCAACAAGGCAAGATCCCAAATGGCTGGCAGCAGGGCACGCAGCCGGAAGAGCGCGGTCAGCTGGCCCTCCAGTTCTTCACCCAGTACCGCCTGCTCAAGCCTGAGATCGCCGAGGTCGAGTCTATGCGCGCCGCCCTCCAGTTCGAGACGCAGACCTTTATGTCTTCTTCAACAAAGGACCAATACGTCTCCAACATCAAGCAAAAGCTCATCGTCATGACGACTGCGCGCCAGCAACAATTACAACAACGCATGCAAGGCGGCGTTCCCAACAACATGAACAACCCGATGAACGGCATGAATCCCGCCCAGATGAACCAGATGAACATGATGAACCAGATGGGTCAGCAAGGCGGCAGGCCCGGAGGCCCCCAGTTCAACCCGGCCTTTCCGAATGCCCAACTCCAACGGCCCATGCAGGTTTCTCCAGTACCCATGTCACAAGGGCAGTCTTCTATGGGTGTGAATGGGGCTAACCCCGCCAATATGCCCCAACAGGGCCAAAACAACCAGCAACCGAACATGCAGCCCAATCAGCCCACACAGAATCGTCAGGACCAACTGATCATCAACCAGTTCGCTAAAAAGCTCATGGATACTTGTAAAGAGGAGGTTCGGCTCAAATTCGAATCTGATATTCGCGCATGGCCCGAGGATAAGAAGCAACAGCTGCTCGCTCAGGGTATCAACCCTCTCTTCCTCCGTTTCCGACAACACGCCGAAATGCTCTACAGAAGAGGCGCCCTCAACCAGCAGGGAGCTGCCCAAAATGCCGGCGCCATGCAGGGAGCTGCTCAGCCGAACCGGATGCAGGCCCAGCAGATGGGCATGAATCCACGTCAACCTAATCAAGAGTTTGACTTCACTGAGATAGCAAATCGGCAAATGGAAGCTATGCGCAGCCAGGACCAGGGCAACACAGTAGTGCCTGCAAGCAACAACCAGAATAACGGCGGTCAGATGGGCGGCTTCCAGGGCCAAAACGCACAACAAAATGCATCACAAAATGCCATGGCACAGCGCCAGGCTGCTGAGGCATTTCACCGCCAACAACAGGCACAGCAGGCGCAACAAGCGCAAGCACAAGCTCAGGCCCAGGCTCAAGCTCAGGCTCAGGCGCGGCTGGAGCAACAACGGCAGCAACAGGCGGCGCAAGCACGCAACCAGCAGAACCAGATGCTCCAAGGCCAAATGGGCGGCGGTCTGAACCTACCCCAGGGTTCTCAGGCCAGTCCTGCCATGTCTATGCTTAACCGGCCGATGGCGCCACCGGGACAGGCAGGACCTCCTGGTACACCGCAACAGCAACGGCCTCCTCAAGCCCATGTTCCCATCATGACGCCTCAACCCGGCCAGACTGACCCCAATCTGTCCGAGCTTATGCGACAAGCGCAACAAAGAGCTGCCGCCGTGCAGCAGGCCAACCAGCAACCGCTGACTGATCAGGTTCGCATGAACATGATGCCGGCCGACCTAGACCCGAACGTCAAGCAGCAACTGCTCAAGGTTCCGGAGCCTCAGTTTCGTGTAATACTACAGAGCTACATGATGAATCTTCGTCGCAATGGCGGAATTCAAAATGGGGCCTTCCCCCCAGGTCAACCCAATGCTGGGCAGCAAAACTTGCCTTTCAATCAACAACCGCAACAGCAGATGCCGCCTAATATGGGCGGTCCCATGATGAACCCCAACATGCAGCAAGGCATAAATCGTGGCTTGAACCTTACGCAGCCACAACCTGGAGCTGGACCACAGCCTCCTATGGGAGCACAGCGTGCGCCAATGCAGTCTCAGCAGCAACGTTTACAGGCGGCCTCCAACTTGCTACGAGCCAATCCTGGTATCATACATGCTACTGACCCCAAGCCATTTCCTCCAAACGTTTTGAACAACTCAATCCGTAACAGTCTTCCTCCGGATGTCAGAACATGGCAGCAACTGAAGCTGTGGGCTGGCCAAAACCCCGCTCTCGTTCCAGGCGTCGACAGCCAGAAGCTGCTTATGCTACAGGTTCTTCACTTCCAAGACATGGTACGGAACTCTAGCCAGAATGGACAGGGTCCCAATGGCACACCACAGCCTGGCCAAGGCATTGCTCCACCCGCGCAGGGAAACCCTAATCCAGGTCTTATGAGGAATGGCCCACAGCCACCGAACATGCAAAACATGCAGAACATGCTCCAGGTCACCCCTCAAGAATTGGCGCAATTTCGGGCAAGAATGGCAGGCCAGCCACAGGCAAACATGCCAGACGAGCAACTACGAGGTCTGATGATGTCCATAAAGATGAAGAATCTTCAGCATCAGCGGCAGCAACAGGCGCAGCAACATATCCTGCAGCAGCAACAAGCCCAACGTGGTCAGGCGCAACCGCCTGCGAACATCGCAGTTCAGCAGCAGCAAAGCAACCGTCCACCGACTGTACAACCTCCTGCACAACCCACCCCTCAACCCAAAGCAGCAGCCAAACCTCCTCAACAACAATCGCAGCCCATGCAACCGCAATTGTCCAACAACAATAATAACAACAATAATGTGAACAAGGGCACCAAGCGACCCAACGAGGATGCTGCCGAGTCAGGTGCAGATGCCACACCACAGGCTACCGCAATGGCTTCGACAAAGTCTCAACCCGGGCTCAATCTTACCCATGAGCAAATGTCGAAACTTACCCCAGCCCAGCATGCTCAGTACAAGGCACAGTTATTGAAGGCCCAAGACGCCTCTAATAACAAGATGCAGCAACAACGGGGCGGGGTAGTTAACCACGAGGAGCTCCGCCAAAGAATGGCGGACCCTGCGAGGACCCGGCAATTCAAGCAGCTGATGGACGAAGTAGAAAAGAGTATCCCCGCCAGACCGCCAGTACAGCTACCCCAGCAAATGCGAATACCACTACAGCGATCGCTCAAAGAACAACTCAACCGACTAAAGCAGGTGGATCAGGCTCTACGCATTTTCCACGCTTCGTACGATTCCTCTGAGCCCGAGCAAGTTCTCCGCCAAATCATGACGTCTCGTGTTCTGCTATACCAGCAGATTGACCTGTCAGATGGCACGCTTCGCCCTCAAGTCACTCTTACGATTGAAGAGTTCAAGAACCATATGGGCGCAACACTCAAGTTCGTTAATAAGATTATGGAAAAGGTCAAGCAGCAAACAGCTGGTCAGCAGCAGCAGCAGCAGCCGCAGACCCAGGGTGGTTCGAATGCCCCGCCCGCTCAACTTAATGCCGCAAATCTGAAAATCGTAGAACAACAAAACCGCAGCCAGAAGCCGCCTTCTGCCCCTACCACCGACCGACCACCGTTCGCTATCGGAGCCGACTCGGGCCACGGAGCAGCACACTACTTCGAGGGAGCGAGGCCAGTGACGAATCTTGTATTGCCTGAGAAGAAGCGCGCGAAGCTTGAGGGCAGTCAATCATCTACTCCCGGTGCTAGAGCGTCTCCTCGAATTGGTTCAGGTACAGGCAACTCCCCTGAACTGAGAAGACAACCGCCCCCTGAGAAGCAAATGCCACAACGGCCGACTTTCCGATGCAACGATCCAAGTTGTGAATTCTCCGTAAGGGGTTTCGATACCCAGGGTGAACTAGAGGCGCATAGTCAGATACACGTCAAGGTCGAGAACCCGATGCAGTTTGCTCTCGACTCTATGGCGGATTACCTGGATATTGACCAGAAGACTGGCGAAGCGAAGGTCGATCCGAACGCTGCCAAACGCGCCTCGAAGCCCGCACCAGCTGCGCCACGAGCAACTCAACAGGCTGTCAAGCCGGAGCAGACCCCTGGCGCTTCGAACAATGCTGCCACTCCAGTTGGACAGCAGCCAGCAACTACGGCGATGGCGCGGGTACCAACGCAAACAGGCGTCAAGGACTCACCGTCTTCGAATCTACTCAAGACACCCCAGGCGATGACCAAGGTGGGCACACCTGGCTCGGGTGCCCGCGGCAAACCCACACCGGCCAGCATCCCCAAATCCGTACCCAAGGAGCAGCAAGCAACAGCTCCGGAGCCTGTGGTTCAAGAAGAAGAGCAGACGCCGCAGCAGCCCATGCTGCCAATGTCTCTTCTTGACTATTCCTACGAAGATACCTTTGCCGCTCTCGACGCGAACGGGCCTTTTACAGTCTTTGATCTCAAGGACGAAGATAACACGTGGGCACTCCGCTCCCGGCCCGCCTCACCCTCCGCCACGCCCGAGTCATCTAACAAAGACACGCCTTCAACACGACAGTCTGACATTTCCGAGAACGACAATCTCGTCATCAACATCGATCTCAAGGACGCCGACATGCCCGATGCATGGCACATCAACATGGCTGGTGATGTCCTCCCAATGGATATGCAACTCTCTGAAGACCTGCAGAATCTGGGCGTTGTTCTTCCTCCCATGGACAGCGAGGACATGATGTTATTCCCCGACTATGGTCCAGGGACTATGATGGACCTTGACATGCTCGAGAAGACCATGGACAGCATGGGTGGAACACTTGATCCATCCATGCTTTGAGCCTCATTCTTACCACCCTTTTGGGATCTTGTTCCTTTTCTGACGCGCATACCTGCGTCTATTCTTTCGCCTCTTTTTGCCTTCGGGCGCTGTTATGTATCTGCGATGTACCATGATTTCACTCGCTTTCTGTTTATACTGCGTCACTTTGCACGGTGTTCGGATCGATTACGGCCTAATATACATGTATGAGCAAAGCTTATTGATTGGTATGGGGTCAAGGCGCGTTTTCATGTTGCAATCGGGAAAAGCGGGTATCTCTACAGCATTGGGGTTGAACTTTTGTAACTGGGTCTCGTGTTTGGATTACTGTTTTCTGGTGTGGATATTATACCCCGTATCTTCCTGTCGCTTCCGGCTTCTGCGGGTGCAGGGGAAGCAGTGTCTTGAAATCTCTATCATTGTTCGTCTTTGTAACGAGTGTTGTGTGTTGATGTTTTGCAGTGAGACGATGTGTTTCTGAAACCAAACCGTGCGAAACGTTGGAAAGGGTTGACCACCATCGTGCCTTGTGCCGTGCCTTAATTACATGGCAGCAATCTCAAGCTGCGGGTACTACTACAGGCAAACTCTGTGACGTAGCGCAATCTTACATATACGCCATGAATACTCGCGATTGTTCTCGAACACGCTGCGTTGTCAAATCTTGGCAGGCCCGTCTAGAAGCACGTGTACCACGGTATACCCCCGAACTTCACATCGTGGGTGCGGGGTCCATTACACCCTTTCTCCGTGCTCCCTCCCTACACGACCCCGCCAAGCCATCCACTGGTACACATGACGGCCACCCCATCATACCCACGTAGCCATCTTTCTAGGCAGCTCGGAACTCGTGCACAATGAAAAAAGGTCGGCGACATCATGGCGAAGACCCCTTTGCGCCTGCGCAAACCATGGTACGCATGTAAAGATTAACGTTTGGTTCGACATGACATGATGCAAGGCGCGTGTCATGGGCATACAGGACCGACCCTCACTAACTACTAACAAATTGTGTGCAGCGCCGTATCCATGGTAGTCAACGTGAATTAGTGTTTCGGCGAAACAGAAGCGGGATTGAATGTCCCAACGACGTGGAAGTGTTCCCTTTCTTTCAAATTTGCCTCTCCCAACATACATCAAAGATCTGCGATTACATGTATGTGCAAGTGGCGTGCTAAGCAGCTAAGCCCGAGTATGATGCGAGATGTTGCGAATGGGCAAGGAAGAAAAAGAATGGTGGAGAGAAGAAAAATTGATTTGATGGGGTAGGAATGACGTTTGCGCCGCTGCCTCTCCGGGATTCCCGCGCACCTTGCCCTGCACTGGTGCTGGGGGAGTTGCTGATGACTGGCGGGTGGGTATGCAGGGCATGAGGCTGAGCAGGCGTGGCGAAGGACGATGTTGGCAGTTGCTATTCTCGGCATGCTGCATGTGTGTGGTGCCGGGGATGCCACGCGATGATTTTTTGTCGAGAAGCATGGAGACGTGTCAGTCAGCGTCTTTGTTGGATTTACCTGACAAAGGACCTCACAAGGCAGAATTTTGGATTCATCGCGGCGGCGGTAAGAGAGGGCGGGCTTTCAGTGTGTAATGTGTAATGAATGGCGTTTCACTGTGGTGCTGCGTTGCTGCGGGTAAGCTGCCATTTGCTCGTTTTTGGTGATTGTTAGGTTCGGAATGATTCCGAGGGGTGAAGGTTTTTGGTGAAGAGATTTGGGGCGGTGAGGCCCGTCGGTCGGTGAGATGACGGGTGAAAGGGTATGCACGAGATGATGTACAGGGTCTTGTACTGTGGGTCTGGGGTAACGAGGTATGCGATTTGCTCGGTTGGGCTGCCTGGTTAGGGATGAATCGTGAATAGGCGAGGCAGGCTCGAGAATGTCCTCGTTTTGGTCGGGCGTGTTGGGCAGGATTGGGTTGTTTGTGACGGGCGCACATGTGGAAATGAGAGATTGCGATGGTCGTGGTGACGGCTGGTGGACTCGCTACGATGCATGACATTTTATTGACACGACTAGAAATATATACATGGGATTTGTGTTTTTGCATTCTGCTGCCAGTGCGCCTTCATGTCAGCTTCGATCTCACACCTTCCTTCTGGAAGCCGACGCCAAGAAGCATGCAAATGCGCGTCACCGCTAAGAAGTAAACGAACGGGACGTTCCCCAGATCGATGGCGTTCCATCGCCAAAAGGCCCAGTAGATCTCGCTTCCGACCGGCAACACAGAGAACAAATGGCCTAGGTCGGCGAGCAGCAAACCGACTATGAAGGTCTTCCAGACTTTGACGTCGAGCGTGGCGCGCAGGATCGAGGCTTCCAAAAAAGCAAGTCCAAGGTACAGATTCGCTAACTGTGACATGACTATGGATGTTGAGATTGGAACCGGGAGGCCCGGCGAGCTGGCTGCATGGGTCAAGTCCAGGTAGGTGGATTGGAAGAAAAACGCGTAGATGGCACCTAGAAGGATGGAAGCGGGCTCTAGCCAGCAGAAGACGAGGCGGTAGACGGTGGGTATGGGGGCGGGTGGAGCGGTTGATGCCATGATGTTTGAGCGATGGTTTGGCCCGGTTTCGCGTGATCTAGGTTGTGGGCTCCACGCGATTCAAGATGGTGTACCGTGAAGCGACTTGGATGGCGTACCGTCGGAGCGGTGTAGCATAAGCAGACGCAGGAGGCCGTGGTGACAGTGGATCGGAGGAGCCGGATGCAGCAGCAGGCGGTCGAACGGTACTCTTTACGACTTCTTCAGGACGGTGTGGGTAGTGCTGGCATGATAAGATAAGTGGTAATTTGCAGGGGTGGGTCTGGAGTTGCTTTGGTGAACAGACCACGTTCGGGAGGCACTCGAACCGGCTTGAGATCGGCTGAGTCTCCTGGCCTAGTGTGTGGCACGTCGTCTGGCGTTGTTAACAAGCTCTGTTTTCCCTCTCCTGCGGCTACTAATACTCATGCTATAAACCTCGTGTCCGACTCTTTTGCGTATCCTTGCTTTCCGCCCAAACCCTCACCCTCCCTACGCCTCGCAGCCCGCTTTGCTGTGCACGCTCTCTTAGTCACCGCCGTGTTATCCTGCGACGTTACGATTCGCTTTCTGTTTCGCCTCTGCCCTTCACCGCAACTCGTCGGGCTCAGTAGTCAGCATCCCTGGGAGCATGCATCGCAGGCAGTCCATCCTGTCGCACCGACCGAAGACCTCTTCCGACGTGGACGACGACGCCTACACCTCTGCCGCGCCGCCGCCGCACACGATGAAGCGCACCATCTCGCAGACATTCCCTACCCACTACCAACACGACGTCAAGGACACCAACATGTTGGACGCCGTCAACGAAGCCACCATGCACGCCGACGGCCTGTCGCAGCATTCACAGGCCAGCTCCTTCTCCCGCGCGTTTGGTGCAGTCGCTGGTAGTTTCACCCGCCAAAAGACGCGCCGGCGCATGTCGTCCGTGTCGTCCGCCACACCTGCACAGCGTCGCCGCGGCTCCATTCATTCCTTATTCGAGTCGTTGCCCTCTTCGAGCGCTAGCCAGAAGTCTACCATGGATCAACAGCGAATGCCCCTGCAACACCAAGACTCTGGCATTCCCACTTTTCAACTGCAACCACAAAGCACCAGCTCAAAGGCTTTTGCTCCCTTCAAGCGCCTGAGTAGCATGCGACGCCGCCCCACAGCTCCGGGGCCCTCGACAGACATCACCAAAGCTCTTTTCACGCCCGCCGTCTCCTATCCCAGCCAGTCCGTACCAGGCGCCGCCGCCCGACAAGCAGCAGCCGCCGCAAACCAGGATCGCCAGAACCAGCTCCGCCGCGAGCAGGAACACACCCACCGCTTTCTCAATGGCCTCATCACCACCTCCATGCGTGATGACGACATCAAGGACAACGAGAGCGGTGTGGACATGACATGTGCTTCTCCCATTGTCCGCGCCGACAGTGTCACGGAGAAGAAGATGAGTGAGTTGGCAAACACCAGTCATTGGGGCCACGCTAACAGTGTCACAGTCGATCCCTTCCAACGCCTTCCTGCCGAGCTCGCCACCACCGTCCTGTCAAACCTCGATGCCGCTTCTCTCGTACGGGCCGAGCGCGTCTCGCGCAGCTGGAACGAACACGCCTCGTCACCGCACGTCTGGCGGAACGTCTTCCTCCGCAAACACGAACCCGAAGTACACGTCTCCCCTGCGCCTATCCAGATGGGCGGCTTGGGCACTGGCAAGATGGCAGGCGGCAACCCAGCACCAGCCCAGGACTGGAAGCAGATGTTCAGGGCGCGGAGCACAATCGACGGGCGATGGAAGACCGGTACACCCGCTGCCATTTACCTCAATGGTCACACGGATAGCGTCTACTGCTGCCAGTTTGACGAGAACAAGGCCATCACCGGCTCCCGAGACAGGACTATCCGCGTGTGGGATCTGAAAACTTACAAGTGCATCAGGGTCTACGGTGGACCCAACCACCGGCCAACAGCTAACACTCCCCCACCCATGGAGGAGCGACCGGAACGAGTCATCAGCCACGCTTCGCTCAACGGCACCAAGGTTGGCAACGAGATATACACCGTCCCCGCCGACTACCACGACGCTTCCATTCTCTGCTTACAGTACGATAGCGAGATCATGGTGACAGGATCCTCGGACTACACCTGCATCGTATGGGACATTACCGGCGATGAGTACGTTCCCATGTACCGACTCCGCGGCCATGAGGCTGGTGTCCTAGATGTCTGCCTTGATGACAAGTACATCATCTCCTGCTCCAAGGACGCCATGATCAAGGTCTGGGACCGCAAGACCGGCAACTGCGTCCGCACACTCAAGGGTCACAGAGGCCCCGTCAACGCCGTTCAGCTACGCGGCAACTTCCTCGTTTCCGCTAGTGGCGACGGTGTAGCTAAGCTCTGGAACCTTGAGACTGGTGTCTCAATCAAAGACTTCCCGTCCGAAGACCGTGGTCTCGCCGCTGTCGAATTTTCCGATGACGCAAAATACGTTCTCGCCGGTGGTAATGACCACGTCGTGTACAAGTTTGATGCTTCAACCGGCGAGCTGGTCCACAGCAGAGTTAAGCACGACGGTCTTGTACGATCGCTATTCCTCGACGCCTTCAACGGTCGCATCGTGTCTGGCTCGTACGACCAGAGTATACAAGTTTCGGATTACGAGACTGGGCAAACATATGCTGTTTACAAGAACTGGACAACGAGCTGGATCCTCTCAGCCAAGAGTGACTACAGACGCGTTGTTGCTACTAGCCAGGATGGCAGGACTTTGATACTTGATTTCGGCCACAATGTACCCGGATCGGAATTGCTCGCTGGATCGAAGTAATTGACCATGGTTAGCTGGATCGCCCCCAACACACGGTCCAGACAAGTGCCCTTAATTCTTTGGTCGTTCATCGACCTTGCTGCAGTACCCTCGCAGCCGGCCCCTTTCCCGCGCCCCCGCCATTGTCAAGCCATGTGGCATATATACCCCCCTTTCCGCGAAAAAAAGATCGGGACAAGGAACGGATTGCAGACGTGAGCATATACAAGCAGGCCGGCCAAAAGTTTTGTTGCAGAAGAAGGTGTTGATAAGTTTTTCCAAGTCAAGCATAGCATTCATTGGGCAGGCGTTTTCGTTATCTCTTCCTGCGTAGCCTCTGAGTTATTCCCATCCTTCTCCATATTCTGTTGCTTCTCCGTCTGCTTCGTGTTAGACTGCATTACTAGCATATATTTTGCGGGACGTGGTCATTTCAGCCATGTTTTTTCCCGATTGCCCTGTACTTCGGCTTATTAGATCTCTCCTTTGTTGTTGTTTTTTGTGGGGTTTCTGGGCGTAGTTAAAGGGATTGTTGTTGTGTATAGATGGTGGGATGGAGATGAGTGAGTGACAAGCAACTAAAGACGCTCCTTTAATATCAAGATTATCTACTTCACTCTTCGTTCTACTGTCGTGACCGTGAGTGATGCGTCGTGCCGTTTAGTCGCAGTGGTCAGACCATGTGTGGTCTGATGATGCCTCATGATATTGGCAACCAAGTTATACGTGTTTCAAGCACTGTCATCTCCCACGGA
The DNA here is from genome assembly GCF_023758065.1 of Alternaria ventricosa. Classification (NCBI taxonomy): domain Eukaryota; kingdom Fungi; phylum Ascomycota; class Dothideomycetes; order Pleosporales; family Pleosporaceae; genus Alternaria; species Alternaria ventricosa. The sequence continues at coordinate 188,935 of NW_026055695.1, read as the reverse complement.
GACGCGTGAAGAGATCAACTTTCGACAAACTTCTCTCATCATCAGACACATAAACTCAAGAAACAGTTTCATGGACTAGAAAGAAACACCAATATTCCACGCAAAGGGTATACACAACAAACACCACACTCCCCCTCCCCTCCTCTCCCATCCCTACTACCAAGTCCCCCTCCTCATCCCCACGCCCTCAACCCTCTCCCACCAAGCCCCACTCCTCCCCTTAGTCGCCTGATTCATCCACGTCCCACTCCGCCCCTTCGTCGCCTTGTTCGCCAAAGAAAACACATACGGCACTTGTTTCCTCTTCGAGTTATTCTATGACCCCTCGTTGTTCTTCTCGTCGAGGCAGATGCACAGGGCGGCGATGAGCGCCATGTCGACCCCAGGCGCGATTTGCACGCCGTAGGTTTGCTGCCCGAAGAATATGTCTTTGCCGCTGAGGAGCTTGCGGTCGATGCGGGCGACGACGAGACCTGTGTGAGGGAGGGGGGGTTAGTATGGGGGGAGGGAAGGGAGGGAAGTGTGAGATACGTACCTCCTTGCGCCTCATCCAGGATATCAGCCTGGGTATCGAAAAAGTCGCCTTTCATAGTGAGGCTTTCTTGCTTGCCGTTTTGCGACGTGAATGTTGCTGTTGCTTTGCTACCAAATACTGTATCTCATCGTCAGCCAAATACATTCTTGCATCAAATTTCAAACCTCCCCCATCTCCCCCTTCCCATCTCCCTCCCTTTCCCCACCCTCCTCCCCAAACATCCCATGCACTCACATTTAAAACTACTCTTCACCTCCATAATCTTCTCACCCCCCGCACTCTCCACCACATACGTCGAGTGAATATGAAAATGCTCTTTAACAATACTGCACAGGTGGTTTCCCTGCATATCGAACATCTTCTTGCGGCCCGTCAGGCTCATGACTTTGCCTTCGACTTTGAGCACCGGCGTGCCGTTTGCGAGCTTGATGCTGAAGCTGTCGCCGCTGAGGGACATGACTTTTTCTTTTAGGACGAGCGTTTCGGGGCCGGCGGCGAAGAATTGAGGGAATACGCCGATGGGCTGGGGGGCGGGGGCGAGGGCCATGGTTGTGGGGGTGGGTGGTTGTTTGGGAGGGGGAAGGCTGGTGGTGGTGATGTTGGGGTTGGGGGTGCTGTTGCTGTTGCTTGTTGTCGGGTGTTAGAGATAGGTGCGCGAATGGTAAGTAGTATAGGATACAGTGACGTTCTGGTGCTGAGAGTCAGATAGTAAGAGCAATAGGTATGAGTCTGGAGTCGGCATTGGCATTTAATCACATCTATCTGGGAAGCCTTACGTGACGCTAGGCGGTACTACCGTCGATCTTGGGGCGGTGCTTACGGTTAGGCAAGCACGGGTGGGGCTGAGCTGCGGCCGGCCAACCGAGAGCGATGTCATGAGAATGCCAAGTACCCTATCAAAAGACCACGGAGGTGATGAACATGACATGGACCGTGTTAAGGAAACGGTAGTGCAGGCTGCGCCGGCCAGGACAGGAAATCCAGCAGCCTTATGTGTGCTAGTATTGCGTATTGTGCTAGAAATAGAAACGTGGTAAGCAGCATGCATACTTATCCGATGCATCACTGGATCAACGAGGTGCACGCAGGTTAGACTGTAATTTTTGCAAGACCAAACTTTTGAGCATTGGGAGAGACCACTATGAACTCCGCCAACCCTATAGTCGAGACCTCTAGTCCGAAATTGCCCTCGCGCCCCAACATACATGACAAACATGGCGACCATATGCACGAAGCCGGCTTTCAACAAAGCACAGCGTAGAATATATACACGGACCACAGAGCCGATATAAACAAATGGTCGTGCGACCCAGGGATTTCTCCCTTGAGAGAGAGCAACAACCAGGGGGGTATGAAACAAAGGCACCGTTTCCCGATCCGGCAGTTATCGTGAAGAATGGAAACTGGAAACGACTATATAGTAAAACAACAAACAAGTAAAAGGAAGCCGACAAGACATTAGTTCTGGGGCCGCCAGATTGCGGCCCGGATTAAGGACAGTATGTGGTGAGTAGTGGAACCTGTCGAGCGGATCCTGGGGGTATACAAGACGAGACCGACAAGAGATGCGAGATGGTGGGTACAATGCGAGGTGAGCAATACGCACGTTCATGCGTGTCGTTAGGTAAAACAGATGCTGGAGCGAGAGTAAGAAGGCAATAAAAGACTAGTAGATCATTCAAACGTTCTCTGTAAACCGAGATGACCTGGATCCGTCCGCCGAAGGCAGACTTCTACCAAGAGTGCCTCTGGGTGGGGCATCAGGATTTGGAGATTGTGGCGGGCTGAGATAGTGGCGGTCCGCGAAGGGGTTGCCATCATCAGGATGCCGTATGACTGGTGTCCTGGCTGGGCTGGGTCGAATGTTCATGGGTCCTGACTCTCGGTTCGTTGGGCTGTCACCGATCTCCTTGCCAAACTCTTTTGACATGCCGGGACCGCCATACGTGCCGTGTTCATCTTGGTAGAAAGAAGATCCAGACATTGTGCCGCCACGAGAGAACTGATCCGATGTCATGCCCTCGCTGAAAGCGGATGGAAGCTTGCGCCCTGAGACTCGTTGAAAGCTGCGTTCACCACCACTGAGGTTGGTTTCCGCAGTCTTGCCTGACAGACCGGAAAAACGGTTCAGGAAGGCGACAGGAACCAAGGTACTAGCTGTGGTGGGTGCTTGCCTCATCGACTGGTTGTTATCGGTGTGATCGTCGCCAGTGAGTTGTAGAGCACCGCCCTGCTTCCGCTTGTAACGTTTAAGCAGCAGCAGTATTATGGCGAGAATGAGCGCAGCGCCAGCCAAACTACCCACTACACTTCCGACAACTTGTGGGGTTTCAAGTAGAGGAGGAGAGGTGTTAGCATCAGCATCTGAGATGCCTGCTGTGGTGGCAGCAGGGGCAGCCGCCGTTCCAGACGCGTCCCCACCGGCGCCACCATAGTATGCTGTTGTTGACGCAGCATCAGAGGAGATGACGGTACTGCTAGGGAAAGCAGATTCTGCTGAAGTTTGAGAAGATGACGATGCGTCGGACGAGGACGTGAATTGTGATGCCGATGAAGATGTCGAGAGAGTCGGGGCTGCTGCGATGGTCGCAATCAGGTCAGTCGAAGTTGACGCCGAGATGCTGTCAAGGGAGACGAATGAAGATGATGAAAACAAGGAAGCAGTGCCTGGACTTGTTAGACTTGATCATGTTGGCAGTATCGTCTGGCTTACTAGATGCTGTTGAGTTCAAGATGAAACTTATTTCTGATAGCGGCACGGGGGCTGCAGATGGAGTCGCAGCGCTTTCGGGGCTGCTAGTTGGAATTGGAGATGCGCTCAAGTCGGAGGTGGCCGGGACTTGGCCGCCTGTGGAGTATGGGTACGCAGGAACGGTTGGAACCACGAGGTCACTTGGGAAAGGTGGGACTGCTGGGACGGATGGAAGCACAGGAGCCGCAACTGTAGGTACTGCTGGTACTGCTGGAACACCAGGTGCGGGAGCGGAGGGCAGTGGTTGCTGCGCGGCGGGAGCCACTGAGGGCGCTGGTGCTGGTGAAGCTGCTGCGACTGCGGCAGGGGTCGGTGTAGGAGCAACTGGGGACTGAGGTGTGACAGGCGCCATGGTCTCCTGGGGGATAAAACTTCCGCTGGTATCGACGGTTCCGACTACTTCGACGGCGACAGTGACAACCTTCGTGTTGCCCAGGGCAGCGCGACGGTGAAAGAAGCGATGGCCTCTGCTCATGCTGTCTCTGGCTCTCAGCTCAGGGATAAAGTCGTCCTGACTTGATTCCTCCTCTTTCTCTTCAGATTGCGGCACAGGTTCGCTCTGGGGCGGGACGGTTTGCGCGCGGTGACGGTAGCGCGAATCGACTCTGGATATCCTGGAGGGTGTTGCAACGGGGTCCATAAAGATCTAGAGACGGTCCAGGCAATATGGGCTAGGGCGATGCTTCCAGAGTATCGGTGGCGAGGTGCGCTGTTTGACGGAACATGTGTTGTAGGGACGGTGTGCGAATGAGCGGACGTACGGGCTTCAGCCGGTGCAGGGAGTCCAGTCAATGGAGTGGGTTTGGGTGGGAGCGAGTGAATGTCGGCAAAAGAATGGACGCCAGGTGACTGACTGAGGGATGGTCTGGAGGCGGCAACGATCAGCACTCACATGTCAGGAGGATGAACTTGAGGAGGACCTACGTGAAGGCGATCAATAGGCCAGCATTTGCTTCGCGACGGTCGCGCGGTTGAGGGGGCGGACGGGGAGGTTATGGGGAACGGGCGGCCGACGCAATTTCTAGCGTCGTGTATCGTGCAACGGGGTGGGCCAGACGTGGTGTGGGTGTCGCGCGACGGCGGCTCCAACAGCTGCTGTCCTGAGGGTCCCTTGGCCGTGGTAGCGCTGGGTCCGTGGAATTGTCGACGTCGCGGCGGAAGCGTCGTGGGAGAGAGCCTGAGGGACACAGGGAGCAGACACAGACACAGCACGCCGACGCTCCAGCCCAGCCAGATGCAGCGAGGAGACGAGAAACCGTTTGGGGTCCGTCGGCCGTTGGCACAGACCCTGTGGGCCTGATTGGCCCGCAAGCGAGATGATATGTCCAGGAATAGCAGGACCCACCGGCACACGATATGACAACACGCCCTCAGCACATTTGCGATCGTCACGGCAATGACGACTGGTGACGACGGCAATCTCTTTCTTAATCTCGTCCTCGCCCACCCGCTGCGCATCGTCGAGCTTCACTCTTCGGCAGTATAACTTCGGAGAATTGGCGTACCATGGTCCAAAGGGGCTGCTAACTAGCCGTCCCGCTTGCACCTGCAGTGGCGCCACACCATCCAGCGACGGCCTTTCAGGTACCGCATTCTGGAACGGCGTATGCAGGGCTGCAAAGTCTGCTAAGGTGTTATTCTTAGTTGCCGCCCTTGGGTTGTCGCACCTGCCATTGCTATTGTCGCACAAGCATCGCCGACTCGTGCTCGTCGCCTTGGGGGACTCGCTTGCTGCAATCTGCCGTCGTGCCCTTTCCACGACCGCCGGCCCGTGTCTGCTGGCTGGCGTATTGCCAAGCCCGAGTAGTCTTCATTGTTCGCTAGGGTGGCCTTCATAGTTCACCACCAACATCACGAGCTTCCTCTCTGGAACGCGCCACTGTCTAGTATGTTTGTCTGGAGCCCCTGGCCTATCGCGTCAACAAACAACTGCGCATGAACCACGCCGAACAAAGAACGAGGCCATCCACGCCGTCTGACATTACCCTCCTAATCCAGACCTGCCCTTCAGCATGCCTCATTCCTCATGACTTGTGAGATGTGCCACTCTGCGGTGCATGACTATTCGTCATATAGTTTCATAGACCTTAGCAAACCTAAACGACAAGGCCTCAGTGATCAGCTCTATATGCACGAGTCATGCACCATAACACGGAACTCCAAATATCCTCTGACACGAGCGTGACTTCGAAACACAAACCTATAGAATGTCCATGTAACTATATAACCGAAGGGGTGATCGGCGGCGCGTCAGATTCGGATTCAGCGGTCCAGTCCCTTGCTGCGTTCTAACTCTTTGTCTCTGCTAGGAAAGCGTGCGTCTCATGGGGTTCCACACGCCCAACTACGACTGCCTGCCGCTTGTGGACCACCACATCGCGCTGCGCACGACTCTCTTCGTTGGAATCCAGAGATCTGACGGTGTGCATTCTTGAGCCAGTCAGTCTCGACTTTCTAGCGCATCTACTCGTTATACCTACTTGTTGCTGGTTGAACATGCGTATAGGTGAATACGCGAGTGGCGAGCGAATACGCCGTCCTTCGTATTGGACCTGCGTATGAGTTGTCGCGTTTTACCCCACATTGCCCCTCTGAACTGCGCGCCTTCCAAGCCTCGCAAACACTTCCCAGTTTTCAAGGCACTGGTTATATAATTCGCGCCTCTTCCCATGCGTGTCGTAACAGGTGCATCCACATCTAACAATGACGTCGCCGACAAATCAAGCAGCTTCGGACCAAAAGCACCAAAGACGCCCACCACCACTTCCTCCCCGAGACTCTTCCACAAGTGATGCGCCTCCACCCTACTCCGTCATGGGCATATCGTCGCAAGACCCGCGCTCCTCTTCGACCCAGTCGCTCGTCCCAGATCCCTCGCAGGGAGAGACTGGGCGACGGCGCCTAATGCTGGTTTTCATTCATGGCTTCATGGGCAACGAAACAAGTTTTAGAAGCTTCCCAGCCCACGTGCACAATCTTGTAACCATCACGCTCGCCGAAACCCATGTCGTCCACACAAAAATCTATCCCAGATACAAGTCACGGGACTCGCTTGAGATTGCGAGAGACAACTTCTCGAGATGGTTCGGTTCTCTCACCTACGAACATGCCCAGGACTGACAGCTGTCAGGCTAGCTCCACACGAGGATCAATGGACCGACGTTGTTTTGCTCGGTCATTCCATGGGTGGCTTGCTCGCTGCGGACATCGCGCTAGTATTCCGCCATCGCATCATTGGTATCGTGAATTTCGATGTTCCGTTCCTGGGCATGCATCCTGGAATTATCAAAGCTGGACTAGGCAGCATCTTTAGTTCACCGCCAACACCACAGGACGCGATTGTGCAAGACGCCGACGTTGGAAAGAGACCCAGTAGAATGAGTACAATCTTCAACCCAAAGCCTACGGATCCCAATTACAACCCGGCATTCCCAAATGATGTGAATCTGCCAAATCGGAAGGGCTGGGAAAACAGTCTACACTGGCTTACCAAACACTACAAAGACGGCTTGAAAGAAGCCACTAAAGGTCTCGTCAAGTCTCATTTCGAGTTCGGTAGCGCAATGGCCGACTACAAGGAATTGAAGAACAGATACGCAAGGGTGCGCGCGCTGGAAGAAGACGACGAAAGCAAGAGGAGATCTGGTTTTGGCCAAGGGCGCACAGTACCTCGCGTACGCTTTGTCAACTACTACACTGCAAGCACCGGGAGACCCAAGAAGCCGAAATCTCCCAAATCGCCTTCTCCAAAATCACCATCTCCATCACGGTCATCCAGTCAGCAATTACAGCATCAAAATAGCAACATGAGTGCCTCGAGTGAGGCATCGCGACAGATACCCGCTCAAACAGAGGAAGAAGAGAGGTCGAGAAGTTCATCAATCACATCGTCCGAGCCAGAGATGACACACGTGCATCCTGAACCCATGGCAGATTCTCCGCCGCTATCCATCAAAGTCCACGAGCATCGAGAGGACGGCGTCGTGCCTGTCAGCCCTCAAGACCTCCTATCGGCTACCAGCCCTACAGCACCTCAAACTTTCGAGGAATCAGCGCGCGAGAACAGCGGTCCTCCAAACTTACCAGAGATCCCGCCTATCCCGCAGGAGCCGCCATTTGTTGATCTGATGCAATTCTCCGACAAGGCCCAGCGCAAAGCTGCAGAGAAAGAGCACGACCAGGCTCTTAAGGTATACCAGAAAGCTGTCAAGACACGCAACAAGACGATCAACGAACGGACCAAGATGGAAGAGAAATGGGAAAAGGAAAAAGCGAAAGAGAAGAAGGACCGAGAGAAGGAAGAGAAGAAGAGGCAAGAAGAACGTGAGAAAGCAAGGAAAGAGCAGGAGAAGGAAGAGCTAAAGAAGGCCGAAGAGGCAAACAACATGTCAGCAGAGGACAAACAAAGACAGAAAGAAAGAGAACAGCGACAAGCAGAAGCAGAGCAGCGGGAAGAAGAAGCGCGACAAAGGCAACGAGAAGCAGACTTGCGCGACGGAAAGATACCCGCAGAAGACAAAACCTCACCAAAACGCGCTACAACCGACCTGGAAGAGGATATCGGTGCCATTGAACTGGGCGACAACGAACCAGCCCAACACAACCCCCAACATCCATACGCCAACTACCAGTTCTCGCGCAGCGGCATCATGCGCCAAGACACACCCGACAACCGCGCCGAATCCTCCTACACCCTTTCCACAACGGACAGCCAGAATAGCCATCATCGACAAAAGAACGAGTCGGAAGAAAGTAGTGCGCCTGCCAAACCCAAGAAGCTCAAGAAATTCTGCATGCTACCGCCGAAAGACGCGGATGGGAATAAGGATCCTACATGGATACGCGTCTTCATGGAGAACATGGACGAGGTGACAGCACATACCTCGCTTTTCTTCATCAACGAGACGTATGAGAAGTTAGTGGGGGATGTGGGGGCGAGGATAGAAGACTGGGTCCGAGAAGCGGATAGTGTGAGGTTGGTGCGCGAGATGAGTGAGATGGGGGATGTGAAATCGTGATTCATCGTTCAAGATACCCGTATATATGGAAATCAAAGTAGACCATTCTTTCTATCCCCTTTCTAGCTTTGAGTACTACCCGTCCATCCCATCTGCGGCGCAATCGACATGACCCTCCCCCCCACAACCAGCCCCCAAACACCCAGTCCCAATATCCCGCTTCCGCCGTTCGCCATGCCCGCCCACACGCCTCCTGCTGCTGCCCAGCCTAGACTCAGTGTACCCAGTAGCAAGACGACGAGCTCGCTCCCTCGTATCGCTTCGTTGAACTTCTCCACAAAGGGAATTTTCGTCTGGTTCTTGTCGTTCCAGAAATTTGACATGTGGACTCGAGCGAGGTATGTGGCTGCTGCGTTTGCTGCTCCGGCCCCGATGAACAGTTTTGGGGAGGAGAGGGTGGGGATGGTGAGGAGGGCGACGGAGGTTAGGAGGCTGAGGAGGAGCTGCGAGGGGTTTGTTAGTGGGAGATGTTCTTGTGTTGGCATTGACTGGGGAATGGGAAAGCGAGGAGGTGTCAGGGGCGATGGTGTGATGATGTGTAAGGAAGCAGTTGGAATTGGAGGTCAAGCGTGCGAGGGCAGACGTACTGTTACAGTCCCACTCGTCTGCGTCGACCTTGTCTTATGCAATCTCTGTGCCGCGGTGTTTGACCATTCTGCAGCCTTCTCGCTCTGCTTTTCATACTGCTGTAGGCGCGTTATGTTTTGGTAGGAGAGGAAGAGGCCGTAGGCGCTGAGGGCCGAGGTGAGGCCGAGCTGGAAGACGCTGACGGTGTAGATGGAGGGGGAGAACATTGTTGGGTGAGAGGAGAGCGTCTGGATCAGTGCAGGCGGTAGGGTTGGAGAGATTGTTGGTGTTGTGGTTGCTGGGGTGGGTGTAAAGCTGTAGGAGGAAGTTTGGTGGAGGGATGGAAGCTACGTCATCGTGTTCTAGAACTTGCAGGGTTGAGGGGATGGGCTTGCTGGCGACTGCGTTGGAACGCGATACCAACGCGACGCGACGACGCGAACACATTCGGAACGCTCTTGCTTTGTACAATGGACATATCGCATCTGCTTCATGTCCTTACTGATACCCAACTTCGGCCCATACGACAGATTCGAGAAAGGGCAGACTAATCAGCTTCCGTCACACAAACTATGCATGCTGAAGACTACGATGAGTCTTTCATGTGGAAGTGCAGGCTTCAAGGCCTCGTATTTGTTTACTTGCCCTACTGTTTGTGGACGTTCAAACTCCCCATTGTCCATAGTTCCATCGGCACTGTTCTGCTCGGCTTCAAAAGATATCCCGAGATCCTAGCGCTGCATTCAAAAGCCGACCGGCTACGGATAAGGGACATGTTTCCGACTTGCCTTTTCTCACAACATCGCAAACATGGAATGCACTATCTCTCCTATGCTGTTCAAGCCATCGTCAAGTCATGCTCACCGCTAAAGTCGCAGCGCGAAGGTACCCCCTACACCGATGTAGCAATTTGTATGCGAGAAGTCTGGCATCGCTTGCGCCGCGGGTGTCGATCAGTCCTCTCGATGCAGACATACCACGCGACTACGACCGACAGGTCTTGCAGCTCAAGTCTATTAGACATGGCTCGCGCCGGCCCCTTACCCTGACAGAAAAAGTGCTGTATAGTCACCTTTACACTTCAGACGAGCACCACTGGTCTCTAGATGAAATCAGGCGTGGAGAGACGCTGCTGCATCTCCGTCCAGATAGAGTCGCATGTCATGATGCGACGGCGACAATGGCATTGCTGCAGTTCATCAGCGCAGGCCTCCCGAGAGTCCAGATCCCCACAACAGTGCACAGCGATCACCTCATCGTATCGCGCGACGGCGCTGAAGAGGACCTTGTCCGTGGAAGAGAAGAGCATCGCGAGGTCTATGCTTTTCTTAGTAGCGCAGCAAAGAAATACGGAATCGGCTGGTGGAAACCTGGCGCCGGCATCATCCACACTACCATCTTCGAGAATTATACGTTTCCTGGAGGCCTTATTATCGGGACGGATTCGCATACGCCCAACGCCGGCGGCATGGGAATGCTTGGCATTGGAGTTGGGGGTTCCGATGCAGTCGATGCGATGGCTGGTATGCCCTGGGAACTCATGTGCCCACAGATTGTAGGTGTCCGACTTACTGGTAGCCTGCATGGATGGGCCTCGACAAAAGACATCATCTGCAAACTCGCCGGTATACTATCTGTTTCAGGCGGAAAGGGCAAGGTGATTGAGTTCTTTGGCCCAGGTACGCAGACGTTGGGTGCCACGGCCATGGCGACTGTCTGCAACATGTCAGCTGAAATTGGATCGACTTCCTGTATCTTTCCCTACTCCGAAGCCATGAATCGATATCTCTCGGCGACGAAGCGTGTGGATGTTGCGCGCCTCGCAAACGGCTACAAGGATATCCTGCTGACCGCAGATGAAGGCTCCGAGAAGCACTATGACACAGTCATCGAAATCGATCTAGACTCGTTAGAACCACATATCAACGGTCCCTTTACTCCGGATCTTTCGCATCCTCTTTCAGAACTGAAGGATGCTGTAGTAAAGAACGACTGGCCTGTTGAAATCAGTCATGCCATGGTAGGCAGCTGCACCAACAGCTCATACGAAGACCTATACAAAACGTCGCAGCTTGTCGAGCAGGCCAAGGCTGCTGGTTTGCAGGAAGTGAAGACACCGTTTCTGGTCTCCCCAGGCAGCGAAGATATACGCGCGACTGCAGAATCGGAGGGTATACTGCAAACATTGCGCGATACAGGTGCTGTTGTGCTGAGCACAACTTGTGGCCCTTGCGTAGGGCAATGGCAGCGTACAGACGTCGATGTCAAAGGCCGCGAGAGAAACACGGTAGTTTCCAGTTTCAATCGCAACTTCGTTGGTCGGCACGACGGTAACCCAGAGACCTGTTCATTCGTGACTTCTCCAGAGATGGTGACGGCTTTTGCCTACTCTGGAAGGTTGGATTTCAACCCTGTCATCGACTCTCTTCAAATCGAAGGGTCAGCGCAGGGATTCCAGTTCACAGCACCAAAAAATGTCGAGTTGCCCATGCAGTTCGTCGTGGGCGAAGATTTCTACCAAGCTCCAATTCATGACGCCGACGATGTGACAGTCGACATTGACCCACGATCTGAGCGTCTGCAACTACTTGAGCCCTTCAAACCCTGGTCTCCCGGCTCGACGAAAGACATGCCGATTCTCGTCAAAGTCCAAGGGAAGTGCACGACCGATCATATTAGCCCCGCAGGCCCGTGGTACAAATTCCGTGGTCATCTTGAGAACATCAGCAACAACATGCTTCTTGCAGCTTCGAACGCCTTCCTAGGTTCCGACTCCAAGTTGCTCGGCCACACGATCCACCCGCTAACCAGCGAAATCGGACTTGTGCATGAGGTCGCCCGAGACTTGCGCGATCAAGGTGTAAACTGGTGCATCGTCGGTGACTTCAACTACGGAGAAGGGTCATCGCGTGAGCATGCAGCGCTAGAACCGCGTTTCCTCGGTGGTGTCGCGATCATAGCGCGCTCTTTCGCCAGAATACACGAAACCAATCTGAAGAAGCAGGGCATGCTGCCTCTGACTTTTGCGAATCCCCAGGACTACGATCGTATCCAGTTGGGCGATCGCATTACGCTACAAGGTGTTGAAGACGGCGAGCTACGGCCGGGAAGGCAGGCTAGCATGCGTGTGGTGCGCGCGAATAATGCAGGAGAGTGGATCGCGCCGCTCAACCATAGTTACAGCAACGGTCAATTGAAGTGGCTGAGGGCGGGGAGTGCGCTGAATCATATCAAACAAACGGTCTTGGGTAGGTAATTGTCCGGTTTGGAGGTGTGGTTTGGAGTAGGCCCTCGGGGAGACATTGGCAACCTTGCAACATCAACGAACCCAAAAGTCTCCACTCGATGTCGACATCAGCGATACTAGCCATTGAGGTATATAACCACCTCGGCGCTTTTGGCTGGACCGCTCGGTCTAAGGAAGTTAGATAATGTAAAGACGCCACGGAACCCCGCGGTCATCGCCTCGATTCTGATTGGCGGAAGTCCCACGCTGATCTACAAACGCAGGCCGACGCGTTCCTGGAGCCCTAGAGCCGTCTCCCGTAAGCCGTGAGCGGGCAGCTAGTCTGAGGCACCTGTTGACTGTACGTGATTCCGACGACTCGTATCGAGCATCAATTGACCTTTTGCAATGGCTCAAAGAGTGCTTCTTCGAACAGGCCGGGGCTTGTCGCTCGCGCCTCGCTCCCTGCAGATCACCCGCTCCTTCAGCACCGTCCTCGATACCCCTGTCGACCCTGGAACTCAACAATTACGCTCACCAGCGCGGACAGGCTCCGTCTTTGAGAACGCGCTCAATGCAAGTGCGCCCAGGACGAGCTGGACGAAGGAAGAGATTACTGAAGTCTACAATACTTCGCTGATAGACCTTACACATGCAGCGGTATGTCACACAGCTCCATCACTATTTGGAGGGACAATGTCTCATCAATCCCGTTGTAGGCTTCGGTGCACCGGCGCTTCCATGACCCCGCCGCCATCCAGATGTGCACGCTCTTCAACATCAAGACTGGAGGCTGCAGCGAAGATTGCTCTTACTGTGCGCAGTCATCGCGTTACGACACAGGATTGAAGGCTACAAAATTGTCTTCGGTAGATTCAGTCTTGGAAGCTGCGCGTGTCGCAAAAGAGAATGGGAGCTCAAGATTCTGCATGGGAGCTGCCTGGAGAGACATGCGAGGCCGCAAGACCAATCTCAAGAACATCAAGGAGATGATAAAGGGGGTGCGCGGTATGGGTATGGAGGCATGTGTTACTTTGGGTAAGAACCAAGTTTACGAACTGCATGTGAGACATACACTGACTTTCTGTTTCTACACAACAGGTATGGTAGATGCCGTGCAAGCCAAAGAGCTCAAAGACGCTGGATTGACAGCATACAACCACAACGTCGACACCAGCCGAGAGCACTACCCCAGTGTCATCACCACACGCACCTACGACGAGCGACTCGCCACCATCAAGAACGTCCAAGAAGCCGGCATACACGTGTGCACCGGCGGTATCCTTGGTTTGGGCGAGAAGGCTCGTGACCACGTCGGTCTCATCCACACCGTCGCAACACTACCAGCCCATCCCGAGAGCTTCCCCGTCAATGCCCTAGTCCCAATCAAAGGCACACCCCTCGGAGAGACACAAGCCATCTCCTTCGACGCCATCCTCCGTACCATCGCTACCGCACGACTCGTCATGCCTACCACCATAATCAGACTCGCCGCTGGTCGCCACACGATGCGCGAGGAGAAGCAGATTATGTGTTTCCAAGCGGGCGCTAATGCTGTCTTCACGGGCGAGAAGATGTTGACTACTGCTTGCAACGGTTGGGAAGAGGATAAGGCTATGTTTGGCAGGTGGGGACTGAGGCCTATGAAGATGGAGGAGACAATTGGAGAGCAGCGCAAGCTTCCGGGACAGGATGAGGCTGAAGCGGTTGTTGCGGCTGCGGAGGCAGAGGCTACGGTTCAGGCACTTGCTTGAGGGCAGAGGTGGTTTATACAAAATCACTCTCACAATATAAAGAAGAAGAAGTAAAGATGTTCACGAGTTCACTATTATAACTCTGGGTTGCGTTGTCCTCTTGATTCAAAGCTAGAGTTTGGCTCGTACGACTGCTTCCTGTACATGATCTTGTAACTGCTCAGCGGCTTGACTTTCGCACCATCTTCCCAGCAATTCAACGAGTTTGTCAACCTCCGCTGATGTGTTACCAGCATGTAAGCAGATCCTGACTCGAGCAGTACCCACCGGCACTGTTGGCGGTACCACAGCTCTGACCATCATACCATGAGTTTGCAAAAAGCTCGCTAGAACCTTTGGTCTCGCTAATTGCACTGCGAATATAGGCGATCTTGGGCATGCACTTGGAATTGTGAGTGTTCGACTAGCCAAGTCGGAGTGTCTCTGGAGATGACCGAGGCTAGTGTAGAGGTGCTGCGTAAGATGCTGTAGATGGGCTTGTAGTCTTACGCTCTGGCCAGACTGAAGTAGCCGGTACGAAGAGCGTATGAGCGCCAGAGAGGGGTAGGACAGGAACGTTGTATATATGAGCGGACGTGCGTAGTTGATGAGGTAATGACGCAAGGTGTCTGAGCCGAGAATGATTGCTGTGAAGTACTTAGCATCTGTCACAAACTTGGAGAGAATGAACGAAGACGTACCTCCGTTTGCCGCTACCGCTTTCCCGAATGTGTGGAGCCGTGCGAATATGCGTTTCTCGAGGCCTAGTTCACATACCAACCCCTTTCCCTCTGGTCCTAATACACCAGTAGAATGGGCCTCGTCGATGACGATATATCCTCGTTCAGGGCCCAAGACTTCTTCTACGACCTCCACCATCTCTCTCAAAGGGCATACGTCTCCGTCCATACTGTAGATGGATTCCAATGCCACGAATACATTACATCCGTTGTCTCGCACACCCTCGTTCTCACCAAGAACTGCCACCAAAGCATTCTTTAGAGCAGATATGGAGTTGTGTTCAAAAGCAATCGTCTTCCCCGCTCGTGATAACCTCATGCCGTCATGAACGCTTGCATGTACAAGCTCATCATAGACTATCACGTCTCCCGGCTGCGGTACACTCGCAAAGAAGCCGGCGTTTGCATCGAAACCACTGTTAAACAGCAGTCCAGATGTGGCTCCATGGAAGTTGGCAATCTCTTGCTCCAGTTGTTCGGCGTACGTCGAGTTGCCATCTAGCAGTCTTGACCCGCCGCTACCCAATGGCAAGTCAATTCCCTGCAGCTCTTGAAGGTACTCCGATTTGAGTTGTGGCGAAGTGGATAGTGACAGAAAATCGTTGGATGAGAAGTCGGTCTGATTCTGAAGTGGTAATGTCAGATTACGGAGTGTTGCGTTCGTCCGTCGGCGATCGAGTAGTTCTTGTAACTTGTTTTGCAACGGCGTCGAATGCGTTTTGCTCCCCATATCTTTCTGTAGAAGCTGAAATCAGGGACGCCTTTGACCCACGATAACGTGACCTTGCGTGATGGTGTGGAGCTGACCAAATGGCTGGCGTGGTAGGATCAGCGGAAAGCGGGAAGGAAGCGTGGGGTCTGCCGCGGCTATCCGCGTGGTCGAAAGCTGTCAAAAGTAAAAACATACTCATTAGCTAAAAGACCGCATAAGCTGACCCCTCGATGCCGTCGGAGATGCGGCTTGACTCATTACATTTGTACCTGCATGTTTAGCGTCGGTGTGGACGCGGAACCACTAGCGCACTCTCCGCATTGGACAGCATGCAGCCATCTACCATAGCACCTCCCTCAACTCACGACTACCTGGACTCCTAAAGAAATGGCGAAGGTGCCAGGAGGGTTGTGGAAGAATGCGATTGCTGTTCAGGTCTATGGTGCCAACACGGGAGTTGGCAAGACAGTTTTCTCGACGCTCCTGGGTGCCCATTTCGGTAGGGCAAGCCTCAAGAGCAGGACACCGCCGTTACGCCACGGGCCTTACAAAGTACAATATGTAAAGCCTGTATCTACAGGCCCAGCTGATGAAGCCGACGATAGGTCAGTGTAGTGCTGCGTGATCCGACAGATATTTGGGACTCAAGGGCTGACTGTACGCTAGCTATGTGCACAAGTACACTGGCCAGCGTGTTTCCACACTTTTCAAATTCGACAAAGCTGTGAGCCCACATGTTGCGGCAAGAGGTTCGGAACACATTGTGAGTTCTAGCTTTATTGTTGTGCTTTCGCCAATAGTGATTAACTAGCAAAGCCCAGCGATGAGCTCATCAGCCAAACGGTGTTCAAGACTGTCCAAAAAGCAGCAGGCAAATTAGATCAGGGTCGGCTGTTCTCAATCATTGAGACAGCTGGAGGAGTTCTCAGCCCAGGGCCTTCCGGCACCCCACAAGCGGATATCTTCCGACCACTACGACTTCCTGCGGTACTTGTAGGCGACCATCGATTAGGTGGCATCGCCTCTACTATATCAGCTGCGGAATCCCTGATCATGCGAGGATATGATATCGATGCTGTTGTGTGTTTCGACGATAAGAGCGAATATGAGAACGCGGATTACCTGAAGAAGTATTTCATGGATATGGGTATACCAGCTTACAAACTACAATGGATTCCGAACCTTCAGGGCGTTGAACCAGGCACGAAGAAAGAGACGGAAATAATGCGAAATTACTACGATACGCAAATCGATAGTACGATAGTAGGAACGCTTGCTGAGGAGCTGATTCATCGCCACGACCAACGACTCAGCCGTCTTGGATCTATGCCGTATGAAACAGAGGACAAGATTTGGCATCCTTTCACACAACACAAGCATGTAAAGAACGCGAACGACATACTCGTAATCGATTCGGCATATGGCGACTTCTTCCAGGTCAAGCACAAGGGCAATGAAGAGGTGCCTCATCCTGAGAACCAGACCTTGTACCCAGCATTTGACGGCTCCGCATCATGGTGGACACAAGGACTTGGACACGGCAATCCGCGATTAGCACTGGAAGCAGCATACGCAGCAGGACGCTATGGTCATGTCATGTTCGCCGGCGCCACACACGAACCAGCTCTCACTCTAGCGGAGAAGATACTTTCGGGCTCGCCACGTGGGACTCGTTTGAGAAAAGTGTTCTACACAGACAACGGAAGCACGGCGACAGAAGTCGGTATAAAGATGGCGCTGCGGGCTTCCAGCAAGCGCTATGGCTGGGATAGCGCAAAAGAGGCCGTTGGTGTCCTTGGACTCAAAGGCAGCTACCACGGAGACACGATCGGGGCGATGGATGCCTCCGAACCTTGTGTCTTCAACGAGAAAGTCGACTGGTATCGTGGTCGCGGCTTCTGGTTTGACTACCCGACCTTCAAGCTCAAGAATGGCAAATGGGTGGTTGAACCACCCAAGGGCATGGAAGAAGAATTGGGTCCAGCTCAGAACTTTGAGAGTCAAGACGGCATATTCGACTTCGCTACCAGGGGTAGATCGGCGCAGTACGAGGCCTACATAGAGAAAACACTAGACGAGTTGGTCAAGAAGCAAGGCAAGAAGTTCGGTGCCTTGGTACTAGAGCCTGTCGTCCTCGGAGCCGGAGGTATGCTGTTTGTGGACCCACTCTTCCAGCAGAGCTTAGTACGCGTCGTCCGTCATTACGACTTTGCAAACGGCTCCAGGGTTACGGAATCTCCGAAGGACGAGAATGCTTGGTCTGGTCTTCCCGTCATGTTTGACGAGGTGTTCACTGGTTTGTACCGTCTGGGACGCTTCTCTGCCGCCTCATTCCTTGACATCCATCCCGATATCAGTGTAAATGCGAAGCTACTTACGGGAGGTCTACTACCGCTTTCGATCACCAGCGCAAGCCAGTCCATTTTCGAGGCTTTCTTGGGCGACGAGAAATCGGAAGCTCTCTTGCATGGACACAGCTATACCGCTCATGCAGTCGGGTGCCACGTTGCAAACACAAGTCTGGATATCATGGAGAAATTGAACTTGGGTCATGAGCGGAACTTGGATTTGAGCTCATGTGAGAGCAAGTCCAAGATGGAAAGCCGTGGCAGCGGCAACCGTGTGTGGAGCATGTGGTCCGGTTCTTTCGTGGAGAACGTATCAAATCACCAGAGGGTTGAGTATGTGAATGCTCTGGGCTCTGTTCTCGCCGTGTCGCTCGTTGATGAAGCCGGCTCTGGTATGTCGATCTTTTCTCCTCTATATTTCTTATCTAATGCGACTTAGGTTACACTTCCTCGGCAGCAGTTGGCTTTCGCGATGCTTTACTGCACGATGTTTCTGAATCACAGGTACAGATTCATTCGCGCATACTGGGTAATGTCATCTACCTTATGGCGAGCATGACTGCGACGCGCTCTCAACTAGCTCCTATCGAAGCGGCATTCATGGGAAAGTTGGGAAGCGTTACAAAGGCCTGAAGAGGTGTTGTGGCCTTGATGTACCTCGTGCCACTCCTATTCACAGCCCGCATGTAGACATTTGACGCGAAGCTTTGTGTCACTACTCTCAAGGTGCACAGGAGTCGCGCATCTAACTAAAACAAATAACGAACCGTTTGCGAAGTTGAAAACTCATCACGTATCCTGAGCGGCATAAATACCAGCATCCCGTCACCTCATATGCGCTGGACAATTTCGCCAATCACAACGACCGCAAACTTGCTCAGTCATACGAGTAGCGTGTGTCAACCCTTCCTTTAACCGGGCAACAACAAAGTCGGTGCGCCTCGGGAGTCAGCAACGAGTTGCATCTCTTATTCCCGCTGCCGGAGACACGTTCATAGGTGATGAGTTTGCTGTAGCATACCGCAATATGAGCAAGTATCTGCAATTGAGCACCCGGAAGTGCCCTGTTCCGACTTCTCATAGGCCCCACTGCCGCGTTCTGACTCCTAAATAACATATAAACATGTGAGTCACGAGTATAGCAGGTAATGAAAGCGATCGGTCTCACATTGTGTCCTTGAAGTAATAAACCTTGCTACCCTTGACCGGCTGTCGGACTGGCGACCTTTGAGACTTGACCAAGCTACCACTTCACGAACGAACAACGCGAAATTTGAACCATGATGTCGATGCATTCCATGCACAGTGATGGTACACCATGGCTTACGCAACCCGTTATGCTGCATTCCTCTCGAAAGTACACCTGCAGTCTCAAAAGCGACACACTTTGTAAGTGGCAGCAAGGGTACTGGAGATTTTGGTACGAAGCCGACCACAGGTATGCTCTTCCAACACTCGCATTCTTCATGGCAACCATCATTCTCTTCGCCATCCCTTTTCTCACCTCGAAGCTCGTACGAAAATCTCCCCCAAAGATCAAGGCTGTGCGACAACTGCTTGCCATCTTTCGCTACCTCGCCTACCGCTCATATCGCATCCGGGCTTTGAACTGGAACTCCGCACCACTCGGCATTCTCATACTTGGGGCGATAGGCACAGTCTTCTTCGTCTGTATGACACTCGGTCCGCGACCGTACTATTGGCCCAACCAGAAGAGCCCCCCGATCTCGTTCGGAGGCTCACCACCGATCGCTACACGAACAGGATGGATGTCGCTCGCTTGCCTACCCTTTATTATGGCGACGTCGACGAAAAGTAATATGATTACAATGTTGACGGGAGTATCGCATGAGAAGCTGCAGTTGTTCCATCGGTGGATCAGCTATGCATGCTTTGTGCTTGCTTTGATACATACATTCCCCTTCGTTGTGTTCAATGTATGGAAAGGCTCTATGGGGAGCGAGTGGCATACGGACGTATGCTATTGGACCGGTGTAGTCGCTCTCATTGCGCAGGTTCGTGACTGAACCCGTCTTCCTCCCGTGGGGAATGTAGGTTATGCCTAGAATAAAGCTGATGATCGTCCAGGCCTGGCTGACACTCGCTTCCAACTCCTACCTTCGGAACGTCAGCTATGAGTTCTTCAAAGTAACTCATTTCATCGCGGCCCTGGTGTTCGTCTTGTTTTTCTTTCTCCACTGCGACTTTCGGCTGTCGTCCTGGGATTATTTCATCGCAACAGGCGTCATATATACATTGTGTTGGCTTCACAGCCACATGCGCATGTTCTTTCAGTACGGCATCAAAACGGCTGAGATCAGCAAAGTATCAAACGACTTTGTCAAGATTGCGATTCCGATGAACGGTGTTTGGAAAGCGGGTCAACATTATTTCATCAGAGTCTTTGGCCTTGGTGTACACGGAATGACAACACATCCTTTTACAGCATGCTCTCTACCCGGAGCAACTCGCTGTCGTACGAACGAACTTGTCTTCTATATTCGACCGCAGGGAGGTTTTACAGCACGCTTGGCGAGGCACGCTCAGCAACATCCTAAGTCAAGCCTAAAGGTGTTACTCGATGGCCCTTATAGTGGCATAGACATGAGAAGAGTTGCGGCAAGCCAAAGTATCGTGGCTATTGCTGGTGGATCTGGTGCTGGCTGGCTTTTGCCGCTAATTGAAGCGTTCCTGCGGCAGGATGAGCATCAGGCTGCAGTGAGCGCAGCAGACCCGCACCGCGACGGCGACGAAGATGTCAACAGGAAACCTGCGATGAAAGTGATACTAGCGACAAGAGATTCGCTGACCAGGAATTGGTTTGAGCAGGCCGTCTTGGAGCTAGTAGCGAACAAGCTAAGCGGATGTCGCTGTGACGAATTGAGCGTGGACATCTACTACACCGGTGAGGAGGAGCACGATAGTTCCATGGAAAGCCCGAGCGAGTTAGAAGAGAAGTCCGAAGTTTTCAATGCGAGTGCTGGCTCAAGGACGAAAGCGTTGTCGACAGATGTACGTCGCTCAGAGGAAGCCGCATCAAACACCATCCAGATTGCGCTCACCCCGAAGCATGTATCGCAACGACCGGACCTTCCAGCTATCATCTCCGACGCAGCAGATTACGGAAGTGGAAGTACGTCTGTACTGGTATGCGGCCCATTGAGTATGCAGAGCGATGTGTCGAACGCTGTTGCTCGTGCGCAGATCGGTGGCATGAAGGATGGGAAACGGGATGTGTATCTGCACATGGAACACTTTTCGTGGGCTTAAGCATCAGAACAAGAGAATACAGTACGATCTAGAGCGATTCGCATGTGCACTGAGAAGCGTCTGCAAATGGAAGTTGTGTTAGCTGGCATTATCGTGGATTGATTACAATGACGTAATGCCCGCGCTAAATCACCTTGTTTGGGCCAAATGGCCTAAGAACTCCCAAAAAACCACTGCAAGCCTCAGCAACTCCTCCACACCCAAATGGATGGCCTACCGCTGTCAGTTTCAGGAACCCCACGGTTTTGCGAGCCATGCATAGAACACATTGTCAGCGACGATGCTGGGGCCAACCGGGTGACGCATACATTTCCACCGTTCCTCAGTACGCGTCATACACCATTGATCACGAAGAAGCAACCAGGTGTCACCATCGCTTCCTACGCCAAAGTTAGTGCTGTTTGAGAGATGGTACAACATGTCGACACGCAGACGCCGTGCGATCGTCCTAGGACTGACTGAGCTGGCTTCTCAGAACGCGTCAATGGGCCACGACAGGCGCACGGGAAGTTGACCAAACACGGCAGAGATATCGTTCCGGTCATTCAAAAAAGCTTGCGAACGTCAAACTCAGTATCAGTCCCGTTCCGCACTAGGGCCTTCACGCATGTTGTCGAAGACGGTACCATTTAATATTTCATTCTTGTAGGCGAGTTTATACAGCGGCCACACCTCGGTGTCCGTGATTTTGGACCAGATCCTACGTGATAAGACTCGCATGCACGACTATCGGAAGTAAGCCTCCGACGACATCGATGACTCGAAGCAGCAGAAGCAAATTCGAAGAGCACATCGAAGAGCAATAAGCACTGCACGCGATGCTGTGCAATATACCTATTCTGAGGCGACGAAGCCGTAAGAGCGTCCAGGACCTACGATCTCTTTACGACTGGCGTCTGTAGAACGTCGCATGGACCGAAAGATGAGAAATCAGCGCAGCTTTAGTTCGCATGGGTTCTGGCCGAGGCTGTCTTATAATAGCGGGTCATTGCACATCCCGTGGCTTCGCGGCGCGGCTTCTGCCGTCCTGAAAGGTTCACCCGAGCGGCGAACCCCTGTCTGGAACACCCCAGCTACACCCCCACGGCTCTCGGCTTCATGAGAACAACAACACAGGTTTGCCGGTCTACCGGTTTACTACTTGGATAGCCAGATACTTCGGACGGCCTTGGAGTTGATAGCTGGGCATCCATCGTATGTGAGTTTGTCTTCAACATGGTGGCATGCCAGGAGCACAAATTTCAGCTGAACCCGTGGGCACCGCATATTCCAAATTGACGTATCAGGACGCACCGACCTGCAGGTCAAAAGCTACGTTGGTCCGACCAGTGCGAAGATGCTCATAGCACTGGGATGTCAGAGTCCTGGGGGCTTTCGGGTGATTCTTAGACTCAAGAGATGTGTGATTGCAATCTCTCAGCCTTACTTCATCCTAGTCAGTCTCGGGACAGACCAAGCGTGGCACCCTCGGTGCTGTAATACCTACAGGGCGTTTACTGGAGACCTGCCAAGCTCAAAGGATGGCTATGGTTGGGTCGCAGGTTACATGTGACGAGCAAGCCATGGGGTCCCTAGGATGTGGTACGCTGTCGATATGTCGGCCAAATGAGAACAGAGGACCTGAGGCTCAATGTTGCTTGGTGCAGCCTATATTTCGCCTGTCTGCATCAATGCGAAGTATTTGTTGACCGTCCGGTTATTTGCGAGTCTTTTGTACCAACATTACTCTGGAGCGACAGTCAAAATGTATCACAACTACTCCAAAAGTATGATGGTCGCCCTGGCCGTGGCTTTCATGGTACTGCCATTTGTCTTCGTTTGTTTGCGTTTATGGGCAAAAAGGATCGCTAAGCGCGTGGGTTGGGACGACTTTCTCACGGTTGCCGCTTTGGTAAGAGAAGTTTGAGCGGTTCAGTACGAATTTCGTCCTCTGACTGAGCACCGATAGGCTGTATCTATGGCTTGCTGCTCCTTACAGTTAGCTAGTAAGTGTTTCGATTGGAAGGCATTTTGCAAACTTACGCCGATTGATAGCTGCGATACACGGCTACTTGGGGTCTCACCAACCACTGGATGAAAAAGGCCAGCCCACCATGGACGATCCCGGATTGATATTCTTTGAGCAGGTAAGTACACTCAGCTGCTGATAGCAGTGCAATTGCTGACTTCTCTAGACGAAGTTTGCTCTAAACATGATCTCCGTTATCGGACTAGGTCTTGTCAAATCGTCGATTTTGGTGTTATACAAGAACATCTTTGACGTACGAAAGTTTCGCATCGTCGTATACTGCGTGCTTGCATATGTCGTATGCTGGACCGTCAGCTTCACATTCTCGCATCTATTCACTTGTTACCCCATAACAGTATTTATTGAACCGTACTATGGGAATAGCTGTGTCGAAACCGTGCCAATGTTCTTGGCCCTACTTGTAAGCTACTGTCTTTCACCCAGCATGACGACGTCGATTCCAGGCTGACCATCTTACCAGTATACGGGTGTCTTCGCAGACATTGTCATCCTTATCCTCCCTATCCCGATGGTTTTGAGCGTCAGAATGGAGGCCAAGAAGAAGCTAGCTGTAATCGTAATGCTTTCACTTGGAGCCGCGTAAGTCTTATTTCGTCTCGTACGTCATTGTGTTCAAGACAACTGAGTCGTACAGAGTATGTGCTGTCAGCATCACACGGGTTGTGGCGACTTACTCGATCGCCGGCGAATACCTGAAGCATCCCGACGACGTCATTTATTACACAGCACCGGTGTTCTTTTGGACCAACATTGAACTATCTTTGGGTGTTGTTTGCGCCTGTTTGCCCACGCTCCGGCCCATTTGGTTTTACTTCTACCCCCGCGAAGCAACACAAACTGGTTCGAGCTACGGATACGGATCATCAGGTCACGGTTTTGGCTCATTCGCGCTGAACGGCACCACGAAAAGTACTACGTTTGGCGGCAAGTTGGTACGCAAGCCATACCAGGAGATTGACGAGATCGGTACGTAATGCATGGCGTCCCGTAAAGTGCTCCACTAATGCTACGCAGAGCTGACGGCGCGGTCTGAAGCTCCTTCTACGCCTCCCGAAGACGCCTCAACGCTAGGCAAGCGCGGTATCACAAAGGAAATCACGATTCACCAGACATTGGGATGAATGTTCACCTCGGTGCAAACAAGAAGCGCCGGTATTAGCATATTGAACCGCGAATCCTACGATACTCCGCTCGGTATATATCTCAGAACAGGTTGCTCAAGGTAGCATCCAGGGCTACTCGGCGAAATATATGTTTTACTTTGCTTGGATTCGCATCCTTCTCGCGAAATACCTAGGCAATCCTCTCGGTCTCTTATCCATACCACTGCGGAATGCCAAGTCCATCGGCGAAATATATCTTGCATGCCGCCGACAGCACACCACGAAGACCCTGTATATGCGGCGCTGTCACCTTCCGAATCTTTCGATAGGTGGTTTGCTACCACCCGGAATCTAACCCACGTGCACAAGGACGGAGCCGCCCAAGGAACACAACCAACGTCATGCTCTCGACATAGGTCGCTAATTCTTGCGGAGGTCATGCATGGAAGCATTGTGTTGGTGCACCTTGGGGTAACGCACGGGTCTTGGGTCCGATGAGCGCCGACGCGTATGGGGCCGTCGGGGGACATATAACCGAATGCGGCTGCGCCCGCGGTAACCGGGTCGATGGCGAACGAGCACGGCAGATAACCGCTTCGGTGACTATACCTAACCCAGCGCGGGTTTAGTATGCAGGGACGCTGGTTGCATCCTGTTTGTCGACTAGAGCTGTCTACTGGGACGACAAATCACTCGCCCTACACACTTGACAAGTTGGGGTCCGGGCATTCTCTGCCACCATGCAGGTGGCCGAGGAAGTTTGATGTCAATTAAAAAGCCCGTTGGGCCGTTACCTATTCGCTCGGTACCGCAAACATGAGGGTCTTGTCACTACTGGTTTCTTTTGCAGTGGCTGTTTCTGCACTTGCTGTACGACAGACGGTCGCCAAGGACCTGAAGACTTTGGTTTCGTCACCATCTTCGGTCAACGTTGAGGCTCGAGCACGATGGAGTGACTACAATGCTCCCCTTCCATCTGTGGTCGTCAGGGTGAAAACCGAAAAGGATGTAGCAAGTATAGTAAGTTCAGCCTCGACCAAATTGCCGGTACAACGGATCGTCGATGCTAATCCAACGAAAAGGTCAAATACTGTACGAAAACTGGGATACCGTTCCTTGCACAGAATGGCGGCATCGGATGGGGAAAGACTTTCAACTTGGGGAAATGGGGTGTCCTGATCGACCTTGCCAATCTCAACAAAGTCGTTGTCGCTGCAGACAAGAAGACCGCCACTATCGGTGGCGGTGCAAGCATCGGAGACACGATTGCTGCAGCGAATGCTGCAGGCGCATTGATCATTACCGGAAACTGTAACTGCGTTGGCGCTCTAGGTGCGATGCTCGGTGGCGGTTATGGTAATCTCATGGGCGAGGTCGGATTCGGAGTCGACAACATCATCTCCATGCGAGTGATCATTGCCTCAGGCGAAATACTTACCGCGTCAGCCACGTCTCATCCGGAACTGTTCTGGGCACTTCGGGGAGCAGGACCCAATTTCGGAATCGTCGTTTCAGCAACCGTCAAGGCAACGCCTGCCACTAAAGAGGATCGCACAGCATACATCAACAACCTTTTCTTTTCACCCGACAAGCTCGAGCAGGTTGCGCAAGCGGTTGAAGACCTCCCTCTTACGCCCCAACAGCGAGTGTACCTTGTACTGACCTCTAGTGGGGAGCCGCTCAACGAGCCTTCTATCCTCGTCACTGGATTACTTCGTAAAGGCACGAACGAAACAGGACGCGAGGCTTTCGCCCCTTTCTACGACATCGGCCCCATTTCTGAGTCCAGCGCTATCACTACGTACGATCACTGGAACGATGCCAACATCGGATTTTGCACTCGCGGTGGTCGCAAGCCGTCGTACAGCTCCACCATCACGGGCATGAACGCGCAGAAGTGGCCCGAAATCTGGGAGCTTTACAAAGGCTTCCAGGCCAAAGGTCCGAACTCCGCCGTCCTCATCGAGCGCTACAACTTGACCAAGGCCATGTCGGCACCCGTCGGCTCGGCAGCAATGAATGAAGCACTTAGGAGGGATGCGTTCTCGCAGGCTATCGTCATACCGTGGTATGATGATGCTAGCCTCGATACCGAAGCCCTAGAATTTGGAAGCAAAGTCAGGGCGCTTTGGACAAGGAGCGATAATCCCAAGAATGATCCCACGTAAGTTTCTACTGCCACGATCGAAACGAATCAGTGCTCATAAGATGCGCAGCTATGCTAACTTCGCCTTTGGCGACGAGACGAACACTGCTATCTACGGGTCCAGTCTCCCCAAGCTGAAAACACTCAAGAAGAAATATGACCCGAAAGGAGTGTTCAGTCAGTGGTTCCCGATAAAACCATAGTTGATAGCAACCCCCACCAGCTTTCCAACAAAAGCAATGTAATTAAAGCCTGCTACGACAACCTAAAGTTGCCAACCAAACACTCATGCATCTAACCATATATCCATCTATCATCCCCCAAATTCAACCTCTCTAATCCACCACAAGTCCCACGTCCCATCGTTTGCCTCAACCAATCCAACCGTCGAATTCGAGCTCCAGTCCTCATACCCACCATCCGCTGAGTACGTCGCCCTCACCCTACGCGTAGTACAGCCCCATAAGCCTGCGTCGGTCTCTGCTCTGTTCATCGCATCTTTTGCTCTGCTCCAGCAATCAAAAACTTGGATTGCGTTGCCGACCCAGGAATGCTGTGGGACCATCTGGAGAGGCCAGACGGAGCAAGTGGTGCGCATCAGGACGTATTGGCTTATGCGCGGGCGCGGAGGCTTCGGCGGTGGGGGGTATGGGAGGGGGGTGTTGGTTATGGGGA
Organism: Alternaria ventricosa; assembly: GCF_023758065.1. Taxonomy (NCBI): domain Eukaryota; kingdom Fungi; phylum Ascomycota; class Dothideomycetes; order Pleosporales; family Pleosporaceae; genus Alternaria; species Alternaria ventricosa. Next base: position 162,081 of record NW_026055695.1, on the reverse strand, counting down.
TGATGCGTGAGGGCATGTCTGTTGTGTGTTGGGGTGGCTTGGGGTGGCTTGCGGTATTTTGTGTTTTTATTGAGATAACGCTTGCTCCAAGTAATGAATTGTATTCTTAGGGTATTGGAGATCACATGACAACTTCACGAGGTACATGCATGTGGCCCGTAGGCTCACATACCAGCGTGATATTCTGCCAGCTCGACCCAGTACAGCCTCTCGTACTGTACCCCATCCTTCATCTCCATCCCAGCTAGGACACCGAAATCAGAAAGCGGCTCATTGTCGCTAGCCGGCCCACCATTTACCAGCTTATAGGTTCCCGGCGTGATGATAGCTATCGCAGCTGAGACGTCGCCGGCAGCACGCATGGAGTCTCGGAGTTGTAACATCCGAAGTCGGAGGAAACTAGCCGATGGAAGCTCGTGTGCCCACACGCCGAGTGGCTCACCCTGCCAGGGGGAGGAGGTAGGAGAGGGAAATGGGGAGGGTGGCATGGGGCGAATCAGTGTCATCAGGACAAATGCTTTGGGTCTGAGGTCGGTAGATACTGTGTACACCTCGGTCGCCATCGGGTCCAAGATTTGGCCAACGTAAAGTGGAAGTTGATAGACACATCGTATTGATAAACCGATGCCAATTAGTTGCCATTTTAAAGTTTGCTGAGCTGCCGTGACTAGGTCATGAGGCGTGTGCTAACACGTATGTCGTTGCCTATAAGTTGCTTTGTCGGCAGCGCAATTCTTTCCCGACAAGTATCTTTTTCCGTCGAACATGGCAGCGAATTCGGCAGATAACCCATACAGTGTCGTCCTCAAGAGCGCCCATTATCCCCTGAGCACGCCCGTTCCACGAAAATGGGTGGGTAACACGGTCTACACCTACTCTGGAAGTGATGCAGTCCTGGAACTCCCTCGTTTACATGCTGCGATGGACAACTTGTACGATAAGATGGAGCCGGGGAAGAACCGTCGGCGATTTCAGATAGAAGATGCAGAGGACGCTGCCTTCATGTTGGCGGCTGGCGGGCCCGCTGTGGTATGTGCTATATGCGGTCGGTTCAAAGAGGGCGAGGCGGGCAAGGCGGGCAGAGCCGTCAATCGGTTGTATTGGATCGAGCGAGTCGAGGTCGTCCAAAGTTCTGACGGTGGCATACCCGCAGCGCAAGCGGCTTCTTAAAATTTCGATTGCTTCGTCGCGTGGCATTCAGTCAGAGTCTTGTGATAGCAGCTTCACAGCGAATGTCTGCTCTCCAAAGACATTCCCGAACGCGGCTATCCGCTTCTTGGTCATCCAAACTGTTAGCACGGGTATTTTCCTCCTCTTCATCGTGTTGTTCTCATTTGACATTTCATCTTTCTTCTGTGTGCTCTGTGCCTTTTCGACGTCCGCGTCGCCCTTATCCGTGGGCCTTGAAGTTTTCATCTCTCGGTCAACCTCGACGCTCGTGAGCATTGTATACATCCACCATGCCTCGTCTTTCCCATGTTTATCGTCCTCTCCACCACTCGGCGCTACGATGCGCCGAACCATATCGACGATGCCTACTAATTTTGTTGTGCCCTCACCCTGTGCAGAAACGGCTATGATCATATCATCCTCTTTCAGAGCTTCCGGCATCTCGATTGTAGACGCTGGGTCTTTGTACGCGCCCAAATATGTCTTCAACCTGTTGATACCGGATTTGATGTTCTGATTCTTCGAGAAGACGACGGGTACGATGTTCTGTGTGGCTCGCATGCGCTTCTGGATTTCGGGGAGCTTGCGCAGCTCGGTAGGCAGCCGTGTCCATGGCTCGTAGAGAGAGGGATGGATCGTGGGAGGAGATGGTGGTTGCGATGGCTTCTTCGAGCCTGTTCCATTGATCTTATCTTGCGCCTTTCGCTTCTTGCCAGCTGCCGGTGCGTCCTCAGGTGCCCCAATGATGGGAAGGGTAGGTCCTTCGCTCGAGTACGGCGGGCTCGCAGTCACCGTCGTGGTGTTGGCGTCTTTCTCGGCCGACGATGCGAACATCTCACTCATGCGCTTTGCATTACCCATGTTTAACAGCGAGCGGCGCGCAATAGTCGAGGGTTGTGCAGTCACGCGCAACTGCGATGACGAAAATTGGACGCGCCAAAAATCTCGAGACGCGCCGCCGGAGATACCAGATGGCGCTAGCTTATCACCGGCTGTGCCGCCCATCTCTCGAGACCATCTGATCTTTCGACACACACATACATTAATCTTTGTCACCGCGACTTCATATCGGAAAACATTAAAGAAACTTTCTCTCTCTTTGTGATCTGTACATCATGGACGACGATGTAGCTGGAAGTCTGGGTCGCTTGAGCCTCGCTACACATAGCCATCGTCAAATCGATACAATGTAAGCCGTACTAAGCTGTATAGATATCAGGCTTACGATGGAAGTGATCAGAATGCCCCCTACACACCGCCATTTCTTCGTTTGCCAGCCGAGATTCGAGTCATGATTTACGAGCATGCCTTCACCAACGAGACTATCCATGTACAACCAAAATCCACTGATTTACTTGGAGGCACATATCTCCTTCAACGTAACGGAATTCCAAGACACCAGCAGATCATCTCTCTTCTGATGACTTGTAGACATATCAGAGAAGAAGCGACACCTACCTTCAACGAGCTGGTCACCTTTGACCTGACACTCTACTACAACTGCATGGCGGCCGCCTACGAACTGGGACCAGATATCTGCCAAGCAATCAGAGCAATCAAAGTAGAACCGAGGCTTGCAAAACGCTTAGCTATAGGACTCCAACAGGGTGCCCCCTCTGCCACCAATTATAGGCATCTGTTGCCTTCCCTACAGCGGGTGCATATCCAACAGACTTCTATATTTGGGCTACTCAGTATGAGCCCTGACTTGGCTGTGAGAGCTCTGCGATTGTATTTTGGACATAACGATCTTGAGGTTATATTTAGTAAGAGGTGAGCTCCTCTGCACGAGCAAACGGAGCGTTGGACCCTGGATAGTGATAGCAGCGCTCACCGCCCTTGCGCAGCTTCACCTACTCACACAACCCGTGCCAGGACTGAAATTTGGGCGTCCTATCCTTCTTAATCATGAATCTCACTCAGTCGCAGAGCGTTGCCGAGCGGCTACGCGAGCGCAAGTAAGGACGAGCCCAAGGTCTTCACTGATTTGAGCTAACGATATCCCAGAACGCAATCAAATCAACGCGAATCCCGGTTTCTTCGACTTCCCGCGGAGCTTCGCGACAATATTTACAAGCATGTATTTTCAGGACAAACTGTCGGTATCTTCGCAAGTCAAATCCGGCAAGCTACGCGGAGACGCAAGCAGATATACAGGCGACGCGATTTAGGCGTATTCGCTCTCCTGTTGGTGTGCCGACAGATCCGACACGAGTCATTGCCTCTGTTGTATGGCCTAGCCAGATTCGATTTCACCTCGTTCAATAACAGCCGTGGTTCACGCAACTGCATAACCAAGGTGTCCTTGGTCATGGGCCCCGCCAACTTTGGGCTCGTTCGATCAGTCAAATTGGGCATAGGAACGGTGCATAATGTCCGCAGACTCATCGATTCCGGCTATATGGACAATCGCGCGTCTTCTATTCGAGATATTGAACTGCCCAAAGTCGAGCGTCACTGGATGAAGATTCGTAATGTCGACAGTGCCGAAGCCGAGATTCTTGCCGTTATGCAACGTTGGACCGGTAACATGGACGTCGTCCTACATTTCGTATAAGGACATACGTCACTCAGTGAATGTCCACTGTCGGAAGTTACGGGCCTGGGCGCAAAATAGCGCAAATCATTCACGATATCGCAACCCTAGCCGTCAGCAAAATGGCTCTACTTCTCCTAGACATAGCCGCTCAATAGATACAACTCAAGATGACTTCCAGCCCGGCAGACCCGACGACGCAAAGCGCCATCGCCGAGGGCACCCTTCTGCATCGATTTGGCGTCGACAGGAGTAGCAGCACTGAGACGTAAGTTATTCGCCGCACTGAGCTATATGCTTCCACTGACAGCGCCCTAGCGTCCAGACCGTCCAGCAGCCCTTCCGTTTCCTCGACCTACCCACGGAACTCCGACTCATAGTTTACGACTACGCCTTCGAAAGGAAAGTCATATACCCCACGCGCTCGCGCCGTTCGCAACCCTCAGTGCACAGCCGTCATTTTCCAGGAGCCTCCAGCCTTCTATTCTCTTTCCAAACGATACGCAACGAAGCAAGGGACTTCATCTACAAACACCGTACCTTCGACCTCCAATGTTATTATGACCTCCCAACAGCGCTTCAATATCTAGGGGCGGCAGTCTGCGGATCCATCACGGCCGTCAGGATCGAGAAGGTGGGTCTGTTCCGTCCAGGTCTCTATTTTTGTGTCTCCCCATGGAACGCCGATGACTACTCCCGGTTCATCAAGCGGTACTATTCGCGGCTACATGAGGCTCAACTGGTGACTTTACGATGGGGAAATGTGACGCAACCATTCCGGGAAGATGTTGCCGCCCAGCTCAGGGAGGTCGAGACATTGCTTGCGGAATGTCGAATTATATTGAAACCAAGTCTACTCTAAGACTAGGACTCAGATGCGATGCGCATCAGAGCTCGGCGCCATCGACGTTAGATGCTCATACGCACACGGCTTCAGTTTTTAACGATATGCCGAGCACCTGGCAGCCCACAGACGACATGGACGTATGAGTTCGGGGGAACTGTGAGTGTATAGGTACCTGACGAATACGTACCCGGTATATCATATTGGAAATGATAGAATAAGATGTCCAGGGACAGACGCCTTCTTAGAGGACGAACTTCAATCTACCCACTACCACACTCCCAACTTTCCTTTCATTCACTCACCCCCTCCGATAAATCGCCGCATCAATCCCCACCGCATCCTCCATAACCCTCACCGTCCACTCACTAACCGGCTCAAACGCCTTGACCGTATCCTCCAACTGCTCTCCCTCCCCAAACTCATGAACAGCCAGGAAAGACAACTCTCGCTCCTTCCCTTCCTCATCTTCAGAACCCGATTCTTGCTCTTCGAGTGCATACCGACACGTGCGCAGCCAACCCGGTTGCTCAGACGTTTGCTGGTTATGCTCTTCGCGGTACCAGGCATCTAGGTCCGAGGCGCCGGTGGAAGAGGGCTGCATGAGTGCTATCATGATTGTTTGTGCGGGTTCTGTGAGGTTGAAGGTCAGTGAATGATAGCTCTCATCTCTGTCTCTACTTGAGTTGAGACACAGTGTGTAGACATACCACAACTCTTCCCCGGACCAAAGATCTGGACTTCAGAATACGCCCTGATATCCCAGTCTCCACCCACGTTCTCGCTTTCAAGGAATTCCAACATTTGCTGTACGTTCACGCGTGCCAGATCTTCTGTTTCGCAGACGAAGAGATGCTGTTTGGAGTATTCGGTATTTGCGGCTTTGTAGTGTGTTGCAGTCTGTATGCCGAGAACATTGCCTGTTATGGCCGTGGATAAGAGGGCGAGCTTGTCGTCCGGTTGTGCTTCGTTACCTCCGGTTGAGGTGGGTTTGAGAAAGGCGAGGAGGACGCCGGCGCCTGTGGTGGGGTCTGAGGGTGCCATATTGGGAGAACGAGTGTATGCGGGTGACGAGTATTAGGATGAGTAAATTGTGAGAGGGTTTTAGGGGAAACACTATGGGGTTGGATGAAGATATGTTCATATGCAGTTCCTAAATAGACCATCGAGGGTAAGCGCATGCCGTGTCTCCACTTCCCGGATCAGGTTACCCGTTGGCTTCCTCTCGGCCTACTCATTACACGTAAATGCACTACAACAAAACAAGATTTCGATGGGTACAGGACCTCGAATTTCTTCAACATCAAGTTCGCTATTCTATTCAAATACAATTACATATATACAAAGACATGGCTTCCCCTACAACTTGCTCTTCTCAATGCGCTTGAACAAGACATCGCTGTCCGGATACGGATCAACGGTGTAGTTGTTAAGCGGGTTGAGCTCGCTAGCCCTGTAGAACATATCCTCGTAGACCTTGCCGTCTGCGCGGCCCAAACTGCTGTCCAAAACCCAGTCGTCAAAGCCCCAGGCATCCACAAGCCTGACAGCGTGTGGCCGGATTTCCTTGAGCAGGTTCATGACAGTGTTGGTCCTCGCGAGCGAAATCTGGTGCTTGCTGCATGCGCCGGAAGCGTAGAACTCGGAGCCCTCCTGTTCAAGTGTGTGCAGAGCGAAGAGACGGAACAGCTTCATCAGCACGTCGACAATGTTCTTGTCAACGTTGCCTGCCTTTGCGATGTTCCTGAGCGCAGACAGGTTGTTCTTTACGACCATGTACTGTGCGTGGGCCTTGCTGAGGCGGTAGAAGTCGACGAGCAGGTCGTTCCAGGGCTTCTTCTGCTCGTCACGGTGCTTGCTGGCTTCGAAGGTGAGAAACGATACGCGCCAAGCGAAGGCGTTGACGAGATCGTCGTCGTCGCCAATAACGTCGAATGCACAGCCGATGTCGCGGCGTGCATGGAATTGAGAAAGGATCTGAGTGGTGTCGTTCATTGGCTTTTCGCCCTTGAGTACCGAACGGGCAGACTTGAGCATCTAGAACAAAGGTTAGTAAGGACTGATTGCAGTTTAGCTAAGTATAGAGACTTACGTATCGCGCGACTTGCTGGGTCAACATGTAGTTGTCGCCTTCCCAGGTGGTAGTAGGGAGGTAGTCAGAGTACCACGGCCCGATACCGCTGAAGCTTGAGTAGCCGTGACCACCACAGGCTCGTCGGCAGACCTCGAGACCCTCTGCTGCGATCGAACTGCTAAGCGACTTCAATGCGCATGAAGAAGCGTGCAAGTCTGCCAACATATCGCTGCCTGATTGCACCTCCTCTGGCCCAGCTCCGCGCTTGCTTGGTGCGTTGGTAGCGTTGCCCTGGGCGATCCTCTTCTGGTTCTCCTGGTACATGTCCATCATCGACTTTCCGGTGAAATGCAAAGCAAAGGTAGCGGCGAGAAGAGGAAGCAACCGAATCTGCACCATAGTGTAGTTTAGAACAGCAGTCTCAGCCTCACCAGCGGGAGCATCTCGGTCCTGGAATTGCCGTCGCACAGCACAGTAACGGGTGGCGATGGTAACACCCCGAGCCAGCACGCTACCGGCTTGCATGACAATAGTCGATCGAACCCATGTGAGGGTTCCATAGACGAGGGAGGGCGCACCACGGCGTCCGAACTTGTTCGTGTTGGGGTCAACGAATGTGTAACGAGCCAGCATGCTGATGTGGGGAATCTTGACGTGGTTGAACAGAAGGAAACCGTTGTCCATGGTGTTGTAACCGAATTTGGGACCGATGTCTCCAATGTGGATGTTGTCGAGCGGCTCATGTGTCTTCAGATCACGGATCTGGACGCAGAATGGAGTCGGGCCGTATGATTTGCCATCAATGATAAGCTGAGCCATGACGACAGCGTGGTTAGCTGTGCGACCTAGTGATCCAATCCACCATTTGCTGGCGGTCAGATGTGGGGAGTGGATGGTGAAGGTCTTGTCCTCCTTATTCCAGGTGGCGGTGGTCTCAAGTCCTCGGACGTTGGAACCATGGCCAAGCTCAGTTTGAGCATAGCACCCGATGATCTCGTAGTTGTTGGCCTTGGTAAGCCACTTTTCCTGCTGCTCCGGTGTACCCTGGCCTTCAAGTGTAACCTGCATAGTGAGTAGAAGTCGCGCAGAGACAGAACATGGCGCGTACCTTGAACATAGAGTCATGGAGTCCGTATGGCCCTGGTTCACCGACAAGCTCTGTAGCAGTCCGGAATTCCTCAAAAGACCAGTTGTGTTGCTTCTTCAAGATTCTGAGTCTCTTCTCCCTTGCAAGGGCCCGCTCGAACCTGTCGATTCTTCCCATGAAGTAGTTCTGCGACTTGTCGAAGACCTTCTCTGACTTGAGAATGTCAAGAATCTTGTTCCTCCTGTCGATGACATCTTGAGTATGTAGGAGGACTTCGAGCTCCTGGACGGGTACGTTGGAGCTTTCGCGTTCAGCCTTGAGCAATTCGTGGCCTTGAATGCCCGAAGGCTTCAGTTGCTTGACCCAGTCCGGTGTTGGCTTCATTGTGATGATAGGTTGATGATAGAGATGATGGGGAGTGAATGTGTTTGGAATGATGATTAAGTAGGATGTCGATCTTGCGCTACCTCGGACAGCCGAGGTTCAAATTTGGACTAAGCCATATTCAGCGATGACACCCACGATCCGGACCGTGCGACGGCTTATACGCGTGCGCTTCTGATAGATAATCTCATGAAAATGCCGAAGCCAATGCCCCGAGCAGATGGCGAAAAAAGTTGGCGACACGGAGTTCTGTCATTTGCGCTGTCGCCCTCATCTTGGGGCTTTTAGTGCATATTCAAAGAACTTTTGGGGTTTCTGGGGTACCGGGGTCCTCCGGCGCCACGCTTTTCTCACAGAAGCAACACTGAGTCAGTGCCATGAAAGTATTTCAGATGTTTGGTGTCGCTGCACTGTATCAAAAGGACCTCGGCAGTCCAGGTCAAGAGTCCGCGTTATAGCTTTCCCATGGAGAATATATGGGGAGTTTCAGGACCACGTTGCACATGTATCTTGTGTTCCAAAGTACCCACGCAGCTGCTTCTACGCAGCCATAACATGGTACTGCATTGAAAACAGAGCAGCATCAGCCACGACTTGGCTGGTCACAGCCCCTCCCTCGCGCTACGAAACGTACATCGCGAGTTTCGGAGTGTTGTGTAGGAAGCAACGCCTTGCGTGCCAATCGGTCGGGTAGGACTAATCCGTCGTAGTGCATCGTCAGAGCCCGACACGAAATCTGGACCCTGGGAAATGTCGCGCCGCAACGCGGCTGAGCAAGTGCTGCCCTTTCTATCGCGTTCACGGGACCAAATTCATGTGCAGCAAACTAGTTCCTTCCGAACTGTACTACTACATCCAAACCCTGGATATATGCACGATCTTTTGTGATTCAGCATAGCTGTGTAGAATAGACAGCACACATTCAGGGTGCTTGATGCGGGACAGGTACAACCTGAGGAAGAGGGTTTCTTATATCGAGTGATTGAGCTATGCCCCAGTCAGAAAGGACGATCAGCTCCAGTGCATCGAGGCCAGGCGGCGGCTGCTGTTGAGACGCTGATAGGGGTGCTCACGGCTTTGTGCGTGGCACGCGAGCTCTTGCACAAGTAAGCAAGCATCTAGGCGCCGGCTGCCTTAGCAGAGCACCGCCCGGAAAGATGCACGACAAGGCAGCCATTGGCAAGGTGAGCGCGTATTCCAGTCAGGAGGCCGCAGTCCACAGCGACAGGAGCTGGTGGGGGAAACGGGACTGCAGAAAATGCGCGGGCGTCATCGTCTGGCCTCGACCTAGCCACACCCACTAGCCCGCACGGGCCCGGCCTGACAGGTAGAGCAGCGTCACTCTTTGCCTACAACACCACCCGGCCTGTTTACCCCCGCGAGCTAGAGCACGCAATTCTTTTCTCCTGTCCTCTCCCTAAGGACCTACACCACGCCCGCCACACAAGACCGACTACTTACACAGTCGCCCCTGCGCCTAGCCACATCTGAAATCCCCCCACACACCAACAGCGCAGTTTGGAATTCTATGCCCCTAGGGAGACTCGCGATCAACCTCAGACTTCCCCTCGTCTCCTCCCACAGGTTCCTGTAGGCACCGGACAACATGGGTCAGACACTCTCAGAACCCGTCGTCGACAAGGTAATTGCCTCCCAATGCTGGCCCCCCGCCCCCGCACCTGCGCTACTCCTCGCTCTATCTGGCAACAGGCGCCTGCATTGAGCTGCACGGCCGCGCAGGTTTTCCTTTACATGAAGACGACGCTAACACGCTGCTTGCACAGAAATCCGAAAACGGCGATGGCGAGTCACTCATCTACGGCGTGTCGTCGATGCAGGGCTGGCGGATCAGCATGGAGGACGCGCATGCCACCGTACTAGACTTTGCAGGTGAAGCCGGCAAACCCACTGGCAACGACAAGCGACTCGCCTTCTTCGGCGTATACGACGGACACGGTGGTGACAAGGTGGCCTTGTATGCTGGCGAGCAGCTACACCAGATTGTCGCGAAACAGGAGGCTTTCAAGGAAGGCGACATCAAGAAGGCTCTACAAGATGGTTTCCTCGCCACAGACCGCGCCATCTTGAGTGGTATGTTTCTCAGAACACCTGTCTCTCGTCAACAAGTGGCTGACTCACGCGAACAGATCCCAAGTACGAAGAGGAGGTATCTGGCTGCACTGCGTCCGTTGCCGTCCTTTCCAAAGACAAGATCTACGTCGTACGTTGAACCCTATACCATTCATTGGCCAACTCTCACATCAACAGGCCAACGCAGGTGACTCGCGTACTGTCCTAGGCGTCAAGGGCAGGGCTAAGCCGCTCTCTTTCGACCACAAGCCCCAGAATGAGGGTAAGAAACATGGATTACAAAGGCAAGCAGCACTGACATCTATCAGCTGAGAAGGCACGTATCCAAGCCGCAGGTGGCTTCGTCGACTTTGGCCGCGTCAACGGCAACCTGGCTCTATCGCGCGCGATAGGTGACTTCGAGTTCAAGAAGAGCGCCGACCTTCCTCCCGAGCAGCAGATAGTTACTGCCTTCCCGGATGTTGAGATACATGATATCAACCAAGATGACGAGTTCTTGATCGTCGCCTGCGATGGTAAGATACTACAACCTGCTATGCATGCGCGCTCTTATTGACTCCATACAGGTATCTGGGATTGCCAGTCTTCTCAAGCCGTCGTCGAGTTCGTTAGGCGCGGAATTGTCGCAAAGCAGGATCTTGCCTCCATTTGCGAGAACATGATGGACAACTGTCTGGCTTCAAACAGCGACACGGGAGGTGTTGGCTGTGACAACATGACCATGACTGTCATTGGTCTCCTACAAGGAAGGACGAAGGAGCAGTGGTACGAGGACATCGCAAAGCGGGTTGCGAATGGAGAGGGTCCATGTGCGCCGCCAGAGTACGGCAAGTCAGAAGATCCAGCCAAGTCCGCCTCAGAGAGCGAGTAGTTCAGTTCTAATATAATCGTGTAGCCGAGTTCCGCGGTCCCGGCGTTCACCATCGCATTGACGATTCCCCTGATGACATCGACATGGACTTGGACAGTCGATTCCGGCCGAACAACGGCAACGGCGGTCGTATCATCCTTCTCGGCGACGGAACCGAAGTCTCGACTGGAGACAATGACGGCGAGATGTTCGATAACGAGGACGAAGACAAGGATCTGGATTCGCAAGTCAACAAGTACAACCAGGACGCCAACGCCAAGTCTCGTGAGGATCGCGAAGGCACGCCAGGCCCTCAACACGAGAGCAAGGTCCAAGTGACTGAGTCGCCTTCATCTGTACAGACCGAGAAGTCCGATGCTCCCGAGTCTCAGACCGACAAGAAGCCTGAGGCAGGCACAACCAAGACGAGCGAGAAATAGCTTGTCCTCACTTGACTTGGCCACGATTAATGATGTTTGGCTCGAAGGGCTCAGTTTCGATGCATGATGACATGCAATGTCTCTCTTATGGATGTTTTGCAAGCGACGATGGGTACGTTGGTTTCTGTAGAATCAAGCAACGGGTCATGGAAACGAGCCTCATGGATCGCAAGCGGGCAGATTTACGAAATGATACCTGGCGGGCTCGGCCTTTGCCTTCCACTTTACCTAGCTATCACTTTGTTCACGATACAATGGGTTTATCGTTTATATTAACGTCATATGTGCTTGAAGTGGAAATGTATGCAGCGCCCTCATGACATCATTTCCATCACCCTTGTTCTATAGATTCATAGAGTCCATGTTGCATCAGACCGCGCCAAATTCCTTGTCTTTATGCGTCTACTTATTGCTGGCAAACAAGCTTTCAGATGCCCCACTCTCCCGCTCTTAGGTTGGTTTCCGGCGTGCACCTAATCTGGGTGTCATCTCGACAGTCATCGTCAACGGACACATATAGACTCCGATCTTGGAAGGTGACTCACAGTCGAGTGTGTCAATCGATAGCGAGGTCTGTGTTCCAGCCATGCTACACGCAATTGCCGTTCGCATTGCCGTCCGCGAGTCCGGAGATAAGCTCGAGATCAGGGTCCAGTCCGAGCAGCATCACCTTTCGTCATAATGTGCGACAGCTGTGCAAGCGTCACGATTATGGCGTGGATCCGAGAGTGCCGGTGGTACATTTCTAAAAGCAATGTGCAGCGCCTGTTCTTGATTCAAAAGACCAAAGTGAAACAACCATTCCCTTCTCAAGATCCATTATCGAGTTCCTGCTTCCTCAATTGCTCCGACGCTGTCTGTACCTGACTGGCCACTTGCATCATGGACCCTGTAAATCCCAACCAAAAGGCCCGAACCACGCAGCAATACGCCTTGTTTCAGCGAAAGAACTTTTGGAAATCCAATGAGGGTGAGGTACCGGTATTCAACACAGGTAAGTATGCTTTAGCTTCATAGCGCTATCGCGCAAAGCTGATGTACTGTATACAGAACCGGGCAAACTCGAAGAATTAGCAAAAGAGAAACTCAGCCAAGGTGGCTGGTTCTACGCGTCTTCAAATGCCGGCCAATCGCACACCCATACCGTAAACAGACAAGCGTTCTACCGACATCGAATTATCCCGCGTATGCTCGTAGATACCAACCAGCGCGACACTGCGACCGAGATATTTGGACACAAAGTTCCTGCGCCGATTGGATTTGCGCCTGTTGGTATCAACAAGATCTACAACCCAGAGGGCGAGCTACCCGTAGCAAGAGCCGCGGGCGCCTTGGGGCTACCATACTGTCTCTCGACAGCAGGCTCACAGAGCATAGAGGACGTAGGCCATGCCAACGACGAGGGCGTGAGGAAAGGACAAGGCGACACAGGCACCGCTGCCGGTGGCGGCGAGAAGGGCGTGAGGTTCTTCCAGCTCTACATGCCGCACGATGACGAGCTTACTCGTTCGCTCCTCCAACGTGCTGTGGACAGCGGCTTCACAGCCTGCATCCTAACGCTTGACACTTGGCAGCTCGGATGGCGACACGACGATGTCGCAAATTCGAATTACGCCTTCTACCATGGGCTCGGTGCGGATCTGGGCCTGACAGACCCCGTCTTCCAGAAGAGGCTCAAGGAAAAGGGTATTGACCCCAAGACACAGCCCAACGAAGCTGGCGCGCTCTGGATCGATAACGTATGGCATGGGCGCGCGCATACGTGGGAGAAGGCTGTGTGGGCGATGAAACTATGGAAGGAGCTCAGTGGTGGTAAGCCGTTTTCTCTGAAGGGCATTCAGAGTGTCGACGATGCGAAGAAGGCTGTTGATCTGGGCTTCGATGGCATCGTTGTGAGCAACCACGCTGGAAGACAAGTCGACGGCGCAGTCGCAAGTCTTGACTCTCTTGAGAAGATTGTTGATGGTACGTTCATATATCTTGTCTCTTGTTACTACACAGCTAACGAATTCTCCAGCTGTCGGCGACAAAATCTACATCATGTTCGACTCTGGCGTCCGTTCCGCATCCGACGTCTTCAAAGCGCTCGCTCTGGGCGCAAAGTTCGTATTCGTTGGCCGTCTGTGGATCTGGGGCCTTTCGATCATGGGCGAGACGGGAGTTGACCATGTTATGCGCGGTCTACTAGCTGATCTGGACATCTTGATGAATGTCGGAGGGTTCAAGAATGTTGGGGAGATTACGAAAGATGCGCTGGAGAGTGGACCGAAGAGTTATCCGCTTATGCATACGGCTAGTAAGCTGTAGGATGCTGAGGTTCTGGGATCTTATGGCTAGTCAAGGCGTCTTCGCGTGCCCGGGTTTCATGTAGACAGGCACTTAATATACCACCTAGTGTTGTGTATACTCAGTTCCCCACAGCCTAGATATATCGTACTTGCTTTATAGCTTGTGTTTGTGTTGTACGATACAGCACCCAACTCTGAAGTCTGCGAAGGCACCAGAGTATGCCTTCTACATCATGTGTCTGACACTCGTAATAAGTGTGACCTTCGCACAAGTACAGTCACGACATCTGAATTCACCATTCACTATGAGGAGCTTACGTAGCGCTAGGCCGCTATAGGCTGACCGCCATAGGGCTGAAGTGGCCCAAGCACTCCCGAACAAGACCAACTCCAACTCCCCTCAGCGCGCAAAGCTCTCCAATCGTGATCGCAACTTCGCGCGCGTCATGTTCTGCAGTTGTCGCGCATACTAACACCGTCGCATTGATTGTACTACTACGGGTTTCCGGTATACACAAAAGTTCATCCCTAATTCGTAAATAGAAAGAGACCCTGTAATCAAGATGTCGGTCATTCTATGCACAGGTACGTCGAGCTGCCTACTCCACATGTGGCAGACAAACGACTAACACTCAATTGCAGCCGGTTACGACCATACCATTAGGTTCGCACGCGTCTCATGCGCCATTGGCAGCCATTCGTACTGACTCCGACGTCTCTAGATTCTGGGAAGCGCTCTCCGGTATATGCTCCCGGACTATCCCGCACCCTGACTCCCAAGTCAACCGCCTTTGCATCTCGCCCGACAAGCGATACCTCGCCGCCGCCGGTCACCATACGGTCAAGCTCTACGACATCAAGTCGACGAACCCGAATGCGATCCTCACCTTCGACGGTCACACCTCCAACATCACCGGTGTCGCGTTCCACTGCGAGTCCAAGTGGCTGGTCACATCGTCTGAAGATGGCACGGTCAAGATCTGGGACACGCGATCAGGCAACGTTCAGCGCAACTACACTCATGGCGTTCCGGTCAACGACGTCGTCATCCATCCAAACCAGGGAGAGCTCATCAGCTGCGACCGCGGTGGTAACGTGAGGATCTGGGACCTGGGAGAGAATAAGTGCTCTCACCAGCTCATTCCAGAGGACGACGTCAGCGTGGCTAGTGTTACGGTTGCAAGCGACGGGAGCATGGTCTGCGCTGGCAACAACGCCGTGAGTCTCCCCGGATGAAGTTGTACTGATGTTTGCTAACACCGCATGTTAGGGCAACGTCTACGTTTGGCGCATGATCCAGCGCAGCGATACCACCTCGATCCTCCCCATCTGCAAGTTCGTGGCCCACACCACCTACATCACCCGCGTCCTCCTGTCCCCCGACGTCCGTCATCTAGCCACTTGCTCCGCCGACCACACAGCGCGTATCTGGTCCGTCGATCCTACCGCTCCTCATAACGTCACGCCTACCGACAACCTGCCGGCAGCTAGCGAGCGCGACCCAGCTGCCTTCCCTCTAGAGACTACGCTACATGGTCATCAGAGGTGGGTCTGGGATTGTGCCTTCTCAGCCGATAGCGCCTACCTCGTTACCAGCTGCTCAGACCACTATGCTCGGCTGTGGGAGCTTGGTAGCCAGAGCATCATCCGGCAGTACAACGGACACCACCGTGGTGCTGTCTGTGTCGCGCTCAACGACACGGCCGTCGGTAACTAGGATATTCACACTCTACGCACAACTGACAGGCATGACGTGATACCCGTCACCCTAGCGTGTGGAGGATAAGGGACAAAAGGATTCCGGCATTTGCATCAGCGTTGGCGTTTCGGCACGAGGGGATGGAAGGGTAATGAGTTAATGACACTTTGGCGTTTACGGCGAATGAGGTAACTTCTAATATGGATGCGGGAACGGGTCACCAAGGTTGTCAAAGTTTCGCATTGACGCAAAAGCGACGATACGCCTGGAAAATGTGTTATAGCAGACGGAACAAAACATCTGAATTGGAAATTTCCACTACGAACTCTCAACGCCCCTTGACACAGGCACAGCAATCTTGGAGTAGGTCAAATACGCGTCCACCGGCTCTTTCTCATGAGGTGGTCGCCAGTTGCTCAGAGCTGTACCTAGCTTATGGGCACTCCTTCTTTGCGCAGGCGTCCTACCAGTATGTTAGTCTCTTCGATCATTTCTGCGCTCCAAAACCCTCAACTTACATAGTTCCTAATCTTGCTCTGCACACACCCATCAAAACTAACTTTCTTCTCGCACAAACACGCAACATGCCTACATCACCCCGTTAGCCATCTCTCTCACCACCGTTCCCACATTACACATGCAGGAACTGTGATATTCGCGGGACATCGAACGTACATATCCCACTCCTTCTGACACTTCACACACCCTGCCGGCTGAGCCCTCTTCTTACACCCCTCCACACTGTTGCTTTGCATTCCATTTCCCCTCTTCACGTTAAGGCTGGTGTCGGCACTCTCATCTTCCGCAGCATTCTCACTCGCAGCATCCAGCACAAGAGCCAGCTCCTCTGCTTCTTTCTCGGCGGCTGCGTCGTAGTACGTAGACGAGTCGTATTTATCAGGGACGGCGTTGGCAAGGGCGCGTTTGGCGGGTGTTTGGGCGATGCCGCCGCCGGGGAGGTCGCTGTCGGGGAGTATGTTGTCGACCATCTGACCGGAGGCGATGCCGTTGCCTGGGAGGGAGTTGGAGGGGAGCGTGTTGTCGACCATTTGGCCGGATTTGGAGTTGGAGTTTGAGGCTGGGTTGGGGTAGAAGGCTGTGGGGAGGGGTGGAGGGGGGTTGGTTGAGGGGAGGATTGGGGCGGTGCATGCTAGGGTGGTGAGGGTTGTGAGGAGGAGGAATGTGGGCTTCATTGTTGTGGGGTTGGGGGTGTGGTATAGGATGACTGTCTGAATAAATGGGAGCGTGCGGATCTGAAGGATAAGAAAAATGCCAGGAAGGGCGGTGGCATTTATGCATGGGAACTCGCTGTCGGACTTCACGTCAACAGCTGTCATATCTCGAACTATCACTGTCCTTGACATCACACTCCATGGACAGACACATAATTCTGCTCGGTGACTAAATCCCAGTGTACGATTCTTCACCCTCCCTCCACTCACCTCCCCCTCCTCCTCTCCTCAAACCTCCCAACACTATCCCGAACCCCAAACCCATCCTTCAACAACCCACCCACATCCTCCAACCCCAACCCCGCCGTCTCAGGATAAATCCTCCAAATGACAATCTCCGCAACCACACAGACCACAGCATACAACGCAAACGTGCCCACCGGAGTAAAAATATTCATCATGGGCAAAAAGGTGATCCCAATAAAGGTATTAGACCCCCAATTCGTAGCCGTCGACAACGCGGACCCAAGAGATCGCACGGAGAGGGGAAAGAGTTCAGATTGCTGCCAGGGGACGTTACCCATGCCTATCGCGTAGCCGGCGACGTATGTTATCATGGAGAAGAGGATGACTAGGGGCCATATCTTGTTGTCATCGCCGTCAATAGCAGTGGTAGTGGAAGTAGCTGTAATAGCAGAAGCCTCCTCGGTGGGAAGGTCAACGAAGAGGAATGCAACAGCGCAGAGTGTGAGACCGATGATCATGATGGGGACGGAGCAGAGGAGGATACGTCGGCGTCCGATGCGGTCGATGTAGTGGAAGGCTACGAGTGTGAAGAGGAAGTTTGTGATGGCGATGGAGAGCGAGGTTAGGGTTGGGGAGGCGAAACCGACGAGGCGGAATATTGTGGCGGAGAAGTACATTAGTGAGTTCTGGGGGTGGTGTTAGCGGGAGTTTCATACTCTGGGACGTCTGAGGGGTACAGAGGGGGGGGTATGTGTTGCTTGGACGTGAGGGAGGAGACTTACAAAGCCACATAGTTGCTGGAAGCCCTGGAGCATACACGCGATAACCAAGGCTCGACGGTTCCCTCCGATGACGATCAGTTGAGAAAAGTTGTCTTGGACCCTCTCCTTTTTAGCTCTCCAACCGATCTTAGCCATGTCAGGAGCCCCTCGCAGTCCAGCTGCATCCTCCTCCTCTTCAATCTCTTTCTCTACCCGCCTCAGCACAGCGTTCACCAACTTCGTCCCACTTTCCTCACTTTTATACACACGCCCCAATACCCTCTTCGCTTGCTGCGTCTTTCCAGCCTTTACAAGGTATCGCGGTGTCTCCGGTAGGAAGAACAACATAACAAACTGTATGGCAGCCGGCAGCGCCCCCAAACCCACCATCCACCTCCACCCATGCAATCTTTCCGAGAACAACCACCCAACAATATAAGCAACAACCTGCCCCCCAGTAATGAACAAACTGCTCACAACCACCAGCCGTCCCCGGAAAGGGCTAGGGCTGAGCTCCGAGATATACAGCGGAACAACGAATGACGCGCTTCCAACTGCAGCGCCGACAATGGACCGACCCACAATCATGCCGCCGACACTGCTTGTCCATGCCTGCAGCAGCGCACCGAGTATGAACAAGATGTCTGCGACCAGAATCACGGTTTTGCGTCCGTATGCATCGGCGAGGATACCCGTTAGGGGCGAGGCGAGGAGTGCGAAGAACGAAGTGCAAGACGTAATCAAGCTCTTGTCGAGGGTGGTCAGGGGCCGGGAGGAGAGATCGGTGTTTATGGATATGAGGGTCGAGGATATAACACCGGTGCTGTTGTAGCGTTAGTATAGTGTTGTTACTCCCATTTTCTGTAGATGCCATGAGGCATGGCGCAAAAGATCGCAGGAATGGATGCGACGTACTCATATCCAAACAGTAACCCTGAGACCCCGGCGCATATAGTCAAACACCAAATAAACAGGCCTGGGGATACCAAGGCACTCTCGTCCACCTCGTCGTCTCTTATACTCGCGTCGTCGGCTTCATCGTAGCGGTCGCGTGCATCGTTCGGAACGCGGCGGTCGGTGGAGATCAAGGGCTCGGCTGCAGCGTCGTTCATGCTGTCTAGTTCTACGTCTTCATCTGAGCGCGGCATACAGCACACACATACATAGGAAGCGTGTTCGGGAGGAGGGAAAGCAGGACGGGGCGCTGGCGGAGGTTATCTGGGGTAGTGTCGGAATGGCTGCGGGAGTGCGGAATGCTCGAGACACGCTAGTGGGTGGGCCAGATCTGTGCCTGGTGATCCATGTCACCTGCAGAGTAGGCGGTACCAGCGGCACCAAGAGATGACAGACATGTTGCTTACTGCCTACATAGACGCCTGTTCTCAAAGTTATTTATGTCTAAAGCTCAAGGATTAAGCATAGAATATACTGTATGATATGTCCTGTTTACGATATAATGTCACGAAACGGACTGGGCATTCTCTTGTGACAGATCATTGCAGGCGCATAAACGAGGTTTGTGAACTTATAGTATTGATAGTAGTCCAGCAGCATGTGCTCACATGAGCCTGCTCTGCTTGCTAGTAATTTTCCACCTCGCCCCCCTGAACGCTGCCTCAAGGACGGAAAACGCCAAAGCGATTCCCATGACTTGTTCCTTCCTGGCGCGTTGCGATCGCGTGTAGCGTAGCGATCGTCCCGGTTCCCTCCCTCTCTTGTGCCATGTTGCATGCCCATGACATGCAAGTTGTCGTCCGTACCATGATCCGTTATGCACCCATCATGCCCAGTCAACGCCTGTCGCTATGCCTCAAGCCACTCATCATGGTGACTAATCAACCCACCCACGCTAAGCGCATAGCAAAATTTGGTAAAACAGGCAAGGAGAGCATGTAATGAAGCTCAGGCAGCAGACGCTGCGGACGCCGCTTTTTTGCGGTGAACCTAGTCTGAAGGTTCTCATTTGGGCTCAGCGTTGCCGTCCGGTGCATGGCTAGCGGGGCCAGTGGGTGGAGCTTGGGGACCCGATGAGTGCTGCGGCATCATAGGCTGCGAGTAACTTCCGCTGGGTGTACCACGGTGCTGCTGGGGGAACTGGTGATGTTGTTGCGGTGAGCCGTAGTGACCACCTTGGTATTGTTGCTGGAAAGGTCCTCGCATTGGAGCCACTGAAATGATGTTAGTCGACTATCGTACAAATAACGATGAATGTACTTACTGGCTCCTGGCTGCATTTGGTACATCTGAGGAGCTGGTGCACCAGGCTGCATGTACATCATAGGTGGTTGCTGCTGGTGGTGGCCTTGTTGCGATCCTTGATGGCTCATCATTGGCGCACCTGGCCTGGGGCTAGGGAATCCGTTGGCGCCCGGAGGCATGTGAGCCGGGTACTGAGGATACGCAGGAGCGGGAGCGGGAGAGTACATCTGCATCTGTGGATTACCTGGCATTCCCATGTAGGGCCCATTTGAAGGCTGGTTCGTCATCATCTGGCCCCCCATCGCCGGCCCAGGGCCGTTCATGAATTGACCGCCTTGTGGGTTGCGCATGGTGGCATGCTGCATGCCGGGACTCATGCCGTATTGCGGAACTTGCGGAGGGTAACCTTGCATTGGCTGGGGCTGTGCGCCATACATGTAAGGCGCCATTGGGCGTGGAGAAGGCTGGACTGACGACGTTGAGTGCGAATATTGCATGTGCTGAGCACCGAAATGATGTTGGTCCTGGCCGATATGCGGCTGTATCGGAGGTCCCCGTGGGGTGTGTTGAGCTGTCGGTCCTTGTGGCATACCTTGGGCGCCCTGGAGGTGAGGTGGTAGCTGATGCTGATGAGGCATGGGGCCGTTGGGCATAACATGCTGTGGTACTGATAAGGGCGCGGATGGAGGAGCATGATCAAACAGCTGCTCATATCCCTTGTTCGTGTTCGAAGAGGGGAAATCCCACGTAGGCGGGGTCTTGTAAGGAGGTGCAATATCGGAGTGATGTGACTTCTCGTTCGACTGCGCCTCTTTCTCAAGGCGTCCGATGGCATTGAAGGTCGTCAGTCCGTCCAGTGATTTTACAGTGGGCTTCGGGCCAGTGAAAAAGTTGGTAACAGGAGGCTTGCGGACTTCTTGCCTAGACGAGGTTGGCCTAGGACTGGAGGTAGCGCTTGGGGTTCCACCAGGCTGGAAGGTGTTTGCAGCTGGGTTGGGCTTGAACTCATGGGCGCGAACGTTGAACCTTGTAGACATGCTGGAAGAAGGTGTCTGGGCACCACTCGAGGGCTGCGAAGGACCAGTAGGTGGTATGCGCATATCCTGAGCTGGTATCGGTTGAGGAACGCCGTTGTATGGCATGGCACCTTGCTGCTTATGCTGCTGGTGGTTCATCTGCAGACGGGTGCTGAGTAGTCCTTGGTTGCGAGGAGGGATCTGGTTCATGTTCTGGTGGGAACCCCGCATAGAAGCAGACGCATAGGCTGGCTGCCCTGGTCGAGCACGTTGATTTTGTTGGCGTTCTGCGTTGGCGCTAGGAGATGCTTGGGTGGACTCTGGCTTGACAGCAGATCTTGCGGCAGCTTTGGGGTCTGCCATGGTGTTGGACGCCTTCGGGGGTGTAGTCTTCATTTCCTGCGCCTGTTTGTTCGCCTTGTCGACGATAGCCTGCTGCTTTGTCTCGTCCTTAGCGAGTATGGGCACAAGATCTGACGGTACTGGCGTGCTCAGTTTGAAGTTGAGCGCGAACTTCTTAAGATCGTTGAGCTTCACAGCCTTGTTCTCGCGGGCGAAAGCCCTCTGGCGATCGGAAATCCGTAGTTTCTCAGCTGCCGAGAACTGTTTGAAGGAGTCAAGCAGGTCGTGCTCAACATTGGTAGTTGCGTCGTGTGGCTTTCCAGCTTTCCTAGGAGGGATAGCAGCAACTCCAGATTTGATCGCACTACTTGGCTTCTGCAGCTGTTCCGCAATAGCCTTGTGCGCATCGACAGGTTTTGATGCAGGCTTGGGTGCGTCTTTGCTAGACTCTTGCGTTTTGCTAGGTTCAGGCGCAGCTGCTGCTGGTGCTGGAGCCGCGGGACTTGCAACACGTTGTGTCGACTGCGAGGCAGGCCGTGCGACGGAAGACGAGATGATGGCAGGGTCCACCGGTGCGCCGGGCACCGTCGCCTCGGGGGCGGGGGCACGTCGTGCGGGTGGGGTGTACCGGTTGGACTGGCCGCTTGACAGGTTTGTCAGGTCTCGTCGTACTCCACTGTACTTGTCCTCTTCATCGCCATTGTCATCGGCCGCAGTGTATCCTCCGCGCTCTTCGCGGACGTGCGAGTTGGTTGCGCTGCTACCTTCAATCTCTCGGGCGATCTTCTCAGCACGGGCGAGCCGTTCCGCATACTGTGGGTCATTCTTATTGATGGTGGTGGTGTAGATGTTCTCGTCGTAGTTGCTCTTCACACCGAACAATCGCTCGTTGGCGGAGAACTGGTCCCAGTCGTTCGAGCGGCCGGTAGACTCGAGCGTCATGTTGGGGTCAACCTCAGACGGTTCCCACTTCTGAAGGTTGCGCTCACGAAGTTCGAGCTTGCCAGAGATGTCGGTATCAGTACGGAAGCCTGCGGTGCCTTTTTTTGTTAGCCTGACATAGAAAGGCAATGTAGATTTTGGTACACACCATTCTGACCCTTGAGCTGGGACTTGTCAAGGACGACGTTGTTGACATTGAAATCAGCCACATCGCTCATGTCAAACGACATGACATGATAATCGCCTGAGCCAACGTAGTCGTCGGACAGCTGGCTCGTGCCGTTGGTCTGAGCATTGCTGGCGGGCACGAGCTTCTTGACCATCTTGAAGACATAGCGGAGCTCGCTGGGGTCGAGTGAGGTGCCTGAAAGGACACCGGAGTACTTTTCGCCATTCTTCAGCGTAATAATGCCCGGAAGACCCTATTTGTGTCATCAGCACTGTTCACCCGCGTCGCATGGAAAGCCAGCTGTCACTTACCGTCAGATTGGCCAGCAGGTACATCATACGGTCGCTGAGGTGCCTCATTGGGGAAGCGTTGTCGGCGGAGGCAGCCGTCGAGCTTTGTGGGGGCTTAGGTGAGCTTACGGCACCGTTGGGGGTGGGGGAGTGAGTCGGTCGCTGTGTGATGGGATTGGTGCCCTGGGTCCATGCCGTTTTGGCGGGAGGTTTCCTGCAAGTCGCCCGGTCAGCATGGCGCCAGGTGCAAGTGGGTAGGGTGTTGTCGAGGACAGAGCATTGGGACATGAGGTAATTGAGCACAGTAGACGGGGAGAGGGCCAGCGAGTGGACAGGGCAGTCGCACCGTGACTCCATGTGACCAGCCGCACGTCACACGAGAATATCCCGCATGGCGGGAACACTCGAGGCATGCCTCTATGTGTCTGCAATGCAAGGGACGCGGGGCAGGAGTGTAGGAGACGTGTTTATGGGGAGTGCAGGGCAGGAGCTTACTTCTGACCGCCGTCGATGGGGCTTCCGGGCTTTCGCTGCTGTGCGTCGATGCCTTTGGCGGCAGTGCTCATCTTCAGTGGCCGGGCGGAATTGGCGGCGGGGTTTAGAGCATTGGAGGAGGTATTCGGAGTCGCAGCGGCAGTGGACATGGATGGGGAGAGCAGGGCGCGGGCGAGCTCGGTAGCGTGGGTCGGTGGTTCGGTTTGTGGTTGCGGGAGAAGGAGCGACGGGCGGGGGAGGAAGGAGCTCCAACTCTAGGGTGAGAGTAGCGCAGGACGCTCAATGCGGCAGCAGGCGCAGAGTCGACGTGCGTGCGAGGGGGACAGCCGGACGGCGGAGGAGCGGTGGTGACTTGGTATAGGAGGCTGTGCCCGATTGAACAGCCAGAAGTCGAGAGTGAGGTGCAACGCCAAGCGGATCGCCTGGATGAAACACAAGTGCAAGGTGTGCGGGAACTAGGCCAGCCTCAGGCAGTAGCCGTGAAGGCTCGGACGACGGCACGAGGGCGCAACGGTCAGGCAATCCACAGGCTGGTGCGCGAGATGAATAGAGGAGACACTGGGTGGACGGGAGCGGATATGTGGACCTGGCACTGTCACAATTGCCTGACCTCAGTTGTTATCGCGACCACTGGCGCTGCCAGCCAAGAGCGTTGTTGTCCTAGGCGAGACCTCACGCCTCACTCTGCCCTCGTTCTGCGCTGCTCGTATTGTCCGAGACGTCTGCAGTAAACAATACTAGAGCTTGCATCTACAAATACGGGGCAACACCTGTTCGTCGCGCCCAAGCATGCTAGAGTACTAGAGTGCATGCACACAACGGTCACCCCAGTCACCACCCACCCAGCAGCAGCAGCTTGAGGTGGTAGCGCGAAGAGAGGCCGGATGCCGGCCGTAGTCTCCAGGGCTGCAGCTACATCGCAGACTCACGTCAGAAGCCTGCCTAAGCGACGGGGCGTCACATGTTCCATGGTTTTGCCTGTCGCTAACCGCAGATGCATGCCCAAGATAGAGATGCAATCATCAAGACAACGATTCACCAGCACCATGGCAACCTCTCTTGTCCGTCCATGACGTAGAGAGGCTCAACCGATGGAATAAACAATTTCTGTGAGGTTGGACGTGAGACTGCTCCACGTGCCGCCCAGCCACTCTCGTGTTAGCTCGCCCCAGGCATCTCAGACGTCGGTGCACCCAACGTGGTCGCCAACACTGCCAGGATAGAGCGTCGTGCCCTCGCGCTCCCAGTCCGGCCCTTCACTCTGCTGCTGCCGCACACCTGCGCCACACGCCCTCGGCACCATGACTGAGGAGTCGTCTTCTGTCCGCTCGTCTCAGGGGTCCTCGCGCCGTGCGCCCAAGAATGTACGTGGGCTCTCTCTCCGCATCCCGCGCCCAACACCAAACAACCGTCACTGACACCGCATCCAATGCAGCCCCAGCAGCAGCTCTCGCAGATAGAGAAGTCCGTCACACACCTGCTTGTGGCCACCAAGCAGCTCCTCGGTGCGTCCCCGGCGCATGCAGCCCCGCATACACACGTGCTAACACGGTGCAGAGACGTTGACACTATGGTCGCGCGGGACCGCCACCGAGAGCGAGGTCTCGGACGTCTACGTGCGTCTGGGCTATGAGTTCAACATCGCGTCGCGCGCCTTCAACGCGATTGGCGTCGACACCAACGACCTCGGAAACGTTCCCGAACTACTGCGTGGCATACTGGAGGAGACGCTGAGCCAGGAAGCATCGCAAGCGAGCCTCGACAATTTCCTGCCGCGGATACGTGACATCATCATAAACCTCCTGCACGGCCTGAAGAAGAAGCAACAGCGGTTACGGCAGCGCACAGGAAGAGATGGCTCGCTCAACGGTGGGGGCAGTCCGCGACAAGGCAGCGTTGGGAGTAGTGGTGATGTCGAGGAGCACCAACAGCCGCGGTCCGCGAGCACAAGACTACCTTCAAGAGGGGACAGTCCGTCGTTTGGCGGCCCCGACCTCCCACCGCGCTCATCTTCGGTAGCTGGCGGCCGCGCCTCTCCGAGCAAGTACGATGCCCTCCCTTCGAACCCGAAAGCGAACCGTTCGACCGCCGCAAGCACGCTATCTAACGACTCTTCCATTTCGAGCGGCACCGCCCAGCAGATGCCTGTCATTGCTCCGTATCCCGCAGACGACGCCATGCCCAAACCACCTGACCCACCGCGGCCTAACTACCCCGTCGACTTCCCACCACCTCCACCTCCACCGAAACAGGAAGATGCGCTCGCGGCATTGCAAAGAGGTGGCGAGCTGGAGCGCAGGGCTTCGCGCCGATTTTCAGCATACCAAATCCAGAAGCATCTTGGAACAAATGGCATACCACTTCCACCAGTCCAGAATTCGCCCATACCGAATAGGGGTCGGGATGTACGCGAGTCTATGAACGCAGTGCGGACCAGGCAGTCCATGATGCACAGTCGCCAGCGGTCAAATCAGAGTCTCACGCAACAGAGGCCCGCTGTGGAAACAAAGTTCTCCTTTGATCAGCCCAACGAGAGACGCATTTCCGAGGAAAGTTCGCAAAGCGCCACGCCGAGCATTCTGCCACCAAAAGAGTCGGGTCCTGAAGACAGTCCTGTACAGAAGACGCCAGACGATAAACTCGCACAGCCGAAATTCCCAGAAGGCGACCAGTTCTCGCTAGGTGCGACGCTCAATGGTCCGTTATCAGAGCCAGCTGAGCTAGGAGCCGCGTCACCAGCGAAAGAAGACCCGCCCAGGCCTACAGCCAGCCGCAACAGCTCCTACAGAGTCAAGACGCCCTCTCCACAGCCCTCTCAGTTCATTCCAGAGCAGTCACCTCAACAAGGGAAAGAGCTTACCTTGTTTCTCCAGTACAAAAGCAAGATTAAGAAATACGTCTTCACAGATGGTGCCGAGCTTTCCTCAGCCCGCCTGCAACTCGCTTTTATCGAAAAGTTCGCCTGGGATACCCACCGTTACGGCGACCTGCCTGAAATCCACATCCAGGACCCCGTTTCCGGTGTACGATACGAGTTGGAGGATATTAATGATATCAAAGACAGGTCTGTACTCGTCCTGAACGTAGAGCAACTAGACGAAGTGAAGAGCCATATCGATGACAAGTTTGGCGGACTCAGCAAACTGGTGGAGAGCATCAAGACAGTGGTCGAGGACCAGCAAGCAACTATACAACGCGTGGCCGAACGTCAACAGCAAACGACAAAGGAGATTGCTGGAATATCAGCCGCACCTCTTTCCTCAGCTCGCAACTCCGCCCTGCTACCCTCTCGTCCTATACCGTTAGGCACACCCTCCGAAACCAACGTTACTTCAGCCACTCAAGTAAGCGAGGTGCAATCGCTACGCCGTGATTTGGCTGTCATGCGACAAACATACTCATCTTTTGTGTCGGATATACAAGCTAGCATGTCCACCATACGCACAAAGGCCAGTGCTGTGAAGTCGACTGCTATCAAGGCCGCCTTACCCGCACTCGATGGAGACAGCGGTCGCGCTTACATTAACGCTGGCAAGAAGGGCCTGCAAGACGACTCGGAGAAGATTGTCAACAGGGTAGATGACCTACAAGATCTTGTTGAAGACCTCAGAAAGGACGTCGTTCTGCGGGGCGTGCGACCTCTGCCCCGCCAACTCGAGACTACCGCCAAGGACCTGTCGACAGCCACTGCCGAGCTCAAGAAGCTGCAAGATCTTCTGGCAAAGGAGAAGCCTCTCTGGACCAAGATTTGGGAACAGGAGTTGCAGACTGTGTGTGAGGAGCGAGACATGCTCACTATGCAGGAGGAACTTGCAGCCGACTTGCAAGATGATCTCGAGAAAGCAGCCCAAACACTTGAGCTGGTCGAGCAGGCGACCAAACAGCAGAATCTTGAAAGCGAGAAAGAGTCTGGAAAGGGGATGCGTTCAGCTAGTGGCCGTAACATGCTCAATGCAGTTGCTCTCGACAAAGTTGTGGATCCACGCCAGGCCCGCGATGGAGTACTTGGAGAAGTCAAGGCCCTGCAACCAAACCACGAAGGCAGGCTTGAGGCCATCGAGCGAGCGGAGAAGGCGCGACAGCGTGATCTGGAGACGAGGAACGATGACGAATTTAAGCGCGAGCTCGGAAACTTTGTTGAGGAAGGCAAGCTCAAGAAGAGTGGTGGTGTCGAGGAAGCAGAGCGCCTCCGCAAAGCGAAAGATGAGCGCGCACGAAAGGAGAACTTTGAGCGAGAAGCCGCAAGACAAAGAGCCAAGGCAGAAAAACAGCAGAGGGAAGCCGAAGCTGCTGCCGCTGCCGCTGCCGCCGCGGCTGCTGAACCAAACGGCGACGGTGCTGATGGCCAGAACGGAGAAGCGGAAGCTCCAGCAGAGAATGCAGAGGAGGCCAAGGGAGATGAAGGTGGTCCTGCCTAGACACCTGCCATCTATTCCTAGCCTTCCCGTCTGTATTTGAGCTGATCCATGGTCCTAGATCTCCCGAAAAGACAATTCACAATTCGCCCCTGGGTCAAGACCGGCGGCGTTCCGCTATCGATGCAAATGAGATTTGCCGCAGCTACGGGGCTGGACCTACCAGTAGCGGCAGTGTCATCTACGTCTACGTCTACGCTCACGTCTTCGTCTCCTTCTACTTCTACAGAGAGTACAGACCCGCTCATCTCAACCATCAGAGTCGTGACTAGCGCAACACAAATCGATGACACCTCTTCGAAATCAGAGACAGACGATATACATCCGCCCACGCGACCAAGCATTATGCCCAGAATACATCGCGATATACCAACATCTATTACACCAACATCCTATTCCGGCGACACAGACACACCATCGCCGATCCCTCCTTCGAATTTCGGCCCACGACTCGCAATCTCGCGAGGTGGAACGCCTAGAGCTTCTCACTCATATCGCGCACCCAAGCCTTCTCACAGTTTCCACGGTCGCGACAAACCCAGCTCAGGTACATCGCCCGTACGTGCCCGCGGCATGACTTTCCCACGCGCCTCTCCCCGAGTGACCAAGTCCAACTCGCAGAAGACGCCAGATGCCAACCCGCACACGCCCGAGAGTAGCAGCACAGACAGTTTTCCACAAAGCGACAGCGATAGAGATAGAGACACGGACAGTGTCCTCTCCTTCACCCCCAGCATGGGCGGAAAGAACCTGGCAAACTGGTTTTCCGGACTATTGGGACGATAAGTAGAATAGCGTGTGTACATAGAGAGAGCAGCAATGGGCAAAGCTACGTATGTCGTGTCTCCTTTCCAAGGGAGGGGTGTATGGTATCTGTACTTTATGTAATTATTGGTGGTAGCATCGGTAATGGCGTTGGTGTTGGTAATAGGGTTATGCATAGCGATCAGGGCGTTTGGGCACATTGGTATGAAGATATGTTGGTATTGTGGGATGATGGCGAGATGTTGATACGCGGTGAAGTGGGATAATGCAATGGATCACGTATCATCTCAGACTTTTTACTCAATATTGACGTACACTGCAAATTGTCTTGGTAAGGTGAATGTGTAAGCACACTGACAAATGCCTACATCAATCGGCTCATTTAGGGACAAAGCGCACGGTCACTGGCGCACAGCAAACAAACGGTCGCATACGGGAATTCCATGGGTTCGATTGATGGGGTTCTTCTACTCCACGTTCATCACAGACCTGAGTCTCTTAACGCAAATCGCCGTTATGTCGGCGCCCACTATCATCCCGGATCGCACATTGCACGATGCAATTATTACCGCGCTCTCTCTCTCGACTCAGTCCGAGAAAGAAGAAGCCCTGACTGCGGCGCTCAAAAGCTGGCAAAACCATGGCGACGGGACTCGCTCTCCTCACCTACTCATTCACGTACTTCAAAACGTGTACAAGCTCCCAGAGCTACCTACGACACTCAAGGACCAGGACGCGTCGGACTTTGATACACTGAAAAGGGTCTGCAAAGAGCTCAAGTTCACATTATTCTTCGCGTCCGTAAAGAAACTGCTCGGCTGTAATCTCTTCGTAGGAATCCGCGGTGCCCGAAGATGGGAGAACAGCCGTCCCAAGATCGATCCAACCAAAGACCACACTATTAGGGTCGACCAGCTAAACTTGACGCGAGTCGTTGACTTGGAGGGAAAGCTGCGTGCATTGCGACTACCCGTACGAGATAGTGAAGTCACACAGATGGAAGCCTTCACACATGAGGCTGCTCAGATTGAAACTGAGGTTGAAGGGAAAGAGATGGGTGGTGGTATGGAGGCTGAGCTATTTCACCAGTAAGGTCAGCCCATCTTTATACGTCTGAAGCTAACTTGATCAAAGACATTTCAAGAATGCGCTCGTCATTATTCCTCCGCGCAATCTTCGCGCCTTCGATATTCGTAAGCGTTTTATGCTCAGTCCTGAAGGCAAAGGAGTTGAAGCTGCTCTCTTCATGGTCGCTGGATGGGAATATGCCAAAGCGGAACCTATCATCAAATTGCTCGATGACGCAACGGAGAAAGTGCGAGCACCCCACGCAGGCCCGGCTAGTGTTCCGCGACTGCAGAAGCTCTGCGAGCTGTTACTAGAGTACCATGACCCAGGCGATTACCGAAAAGAGGGGCATACTTTCATGTGCGCAAGGTTTCCCTTGATACCCGGGGAGGTGTTGGACCAGCTGACCGCTGTGTGCATCGAGTTTGGCTCCGCGAATCTGTGGCAGAAGGCTATGGAACAGCTCAGTGCCTCTTTTCGACGCGAGGTGCGCGCCGATCGGACCATCGATGCTATAGGTCGCTTGTTATGCAAGACACAAGATGTCGAGCACCTGAAGAAGGCGGACGGGTTCATCAAAACCCAGAACAGTATCAAAGACAAGATGGAGATGTGTGGTAAAGTTCAGGCAGCGTACGACCGAGCTGGAGATGCAGACGAGTAAGTGATAATGAACTGCTTTAGCGCGTCAGTTGAAGTACTGATAACCTTTGTAGTGAGAGTGCTCAGTCAAACATACCAGCTGCCATGGCTACCTGGCGAGCTTCCATCATCCGCGATACAGTATCTAACAGTAAATTCCTTAGCCTCAGAGATTGCCTACCACTGCTTGAAAACGGCGGCGAGCTCAACGAAGAGTTTCTCGGCAATACGCTTCGTTCCATGGCCAACAACTCAAGTTTCGCTGGCATGGAGACCTTTCTCGAAGACATAGCCAAACTCAACGGCAAGATCCCAGACGCCGATATTCAACGCTACTGCAACATTGTTTTCGAGCCGAGAGCATCAGATTCCATGGCTATCAGTCGGTATGATTTGAATCCCATGCGAAAGATTCTGCAGCACCACGTGCCGGTGGCTGAGCCTGCGATACGCGAGTACTGTCTCAAGAAGCTGCGTGCGCCAACGACAATGGCAGAGGTTCGCAAAGGGAAAGTCAAGGACGACGAGGTTGAAGATTTCGTCATCATATCACAAACTTTTGGAGAGGAAGTTCCACTCCTTCTTCTCCCCCATCTTGGTGGATTCCTAAACGATCTCCCCTGGCTGATCCAACTGCTTACCCAAGTCAAAGACTCGGAGGGTTGGGCTTCAGAAACCTTTCTTCCACAATTCAGCACCACCGTCCTCGAACCCGCCATTGAGCGAGCGAAAGTAGTAGCCTCTAGACCAGACATACCTGTCGGCGAAATGATCCGCGATTCTTTCCCATTCCGCAAAAACATAGCGCCAGTTCGCGGCTCGAATGAGGGAGACCGCGGTGTTACGATGGAGGAGTTGAAGCTGCTGATCCCGCTCCTCAAACGTTTAGCGCTAGATCGTGTCGTGGATAGGCTGGCGCAAAGGATGCTGATGGATTTTGTTGACCTCGATTTCGAAGACTTTCGCGGCGTGCTCGGCGAGGAGAAGACGGATGAGATGGTGGAGAAGAAGAGGGCGATTGGAGAGGCGAAGGAGGCGAAGAAAAGGAAGGCTGCTGATGATGGTGGAAGGGGAAAGAAGAAGAGGGGAAGAGGGGGTCGGCGGTGAAAATGTGATACGTGCGAAAGACGATGAGATGTCGACAGGACACAAGTCCACTTCATACACTGCGATGAATAGCCAAACTAGCAGAGCCAGCGTCAACGTAGGCTCCAGGGTGTTCAGATTTTCCCTTGATTGAAACGAGACAGTACTTGCGACCCTGCGGCGCTCAGTCGTGGCTGCCTGAACTTCAATCCCACCACGTTACCTAGATACTCGCTACCCATCCCCGTTCTTGCGAAGCCTACATCCATCTGCTCTTGCAATCACCTTCTATGACTTGAGTTATCAGTATGCGCTCGTTGTGACTGTTCGTTTAGTGGGCTGGATTGTTGTACTGTTCCCAGAGTAGGTCTGCTCCACTCTTCGCGGCTTACACAAACCAGACTCCTCCGCTCATAACTACAGACCGACAACACCGAAGCGTCAACGTTGTGTTGCGAATCCAGCGCGCGTGTAAGAGATATCCATGGCAATATACGATCGTTACTGCGTGTGGCTATCCAAGGTGGTGTCGCTGCGGCCAGCCCGCGAATCTGTGTAGGTACGCAACCGCGGTGTACGGCGTCCTCAGTTAGTACTGCCGTAACCTCCCTTCTCTTTCATATGTCGATTGCTATGAAGACGTCCTTCTTATGATATAAACCCTAGGTACCCAGGTAACTAAAACAGATCCCGGACCGTGGATGGACCTACCACGCTACTTGTCATCACATGCTAACTTCCAATCCAGCGCATACCTCTACGGCTTGGTATAGCTGACACGAAATTCGAAAACAACAACTTCGTCACGATAGCGGCTCCTAGAAACCCGACAAAGACGTTGACTCTTGGTACTGTGTTCGCCAACCTTACCTAGGTACCTGGGTATTCAGGCCATACAGGTGGGCCTCCCGAAGAACCTGGGAAAGTCGCCCATATGAATTTGAAAGGACTTCCTACGTAGCAGCAGCGACATAGTGAGTAAAGACGCGCTCGCTCTACCGACAAAATCGAAGTACGCCGTCACCTTATACAAGAAAAAAACCAAACAGGTCTGCAGACTACATCAAGACAAGAACCTACAAAGTAGGTGACCTAACGTCAACGTAGACTCTAGAGTGTTCAGTTTTTTTCCTAGGTTGGCGTGCCATCGCTACCTAGGTACGAAATGCGCTGGCCGCCACGCCGCATGAGTCGGTTCCAGCCAAACCGCCCTCTCACAACTATGCAAGGACTCGCCTGGATCTATCAGTCTGTAGCAGCACAATTATGCATATCTTATGCAACTCGACCTGCGGCTCGTGTTCATTGCACAACGGAAGGCCGGCTTCTCACAGCCCTTGGACATCGAATCGCAGCAGTTGTATCTGCCTGTCCCCCCACCTCGAGCTATCCACCGTCACCGCCCTCGCGTCCCACATTTCCCAACCCACCTTTGCGTCTTTCCACGTCCTTCCACGTCACCATCTCCCAGGCAACGCCCCCAAGCCACTAGCTCCCTAGCGCCTCTCAGACTTTTCCCCCAGCTATATAAACCCACCCCCCTCCGTCCCTCCTTCTGTTCTGTAGCTCTCTTTGCCTTTTGGCTTAGATCAAGTGTAGTATCTGTTCTTTTCAGTTTAATCTCTGAGTATGTCTCCCCTCACGCCTCTACGCTCGAAGATTTTGTTACTAACGTTGAAGCAGAACGTTCCTACGGGAACTTCAAGATTATTCTTATTTTTGAAATTAGCCGGAGGATCCCTGGGCTTGCTCATATCCTCTGGCACAGTGTCGCCTCTATCGCACTATCTGAGGCTGACGCGAATTACATCTTTTTCATTGAGACGATTGGCTTGGGCCGGTTGCTTGAGGAAGAAGAGATGCTTGCTGCAATGACGAACACATCCTGGTTGGAATGAAGCTGAGAGCTGTTGCGCTTGTTGAGGATTTTGCTAATATTTGCGCGCCAGAAGTGGGGCAATGTTGAGCAAAAGCCTCCAGGGCTCGGTTACCTAGGTACAACACGAACAAGCCCGCTCATTCAAAGTCGTACGAGACAACGGATATCGCGTGTGTGTACTCATCACTCTCGCAATTGATAGGCTTACAAGAAGTAAGATGATGTATTCTTCTATACCGAGTATTCGTTGCAGCTTGCCAAACGTGAGCTTCCACGCAGTTGGCCTACCAAAGCCACACGCTTAAGAACGACAAATCCACATCTATACACCGTATCTTGGGTCATTGATGTGTTGCCATTCAAAACTTTAGATATCGGTTACTTTCAGAATACCTAGGTGTGTTTTCGTGTCCATTAGTGAGCTTTGTACTTCCACTACATGAACCCAGGCATCTACCCATCATCACGTGCACATGCTGAGTCGTCGCTGGATAGATATAGACGTTTGCGATTCCCATTTTAGCCTTCAGAATTTCCAATGACAAACATTCCTGCTCTTCGGCAGTGACACGGAGCGACCACATTGAGGCCGGAAGATATATTACTGCTGACGCCAAGTACCTAAGACTTGCCATATCAGACGAGCATCGTGGTACATGTCAACCCTAAAGTAAATTGTCCCACATGAACGAGGCGCATATCTGCTGAGAGCGTGAATGCGGCGAGCTTTGCCATTTATCCCGTGGATCCAGATGGACAAGTGCTACACCAACATCAGCATGCAACAAGTCTCATCGACGACCTAGGAAGTTTTCCACTCCGTGTTGTATTGTTTGCTGTAGATATCGCGACGGCATCAACATGCAACTTTACGCTACGATATCAGCAAGTACATGCCGATGATGAACTGCAAGTATAAAGTCATGATCGATTGCAACGAATATCCACCACCCTCCTCACCTCAACACCTCACAAAGATAACCAAGATCTCCACGCTCAACCACAATCATGCACTCCATCTCCATCATCGCAGTAGCGCTTGGCCTCTTCGCCTCTCAGGCCACGGCTACCATTGCTCTGGGCAACAACGATAGTAACAACCGTTCGTCGCCTCCCTCCTCGACGTTGAACTGAAATCTGACAACAGTCCAGTGATGTGGATCTACGGCGACAACTCATGCAGTGGTGTGGTAAACCCCAACTGCGGCTCCCCGGTGAAGCTGAGGAACGGGTTTAGCTGTGAGTAATGCCTCTGCTTCCCCCGAGTTGCAAATCACAGACGCGTCCTTGTGGCTAATTTCTTTCCGTACAAAGATGTTGTCAGAGGGTGCGGAACTGATACACGCTGGATCGAGAACGCTGATGGCGGTTTTAATGCGCAGTGCTCTCGCGTTAGCCCGCCTTTTGCTACTGATTGCGGTGTTCAGCTTACGTGGAAGTGTTGAGTGATGAGTAGATGGTTGGCTGAAGAAGCTGGCTGATCGAAGGGTACCAAGAGTTATGATTGACACTGTCCTTACCTTTGTTATGTGTTGAAAAGTGTTGAGTAGATGATGTTACGGTCGTTTCTAGAAAGAGTTCTTCGAAATTTGAAAGCGCTGCGCAGCCTTTGATTTCGTTTGTATCTGCAGTGACGTGCTATTCCTTGTGCTATAGGACTTGATGTGCTCGGCTTCCGTGTGATATCTGTTTATCCTTCATTCCCAGAAGTGTCTAAGGCACGTATGACAATAAGATGACTGAACTCCCAGAGTGGGCAGTGGAGAGATGTGCTGAGTACATGGCAAGTCTACTGTTTATGGCTTGGGAAACAAAGAATCGACCTGGAACCCGTGAAGTGAGCAGACAGTCTCGGTATGTTCGTACGGCATGGGATAGATCGCGTAGAGGAAGCTTAATGCATCTGAAGATATCGATCCAGGAAACTAGTACGTTAATCTTTAGACAAGGTATTGGTGGACGTGGCGAAAGAGACGCCGGGCTTCGAAGAGCGGGATGTATACTTGATTTAGGTTCTCCCTAGGAGATGTAGTGCATCAGCGGGAACTGGAATCAGGATCTCTCGCAGCTTTACTTCTGCCTAAGGATATAAACTTTATTTGCAGAATGGGTAGCTGAAGCGACGAAATAGTGTACATGGGTACTTATTACCCTGGACTCTCGCAGTCAGCACTAAGCGACCACCCGTTCCCAAGTGCATGTTTCCGATGCAGCACGTCATAATGTACAGTATGCCCATGGATATGCCTGGACGAATCAATCAGTTCTTGATGACTCCGGGATCGCGAGGTAGAGTTCGGCTTTAAACGCGATCTAGAACTTTACTCTTCAAGTGTACACTCGAGATTAGCCATTGAGCCGGTGGCAGACCCAAAGACCATTTACAAGAAGCAGTAGAAGTCGTAGTATCGTGGAGACGTCCGCCCCTCATATCTACTACACCTTGGCACTTCAATGCCTTGAAGCACCTGAGGCACGAAAAGAAGGACTGGCGTTGGTGTTGTGGCTACCGAGCCGCGTGCGTCGGATTTACCTAGGTAGCCGTTGGGATAGCCTGGCAGGGCTGACGTTTCGTTTCAAGCCGGCGATTGTTTCGAATGACGGCACGATCCGCTAACGCAGATTGATGGAGGTTGGACGTGTAAGAAGTTTGATAAGAAGGAAAAGCTTGGTACTGGCCGTTGATGCGGGTGACGGAATCGTGATCCGAGTAGATGGGCGTGATGTGATGTGACGGTGGGGAAGAAGAAATGGTAGAGACTGCATGTTTCATGTGACGTCGCGGGGTGAGAAACAAGTGGCGTCGATTCGGAAATCGATTGCGAAAGCCACAGAGACATGCGGATGTAGTAGTGCTGACTGACCTGGAGACGGCGCGCAGTAGGAAGCGCTTTCCGTAGATGCTGCGACTCGGGAAGGTGCGAGACTACATCGTCACTTCTTCTTTGGAACTCGTCTCTAGCGCCTCATCGCTCTTGCACATTCTGTGGTCGGTCGAAAATCTCTGCGCTCAACGTTTGGAGAATTTCATGTGCACCTTCAACAGTATTGCTTCATCTACCTCGCACGCCGCGCACAACACAAGCACCAGCGACATTGCGGACGGGCGGCAACATGGAAACAAACACCAGAAACGTGACGAAAACAGTTGAGCTATCGACCTCATTTCCGAGCGATCAGTCAACGTTCGCTGAGAGTCGAGAACATGCTCATGTCGCTCGTTACGAGAAGACAAGCTTTTGCAGGGACTAGGCGTGGAACCTCATCAATCTTACGACCCGGTTGCCCGTTGCACGTCGCTCCAGCATCGTGCATATCGCGTGCATCGGCACTGGGATTGCGGCACTGAGGGCCAGAGTGGATGCGTTTGAGGCTTTCAGGCAATTGAGGACTTGCGACAGACTGAGACGGTCAAAGTAGTCGCGAAAGCTGGATGGGAACGGGGTTGTGGCTGTGTGTTATGCGGAAATGCACTGACAGCGGTGGCATGTCTCAAATGCACATGGTAGGGTGTGGCCTTGGTGGGCGCCTGAGCAGGACGTGTGGCACTGTGGCTTCGTTCGGCGGACCGTTGCAGGCGACGCGACATCAGAAGGGATCGCGATGCCGACTAGAAGCCACGGAAGCTCCAGTGCTTCACCATGGGATAGTCGAAAGCGACGACGACTCAGGCGCGCCGGCGATGAAGTCACTTTGGGGCCCTTTGTGCAGACATGCGAGGCGGCAGGCGCAGGTCGCGGTCGCGCGTCGCACCATGGCCCACGCTTGCACAAAGACGGCCAACACTCCATCGCCTGCTCCACCGCTGCCTTATCCACGCCTATCGACAAGCGTCCCCGCAAACACGAAAGCGCCCTCAACACGAGCTGATGTCTCTCCTGTCGCACCGTGTGCTGGCAGTCGAGAATGGACCGAATCTCACGCATGTCTGCGCGAGTCCATTTTTGTCTCGCCCGGCTGCGTCTTTGCGCTGAATCTCGGCACGGTTGTGTGCCTTCACCGACAGCGCGCATCTGCCATGTACCCGCTCCTGTCGATGCTCCTAGCAGGGAGGATCTGCGCCATGGTCGCTTTCTATTTTGGCCAAGCGCTTTGAAACGCAATCAATCGGGGTCGACGGCACGCAAAGAGACGGACTGACGAGAGCGTCGAGGGCCATCCCAGTGCACACGTCCAGCGCGACGGGTGGCGAGCAGGCAGAAGATCGTGACCTCTTTCCCAGCGGCTTCACCGCGCTGCGAGTCGACGGCAACGAAGAGTCTCGCCTCTCAGCGACGAGAGCTCGCGACCGGCGCATTTCCCAGCGGCTGCCATGCCTCGAGCTTCCGCGTTCGCTCTCCTGAGTGGCTAGGCTCATGCATCCCCCTGAAGTTGTTCCTGGCTAAGAACGCCGCTGACTGGCCCCTGCCGCCGGTTGTTCCTGAACGAAATTAACACCCGCCAGGGGCCGACCATCTTAGGCGCATCTGTGCTGCCGTTAGCAGCCACCCAGGTGCTTAGGCCCCATCCTGCAACTGTCAGCCAGAGAGTTCATATACCGCCCTCCCTCGCTGTGTTTTTTCTCCTCACCCAAGGCAACTTTTCCTTACCACACTCGCTATCAACTGTCTTCGGACATCACATTCTTTGAACATCCAGTCACTCTTTCCTGGATTATCAACGTTTTCGCCTGGACCTTTTGAATTCCCGTCAAATACCCCTTCAGTTTTAAGAGCCAGGATTTTTTGAACTTTCATCATGATGAAGCTTACCGTTGCCTTCTTGGCTGCTCTCGCCGCCGCCGATGCCGCTGAGGCTCGCAGCCACCGCCAGGCCCGTCGCCAATACGGTGCCACCGACTCCTACGGTGGTGGAAACAGCTACGAGAGTGGCAACAACGGCTACGGCAGCGGATACGGCGCCCAGCCCCAACCCCCGGTTGTCGCCAGCTCTTCCGCCCCCGCCAGCTCTGCTGTTGTCAGCTCTGCTACTCCCGTAGAGACCCCCGAGGCCTCCACCGTCGCAACCCCCGTCTCCTCTTCGGTTGCCACCCCGGTCGTCTCCTCGTCCGCTGAGGTCCCATACATCCAGTCCTCTTCCCCAGCTTTCGAGACCTCCAGCACCCCCGCCGATGCTACCTACACTCCCAGCGTCCCCGCTGGCGGTGCCTCCAGCTCTGCTGCCGTCTCCACCCCCGAGGCTGCTACCTCCAGCATGGCCAGCTACCCCGTTGGCGGCGGCTACGGAGCCCCCTCTTCCGCCGTCCCTGAGGCTGCTACCTCCAGCTCTGCTGCCATCCCCACCATGAGCTCTGCTGCTTCATCCTCCGCCTACGGCACCGGCTACTCTGCCGTTGTCCCCTCCGGTGGTGTCTCCTCCTCGGTCCCCGTTGCCGCCTCCTCATCGGTCCCTGCTGGCGCCAGCTCCAGCTCTGTTCCCGGTGTTAGCATGAGCTCCGCTATCCCCTCCGGCTCCTACCCCGTCGGTGGTGGATACGGTGGCAAGCCTTCCTCTGCTTCCTCTGCCGTCCCCGAGGCTGCCACCAGCAGCTCCGTCGTTCCCGGCGTCAGCATAAGCTCTGCCATCCCCTCCGGCTCTTACCCAGTCGGTGGCGGCTACGGAGGTGTCCCCTCCTCGGTCGTTCCTGAGGCTGCCACCACCAGCAGCATGGCCGGAACTGGTCTCTACCCCACTGGCTCTGCTATGGTCCCTACCGGCACTGGCATGGTTCCCAGCGGTGTCTCCTCCACCCCCATCAGCGACATGGTGACCTCCACCATCTACAGCACCCAGATCTTCACCAAGACTGCTTGCCCCCCTACCGTCACTGACTGCCCGGCCCACTCCACCGCGCTCGTCACCAGCGTTGTTGCCGTCGGCACCACCGTCTGCCCCGAGTCTGACCTCCCCAAGCCCACCGGCAGCTCGGCCATGACCAGCTCCTACCCCGTCTCTGAGGTCGTCCAGACCTACACCGAGACCCTCGTCTACACCGTCGGTGTTGGCTCGACTGCTCACCCAGTCACCACTGAGGTCACCTCCACCTCTACCTCCACCCAGTACTCCACTGTCGTCGTCACTGTCGGCAAGCCCACTCCTACTGGTGAGGTTCCCTCTGAGGCTACTGGCCCTGCTGGCGGCGAGGGCTCCTACCCCACTGGCCCCGCCGGTGAGGAGGATGTCACTTCCACCATCAAGTCTACCTCCACCTCCACCAAGTACATCACCGTCAAGCCCACTCCCACTGGTGAGGGCGATGTCCCCGCTGACTCCGAGTCCAACCCCTCCGGACCTGCTGGTGGCAACGGTGCCTACCCCACTGGCCCTGCTGGTGGTGAGGCCAAGCCCTCCACTCCTGCTGGAAGCGAGGGTGGTGAGGACTGCGCTGCTCCCGTCACTGTTACCGTAACTGCCAAGGAGACCGTCACCGTTACCAAGGGTGGTGACTACCCCGCTGCTACCCCCAACGCTCCTGAGCCAACCCCCGAGGTTCCCTCTGAGCAGACTGCCTCCTCCAGCATGCCCGCCGTCCCCACTGCCATGTACCCCGTCCCCGGTAACGGCACCAACCCCTACCCTGTCGGCCCCACTGGCTTCAAGACCTCCACCAAGCCTGCCATGCCCACCGGTACCGGTGCCGTCCCCACCTCGGTCCTCCCCAGCTTCTCTTTCGTCTCTGAGGTAGCCACCCCCACCGGCGAGACTGCCATCCCCTCCTCCAGCGTCCCCGCCTCCGCTGAGACCAGCTCTGCTGCCTACCCCGTCGGTGGCGGCTACGGCGGTGCCTCCAGCTCTGCTGCCGTCTCCACCCAGACTCCCGAGGCTTCCACCGTCGCCTCTTCCTCCGCTGCCCCCACCCCTACCCCTGACAACAGCTACGGCTCTGGCAGCGGTTACGGCTCCGGCTACGGCACCTACTAAGCGCTAAAGTGCATTTCTTGTATATGAGCTTTCGCGTTTTCTTAGTGTCCTTTGTTGGGTAGGATCGCTTGATCCGCATTCTCGCATGTCTTGTCTGTCTACTGTATCAAGTTCCCTCGGGCAGGGGCAAAGCGTTGGGTGGTTTCCTTTGTGATGGATTGTTCACGTAAAAGTCGGGACTAGACAGTTGATATCATGTACATTCGACAATATATTGACTGTCTTCTTCCACATCACTCTCCGGATTCCCTCATGCTCGTCGGGCTCTAGTACATGGGCAAAGTCAGACTGCAATGTTTGATGAAGAACCTCGATTTGTTCCTAGACTTTTCCTTTGTTGCGGTTGTCAAATGACCTGGCGTTTATCTAGTTTTCTTGAATTTACTCTTTTTGCAACTGAATCCTGCCTTTAATCTCAATCGTGATGTTTCCTGAATGAGTTTGAGCGCCGGCGTTTCCCTTTGCCGCTCTCGTCGAAACTCTGTCGCAAGCCCGGATCAGAGATCTCCAGTGACACAAACTTAATCTGCAGAGCTGATCACTGTACCTGCATACTGTTCCAACCCCCATCCCTGTACATCGTCGCTGGCGCCACCGCTTGCACGTTCTCGCATGGATCGGCCACAAGTGTAACGTCTAATAAAGCAAACACAGCCACTCACTCGCAGCCGCAGTGCCCACGGTCGCGGGTCTCGTGCTGCA
This sequence comes from Alternaria ventricosa, assembly GCF_023758065.1. Classification (NCBI taxonomy): domain Eukaryota; kingdom Fungi; phylum Ascomycota; class Dothideomycetes; order Pleosporales; family Pleosporaceae; genus Alternaria; species Alternaria ventricosa. The sequence goes on along the minus strand of NW_026055695.1, from coordinate 121,529 downwards.
CGTCTCCATTCAGCCAGTCGCGTTCAGCCCCGGTTCTCCCTTTTCGAGCCGCTTCAAGTTACTTACCGTGCCGCAGGGTATGTGACTGCTCACAACATGCTTTCAGACGCCGACAGCCTTTTCGCAGTACATACTATGCAGCGTCTTGTTGGTGGAAGGAACGTGCGCTGTCGTTGTTGATCACCCATGGCTCGAGCGACTACTGGCTGGTGTGGATCTATACCACATCCGCTATCAATAGACCGCATCTGGGATCGTTTCCTCGCAAGATTGGTACGCGTCATTACTCTCTCGTATTCAGCTTCGGACGGGATGGTAGCACACACACTCGCTACTAAACATTACTAGCTGTGAAATAAATTCGCCGAGGCCCTCCGTCCGTTCATGCTGATCGTGTCAACGGCAGAAAGAGGAAAAGGGTTGTGGGTCTGCAAACGAGGCGAAAGCGGATGCAGCTGATGATGTTCAGATCATGGTGATCGATTTTTCTTGGTTATGCAAGATGGGGCCGGTGGAAGGTGGGTATGTTTGGGGGAGTTGCGCTGCGTACGTGGCGATCGCTATTTGTGCTATTCTTGAGGGTTTAATTTCCGATGCGGCCGAGGTGAGTGGAGCTGGAGATGGGGGGAGTGAATACGCGTGATGTTGAGTAAACGAAGGAAAGCGAGGAAGCGGTTGAGTCAAACGAGGAATTGTTTTAGAGATACGACTGATGAAATGTGTTTGGCAAAGTGCCGTGCGCCTGTCGCTACTGGGTATCAATGTCCTGAACGCCAAATATACACTTCCTACACACTCATGCCTCAACAGCCATGGGCCTAGTAGTCACCATCGTAGTCGTAGCCTCCCCTCCTCCGTCCACCATGGCCTAAATGCCGTCGGACCCAGTACTGATGATATGTGGAATAATCCCGCTCACCACTGAGACCGAGCTGTCCTGCAACATTGACATAGCCGTCCTCATTCCTCTCCAGATTCTTTGTATCGACTTCACCCAGCTTACCCTCGAAGCCTGTGTCTGCCTCCCACTTGGCACGACAGTATGGACAAGTCGCTTTGCCCTTTGAGACCGCGATCCAATTCGCCATACAGGCTTTGTGCACGTTGTTTCCACAGCTGGCTTTACAGTATACGATGGGTTCATTCTCGCCGAGTTCGTCGTAGCAGATGGGGCATTCACCCTCGATGGGCTTGCGGTTACCGTCTTGGCCCTCTTGTTCAGTGCCGTCCTTTCCGTCTGTCTCAACGCCGGGAATGGGCGGCGCGTTCTTGATGACTTCGCGCAGCTCGGAGCGGATGAGGGCTAATTGGTATGCGACGTCTTCCCGTGCCTTCAACACGCGCAGCATGACGTATATGATGTGCTTGCATTGATTGCCCTTCTTCGCGTGTGGACAGTCACAGCTTGGGACGAGACCAACTGAGACGGTGTAGACGTTGCCTGTGGAGCCTGCGACAATGACCTTCTCCTCGGGCACATCATCGCTACCGCAGCGGTCGCGCGAAAGGACCGTGAGGCGCTGCGTGAATGCTCTTTCCTTGATCGCGAGGTAGCTTTGTGGTGCCTGCTTGCGGAACACCCTCGCACGCTTCTCTTCGGCAGGCGCATCCGCATCGCGCTTGCCTCTCTTCTTAGCAGGAGTCTTCTGAGTCTTCTTGGGAGAATCCCCCGTCAGGTCGATTACTTCGGGTGCGCTCTTCGTCTTTCTGGCTTTCCGTGGTGTGGACTGGTTTTTGAGGTGCGCATCGTCATCGTTATCGTCGTCGGCGTACGTGGTAGTCTTTCGCTTGCGGGTCGCTCGCGTCGGCGGAAGGCCCAGGTCGGAGTTCATGGCGTGTGTGTGATGTAATTGGCGTCGCAAGGCGAACGAGAGGGTATCGGTTTGGCAGTCTGGTGCGATTGGCTTACGTGCGGGGGAGAATGAGGGAGTGTGGAGTGGCGGCAGCTCGGATCGCGCTTGCCTCACGCGTCCACGTGATGACGTAGCTAACATCTATTCCACCCATTGGAGACTCTTCTTCCCCACTCCAACCACTGTCACCAAGCCATCATCTCTTGTGGTGTTCTTATCGCATGAATAACGACTCAGATCTCTACCTATACACTACCTGACACGCAGCACTTCTGACATCCAGTCTCGAACTGGGAACCACACAGTTGCTGTCGTTGCTCTTTCATCCCAGTCTTCTCTTTTCATGTCGTACGTTTTGAGACTGTGGATATCCGCGTACAGTGTACAGATTGATAGCGACGCGTGCCCGAAACTTGGGTATCAAGGGTTCGCTACCGCAGCTCAAGCCTGCAATCAGTGCCTCCGCACTCCGCTGCAATACCAGTGTAATCATTACATTAGGATGTGGCCCTGGCCTGGTACTATGTCTTATCTCAAGATACGCGTCCATATCCATTCATTTGATATGTTCCGCTACCTGTTACTCTCCCTGCATGTCCCTATCCTACAAGCTTCCGTGGTACACCCAAACATCTCACCCACAATTTCGACCATGCTTTACAATGGCAGGGGCTTGTTTGGCCCACATCATTTCATGGTCTTCAAATTGAGCGAACTGCGCCCGTCATTGCATAGCCATTAACGAGCTCATAACTGCGCTCACGCTTGCAGCATTCCAGACTGGTACCGTGTCGTGACAACGTCAGCTACTACGATTGACCGGCTCCTGTCATCCTTTTCTCATCCTAACGTTATTCTCCGTTCCTCGTATTCCACCGGCCATCTTCACGACAATATCCGCGCGACGACTGCAGAGACAGCTCAAGCGACAGAAAGCCATGGCTAGGCACGCAGTAGAGAAAACCACACCGGAAGGGCCCTTGGATGAGCAACTGATTCAGCCTCAACTAAATCTGTCGGCGGACCTCGAAGGACAGGCTACGCCAGCTGAAGAACAGGATATTTTTGGTAACGAGGAAGGCGCTGAGATACAGTACAAGACGTGCAAGTGGTGGTATGTACACAAACTACCTGATGCTGTATGCAGTGTCACTGAACGAGATTTAACGGTACTTTGGTGCCCCTCGGCGTACGGCATGCATCGTTCGCTGGGCGTGAGATCTTTCTTTGAACTATCGCTGACTTTCAACTGCCAGGAATGTCGGCACTCGTAAGCCCCCCGTACCTCCACACCATCATCCCAATAACATAGTCAAGTTATGCTGGCGGAGAATGTATCATTAGGCGTCCTCGCCCTTCCTCAAGCGCTTGCGATCCTCGGCCTCGTCCCCGGTCTACTCTGCATATGCTTCCTAGGCATCATCGCTACATACACTGGCTATTTGATCGGCGAGTTCAAGCTGGCTCATCCGTCCGTAGCGAACTACGCGGATCGCGGCATGCTTATGAGTGGGCCAGTGCTTCGCGAGGTGCTTGCTGTCGGACAGCTATTAGTCCTGATATTCATCATGGGGGCGCACATCTTGACCTTTGCGGTCGCGATGAATGCGATGACCGACCACGGCACTTGCACTATCGTCTTCACCGTCGTCGGATTGATATTCTCCTTCCTGCTAGGATTGCCCAGAACGTTCAAGAACATCAGCTACTTTAGCTACTTTTGTAGGCTAAAGGATCCGATCCCTTCGTGTGAACTCGCGACTGACATATTTCAGCTTGCGGTTCCATTATCGTGGCGGTTACGGTAACCATGATCGCGATTAGTATCCAGAAGCCAGACATGGGCAACATCGTTGCTGTGCGACCCGATGTACCACTCGTCAAGGGACTCGCACCCGTGGTAAGTTCTGGCTGTACGAAGTGCATGTGAGCCATATACTGACTTCGTACCTCCAACTCTGCAGATGAACATCGTCCTAGCTTACAGTAGGTTAATTCCCGTTCTGTGGTCATAAAGACGTCTGCTGACTCTATGCAGCTGGACACGTCGCGTTCTTCTCATTCCAATCCGAACTGGAAGACCCGCGCGACTTCCGCAAAGCTCTCATCTTCGAGCAGGGTATCGCAGTCACATTCTACATGCTCATATCCGTCATCATATACTACTACGCCGGGCCTCTCGTAGCCTCGCCCGCCCTCGGTTCGGCATCCCCCCTCGTTAGCAAGATCTGTTTCGGCATCGCGCTGCCCACAATCATCGTCGCAGGTGTAGTCAATGGCTCCGTAGCGACCAAATACATCTACTTTCGCGTATGGAAGGGGACAAACGTAGCATCTACCAACAGCTGGAAGAGCTTGGGAAGTTGGGGCGCTATATGTACAGGCGCGTGGCTGGTAAGCTGGATCTTGGCTGAAGCAGTGCCAAACTTTAACTTATTGTTGGGATTGATTGGAGCTCTCTTTGGAAGCTGGTTTAGTTGTAAGTCACTACTAGCACGACTCACTGTGAGTAATTGTAGGTGCACTGGCTGACGCGTGTAGATGCTCTTCCTCCACTGATGTGGCTGTGGCACAATAAAAAGAACGGTAGGCTGTTCTCGTCGACTTCGCAAACGGCTTTTACCATCTTGAATATCTCTATTGTCATTCTAGGGATGCTCATTGTGAGGCCACTCCCCGAGACGTTACAAAACAAGTGCTGACCCTCTGCTACAGTTTGGGCTTGGAATGTGGTCGTCAGGATGGGCGTTGAACCGCGGGTCTGGTGGCAAGGTATTCTCTTGCGAGAACAACTGGCATCCTGTGAGCTGGGTTTCAGGAGGTACCGAAGATGCATAGATGGAGCGCATGGATTTGGAGGGTGTTCTCGTGCTTTTCAAGCTCGCTGATGGGCGTTATGGGGTGAAGAATCAACACGTAGGTTAATTAAAAGCGCAATTGTGTTGTAAATATCAGAAAATCAACGCATTCGATATGAATTGTGGCCTTTTCGGGAGACTGTGTTGCTGCTGAACAGTAGCATCGCGCAAGGGAAGCTATGACGCGCCGGGACCTGCACAACCGAGCGCTGCGCATCTCACGACTCCTCACTTCACGAGCCAATGACAAGCCTCTCCTACCCCAGTGCGCGTCCGAAATAAGCTGTTTCCCGAAGAAAAAGACGCAGGCTCAGGTAATCTGGCTAATATCGATGTGGACGGTCATGCCAAGTGAGGAGGCTGGACGACCTGGCCTCGCTCGGGCTCACCACGATGCTTACGCTGCGATCCGTTGACTAGACGACGCAACATATTATAATTCTTAACTGAATCAGGCCGAGGACATCTTTCCCGCGAACTGGTTACGAATTGTTCATATTGCGAAGGGTTGTACCACTGTTCCGCTGGTTTTCGTACTCCTGCCCTTAGCCAACCGTCCCACCTCGATTTCCACGAGCGCTCAAGCGTCCGACCCCGACCTCTTCGCTGCCCAATTTCCCCCTGATTGAGGTTTATACGTCCCCGCGACACTGACGCGACTGCGATATTATCTTGCGACTCCATTCTCAACATGCCCGTCGAGCTCCGTAAGCGCAAGGAAGCGCCCCCAGCGCCTGTGCGCCCGACAAAGAAGAAGGCGCCCGCCAAGGAGAAGAAGCCCGAAGAAAAGACTGTCGTTGAGAAAGTCCAGGAAACCGTCACTGAGCAGGTCGAGGCTGTCAAGGAAGCTGTTGTCGGTAAGAGCAACGGCGAGTCCGCTGCTGCTGCGACCGGCCCACCCAAGGTCGGCGACACAATTGACCTCGCGTCCTTTGGCGGAGAATTCGAGACGAATGACGGAGACAAGACAACGCTTGCAAAGCTCGTAGAGCAGAGCAAGGCCGGCGTCGTACTCTTCACCTACCCCAAGGCCTCAACGCCAGGATGTAAGTCTCCAACCCCTGACATCTCCCTCACATCCACATTCGCAGTACTAACACATCCAATCACAGGCACAAAACAAGCCTGCCTCTTCCGCGACTCCTACGACCCCCTCACCGCAACCGGCTACTCCATCTACGGTCTCTCCGCCGACAGCCCCAAAGCCAACACCACCTTCAAGACCAAGCAGAAGCTGCCCTACACCCTGCTTTGCGACCCTTCACAGAGCCTCATCAAGGCCATTGGCTTCAAGAAGCCGCCGAAGAGCACGACGCGCGGTGTCTTTGTTGTTGACAAGGAGGGCAAGGTGCTGGCGGTGCAGCCTGGTGGTCCGGCGGCTACGGTTGATGTTGTGAGGGAGCTTGTGGGTGATAAGGAGGGGGTGCCGGGGAAGGGGGAGGTGGAGGCGGAGAAGAGAGAGGATGAGGAGATGGCTGAGACGGCTGGGGAGGTTGCTGATAGTGCGGCTAAGGTTGATGGTTAGGGGGGTTAAGGGAGTGTCTGCACGTGCAGGACCGTTCCAATGTCACTATTGCGGAGTTCAGGTTTTTGACAGCTTGGGAAAAGTGTGTGATTTACTTCATCGAATACGATTCCAGGTTTTGGCATATGTTGACTACTCACTAATTCTCGCGACTTTGCTAATGCGAATTGGCTAGGTCAATAGAGCTTCGCGTCCCTGAGGGCCTAGCATCTCTACTGCGATACGTCCGGGATAGTGGCCCTTATGCTTTCGAAAGAATCGTATGGATTGGAGCACTTTGTCTTGATCACAACGATGACGACGAGTACTCGGAGGGGCATGGTTTGGAATCAGATCCATGTCAGGGCCCTACGTAGGGAAGCGCATCGAAACTATCGCAATCGCAGAATGAATAGAGTGCGTCTTTGACTCAGACTGCGGTCTGGTCCTGGTTCGGGCTGGTCATTGAGATGGTACTTTGGTGTCTCGCAATCATACCGTATGGCAAAGCACAATTCCAACGACGGGCCCGAACCAATACCAGGGCCTAGCCAGAGTCGAAAGCGCAGTCGATTTTTCGTTGATATATAGGAAAGCGATCGGGTCTCGGGCTCGCTATGATCGCATATGTGAACCAAAGCGCACCATGGCAGATAAGGCAACCTAATCGATTTACGCGCCATAGCGGACTGAACGGACGCTTTGACAGGTTCATGCGCCAGACAAAGCCAGCTCATCGTTGCCAGTGAACGGTGGAAAGCTCGCTCGGATAGTTGCACAGCCCGGACGTTCGCCAGGAGAACGTTGCTCCACTAGAAGGAGTCTGCATGTTAATCGATACATCAAGACACGATACACACCAATACTGTGCTCAGAGCCTGGCACAGGCTCTCAAGCTTATTTGACACCGTGAACGCGAACAAAGCGCAAAGAGCAACACACCACGACATCATGATGCTCAATGACGTCGCTCGTACAAGGCGCTCGTCGAGGCAGTTTCTGATAATATCACGCACAAAGACGTCAGTGCCTAGACGATAGCAGCTTCATCTTGCACTGCTGATATTGTTTCGGAGCCACCGGATGTGCAGTCCAGTACCCTGCTGCGCCACAGCCTTCCACGAATCTGACCATGTGCAGCGGCTGACCGGTACCAGAATCAGGCTGCATATCAGGGAACCACAGACTCAGCTGCGATGGTTCGAAGAGCGTGGGAATCTGTCCGTACCATACGTTCACCGTATCCGGTGAGTTCGTCTTGCCCCGTATGCGTCGAGTGTTGGATCACCGCGTAGCCGGACGGTGGTTTGGACGTTTGACCGCTTGTACAGAACGCAGGTTCTCCAAGGCAAACACTTCTGTTTCAAATCAGGCGTTATGTGTCGCTTGAGCCGAGTCCCCAAGCGTCACATGTCGAGCGGTTCAGTCGTTGATCGTTGTATGAACAACACTGGCACGTCATGACTTTCGCATTCGTTGAAGCATTTCGTATGGGTGTCGAATCAATCGCGGTTTACAGTAACTAACATGTATCCCGATTCCATGAACGCTTTACTCGTGGAAGACATGTCCGTGATCCCTGGGCTTTCGGAAACTGCTTTTCACATCAGAGCAACGATATGTGCGGATATGATACCCCTTGTAGAGTTGCTGCGCCACCTAAACAAGGTCTAGGTCCGGTATGGACACGTCTGCCAGGCCTTTCCAGCGGATCTTGACCAGTCGAGCGCCTAGGCGTGTGCTGTGAGCGCTCTCCGGTAACGCGGTCGTCGCCACTGTGAGTGTGGCACAGCACCTGAGTAGGCAACCTGGTGAGGCTCCGAGGTCTAAGCCCGATCAAACTCAGCCTTCGCCCTGATGAACCATTCTACTATACCAACCCTTGATCTCCTGCAGCGTTGCGTAATATCCGCGAACCTCGCCTTCCACCTCTCATATCTTGCATTGTTACCACTATGAACAACCAAACCTTCCCAGCCAACGTGGATCGAACCAGTAAAGTCAAGAGACTGTTCTCTCCGCGCAGTGAGTCACTAAGCCTTGTAGCGGAGATGCTTTGCTCAAAGCTAACAATTTGTCGAAGGTGATCGCACCGTATCAATCGACCCGACACTTCCTACACAAGTCTCTAGCCAGATGGATGAGAACGAAGAGTTACTCAAGACCAAGACCAAGCGGCACAAGCTCCCATTCAGCTGCGCGTGCTCTAGGTTCAAACGATGCCTTAAGTCTTATCTGCCGTCCAACACATCGAGATGCGATGCTCCTTCGCTATCACACATGCTCCGACGCAGCTTCACACCCGCAAGGAAGAACGAGAACTTCCAAAGAAATGTGGATGTCGCTTTATGGGACAAAGATCGCGATGAGTGGTCAAAATACAACCCTGGCGTTGCTCTTGTGGATACGCAAAGCCAGTACAACTTGGTCACTCCTCAATTTCTAGAGGTCTTTGGTCTGTCACCAAGCCCAAGTACAGAATCGATCAGTATAACACTCAGCAACAATACCAAAGTGCCGTGCTTGGGTGAGGTCAGAGCGAGATGGTGGTGCAGCGATCGTCGAAAAGTCCCCAGTTTTCGACCGCGATATGAAATTTCGACTTTCTACGTGGTAGATCTGGAGATATTCGAACTCGTGATTGGGAGAGATACGATCGTAAAGTTGGGTCTCTTGCAAGGGAACCGCGAGTTCTTCGGAGCCTTTATAACTTCACCGCCGCGTGTCGACTGTACGTTCTTAGCCGCAAATCGTAGACCATTACTGACGCATAACAGCTGCCAAGATCGCTCAAAAACAGCGAGAGGCTGAAGAGAGACGTAAGAAAGAGCGAGAGGAGAAGAGGAAGTATGAACAGCAACAGGTGAGCCGTCAAAGCTCTGATCCATGGTTGCAATACTGACTTGGACAGAAACAAGCAGCCGCGGCTCGGAAACCCTGAAACCAAACATATTACACACTCGTATAACCCCTGGAATGGGTCTTTGGATACACTCATGATTGTTTCGGTCGCCGATTCCAGTTGACGTAAGGATGACACGTCAACAATGGACGGGGGCCGGACTGCGATGAGACAAAGACGACGGCTTTTTGTGTTGACTGTTGTTTGGATCGCTAATTGGGAGGCGAGCTGATTCGGGGCGGGGTGAGCTTTAACTCAGTCGCTCCAATGACTAAGTGGCCGGATGAGTCTGGTGCCGAAGTTGGTGGCGCACGCATGCAGGAGGTTACAACGCATACGACCGACACAGGTTCTACCGAGGCTAAGCGAAGGAGTTACGGGGTAAGTGGTCACCAATACTGTTTTCTTTGGGCGTGTTCATGTCTCCGTCTAGAAAGGATCGTTTCTTCTTGCGATTGAATTCAGAGTAATCCTCCTCATCCTACAGTGCTCCTATCAGACCCAACAAAGACGACCTGTACAGCAGCGAACCTTGAGTCTCGTCAGCCGGCGAGCATCGAGGAGGATGTGAATGTACTCACGCAGCTGTGATAGCAAACATCTCGGCGCGTTTCGCGTTAGCCAAACCCATCAAGCAGATAGAAACCAGAACATTAAACCCGGCAATTATCCCCAGTCGTGCATTCATGGACTGAACGCGGTACAGCACGGCGATAGATGCTATCGGTATGAGAGACGCGAGAATACTGGTGATCCAGTACGTAATGCGATAGATAGTGCTATCTTCGTAGCCGACCACTCCATGAACGCGGGAAGGCTTCATGTGTCGAGCACAGCCACACCTGAAGAGGTTGGTGATGGTACTCTCCGCAGCCCATGCTGAAAAGGCGTCCTTCTTTGCGCGAGGACATAGAGTCACCAGATCTGGCTTGTAGGACTTTCGATTGCATGCAGAGCCCCATATCTCTGCGTCGTCTCCACTTAACGCAAGGTCGCCCATTGCTGCAGACTGGAGATAGTTCTGGATGTGGTGGAGATCCCAAGTGCTAGGCTTTGGATACTTCAGGATTTTGGCTTGTTGTACTAACGCGTCATCTACTTTAGTCAGCTCTATGCGTCCCCTGGAGAATGGTTGGACACACTGTACTCTTTCATTGTTTCCCTAATCTTCATAACCAATTCCAGTTGTTCACCTGCGCCATCCTTCTCGGATTCACGCAGCCAGAACCAATCCAGAGCAAATTTTGCCCTCTTCCCTGATCCGTCAATTTTGTCGGCCAGCTGTTGCTTTCGTAGCTTCTCTTCCAGATATGTGAGCTCAGCTTGCATGTACAGCAGGTTTTGAGCATTGAGAGCCCCAAACCTGCGGAATACAGCGAGCTCAGGCAGTATCTCCATCTGTGCAGCCAGTTTCGGATACCCTATTACAAAATGATCAAGCGGATCTTGCGACGACATTGTTCCTTGGTGGTTAGATAGCCTTCATACATGGTTCGAGTGTCACTCATTGCGCCCATATATGTCGAACTTAGCACTCGATTGTGCGTAAAGAGCCTCGACGTCATCCAATGCACCATGTGCATTTGATCAGCCATGCGTATGAAGAGGGCAAAAGGACCTCTGAGTGAAGCTGCATACATCTGCAATGTCAAGCAGCCCTCAGCCTGAGATGCAGGCATATTCGTCAGGCCTACATCTCATTCATCGCTACCTAGGTAAGCTATACCCACCCCTACCACCAGCGATAGGCCACTTTTGAGTGCGAAACATACATTCGTTTGGATCGTTGCGAAATCGATGACAATCGTAGCTCAAATGTTTCGATGTTGTCCATCTTTGTGCGACGAAACAGGCGTTATCCGTGGAGGTGGAAGCACAAGCGAAAGTACTTCAGATATCGCAGAACGACAAATCAAATGGAAGGGCAAATGAGTAGGCAGCCACAAGGACGCATCCTGGCTACGTTGGTGTATGTGAGATTCCAAGGTTTCGCAGCCTGCTGCGGATAAGGTTGCGTGCTGGCGCTAGCACTAGTCCACGGGTGGTTGCCTCCCGGCGGGCACCTGCCAGTCGGGTCACGCGTGCATCGCAGTCCGCCTGCAATCAATTTCACACTACACGAACAACACACCTGGAAACTATCGCTTCCACTTCATCTGTCCCTTCGCATACAGGAGGAGACAGCGGAGATGAAGAATAATACCGTTCCGAACATCAAAATTTGGCTGACGAGGCTACAGTTCAACACTGATCGGTAAAAAACATGCCCTGCTGCTGCGCCCATCTGACTACCCCGGGAACAGGCAATGATTGCCTTCTTTCAGGCAATGACGCAAGAACAGTCGAGATCAGTTCGCTCGGGTGATTCAATCACGTATCAGTAGGATGATGACTGCGCCACTAGAGAGGACAAGATTCTCATTGGATTTGTCCCGCTTGCGCAGCGCATCTGAGCTTTCATGTTGTTCGAGTTGCCATACGTGCAGTCCTTCAGGGTAATGCACAGGATCCTTCTGCGCGACCGAAAACGTGCCTTGGGCTATTGGCCGCTTTTATATAGGCGGGCTGTATGCCTCAACTTTTGGAGGACCTCCTTACTCATTACACTCATAACGTACATCTCGATTCAACACGCATCAACAACGCTATCGCATTCCCATTAACAACGATATCACATTTCCGCGTGAAACACCACCCTCAAACCAATTGAATACCAAACATGTGCGGTTGTGGACTCTCCAGGTTGCTGTCATTTGGTGTGCGTCGTCCTCCACCGTCATCGGTCATTGTTAACGAGATCCAGCGAAGACAACGAATCCCTCAGCCGGTCCAAATTGAGATCTGCTCTCGAACAAAGGGTAGTTCGGAAACTTGGGAGGTAGCAGTCCTCTCATGCGATCCAAATACTACGGAAAGCATCATATCACGGCCCATGTTGCAGGTACTGGATGTTCCAGTGCATACGAGCGAAAAAACCGAGTGCGTTCTCGCCAACAATCGAGGCGAAGTGGTGGAAGGATACGTCGACTTGACTTGGTGCTTCGGAAGCAATACCAAGCATATACAAGAGACCCGGTTTTGGGTGACGACAACGGAGAATCCCGCATACGATGTGGTACTGGGGCGAGGGGATGCTGAAAAGTTCGGTCTTATGAAGCCGAGGAGACACTTCTGAGATGTCGCAAATCTCAAGCGCATAACGCTTCGGCTCCAGGTTGACCTTTCACCTCCTATCTCATCTCGTCGCCGCATAATCCTTATATCGAAACATGGCCATGGTTGTCCAAGACAAACTGCAGGTCACATACCTTCTTTCTTTTGAACTGTCACCACAACGAAACTCATTTCCTGGATAAAACCTGGAAGTGATAGGGCTGTCATACTTTTCTTTGGGCTTCATAGACTTGGCGTTTATTTGCTACTGTCATTACAATCACGCTGCTGTTTTATTTTACGTACCATGCTGTACCAATGACGAGCACATTGCTTCGTATTCGCGCTTTGTTTTACTCCAACAATCCGAACTGCTGAAAATATAATGTTCATTGCAAACAGAAGCGATAACAATGGCAACATGATTTCGATTGTCTTTGTATATGGAATACTGGATTACGCCTATCCTCTAAGCTTCTCGTGTATGTACCGAACAAACAGCGGGTGAATATGCATGCCATCTGCACAACAAAGAGATGTGTCACGGACTTCCCCAAGCCTTCTTTCCATGCAGGACACACAAGCTGACAACTCAGACGCATGAGTCCTTTCATCTTCCACTCAAGGTTGTGAGATATCAGGCTCACTTTTGGGAGGACCAACATCGATGTCGGCATTGAGAAAGCCCCCAAACTGGGAGCCCTCACCGGACTGCTCGTAGGAAGGTGGTAGTGTAGGCCTCCTCAAAGGTGGGATCGAACAGTCGGCAATGACATCAAGATCCTCAAGGCTGGTATTGGCGGCCTCCACCTCCAGGTCATGGGTATCTTAGGCAAACTGGTCAGACACATGTTTCATAGGCTCATTAAATATGCCACGTACGAAAGATGGGGCGGCCTCTTAGCCGCCGAAGTAAGACGCAGCCAAGCGAGTCATGGTGGTGAAGACCAGCCAGGGTAGCAACGGTACTGAAAACACCAAATATACCAAAGCATATCTGCAAGGCAAGCTCTGTAGAGCTGTCTGCGTTGGACATTAGGTAGCTTGTTGGAGAGTTACAAGTACTAAGAGGGAGAAATAGGCAAGCAGTAAGGTGATTGAGGCCAGAAGATAGTAATAAGTCAAGTCACTGCAAGTACCAACGATGACAAAGACTCAATTGGAACAGGTGGAAGTGGATGGTATCATTATGTGACATCCGTACCCCCGTAATCTTATAGCATTTTCTCGATTGTACGTACCTTTTTCAGCATCATGAACGGGGTCGAATAAATTCCCAAACGGGTTTTCGGAATGTGAGGATGGGCAGAGCTCAATTATATGTGTTCAATGTGGCTTCCCGAGGGTGCTGTTGGGGTTAGCGTTTCCTGCAGGAAGAGATCAAGGTGCCATGGAGTACCCGATGATCTCATACATAGCCACAATCCAACACAAAAGCTCTGAGTCTGGGGAAATGATTGGGCAGTACATACTTCAAGAGCTTTCTCCGAGGCACAAAGTCGGTCAGCAGTGCAAGTGAGGCTCTCACCGGTGCGGAGAACAACAACACAGCCCGATACTCAGCCAGCAAAACATCAGATTTGAGGTCCAATGACGCTCATAAGTCAAACAAGGCCAATCAAAGAGACACTGATCTCAGCCTCAGGCAGAGAGCCTCCAGCGTGCCGAAGTCAGCCTCCCTGCTGAGTTCAGCCTTGGAGGTCAATTGGATATGGAGAGGCCAACGCAGCATCCTATCTTGCATAAATCCCTCAAATCGATTCACTCATGCCGCACATAGACCGGTGTTGGGGAAAGAAAACAACTCATGATCTTGAGAGAATGCGCCTCGGGTTCAGCCTGCGGGACTGCGCAACCTAATTCAATACTGAGTCAAGAGATAGCGCACAGTGGAAGAGGAGTACCATCATACACATCACAAACACACAGACTTGCAGTACTAACAAATCAAATATCCGGGTATCAAACATCCTAGCTGCCCTCCCTCCCAGGCCTATACGGAATATACGCATCCCCCACCTCCGGAATAACAGCATTCCCATCAATTTCCACCGGCGCAATAGGTTTCCTCGGCACCCTCGCCAACCCCGCAAGTTCCGTTGCCTCACCCCCATTCCCCAGACTCATTCCAGACGGGGAACTTCCATATGCCGGTGCAGTACTAGCCAGTTTCTGGCGCTCAGCTTCTGTAGCGTCCATCTCGACGTTCCATTCGGGGGTTTCGTGCGGGTTCTGTGACGAGTTGGAGAAGTGGGCTGCGGTTGTGGTTGTGCCTTTTGGTAAGGGGAGGTAGGCGGATGCGGAGTGATTGGTGTTGTCGTCGGCGGGTCTTGTTGGGTCGTCGTCTTTTTCATCGCCCATGTGCTTTGATGCGAGGGCTGCTTTTCTGTTCTTCTTTCGTCGACGCCAGAGGAGGAATAGGGCTAAGGCTCCGAGGATCATGACGACTGGGATGACGGTGGCTATCGCTGCTATGGCACCTGTTGAGATTCCACTACCACTGCCGTTGTTGTCACCACCACTTCCTCCTCCTTGGCTTCCACCACTGCTACTTGCGGATGCACCAGTCGCTGTGCCCGAAGCAGTCGGGTTTACGCTGCCGGCATCACTGGGTTGATACCTCAAGTGCAAGGCAGTGATACTCGGTGTCGCGCTCGCTGGCCAAGATCCCCCAGCATATGTCCTCAATTCGTTCTCTTCCGCATCCGCTTCTCCGCATTCAACAACTGGGAAGTTGCCACTACCACCCGGTCGACATCCATCTCTTCCATCCGCCTGAAACCCATCGGGGCAACACTGCAACCCAATCTCTCCGTCTATCCACCTGTTATCGCTACCCTCTCCATTCGCGTCTGTTTGCGTAGCAACGGCCGTCCAAGAAGCCGGGCATGCGGTAGCGGGCGAGTAGAATGCGGATGGCGATGGGTAGATATTCGATGTCACCCAGGGCATGCAAGCGGTGTTTATGCTGAAGGGTATCGGGTCCTCATCTTCTTCAGGGAAGACACATGTCTCGCCCCATGCGACGGCGCCGTTGAGATTGCGTAGGGTAGCGCATGCTTGGGGTGGTGCGGTCGCCCATGCTGTGTCCCAAGTGTGTTGTAGGCTCCGCGATGTAGACGTCATCGCGAAAGAGAGGAACTTGAATCCTCACCACAGCCACGGCTGTGTTTCTGGGCAACGTTGCTAGCCCCAAGAATCAAGTAGAGCTTGGTAGGATAAGAACACCAGAGAAAAATCACAACGATGCGCAATGGCTTCAACAGCAATTTGAGTCCTCCGAAGACACGCCGCTGCATCGGGGGAATTAAGTACATTATTCCCCAAAAGCCCATTCATCATCGGCAATACCTCACCAGGAACACAGCCTTGCCAGACCCCACTTGCCGCATCTTGGACTGTTAGAGGCGTGGTGGTGTGGAGAGAATTCGATGATTTCATTCGGTGGCAACGGGCCGGCAGTTCACCTCATAGGTTGCTGTTCCTGGGCAATCTTGGCAACTTAGCCTCGTGCAGGCTAGTTTGGTTGATCTCAGTGAGTTAGCGATCGATTATTTGCCTCGGGCATGTACAGTAGAGTCTGTGTTGCTGCCGTTGGTTGGAGAGCTGCTGGTTTTGGAGTGTGTGAAGGATTTGGCATAGCCACTGTACTCATCATCACGCTGCATCAGCGGCCTGGTAGTGAATCTTGTGTTCTATTTTTGAATTTCCGTTTATGTACAACTAGTAGTAGTATGCGAAAGTTTGTTTCGAACGGGTAGTTCGGTATATGGTATACTAAATCAATTCCTTCGTCGGGTTGTAGGACTAACCGGCTATGCTTTGTAGCCAGCCTCCGCCAGACCCTCCTTCAGGCTCTCAATCGCCTTGGTGATATCCGGTCGGTTCGGGTCGGTGACGCTGACACCCATGTGTCCGAAGCGAATGTACTTGGTTGCGATCTCCTTGTGCAGACCACCAGCGAAGATGACACCCTTCTTCATGAGGTTGGGCAGGACATCCGGAGGTGTCATACCTTCGGGTAGGTAAATGGCGGTCATACCAGTGGCCTGGTTCTCTGGCTTGGAAGCAAGCTGCTTGAGACCGAGATCAGCAACGGCCTTCTTGACCTTTTGCGACGCGGTCTTGTGTGCCGCCCAGTAGTCTTCAACGGGTCGGGCGAGGATCTGCTTGAGCGCAGTGTCGAGCGCGTGGATGAGTTGTGGGGAGGGCGTAGCGAAGTAGGACGCCTTCTTGGCTTCGTAATTTTGCATGACTGCGGTCACATTAGTTCCACTGATGCGCTTGCACTAGAGTTTAGGAGGTACTCACTGGGCAACCAGTTCTTCCATGAGCCGAAGTAAGAAGTTGGTCGTGTCTTCCTCGCCTTGAACCTCTCAATCGCGCGGCCAGATACCATCATGATGCTCAAACCAGCTGGGCAACCGATGCCCTTTTGCGAAGCCGTGATGACAGCATCGAGCTTCCACTCGTCGAAGCGGATCTCTTCGGAGCCAACACTGCAGACACCGTCGACTACGACCAATGTCTCAGGACTGACCCTGTGGACAAGCTCGCTCAATGCCTTGATTTCGCTGAGCACACCAGTCGACGTGTCGACGTGGGTGACGGTCAGGATTTTGTACTCCTTCTCCTTCAGTGCCTTCTCCACCTCATCGAGTTGTGGTCGGTCGCCAATGGGCGCTTTGAGCTGTGTAGCCTTGACACCGTAGGTTTCGAAGCAGTCGGCGAATGAGTCGGCAAAGTAGCCAGTGTGGAGGACGAGCACCTCATCACCAGGCTCTACCAAGTTGGCCGCGACCTGGTCCCATCCGAGTGTGCCAGAGCCAGAGATGACGAAGGGTTGCGCGGCGGGGTCGCTGGACAGGAACAGCTTGCG
This sequence comes from Alternaria ventricosa, assembly GCF_023758065.1. Taxonomy (NCBI): domain Eukaryota; kingdom Fungi; phylum Ascomycota; class Dothideomycetes; order Pleosporales; family Pleosporaceae; genus Alternaria; species Alternaria ventricosa. The sequence continues at coordinate 104,380 of NW_026055695.1, read as the reverse complement.
CAGGTTTCCGAGGACTTCGCTGAAGGTGTTTACAAAGGGTTGGCCAACGTGCGATTCACTGATGGGGTTAGCGATTGCGAACAGCATGAACAGTAAATGCCATAGAGGTGTCTTACCTGTAATGGCTCATGGACGAAAGTACAGCATCGTCAAACTCAATGGGCCCAGGAATGAGCAGGGCAGGATGTGGTGCTTGGCTCGACATCTTCTTGGGTGGTTCCGGCGCAAGCTTCTTGACCTGCTCTACTTCCTTCTTGATTTCCTTCTTGGCTTCCTGCTTGAACTCTTCGGCCTTCTTGGGAGGTATGCGATTGCCTTGTTCGTCTTCGATGCGGGCGGTGCGTTCAGTGGAGAAGGGAGTGTTCAATTCGAGAAAGGGCTTCGAGTCTAAATGCTTGGAGATCTGTGTAAGGCGGGAGCCAGCGCGCGCACGAGGTGACGACATGCTTGGGCGGGGTTGAAGGCGGCTGTTCACGGCTAGGAGACGCAACCGCGGGGCTGCAAACATCCGGTGATCGGAGACGCGCGATGGATCAAAGTGGCTTTGATAGACACGAACGGTTGCTGCGTTATGCCAATTGCGACAATCTGCGATTACTGTTTCGTGTTCAGGAGACGAGGACGCGTCAGAAAAAAAAGAAAATTAGTTACTGGTAGTAATGAGAGACTGGGAAGGAATTTGGAGATGCGATTGGCAAATAAGGGGTCTATGGATGGCCGCCCATAAATTTACGGAACGAAAAGACACTTCTACACGCACGGATGCGGACCCGGGAGTTGCTGAATCGTGGGGTGCCACGGGTCCGCGATTCGGTCGCGTGGCGGGTGAACAAGCGCTCGTCACGTGCTCGCGAGAAAACGGCTGGACTTTACTCGGCAGGGATGTTTGTTATGATCGGGCCCACTCTCGTGCAGCATCAACACTCGAGCGTCAACACGATACCAATTCGCTATCAATGCATCCTAGCAGCGCATAGACAGCTCGATACAATTATACGACAGTTCATTTGACGCTTTTACCAAGACGATGCGTGTCACACGCGCTCGCGCCCAGCAGGGCAACGATGATGCGACCGACGCGACCGAGCGTGCACCCTTGAATCAAATTTCCTCAAATGCGTCGCCCAAGCAGACCCGCCACGATGACGAGGAGCTAGCTCCGAAAACACCCGCAAAGACGCCCGCAAAGACTCCAGGAAGGAAGGCGAAGGGCAAAGGCCGGGCGAAAAAGGGAAAGAAGGGCAAAGCGGCTGAGGAGGACGAAGAGGAGCAGACCGGAGCCGCACCTGAAGAGGAGCAAGCCGCAGATGAAGCGCCCACGAACGAACCAACTGGCGACGATGTTTCCAAAGACGCTTCCGATGGTGAGTTCGCAGCCGCTCCAGACCAACAACCGTGGACTAATGATGTACAGGAGCCTCAGAAGCCCCCGCAATCACCGAGCGACCCGTGACTCCAGCGCCGCGATTGACACGCCGACAACTGGCTATGCAGGAGGAGGAAGCGAAACAAGCGAAGCTCAGCGCCCAATCACAAGAGCCAGAACCAGCGCCAGTTGCAGAGGAGGTGCCTTCGACTGTGGAAACGACCGCAGAAGCACATACGCCCGAGGAGACATCGTCTGAAGATGCAACAACAGGCGCAGAAGAAGCGCAGGCTGAGAGTCCCCCACAGGAGCCGATACAGGAGTCGACACAGGAGATTGAAGCGCCAGCTACAGTAGAGCACGTGGAGGAAGCAGCTACGGTAAAGCCTGTAGAGGAAGCGCAAGATGAGCCCATACCGGAGGTAGAGGAAGCGCCTCAAGAGAAAGCCGATACTGTACAGACAGAGCATACTACGTCAGTGCCACGGATCGACGAGCCCCATGAGGAGGAGCAACCCGTCGAGCCAACCGCGACTGAAGATTCGTCTGAGGACCAAGTGCCTGAAGCTGACGCTGAAGTCCCTGCACCCTCAGTCGAAGTGAGCTCGGAACCAGAGCCCAAGACACTTGTAGCCGAGATGCCCAGCGAAGATGCCATGACACCACTCAGGAGCCATACGTCCAGTCGACGAGCGTCGCGCAGCCCCTCAAAATCGCCGATGCGACTGGAAGAGTCTTTTGGGGCAATTGATGCGCTTGAGGAGGCACTGGAAAATGTGACCTCAGTCACCAGCTTCAACCATGCGAATGAAGTGATGTCGCCTCAGAAGGCAGAGTTTCCAAAAGCAGCTACTACGCAGACGATGCGATCGAAGGTACTCAGCAAAGGGCCAGTGCCTGCGCCTGCTGCCAAGCTATCGAGGACACCGAGTGTCGCTGCGCCCAAGAGCATGAAGCCAGTGAAGTCTTCGATGGCTCGCGCATCCAGTGTCCGCACGGCACCTAACAAAGATGTTAGAGTAGATTCCACGGATACAGTAGATTACCTTGCCTCGAAACGCCGGCCGATCAGTATGTCATTCCCCACACCTGCACCACCACCAAAGGGCCGCGCACCCACAAAGGCCACCTTCCAGCTTTCAAGTAACGATACTGTCGCCAAACTGAAGGCCCAAAAGGAGGAGCGGCAGAAGAGAGAGACAGAGGGTGTGGTTCGCAAACCACGACCTATTAGCATGCCTCCTCCACCGAAATCCGATAAGCCCCTGACGAAACCTGCGTTCCAACTCCCCGGCGAAAGAATTGCTGAGAAGCTCAAGGCACAAAAGGAGGAGCGGTTGAAGAGGGAAGCCGAAGCACCTGCACAATCAGCACCTAAGCAGCGCCCCGTTAGTATCAGCATGGCACCTAAGCAGCGTCCTGTTAGCATCAGCATGGCTCCCCATGCGAAATCGACGAAAGCACTGACAAAAGCGACTTTCGAGCTCCCCGGTTCAGCCGTCGCTGAGAAGCTAAGGATCAAGAAGGAAGAGCGTCTGAAGCGAATGGAAGAAGCGGAGGCAGCAAAGAAAGAAGCTGCTCTCAAGGCACGACAAGCACCAGTGCGCAAGCCAGTAACCGTTCCCATCAGACAACAGCAACCAGGCGTTACCATTGCGCCGCCACAACCACCCCAAGCACCACAGGCTCAACCCCAGCTCCAGCCCCAACCCCAAGCTCAACGTGCATCCTCGCTAGCCAGCAAGCGCAGCAGCATGTCCCTCTCGCAACCCCCATCCCAATCCCGCTCCACATCCACTTCCTCCGCAAACCGCAACAGCGTCATCGTCCCCAAAGCCATCGTCACGCCCGTCGACGCCGCGCAACAGAAAGTCAAAGGCCGAGAAGTCTTCAACCGCGACCGCATGGAGAAAGAAGCCCGCGAGCGGGAGAGGCGCGAGAAGGAAGAAGCTGCGAAGCGAGCGCGGGCGGAAGCTGCGGAGAGGGGCCGTATTGCGAGTAGAGAGTGGGCGGAGAGGCAGAGGAAGAAGTTGATGGGTGTTTGAATGCTTCTTGCGAGACGTGTGTTTTCTGGTTTGGCGACTTGTGAGGGGATTATGTTTGGGGGTTTGGATGTGGAGGGTTTTGGTATACTCTCCAGGTCTTTTCTTACTTCTTGCTAGGGTGGGTTTGTCTTTTCTTTGGCGTTGCCAACTGTCATTACCTCGTCCTCCGATGGTCGACTGGAGGTTTTTTCCTTTGGAGTTGGAAGCATGGCGATTGTGTCTCGTCTTTTCCTTAGCCGGATGGATGTCAGGGTTGGGTTCAGATCAGACCCGGTGTATTTCGTTTCCAGGGCCGCACCAATGCTCTGCTGTTATATTATTCAAGATCTTACAATTTTGAGCCACCAATCTTCGAGTGTTAGCTTCAAACGTTCAGCATGTGTTTTGTCTCCTTCATTCTGCCAGTCTAAGTTTCCCGATTCCAAGGCCTGGCCCTCAACAATTTGACATCTCTGACACCTCTGACTTACCCCTGACAACAGCATTCGAGAAGTCTCAGCTGGCCATGAAGACTCTTTACAAAGACTCATGCCACTGAGTGTTTTTGCAGCGCTTGCGTCGGCACATGTACTTACACGTCTTGCACTTTGGATCTCCAATTAGCGCCACAGAGTCGGGCCTTACCATCCCACGCGGCTTTTAGCAGCAAAATTACTTCCAAGGTTCTTGCACGATCTGACTTTAAGTGAGGCAGCATCATCGTTGAACGGCAATGCATACTCCACCAGGACACTATCGTCAAGCGTCCGGTTGCCACCACGGCTGCTGCCCGACGGTCTGGTATTGGGCGGAGTCCCTTACCGCTGGTTTGTGTGCGGTGTACATGGCAGCAAGTCCGTCGCGTAGCGTCATTACGTCCGAATGTTCGGAAATTGGGTATCTTCTGCACTATGCGAATGCATTATGGAGAAGTGACGATTCGACGCGGGTACATGTGCCGTGGCATCGACTGGCTCGGCACGCTCGTGGTATGGTTTGACATCGCGCGCAGATCAACCGGCATATGATTGACAGGCGAGTACGTGATAGGCATTGGATTGTGCGACATTGTGATGGTGTCGTGCGATCTCTTCGATCTTGCGTCCACGTGGGTCGCAGCGGCACCTTCAGCCGCACCGTTATGTCCGGCGTGTCAAGGAAGCAATGGAGAACAATGAGGGTCGTTGCGACCCAGTCTACGCCTTAGCTCTTGCGAATGTGGCCTCATGCGTGTGCCAAACAAAAGCTTCTAGCTCGCGATTCTCGCCCATTGTCCAGACATCACAAGGGATACCTTGAAGTATCGAGATCTGATGCGTGTCGGCGCGTACCGAGAAACCCCGCAGAGGATGGAGCTACGTGCCGCCCGATCTTATCAGTACGAGTCAAGCGCGAGGTCCGCGGCGTGCGCTTCACGGCCATTTGGGATTTTGTCGTGACGCCATCGTGCGCTTCATGCCAGCCCAATGCCGAGTCATTTGTTGTCGTACCCACGCCTTCCTCACGGCCAGGAATTGCTGGGAAAGCATAATGGCCCGAATGACTGAGATTGAATCCCCAATCTGGCACGATCCGAAGGGACGTGAAGGATCTGAGTGTTCCTGAACGGCACATGCGCCGATCAGAGATAGCTCGATAAGCGAGAATGTATGATAGGTCGGATTTGATTCCCGCGAGATCTTGACAATATTGATGACGCTTGACACTGACAGATTGCATGCGTATTCCCGTGCCTGCCTTTCGGGGCAACATGTGCGTGCCTGCATTTCGTTGCGAGTCAATTCTGGAATTGTCAGGGTGCGTGCGATGAATGTCAGCGATCGGTCCCTTGCATCGCGCGATTAGGGTCCAGATGCAGTGTAGATGGAGGTCACTCCTGCGTCTGTGACTTGAAGGTTGCCCGTTGTTCAGCCAAACATTAGCTTTCCCCAGGTTATTGGGGATCAACAACAGTCTGGATCGACTGCCAACATTGGCCGGTACTTGCGCAATAGCGAGATACATTCAATAGCTTCTAAGCGAAGTCTCATGAGAAGCGTGAGGCCGTATTGAGTGCGTCGTCACGCTTTTCCGCGACGATCCTCGGAGATCGCGGGCAATCTGCACGTAGGCGATGAGAGCCAGTCATTGATGTTTGGTGAAGCCTTTTTGCTTTTGGTCACACACTGGTAGCGAGGCTAGGCTCAGGGGGTCTCGAGGAGGCTCAACATGGTATTGTGCAACTCCGAAGGTGTGTCGGGGAGTTGTTCGCTGTCTCCGAGCCTTGTCAACCCGTGGTTTTTGGCTGGATGCCTGAAGACCCGAACCTAACTTTACAGTAGCGGCTGCACCCTTAGCTGCCATCGCAACCGGAAGGGGAACCCAGCATGTTGTATGGATGCAAAACATGGACCAGCATCGGGTTCCTTGGCTGAGCATGAGGTGCTTGGGAATGTTTGACGCGGCCCGTGGCGGTTATCGATTCTGTGAAGTCGTCGGATCTCGGAACAGTTGCGCATGCCCTAAGTGTAAGCGAGGTGAGCTGTGAGTGGTGTGAGTCCGAGATGGCTGCGTTCATGTCGTTCATGTCGTTCGAGCCGTGTGCGTCGCATGTCGCACACGCAGCGATGACCTAATGGTCCGAGTAGCAGGATGCCGCCGTCTCGCCATGGCCTGGACGGACGTCAAAGGGCAAAGCTGCACAAAGTGTTGACAGCTAATCCTGGGGCTCGCTTGCGAAGTGGAGCCGGATGAGCTGGCATGGCGGAAGAGGACCGTGAGAGCGTCAAGGCGCTGCTTGAGCAGATGGAAAATTCTTCGATGAGGCGGCAGTCGGGCGCTGCCGTGACAAATGCGCGCTGCGACTTGGACGACCGACGAGATGACGAAACAGGCATCGCGAGCATGGCTGGCCGCGTTGCGCCATCGTGACTTCCCCTCACCTTTGCAAATGCCGCATGACGAAGCGTGGGATAAGTTGCTTTTTGCTGCGCGCAGCTGGCATAACGACTGGCGGGATGAGCCCTGTCACCGGTAGAGACCCATGGCAAGCTACGGCCCGTTCACACAGAAATGCGGAGAAGCCAAGCAGAAGCATGCCCACCTGCAGCGCAAGTCGCCAATGGCACGCCCCGGACGCGGCCGTGGGCATGCAGGTTGGTGTTTGAAGTGCTCGAGGGCCCTCTGCCCATTACCCAAGGCAAGGGCGCTGCGACCAAGTGGGTGCTTCCTGCCTGCTGGAACCCGTGGACCTCTCAACAGCGTCCATGTGTGTCTGCTCGGTGTTGTTCGCCACCAGCGATCACTTGCTGCGAACGTTGTTGAGTGTGGCTGACATCTGGATCATGCCTGAAGTCTGTGAAAATTCTGTCAAAGGCATACCGGTGGAGAGGCCAGCCGTGCCTCGTCCTCCCACTCTGACCACGTACTGCGCAACATGCAAACTCTAAAGCGCCACGGGAATATAGAGAGACGCAGCACTGGGCCCGGCCGTGTCTCATCTGTGCACGTCTGAGAGGCTTGTGCTTATCTCGAGCCAAACACTGTGCCAAAGGGTGCCCGTCACGTGTTGGTGAGGGGTTGGCGCGATCTGCGTCGATAGTGAGACAGGATGGGGTTGGACAGGCGGTTGCGCGAGGCTGTCATCTGAGTATCACCGAGAACAAGTGGAGCAGAGGCAAAAAGTTTGTGTCTTGTCGCCATGAGTCTATGCCCATGGCCGTTGCGTCCATTTGAGACAGCTACTACTACGCTATAGCTAGAGCGGAAAACAGGCGCGACATTCAACGCGCGCCGAGTGAGAGGAATTCCCAACCGTCCTGGCCACAGTGGCCGTGATGCAATCGCATGTGCAGAGTGACCCCAGTCACCCACCCACGCCGGGGCTAGATGCTCGTAACAAAGACCCCTATACACCAAGGGGATATATAAATACTTTTAATCGTACACTGCGTCCACGTATGACAACAAAGGAAAGGGTACAGAGCTAGAACGCAGCGCAACGGTGGTGATATGCAGGTGTACTCCGTGGACCCATGCCAGTCGAGACCACCCTAGGTCGAGACTGATGCAAAATACAAGAGAACAGAGAGAAACCGAAAGAAGACGAGGTGTCTTGGTCGGGTGTCGTAATTGTCGTGAAACCAAACTCCAAAAGCAACGGACAAGAGCAAGTCTAGTACTGCGTGTACCGCCTCTTGACATCGCGTGTTTGGTCAAAGGAGCGCATGTAGCTGTTGAGTTGGGTTGCCGCTTGTTGCGAGATGCCGGACTGGGACTGGGAAGATTGCGAGGCTAAAGATGATCGTGACGACGAGGGCGTCAGGCTGCGCTGTGGGGAGGGCCTCGTTGCGGTTGGTGGTGCGAAGTAGCTGCCATTTGCGGTTGGGTAGTAGTGGTACGGGCTCGCTGGTGGCACTTGTGAACTCGAGGCTCCCTTGTATGCGGAGAAGTTGATTGCGGGGGCGAGGTAGAAGCCGTTGTTGGACGAGGACGACGAGGAAGCGGATGATGACAGTTGCGAGGGTGCTTGTGCTGTGCTGCCAGCCCGCTCCATGTCGACTAGGCGGCACGATTGGGAGCAGTAGACGCCGTTTTCAGCGATTTGGCGGTCGCAGGACAGGCAGAAGTCGTTGAAGCACTCCATCTGGGAAGCCATTGCGAGGTGTGTGGTGTGTTGGTGAAGTAGTGGTGGTGTTGGTAGTAGTGTTGATGATGATGATGGTATAGCCGCCGACGAGATGATATCGGGGTGGAGTGTTGGATGGGTGAGTGTAGTTGAAGTAGCTGGACTCAGGAGGGACGACTTGTTTATGACTGGATATGAAGAGTCTCAAGTGGGAGTCATGAGGTAGTCAGGTTGGTGAGCGGCAGGACCGTGTGGAGCAGCGGGAGGATGAGCCCCATATACTTAAGTCGCGCTCAGGCACTTCACGGCTGACCACCGACCACCCTAGCAGGCTTGGGTTGCAGGGTCCACGGGAGACGCACCCCTGTCGCCTCTCCACAATACTAATATTTCTTCGAAGCGCTGTAAGCCCGCACCCCTCAGCACCACCACCTGCACCACGCACCCATGCTCCACCCCTAGCGCCCTCCGGCGAACAGGTCCAGTGCGATCCCTCGCCAGCTGCACGCTGCTTGGGCCACCACGGTGCTGTGCTGCCAGCATGCCCGTCCGCTGCCGTCGCTATTCGCTCTGCCCGCCTTCCTGCAGCGAACGACGGCCCTCACGGCGCTGCTCGCTGCTCGATGCTGCAGCCAGCAGAGCGTAGAATTTTCGGCCGCGGGGGCACTCGCAGCCGGCTTGCGTAGTGAGTAGTGATAGTCGCTCCATCTGGTGACACCACCTGGGCACCCTCCACCTCCGCCCGAGTTGCGTGATAGCAGCGCGACGCGAAAACGTCGCTCCATGACGGAATCCCCTCGCTAGTCATCTGCCCGGCCCTGCGCCGGACGCGCAGATGACTGACGTGCAAATCTAGGTACGAGGCTTCCTCTTCCAGCCATATGGCGGCGGGCCAGTTATCGGTTTCAGCAGTCATGAGCGCCCTCCCATGTCCCTCTCCCATCCCTCTCCAATCCCATGCTGCCATCCACTCCAATAGCCGAATCGCCTGCCTCAGCGTTAGGCCCGCTTTTCGCTATCTTCGGTGATAACAGACGCCTCCGCAGAGCCATTATTTGCACGCGCTAGCTTTCTGTCTCACGCTCAGCCCTGCACCAAGTCAAATTCTTCCTCTAAGCCAGCCGCCTTCCGTAAGCCGTCCATCTGGCACACGGAGTGCTGAGGAACCATATTGATCCTCGTGGCGACGGACAGAAACCCACACCCACTTCGTCTTGACTATGCAGCTAGTTCCGACCAAGTGTCTTATTGCACCCGCATGCCTAATCACGAACAGCCTTGATCCAAGACGTTATCTTTGTCTGCAAACCACCCTCTTCCACATACGGGAGTACGGCTACGGGTTGCAGCGGCGATCTTCAACACTATGCACGACACACCACCCTCAGAACTGCCGCCTGCTGAGCCCTTTCACAATTCCTCAACACAACTCCTCTTCAATTTCCGCGCGGCTCTATGCCTATTCCGCTGCCCAGACAGGCGCCTGGAGGACACGCTTCGCTTCTTGCTGAGCGCCTCTTCCCTAAAAAGTCAGGAGCAGACCGACCTGGACTCATGGTCATGGCTTGCAGCCCCCATCGGGGGCCGGCGAAGGCGAAATGAGTATCAAACGGTAGTAGGAACGCATGTTCGCTTGTTCGTCTAACTGCTCATGGCTTGCGCAATCTGTGCAGTGTGCAGAGCAACACTCTTCCAGCTTCTCCAGCTCACACCAAGCGAGATAAGACGCTCGGTGCAGGCAACCGCACTCCTACCAAAGCATACGTCCTGCAAGTGGCTGCAGCCTTCACAGTGTCCATGTCCAGACGGACGAATGACGGTGCCGCCCTCAGCTGCAAGTCACTTGGCCGACGTGCTCCAACACGAGCAGCCTGCATGACCTGCCAGAGAGACAGCCCCCACGCTGCTTTTTCCAAGGTTCCTGTACGACATGCCCTAGACAAGCCACCAAGCGAACTCCTTGATACTTACAGGCTTTCTGCAGGAACGGTTTGGCCTTATCGCGAGATCCTCGCGGTTAACGAGGTCCCTCGAAATTCACCTTCTCTAGTGTGCCTCCTTTACCATGACGCGCGATTCATGATACTGCAATCATGGGTGCAATTACAGCAGCGCGACCAATGCGGTACCCAAAAACAGATGTGGCCCGTGAAAGATGCCCTTCCCCACAGTAACCGCACGCACTTTGTGATTGCGAAAGATGGCGACATTGCCAGGGAGCGGGCCAAGCGCTGCATCGCTTTGCCCTCGAAACGGCTGTCAGCCTCAATAAACAATACAGCGTTGCACATAATCCTCAACAAGTATGCATCGACGATGCACTCCCTAGGCAGCTTTGATCAACGAGATAGCACAACGCAATGCATCGAAGGCATCCAGACTCCACATATGTTAAAGTATAGCACCACTCGATTCCCCAATGACTATGCTGTGCATCGTTTACGCGCCCCAGCTGCAAGATGATGCAGTACGCGGCTTGTCCAATATTCGTGCGTCTCATGTACCTGACCCCCATCATTGCCAACATCTGCAACACTATGGGGACCTTCGGGATGCAGAACCCCAGACCACTCGAAGGACCTTGCGAGATGCGACCTGCACCTTGTAGCAGGCAACATCTCTCGAGTAGCAGGCGAATACACGCTGTGTAACTCGACGACAGGCGCCATTAATCTATCGTGAACGCGGCACGGAGCACCCACCGACTCTAGATTCAATAACGAGCAGCCTCGCCTCGTTGCTCGCTTGAACCTGGTGGTTATCTCCCGAGTTTGGCACTCTCCCGAGACATCGGCCCGTTTTGTTGGCGGGTCGACCGCGAGTGGGCTTCTCCCAACGATGTGTGTTTCCCGGCGGTTGCCCGTCGCTGGTACTGGAAGGGCCTCCCTTTGCGGGAGGAGTCGGAGTGGCGCCGTCAAACCTACCAAAGTTTCCATGTGTCTGGTGATGCGCGACGCCGCACTCGTGATTTCTAAACTGTAGTCTAACTCTAAGACAGACGATAGCTCATGCCTATAAACTAAAACACAGCAATGATCTTGGGGTACAGTTCGCCTAGATACAAGCTAGAACAAACGAGCTTCATCAAGGTTTGGGTCGGACCGCCAGGTTTCCGTGCTCTCAAATCAACCGGAACCGAGCTAGCGGCATGACTCGAGCCTCGTCGTGTGTGCCGTTCACATTCAGCCACGAATGACTCTTGCAAATGTTGCGCCTTCTGGGGAAGACTCCAGGCTTCTCTTTGGCCTGTCGACGTTGGCGACATCGTCGAGCCTCATGTTTGTAGCCATGGTACTGCGAACGCAATGCGCGTTGGAGCGCTCCATTAGCCTCGCTTACTATGCGCTTGCTAGTAGCTTGCCAAAACTGTTTCATCACCTCATTTAGACTAATACTGCGAAATCTTCACCAAAAGGCAACGACAGTACAACATCCATCACGCAATCGCGACCAAAAATCACCCGATATCCGTCATGGCCTACTCCGCGGAGCTTCGCCTCGCCTTGCAAGCCGTACACCGGGCGTCATTGCTCACCAAATCCGTTCTCCGGAGCCTATCCAACAACGTGTCTGCGGAGACAAAGGCAGATGACAGTCCCGTGACTATTGCGGACTTCGCCGCTCAAGCTCTCCTCATATCCGCCCTGCGTGCCGTGTACCCAACAGACGCGTTCCTGGGCGAGGAAAGCGCAGATGCATTGCGTCAAAACGAGACACTCGCTGACCGCGTGTGGCAGCTCGTGCAACAGGCTCAGGACTCGGCCCATGCAGGCAGCTCCGAGAACGAGAAGGGGGACGGAAACGCTGTCCAGAAGGAGGAGCTGGCTTTCCCGAAAAGTAAAGAAGACATGTTCGAGCTCATCGATAGGGGTGGGAAAGGGGAAATCACCCGAAGAGGCCGAACATGGGTTATGGACCCCGTGGATGGCACAGCGACGTTTATGCAGGGCCAGCAGTACGCTGTTTGTCTGTGTTTGCTCGTCGACGGCGTACAGCAAGTCGGTGTCATTGCGTGTCCCAACCTCGCCTTCCCTGTCCAAGGGGAACTGGGCCAAACAGCCATCCACGAGGACCAAGTCGACAAAGACGGCTTTGGCGTCGTTCTCTCCGCTGTCAAGGGCCAAGGCACTTTTATCCGCTCCATGAACAGTTCCTTAGCAGCTGGTATGGGCGTACCCCGACATGTAGACCGTACCACGCTCCCGCAAAAGCAAACCTCAGAACTCAACTTCGTCGAAGCAACACTAGGCAAAACATCCCTCTCCCAACCCGAACACAACGCCGTAGCCACCTCCCTCGGCGCGCAATGGCCAGGCACAATTCTCTGGTCTCAGCAGATGAAATACGTCGCTCTTACCCTCGGAGCCGCGGACGTCATGGTGCGCATCCCCAAGACTAAAGACCGCTTCACGTATATCTGGGATCACGCTGGTGGACACTTGCTGTTCCAGGAAGCGGGCGGCGTTATCAGTGATTTCAAGGGCGAGCAGATTGATTTTGCGAATGGGAGGAAGATTACGGGGGAGAGGAATTGGGGGATGATTGCTTGTATGCCAGGACTATTTGAGGAGGTGGGGAGGGCGGTTATGGAGGTTTTGAAGAGGAGGGAGGGGTGAGTGGTAGTGGGGATGGGGGTTGAAGGGATGGAGATGCGGGACGGAGATACAACATTATGGTTGGATCGAACTCGATGTTTACTGGAAATTGAGCGAATGCCTTTAGGGTTGGTTTCGGTACGGTGACATACTGCATCATGATGGTATACCAGAGGCTACCTATAGATGGGACTAGTAATCGACATACATCAGATCACAACCTCTTGTACATTCAGGGTAGGCGTGTCAAGACATACTACCCTCCGAAAGTACACCGCGAAAGTCACGCTACCAGACAGGCACACATCACAAATCACGCTACAACACAACATCTCAGCCTTGCACATACCATCTCCCCCGTACCTCCCACATGCAGTTTCGGGTACCCTAACACCACACCCTCCCCCCACCGGCCCTCCCACATCGGCAACCCCCCCGAGGTCTCTCACCGGCCCATCGCTCCTCCCAAACACGCCCGTCCATCCTCAAAACTCAGGCCCGGCTTCGGGTGCTCAGACATCCAAAGCTTGAAAAGACGCCGTGTACCGCTACACAACCCCTCCAAAACAGCCTCACCGGAACAGTACACCAAGTGACATGCCACGGGAACACAAAAATGTGGGGTAAAGCGGAGTAACAGCGGTAACGACGAGGTGATGACATGAGTCTCAGGTGAGCAAGAAATCGGGGGTTCGGGTGGGTGCTCATCTGCTTGCATAGCTACCTATTCTCAGGGGTTGTACAGCATGGTATGGTAATAATACATATGTAGGCAACACGGAATATGCCTGAAAGACAATCATGCACCATTGCGGGTCTCTTTTTCGTTATGGGATCTGCGCGAACTAAGATGGGGATGGAGTGTGACTACTAGCTATAACGGATAGCATGTACATGAATGGGGTTTATTACACGACATCCTTGGTATAAACGCGGTGCTACAGCGGAATCAAGTCCGACGCCAACTGGATCGGCGCTGGTTGCTAGAGAGAGAGAGAGGGGGTCCATGGTCATTGCTCATGTTGTGTACTGCTTCTATTCCTCGTAGTTAAGCATGCACAAAGCATGCTAGGTTGTTTGCACAACCCGCTCTGTTCATGCGCCCATCCGGCCTTGAGCCGTCGACAGCCGCTGGCTTGTAACACCTCTGGTTTATGATGCGCCGCCGCCGTTTTTCCGGAACGAGACTTTCTCCACTGCGACGTTTTCGTTGCCTTCGGCGTCTTTGCGGAGTTGGTAGACGTAGAGTACGAGGACGTCGCCTTGGACCTGGGGTCGCGTTAGCTTGGTATCCTCACTACCCTGCTGCTGATTGCTGTTCCTTGTGTAACACCTGGGTAAACTCACATCCATCAACACAAAACTCGGCGTGGGATCCTCGTCCTCTGTCCACCACCCCGTGCTCATGGCACCTGTCGCACTCCCTGGGTTGACAAAGAACTTGCCTTCCATCTCATACGCCTCGAACTTGTGTGTGCCGCCCCATAGCAAGACATCGACGTCCATCTGCCGCGCCGCTATCAGCAGGCTGTCGCCGTCGCCCGGTGGTATGATAGTATGGCCATGTGTAAAGCCTATGCGCAGACTACCATGTGTGACGACTTTCGATAAGGCGAGATTAGGCGCTTCCACGTCGAAGTCGCCTTTTACAATCTGTAGATCGGGTGCAATAGCGCGCAGGAACTCGTAGGTTTCGCGATCCGTTATGTTGCCTAGGCACAGAATTTGGCCGATCTTTCCGGGTGCGAGGAGTTTCTTGAACTATATCGTCGTGTAAGCGCGTGCGCGAGTGGGTCTACGGGAGATAGAGTGTGGTTGTAGTGGGTGGTGATGGATGGTGAACGTGAGAGAGGTGGGGTAAAGCGTACCTTCGCCGGTATGTCCTATGAAGCCTGTAAGTTTGTGAGGTCTAGCATCGTGAAGAGTCGTTGTGGTGACATACTGAAGCTCGGTCTGGTATGAAGAGGTCGCCTAGGACCAGCACCAGTCGCGAGGCCATTGCAGCGGCGCAGTTGTGTCGTTATGCGCGCAAACTACGTTGAGGGGTAGCTCGGAGTTGTATGAAGCAAGGGAAGGTGGCTTCGCAGGTAAGACGGAAACGTAACGGAAGCTTGCGGGGATGTTGCGCGCAGCTGGAGGTGGAAGTTGGGGAGCTATGCTGTCACTGGGCGGGCCCAGGTGGCAGAACCCCGAGCTTGGCAGGGACGCCTGGAGATCACCATGCTTCTCCACCACCCACTTTAGGGCACCTTGACCATGCTTACCTTTCCTGCTGAAAAGACTTAGGACTATTGGTTATCTCACTTCCCTTGGGCCTCCGGCTGTCCGTTCAACACTGGCTTACCCCTGAGCATTACAGTCAACGCTACCTAGGTATCATCCATAAATCCACCTAGGTACCCATGCGTGATTGTGACTATTACCACTTCAAGTATGGAGTACAACGCTGACGAAACAACGACTAGGAGGCCGCTGCTATTGTCCCGTCACCAGTCATCCCGCTTCTTCGTTATCCATTTCACATCACTAGCACCGGTCCCAGAAATGAACTTGGAAAACATATTAATACCGGAAAGATTGCGAGTTTCTACGTCAAAACTTGGTCTGATCGTTAATCCGCCAAGATACTACTGGGTCATGCTCTCTAAGCAGTACGCAAGCATGGGGTAAAAATGTGTACAGGGCTAGGACGAGGCTGAATCCTGTAGCTTCTGGTGTACAGGTCAATTCTACAGCTGGAGCGAATATGAGGGCAACCGCCTCCCATGACATCGTTATCCGAGCTGCGGACGGAATTATCTACGCCGCCGCATGACGAATACTCGAGCAAATCACAGTGACGGAATGCTGCGCCTACCTGCCTTGTGGTCACCGGTGAGCGCTAACGTCGATCGAACGCTCACACCGAACCGTGAAAACACCTCCACAACACCTCCACAACCTCACAGAAGAGATATTGAGAGCGCTCGAATTGTGCTAGTAAGCTTTTATCTTTTCTTGATCGTTCGGAAGAGTTATGCGACGCGTTCTGTCCAAACACCACAACCTGAGAAATGAGATGTGTGCTGTGCTAATGCAAGAAACTGTGGTATGAGCGCCACAGGCCGAGGAGCAACAAAGTATGCTGCCCTAGAGATGGTTCAAATACTCCCACACTCGTCCCCCGAAACATCATGTCATTTGCAATCTTTTCAGCAATCCAGTGAAGACCCTTTTACCGCTGTTCGATCCGCCTTTTTCTGCCCACCCCATCGCTATTCGCACTTCACACATACAATCTCGGCAGCCAATCACGTTCTTGCTCAGCCGCGTCGGAATACCTAGGTATCTAGGTACGCAGGCATGGCAAGCCCAAATGATAGTACAGTCAACGTCGCGCTACAGATACTGTTTGGTGTTGCCGCCATTTTCAGTGTCACCTTGGCGTTGTTTGGTCTGCATTATCGAGACTCTCTTGGATTTGTTCTATACAGGCAGTTTAGGAACCGTTCTCTTGAGTGTATGTACACAGGGTTGTCGCTTATTGTATGTTGGCGCTGATTGTACTACTAGCATACGAGCTCGAAACCGGACTCCAATACTCGGATGGTACAACAGCAAGCCGGACAAATACAACACGCACTTTATCCGTGCAAGATCCTGCTTCGACTTGTGTTCCTTCGGCAACACCCTCGATTTCAGACTCTACAGCCCCAACGGAACCGGTTTCCAACACTAGCTTCTGCAACGCCAGTACCGAAACGAATACAGCATAGTCATTGCGCATCATTACGCGATGGCAGAGTCCTGCGCATCATGTGCAGAACTACGATGATCAAGGACAAGGTTTGCAAGGAATTAGAAGAGCATCTACACGTGTTTCCAAGTCGTGAGCCTCTTATCATGGTGTCGTAGCTAGTAACAATACATGTAATCTATACAGCTTCGTCGAAATACACTGCCATTTCCAGGTGCACCCGAGTTGATCCTCTGGACGACAGACATGATCCATTGTAGCATGGACAACGTGGGATCAAATGGCAATAGACCTCTTCTCCTCTTCAACATCCCCATACCAACCAAAGAGGTGCGCGATATACTCTCCAGCGAGGCCCAGGCTGATGACACCGCCAGTAAACCATGCACCATTCACGAACCACCACCAGCAGTTCTTGACTTCCTTCAGCTTCACTCGTCGGATCATCGTTCCTAGTGTGACTGCTGCTCCCCCGACCGACCCGACGAAGTAGACCGGTCCTAAGCCTGCCGCGACTCCGGTAGCTGATAGTAAGCCAAGCTGAACAACGGCAAGACCAGATAACACCATCTTGGTTTCCTTTTCGTGCTTGAGTGCGATACTCTTGATGCCCGCTTTGACATCGTCTTTAATATCCATATGCGCGTAGATCATGTCGTACAGAACGGTCCACGCAACGTTGCTAGCGTAAAGACAAGCTGCCGCTGTGAGCGCTGCTTGATTCGCCAGCAGGTCGACACCCAGCGCAGGGAAGCCCATCATCGCACCCCAAGAGAACGTAAGCCCAAGGACAAATTGGGGATAGTATGTTACCCGTTTTGCCAAAGGATAAAGCGTAACGAGAACAAGTGATGGTGTCGCGTACCAGAAGCATTCGAATGGGAGTGATAGAAGAACAGCCAAACCGGTCGTAAGTTGTCCTCCGAGGAAGACAATAGCCTGCTGGGGTGTGATTGCTCGTCTGGCTATGGGACGTAATCGTGTACGTTCGACGTGTGGATCGAGGTTCCGGTCCCAAAGGTCGTTGATCGTGCATCCGGCGCCTCTCATTACGAGAGCTCCTGTGAAGAAGAGGGCTGTTGTGCTGATGACTGCGGATGGTGCTGCGAGAGGGGTGGCCATGGTTGCAGCGAGGAGTGTGCTGAACATGCAAGGAAAGAAGAGGTAGTATGTACCTGCCGGTTTGTCCAGCCTCATCAGCTCGCCGTATGGAACCGCTTTCTGAGGCAGATATGACAGGAAGCCGGTGGTTGGTGGCTTGTAATCGGGAAGTGGTTTCGACGGCCCATCTTGTAGTGTTGTCGCTGCCGCTATTCCTGACTGCAAGTTTGTCGAGTTTCGTCGTATCGACTTGATGAGCTGGGTGGTTTGCGGACGATAACTCGAGAGTGACACATGTGTTGATAGTCGTCCTCGTCTGCAAGCGGATTGTAATGTGGAAGAACTCCGGGTGTATTGCCGACATACTGGCGCAGCCCGCGCTGCATAAAGTCGTAGGAGAGCCATACTCGGCTTTCAGATGTTTAGACGGTCGGAAGTATTCGTGAATTCATAGGGACAGGCACGCGTGCTACTTTTTCTTCTGTTTGCTGAACTGATATGCAGGGTCTCAATCTCAACGCACTGTGCTGAACATGCCGAAGACGCCGTGAGTGAATCGGAGCTTAATTGGGAAAGACACTTCGGTCACCGCCCAGCGCCGAATCGGGACGGTGAGTGAGTGGGGAACGTGAAAGCTGAACCATAGGTTCGCGCTAACTCTCGACGGCACGTGACGGGTCAGAACGCCGTTTCCTCGGTCGCGTCCACATCCCGAAAGCTCACCTCGCCGCCGCCAGATCAACTACAAGTCACACTTTTCGCAGCACTCGCTCCGCCAGCGACCACGACCACGCGCCGACGCTCACCCGCTGCACCCCCGTCTATTCGCGACTGCGACAACGCCGCGGAGGTGCCTCCTGCTATTGCGACCCCACACCACGAACGCGACTTCTTGATGGTAGTCATAGGTGACGACAATGCCGGCCGCGCGCCCCCGGGCCTCGTTTGAGCCTATACCACCAGACTTCGATGTGCGCACCTTTGTGGAAAACGCGGACAATTTCCAATATGTCGACCGCATTTCCTACGAGATGATCGCCAACAATGGCATCGAGGCCTTTGAGAAGCTGGTGATGCTGCACGTCATAATAGGCGGCAAGCCTCTTGTAATCGACGGTTTCGAGGAGGTTCTGGATCCTTGGACCTTTACACCCTCGTGGCTGCGCGACAACCATGGCGATAAAGGTGAGCGCAATCTAGGGCGATACTCGGCGCGCATAGCTAACAGTGAGACAGTCGAGAATGCGCGCAATCTTTCGACCAAGGAGAACATTCCTCTTACCATGAAGCACTATCTCAAGCACATGACGAAGCTGACCGAGCAATTCTTCGACGGCCCCGACGACGCATACCGCGATAAGGCGAGGCAGCGCATCTACCTCAAGGATATCGACTGTCCTCAAGTATGGCATGATAAACTGAAGGAGCACATTCCCTCGGTTCTGTTCTACCTCAACGAGAGCACTGGTGAGCCTGGCGGCCCCGGCGCATTGGACCAGCCCGGTGGTCGCAAAGGACGCGGAATCGGACGCGCTGGAGATCTTATGAGCAGCCTGCCACCTGAGATGCGCGCGGAAAACCTCATGTGCTATATCGGTCACGAAGGCACCTACACCCCGTCCCATCGAGAGATGTGCGCTTCACTTGGTCAGAACATCATGGTCAACGCGTCAGGCAACCTCAGCGAAGACGGCAAGCAGGAGCGTCCTGGTTCGTCCATCTGGTTCATGACAGAGAGCAAGGACCGCCATGTCGTCTCGGAATACTGGCTTTCGGTATTAGGCCACGACATAGAAGTGGAGAACCATTTCGCGCAGCTCATCGCTTGGAAAAAGGCCCCATTCCAGACTTATGTTGTGGAGCAACGGGCGGGCGACTTCATACTCATCCCACCTCTGGCTCCTCACCAAGTGTGGAATCGCGGCACGCGAACCATGAAGATTGCTTGGAACCGGACGACTGTCGAAACGCTGGAACTCGCGTTGAACGAGGCATTGCCCAACTCCCGAGTCGTCTGCAGAGACGAGCAATACAAGAACAAGGCGATCGTCTACTACACCCTTCTGAAATACTCCAGCCTCATCAAGTCTGCGCGCGCTCAAGTGGAAGCGGGTGGCGAACAGGCAGTCGCAATTCAAACGTCGGTCAAGATAAAGCAAGTCCAGAAAGATTTCAAGAAGCTCTTCGATCTGTACAAGGCCATTCTGCTGTCAGAGGCGTTTGCACCGGACTCACGAGAACACCCAGAGTTTCTTCCCTACGACAGCAACGTAACTTGTGCCTACTGCAGATGCAACATCTTCAATCGCTTCCTTAGCTGCAAGTCTTGCAAGAACTTATTCAGTTCGGAGATCGAAGAACCATACGACGTTTGCATGGACTGCTATTGCATGGGACGAAGCTGTGGTTGTCAATCAGGATACACATGGGTCGAACAGTGGAAGTGGAAGGACCTCCTTCACAAGTACGAAGAGTGGCGCGCTCAGATTATCGACATCGATGGCTTCGTGCATGAAAAGACTCCGCTTCCACTGCAAGAAGAGCGACGATATCTTGGTAAGAAGACTTTGGCAACAGTCTGTCAAGAGCAACTTCGAGTCCGGCCCTTCGTCGATATCAAGAATCCGCAACCTGAGAGCGTCTCCGATGATGAAGAGCCTATCGTCGATGAATACGGCAACGTCAAGAAGGTTGCGAACAAGAAGTCGAAACAGTACCTTTCAAAGCACAAGTCGTGCCATTTCTGTCTTCATCGCCACCCGAAATGGAAGATGGCATTCTGCACGAGCTGTGACCTGTCCTATTGTTACGGTACCCTGTTTCGAGCACACGACATGATGCCGGTAAACGTCATGGAGGCTTACAACTGGAAGTGCCCACACTGCAGACGAGTTTGCAATACTGGCGCTTGTCGACGAGACCCCCGACAACATCCATACGAACCCAAAGGAACTTTGCTCGGCCACGACACCAAGAAAGTGGCTGATATACGCTCAGTAGAGTGTCTCGTCGACTTCAGTGTGTCTAATCTGAACTGGTTGCGGGAAGAGGAGGGTATGGGCCAGAGTGCAATGCAACGCAGAATGCAGCAGGCGGAGATGGACAAAATGGCGGATCCTTCCCTTGATGCGCGATTCATTGAAGATGATCACGGCTACACCCGATACGGTATTACCTACTCTCCGGTTGAGGACGCCAACGGCATCGTTCACGAAAATGGTGACGGAGGTGCAAATGGTGCTCCATACTACCATGATCCCGGCATGGATGGGGAGATTCCGCGTCTAGGTCAGAAGCGTGGTCGCGAAGAAGACGAGGATGTACAGGGCAACCGGCGGAAGAAGGCCAAGGCAAAGAAGCAGAAGAAGAAGAAGGACGACGAGGCACAACCCCTGCAACCGAAGAATGCATCTGGCAAGGAATACCAGAAAGAAGTACAGAGGAAGTTACTCGAGGACGCCAAACGCGAGGACAGGTTCATCATGGTTGCCGCGAAGATGAAGGGTAAATCCAAGGTGGTAAAGTTATCTCTAGCCACTGGCCACCTTGACCGGATCCGCCAGAGACCCGTTCCCGAGCGCGCACCAGTCCTACGACAAGGCACCCCCGAGGAAGTTGAAGCGTCTGGCGACATGCGGTCCATTCTGCAGTCCGATGTTGTGCCGAAGCCAAATGCTCTCAAGAGCGTGGCTGAGAAAGAAAAGGACGCAAAGACATATCGGATTCGAGTGGAAGAAGATGAGGCATACTCAACGCGCAAGCGCAATCCGGAAATCAGCGGCGCTGCGAAACCAGGCAGGCCTCGTGGCTCCAGACGATTCGAAGAGATCACACTCGATTCCGATGAAGAGTTTGGTGGCGAGGAAGACGAGCCCGGATATACTGGTCGCCCGCGTGTGCGTGCATCGAACTGGTTGGCGCGAAGGAATGAAGGTGAAGAAGACCTACCCACCGAGCTGCCGTCCGACTTTAGGGATGGAGCTGTAAGGCCCAACCGGGAGAAAGACCGAGAGCGAAGCCGCGTGTATAATGAGCGCCGAAAATCTATGCCAGCAAAACCAAAAGCTGGAATCAGACCTACTGGACCACCATCCGAAGATCCGGAACCCAACAACGCTGGCGATAACTCTGCGCATGCCTCTGATCAGGATGCACTTCACGAAGAGGACGACCAGTCCAGTGAAGCTTTCATTCTCGCACAACAAGCCGCTGCCGCTGCACTGGAAGCCCAACGTCGGGAGGAGGAGGCAAAAGCTCGTGCAGAAGCCGAAGCTAGAGAAGCCGAGGAGAATCTACGAGCGAAGATGGCGCTGTTCCCCGATTCGGACGATGACCAGCTTATGGACACGTTCCTTGGTGACCTGCCCGCTGAAGAGGAGCCATTCGAAGATGACACACGATCTGAGGACAAAACACCAGAGCCTGTCCGCACAGGGCCACCGCCAACTACAAACTCCATTTTGAGTGGGTTGAACGGGAAGAAGATCAAGATTGTTGCGGCATCCAAGCGGAACGGCAACGGACCAAGCAAGGTCACTTCTACAACGACTGTTACTGCACCAGCGTCCAAATTCTCCGCTGTCAATAGGAAGCCCCAGGCTATCAATGTGTCGGACTCGGAGAGTGATGATGAAATTCCTGCGAGCGCACCAGCTCCGAAGAAACCTGTTGGCAGACCACCAGGTCGCCCTGCTATGGTACCGACCCGCGGTTCAAGTTCTGGAAAGCGTGGTCGTGGACGTCCAAGGAAGACTACGTGAAACGTCGATTAGCCAGGCGTTTGGAGCTTGCATTTACATAGGGCTGTTTGTTTGTTTGCTCATATACCATTGTTTCTTAGCAAGGCGTGGTCGACATTACTCGGGGCATCTCCTCGCAAATACTGAGGTGGGCGTCCCGGTGCATCATTGTCCACCATCATAGATGAAGCGTCGAATTCGATATTTGAGGTTGCAACATGTATAGTAGCTGCAATGCACAATACGATACGGTAGAATCTTTCAGAGCGAGTGCATAAATTACACTGGTCACACAAAAGATTCGTCTTCTGCGGACAGGGTTTGAAGGCGACTCAGCCAATTCATGTGCACGTGATCTCGCACCGGGCTTACAGACGCGTCTTCCCACTTTAACGCCAATCCCACCCTGCCTCGCGATCGCAATCCCATCAACAACACCCACAATGCCGCCACTCCACATCAAAACTATTACTATGGGTGCGTTCAAGGATGTCTTGTCGCGTTACCCTGCAATGGTGCCCGAGAAGCTACGCGACTTGGACGCGCAACGCTATGACATCATTCGCAAAGCCGTAGCTGCACAAGAAGAAAGCGAGAAACACTTAACGAAAGAGCAAGTGGTGACGCTTGTGGAATGGAAGCTGTATGTGGTATTCTTGAATCGAGATAACATATGCAGTTTTTTGAACTAATGGCGAAACAGGAAGCACGGCACGTTTCGTCCAGCCTTACTAGGCCTGGTCCAAAGCAACACGCCAGAGGCAGTTGAGAAAACAACCAAAAAAGCCTACGCTGCGCTCTGGAAGAGCAAATCATCCCATCCTGATGCTATCCCCGCGCTCAAGATCCTTGTGGGGTTGAAAGGCGTAGGTCCGGCAACCGCATCTTTGCTTCTCTCTGTTCTCCGACCTGCAGAGATACCCTTCTTCTCTGATGAACTATTTAGGTGGTCTGTCTGGGATGATGAAATAGGGAGCGCAAAAGATGGAACCGGCTGGCAGAGGAAGATTAAGTATAACGTCAAGGAGTATGAGATGATGCTTGACCGTGTGTCCAAACTAAGGCAGAGATTGCGAAGAGGGTTCGGGCAGAGGGATACTTTGGCGATGGCGATTGACGTTGAGAGAGTAGCTTGGGTACTCGGAAAAGAGGGATTGGATGTTAGTGTGCAGGAAGATGAGACAGAGGAGCATGAGGGAAACGATGCGGATGTGCAAGCTGACACGAAGGCGGAGGAGGATGAAAAGGAGAAAGACGAAGTACAGCAAGAAGAGATCTCAACAGTAACGAAAGAGGGCAGCGGTGACGAAGCAACGATTGCAAAGCCCGTAGCGAAGAAAGGTACGAAACGTAAAGCGTCGGAGGCCAAACCACCTATCGAAGGTACCCGCAAGAGTACGCGGACGAAGAAGTAGGCCATCATCAGCATATCTCAACCGCTTCCCAATCGAGCGCAACCACAGATGGAGGAAACACATGTGCAGGTATCAAGACCAACTAGTCTCCAGCATTCAACACAGATCACGCATCTCGACGCTCGCCCGTCACTATATCCGGATCGCAATAATCCCGTTATCGTTATTCCCTCTTACCAATTCACCACACCGATGCCGCTTATCATCGGTGTTCATCACTCTTCCCTATCTAACCGTCACTAAGGCATGAACATGCATACCTGACCCTACGTATCATTTTCATCACAGTATCTCACACCGGTCAACGCAATCCTCATTCATCCTTCTAGCTCGTTCCCTCGTCTCCTCAGCACGTTCCTGCCCACCGTAACCGAGCCAACCCTCCTGATCGGTGTGACGCCCATATGTCATGCATATCGGCATCAGCAAAAACGCGGACATGCTGGAACACAACAAGCGACTTAGTGTTTCGTATCTACGGAAGTTTTTTCCCGTCGAATCAAGCCCTGAAATGGGTTTCTTGGGGTGAGGTAAGATCTGACTAGGTGCCCTTGCTTAGTCTACATCCAGCAAAACCTCGTATACCCGGAGATGAACACAGCGGGGTCTGGGAGTGGTGTTACGTGAGATGCGAGATGTGTGATGAGAAAGTTGTCATGGCCGGTGTAGGTGTATGTCATGCATGAAGAGGATGACTGCCACGCGAGAAATTGCGGGGAAGGAAAGGCGCCTTGAATACAATGGGCAATGATTTTCAGCTAAAAGCGAGGAATGTGATGGGATGTGATGAGATTAGGCGGGCGACATAAGGTTGTCTCTTAGTGAAGAAGTCGGAGTTCGGAGCGTGCCGAACGGGATATGTCACTGGTTGGCTTGATGGAGCAAGTTTGCCGCGGGGGTCTAATGGAGTTGATGGAGATGAAACGGCTCTTGGATTGCGGCAAAGCGCGCTTGTGGGGAAATGGTGGTGATGATGACTCGCAGGGTGGTTTATCGCTCATAGTTGGAACCTGGACTTCGCTCATGGCGCGGCTGTGGAAAATCGCAGTCGCTTCTAGGTAACATCAAATGGATAGAGTATGCACAACGAACCGTTGAAACACATGGCATGGCCAAACAAGAACT
The DNA here is from genome assembly GCF_023758065.1 of Alternaria ventricosa. Classification (NCBI taxonomy): domain Eukaryota; kingdom Fungi; phylum Ascomycota; class Dothideomycetes; order Pleosporales; family Pleosporaceae; genus Alternaria; species Alternaria ventricosa. Next base: position 79,673 of record NW_026055695.1, on the reverse strand, counting down.
CCCGAAGCAGTACTGGTAGTGTTCAGCACATATGCACGTAGCTGTCAACCTGCACTTCTCACTCCATGCGGAAGGGCAGTCTCCTTCCGTGCTTCTGTTTCCTGCTTCTTGACCCGCATTCACACACTCCGCACCTCTTTCTACCACCCCATCCAATATCCCCCAAATTACACATTCCTGCACCAGTCCCCCAATCCAGCAGCACACCCGCCCCCACAACCCCATAGCACCACGTCCGTCCGGCTCCCTGTAATCCAACGCATGAGCCTCGGATCCGGCAACCGAAGCGAACGGGAAACAAGGGAGACAACTCCGAACCCAGCGTGCTGGTATAGGTAGAAAAGAAGGAGATTGACCACTATAGTGCTTCAGCCTCGCTAGATACGGGCTAGGAGATGTGAATCCGGGCTTGTTGCTTGATTGTGATGGGAACTGCACCTTTGAGGGTGCTTGCGAAGTGTTAGTTAATGTCCATGCGGTGTACGCTGTATACGCTGCGTGTATGTAGACGACGAAGAACGCTACTTGTAGCCAACCTAGGATTGTGTGTGCTAAGCCCCGCGAAACATCTTTCGCGCGCAACTTTTAGCGGTGGTGCACATCACCTCACCTCACCTCGCTTGCAGCCTCCCTCCACGTCAAACACCAACGAGCTAGCCACGATCCTGCACGTCAATATAGTCTTTACCCAACTGAGCCCATCCTCCCCCAACCTCCGCGTTAGCCACAACTTCAACCATTTCCAGCTTGATGCACTTTCCCATGTCTCCGTCCTCATGCAATCGCATCTCCCTGCCAAACATATGCATGTGCGCCCTTTCAAGTTTTTTGCTCAAACCAGCCCTGGGCTAGCCTCAATCGCCCCATCGGTGAGACATCTGCGGGTCGCTCATTCCAGTAGCCTTGCTATCTACTTACGTGCTTGCGATATGATGACTTGCATACAGTTATCCGTTGTCAGTCAGAAGAAAAAGGGAACAACCACTTGGACGTTTATGCAGGTAAGAGAAGCGTGGATCCCCCGATCCGTACACCTGCATGCATGCAGGTTGCGCGATCGGCGATCTGTGGTCAACATGTTTAATGTCGGTAATGTTGGTGCGAGAGGAAATTGGCACGAGTTCAGCAGCGTATTTTCAGGGTACAGCAACGTTGGGAACAACCTCCGTGTCCGGGTAAGGCGGCTCGTTGGAAAAATAAGAGATGGCGGCGGTGACATATCGTTACTACATATATTACTGATGTATATACCGCTCGGGAGTCGGTAGAAATACCGATCGGTTGGGAATTCTTTGTTGGGAGATTGGTTACATGCAGGTGTGTCGCAAGTCGCAACAGGAGCGATGTCGGAAATTGACTTTTCCTTTTACTATGGGGTGCCGAGTTGCTAGGGGAGGAGGGAACCGCAGATACGGTTGCGGTTGTGGTTTGTCAGGGGTGGAGATGGCTCGATGCATGTCGAACCGAGGTGTGTGGAGAAGAATAGCATCATCACTGAATACGGTGAAGATCCTCATGTTGAGTCAAGTTCAACAAGAATCAGGCATTATGCCTGTTGATGCATTATACTACACGGCTTGACAAACAGCCAATATGCTATCAAAGACACTTCAAAGAAGCGAAGAGTAGTAACTAGCTAAGGACACTGTAATCCATCCCCTTCAGTCTGCCTGCCATATGCGAAACAGCTTCCCAGGAAAGCCAAAGCCCCCTTGTTGAGCGCATCGCTTGCCGAGGCTATGTTCTCATCGATCATCAACAATTCATCCTTCATTCTCAACCAAACGGAGGCCCAGGCCACACAAGAGAAAAAGTGGAAATAGATACAGAATGGTAATAGTAAATGTTGAGAAGAGAAAAGAGACAACGCCGTCTTTTAAAAACGCTCGCCGATGCATGCAGCCTAGATCCAAGCTAAGTGAGAACGCCCTGCGCCTGCCCTTGGTGGTAGTGGTAAATTCATGTTGTTGCTCTGTAATTCGTATATGTACACACGCGTGAAACGGGAATCCAATGTATGTGTATTCGTACAGCGGGTAGATCTTGGGTATCGTGTAGTTGATGACGGAGATGACAGTAAAGTTGTCAGTGTACGGTATGTGGGTGTTGTTATTGCGATTCAGCTGTACGTTCGTGCGCTGGCTCTAGCTCGGGTGGAGGAATCTTCTTGACTGTTCCGTTGCTTCCACTGCGAGTGGATCGCCGGACGTGAATGCTGGCACGAGCAAGTTCGCCATTCGAAACGGAGTTGCTTCGTTGCGATGATGACGCGACAGACCTCTTCTTGCTGCTGAAGTTCAGGACCATTCCGTCGTCGCTCTCTGAATCGTCCTCGCTTTCAACGGCGTGGTCGCCATCGTAGCCAGCAGCGTCATCGATAGAGGCCTCAAGGTGATTGGCTGAAGCTGCTGAGATCCAAGAGTGTTCGTCAAAGGAACCGCAACCGACTTGAGTTGGGGAGCCGGCCGACGCGACGGAGGGAATTGATGGGTTTGATTCGGATTGTGACATGGCAGAGAACTGGTCTTCGGAAGAAGAAAGAGCCAGCCCACGGCTTGATCCACCAAGAGGGCTATTCTCAGAGGACTGATCGTTTCGGTGCCAGCTTTCTCGATTGTTGTGTTGATTGAAGACTATCTCGTCGTCTGGGCTTGGAGGACATGCAGTCTGTGCATGAGAAGACGAAGGCCGTGATCGTGTAATAGAGTCGGTTCGCTCACGAGCTGCTGACTGTTCTACGCCAAGTCGGCGACGGTACTCATCCTTCGCACGATCAAAACGGTCATCCGACTTTTTTCGTGCAATCGAGGTAGGGCTGGAGGGTCTTTGATCGCCGGCTTGGAGCAGTTGCGATGATCGTCTGGAGTCGGGCGCCATAGCAAGAGTGGGTCCAGCTTCCTGGCTATTTACGGTTGCCCAGTTTCGATGCAGGCGTGAAGACAGCGACGACAATGAGGACTGCCGCGACGAGGGGTCAAGACGTTCAAAAGACTGAGCTTCAGAATGGCTAGGCGATGAGCTTCGAGCAATGGGAGACATGTCTTTTAAGGCGTCAGGTTGATTGACTTGACCGGAAGCACATGTAGTGCTGATTGCCAGGCTTGGGACGCCATGGGCATCGTCGTCTCCACCAACGAGTCTATCGATTGACCTCGCGCGGCTATGTTGTTTTGGGGGCTTCAACTTGTCTCTGCTTCTCATGCTGTTGACCACACGCCGTGGCAGACCACCGAATAGACCGCCCAACTGTGAGCCACCAGGTGTATCTAGGGCCGTTGGGGTACCAGGTAGAGCTGGAGGAAAACCTGGAGATGCGGTTCGACCAGGAACTAAATCCGCTTGACGGATAGTGCTTATGGAAGATATAGCGCGGTCTTGCATTTGCGGTCGCTGTTGCTGTTGACTCTCGAGCATCTGGGCGGGTGATGCAGTACGGGAGTTGGGACTGTCAAAGTACCTTGACCGTTCTCTCGCCTCCGGACTCGCAGTAACACTGTGAGAGAGCGGATGCTCAGCTTCACGCGAGCGGGTCAGAATTTCTAGGATAGCACCAGGAGCTAGACTGCCACGTCGGCCTTCATAGGGCCGGGCGTCTTGGCTGATGGTACTACTTGAAGAGTTTGCGCTGATATTTGGGGGGGCGTCCTGGTTGGTAGCGGAGCTCTGCGCACGGCGTCTTGAGCCTGAACTGCGAGTTGTGAAACCTTTGACAAACTCGGATGTCTTCTTAGCGGCTGAGCGGAGGCGGTCGACGAAACCGATAGGGACAACGGCCTCTTCGACATCCTCTTTGGAAATTTGAATCCTTCTTCCATCATAGGACTTGCTAGGGTCTGTCTCTTCTGCCCATGAAATGTGGTTGGGAATACCGGATAGCAGCCACGGGTGACGCTTGATCTCTGGTATAGTGATGCGACGTCGCGCATCCTTGATCAGCAATCGTCGCAGCAGGTCACGTAAGTTTTCATCAACCTCTTCGTATTCCAGATCATGCGGTGCTCTCTTGGTGCTCGTCATTGGCTGACTGTTGCGTCCGTGGGAGTTGGGTCGCGAGTTCGATTGCTCAGCGACGGGTTTTAGCCGATACCTAGGGATGTAGGGCTCATCTTCGCTGATGACCTTCATCAGCGTGAATGTGTTTGTGTCGTGAAAAGGCACGCGTCCGTAGATGAGACAGTACAGCGTGACGCCCAGGGCCCAGATGTCGATCCCGCCGTCGATGAGGGGAGTCTCTGCGTCAATCTCTGTACGGCAGAGCTCGGGGGCGTAGAAGGCCGGGGTTCCCACAGTCTTCGCTAGCTCAATAGCTTCGTCAACCTCCTGGTAGTCCGACTCAGAGTGTTCGCCGTTGCTTTCATCAGTCTTTTGCCGTCCCAAGTACGACACACCAAAGTCAGATATCTTGATGCGATGCTCCCTGGTTACAAGAAGATTGGCAGGTTTGATGTCTCGATGGATGACGTTTTGATAGTGCAGGTATTCTATACCCAAGACAGTGTCCTTGAAGGCTTCCCAAGCTGCATGCATGGTCATCAGAGGGACGTAATTGAAATGTTCAGGGATCTCTTCGCCAGAGTCGGTCACACGTGACGAGGAACTGCCAGCAACGCTCGGTACGCGGCCTCGGACGAGCTCCGTATCGTAAGGGCCGTACATGGTTCCTTCAAGCCCATCAGCCCAAGAGTTGTTTACCGGCTCAGGTGACCGGAAAGCGGTCTCCATGTGGTCTTCGTGGTGGCCTGCGACGTCTGATCGCTCGCGAAACTGGACGCGGCTGTGCGGACGCTCATCTTCTAGATGAGATGCTTGCGAGCTACGTCCGTTATCGGAGCCCTCGTCTTCAGAGTCGGTTGCAAATTCCAAGCTCCAGGGTTGGTTGGAGGAGCCGTCTTTCCGACGTAGGTGAGCCTCTCTGGCCATGCGACGTTGTTGACGGGCAAGCTTCTGGTGGGCGATGCGGATGATCCTTTCGTCTTCTAGTGTTGCACTGTCATTGTCGAAAATGCCCTGGGACTCGCGCTTGAAGCGACGCCATTCGACGAGACAGATCTCTCTGGCACCCTCAGTCCGCCACTTGACTTCACCCAGCTCGACGTGCTCAAGTACTATATAGACCTTCTTCTTAGCTGGGTCATCTATAACCTCGAGCAAGCTGACGATGTTGGGGTGGCGGGCCTTTTTGAGGATGGCTATCTCGCGCTTGATCTTGTCTTCGTGGCTGTTGTTCTTGCCGAGGCGGCGACGCTTGGAGTAGCGGTCGACGATCTTGATGGCGACGTAGCGGCCGTGCACCAGGTCCTTGCCCAGCTTGACCTTGCCATGAACGCCTCGGCCAAGCTCGTCGATGATCTCGTACTGGTTCACAATCTTGCGTCCAGAGACGGGGTCGGCCTGGACATCGGCAATGTGGGTCTCCTTGGGCGCCTGGCGGTGGGTATGGTGGAGCCAGGGCGTGGAATAGGTGCCGTCGTCGGGCTGGTCGGGCTCCTGGGAAGGGCGGCGGGTGGTGGGGTTGAAGAGGCCAGGGCTGCTCACCGGTGAGTTGCCAACAGTGCGTGGGGCCGACTCCATAATGTCCCTGTAGTGCTCGTGGGAGAGGCCGAAGGCGCCGAGGCTGGACAGCGAGTTGGCGGCCGAGTGTGAGGGGTGGGAGCTGCGGGAGCGCACGATGGGCGGGACATAGGGCTGGGGGTACTGCTGCAGGTGGAGGGCAGCATAGGACTGGTTGGGGTAGACGGGCCCATCGCGGTGGCGGGGAGGGAGGGCGTAGGGGTGAATGGGATCGACTGAGTTGGCCCGCACGGTCGTGTTGCTGGCCGTCGAAGCGTGTGAAAGGTCTCTCATGAAAGCCGGGCGGTCGGGAGGTGGTGCAGCGGCGGGCGAGGCCTCGTTGACGGTGGAGAGCGAGGCCTGCGAGGCGTGGGCGCTCGTGCTGGGCGAGGGGTTCGACGAGGCGGGCGTGTCGCGGGGGATGGGCGACGAGTAGATTCGGAGGGGTTGTGGAGAGAAGTACGAGGGCTCTGGGTCGAGCGTGTGTATCTGCGATAAGAGGCTGGCGTTGAGGGCCTCTGGCACGGAAGGCACCTCGGAGCGGGGCGTGCAGTCGTTCTCGTCGTCCTGGCCTTGACTCGGCGGCGACCCGCCATGTTGCCCTTCTCTTTCTTCATCGACAGTTTCTGGTGCTTCTGGTGCCTCTGGTGCGTCCTGGGTCGGGGGGCACACAGATGACGCCGGCGACGAGTGCGCCTGGTCGTCCCGCACTTCCCCTTCCGCTGTCAGGCCCGCATTCGGGTCGACCATGGCAACCACAGCTCAGGACGTGTCAGCTCAGCAGAGGCGTGCAACCATGCCAGCCCGTCTACGGTTTGTCGAGGCGCACGTCGTGGGCGGATAGTCTCATGTCGCGCTGGGCTGGGCGGCGGCGGCGGTGTCACAGTGAGGGCAATGGCGTGGGTGCACTGGTCCTGTGAATCGTCGTCGGGGTGAAGATGGTGGCAGTGGGCCGTGGTGGGCTCAACGGCTCGATATGGATTTGGTTGAGAGACACGATCGGCTCAGTTGCGCTTTTCCCTCTGGGGCAGTGATGGGCGGGATAGTCAAGAGTATTTCGGGCCCCATAGATGACGCTCTGAAGCGGGAGAGACACGCCGGGGCTCGCAGCAAAAGGTGGAGACGCTATGTATCGCGCTGGGCATAGGCGAAGACGCAGATAAAGGCCGTCAGGGCAAACAACGACGCGCTGCACGGCAAGAGGGCAATGGCACCGGCGACCAGAGGCCTCACAATGCGCCCGGTGGAGCGATTTCTTGTTGAGCGAGCCACGAGCGATATGGGCAACTTTTTGTCTTGGGGGATCTGCCACTCGACGGCAGCGAGAGTATCACCTACATGGTGCTAGCATGCAGGTGACAAGAACGGGTATGGCTGCATGCACTAGTCCCTCACTGGCGAGCCCGGGCCCTTGCTCTGCCCTCAACAACAGGTGGCGTTCAGCTGTTCGAGGGGTGTGGTTCGTTTGCAGCGCCCTCGTCCAAACTGCTCTACGCAGCGCCATCAGCATGTGCCTGTGTGCTCATCCCAGCGGTGCGCGCGCATGGGTCGCCTCTGCCGCCTCCGGTTGCGTCGGCACCCGTCACTTGGGCCCATGCAGCAGCCATTAGATGAGGAAGCGCGATAAGCACCCTGGAGAAACTCTAAATCCCTCCCTGCAACATCTGCCATCATAGCACATGGCGACTGACGGACCCTCTCTAGCACAAGCCCTTCCCCAGATTTACCCTCGCTGAGCGTCAGGTACTCGCTTTGCTTCTTCGTTCCCGCCGCGATATCGCTGGCATGGGCTGCCATGTCCAATCTCACTATCGCTGCGTCACTGGCGCGCTGACGAGCAATTGGCGCGCCCCGTATCGTCATTGTTGGGCCGGCACACACAGCCATCGTACCACGAGCGTCCAAGGGGGGCAAACTGGCAACAATCCCATCCAGCGTCCTCGCGCCCTGCTCCCTCCTCCCTCGCCCCTCGCCATGCCACGATGGCGCTCCAGACCGCCTGCAGTCACCGGTAGATTATCAATCGTGACCTATCGTGAGATTGACCGGCCTCGTACGTGCACTGTCGCACGGCGGTGCATGCTGCAAAGGGCCAGCGCAGATGAAGCCGAGTCTAGGCGCCGCCCGTCTCCTCAGCAATCATCGTGAAAGTCCTAATCCGGTAAGGCACGCAGCATCAATTTTCTGCACCGGGGCGCGCTTGAGCTTGGATGCATGACAAACGTGACTGCCTGTGCAGCGCGCCAAGGAGCTAGACCACCGGCTTCGCATCCTCACCATCTCCTGCGAATCTCATCTCACTCTGCTCGCCAACCATTGCCCCGGCCTTCCGCCTGTGCTCGCTGTTTCTTGCTCTATTACCCAATGCCGACCCGCACCAACACTGCGAGGGACACGAATCCGAGCGGGACTGGTGCTCCACCACGCGCTCCGTCCAACAGCTATCGTGACTCGACGCTAAACATCTTCGCTCTGCTGCTTGCCTTCCGCATCGTCAACGCACTAACCCTGCGCTCCTTTTTCCAGCCCGACGAGTTCTTCCAGTCCCTCGAACCTGCATGGCAGCTTGCGTTTGGCCCCGCCAGTAATGCCTGGATCACCTGGGTAAATCCACTTCAGAGTGCTCCAGTATCCCCAGTCCGCTCACCGTGGCCAGGAATGGAGATCCCAATTGCGCTCGTCCCTGCATCCAGCGCTATTTGCTGCCGTCTATCGAGTCGCGGCACATGTTGCTGACCTCTGTGGCTTGACCTTGCCTGCTAAAGCCGAACTACTCCTAGCTGCCCCGAAAGTTACCCAAGCCGTCTCTGCAGCCTTGCTTGATTGCTACACATGGAAACTTGCGGAAAAAGTCTACGGTCGTGGCAGTCGCACTGCCCTCACTACTGTACGCGACCATCCCGCAAATTTAATCCTGCAATCTCTGATATTTGATCCCACCTACTTCTAGCTTGCATTGTCTGTCTGCAGCCCGTGGCAGTGGTTCTGCGCGACCCGAACACTATCCAATTGTCTTGAGACTACCATCACTGCTGTCGCTATTTACTATTGGCCTTGGCAGGGTGCAGCAACAGCTAGCAAGGGTCAGACGCATATCGCACACCACGACCTCGGCTCCCTCTCAGAGTAAGTCGTGGAATCAAAAACACCCTTTGTCTGCTCCGCCACCACTTTAGGCTCATGCTCGTGCAGGTTGCGCCTGTCACTGCTGTTGGCAGCGCTTGCGTGTATTCTCCGGCCCACCAATGCACTCATCTGGCTGTCCGTATCCATCCCAGTTCTATGGCAAGCCTCACATCGGCTGCGCTATGTGTTGGTCCGTGAGATCCTGATTTGCGGGTAAGCCTTCCCTCTCCTTGCATCCGCTGCACGTTTTTCGTCCCCATAGTGCAAGGCTCCATTGCCGGGCTTTGCGTTCTCTGCAGACTACCCGTGCCCCGAGGTCACCAGACCACAATCCGACTGACGATGCTAGCTCCGCCGTCCTGGTATTGTCAGTCGCGACCGATCGGCTCTATTACAGGGTCTGGACTCTTCCGCCGCTTAGATTTCTCTATTTCAACATCGCTCAGTCGTTAGCCGTCTTCTACGGGAGGAACCGCGGCGACTACTATTTGACCGAAGGTTTGCCGTTGCTCCTCACGACATCGTTGCCATTTGCCGTTGTTGGCTTGTGGCAGTCGTTGAGGGGCCTAGAGCCACGCAGCTCAGCCAAAGGCGACAGCCCGGTTAATACAGCAGTTTCAGGTCAAGATGCTACGGGCAGTCAGATACTAAGCCGTCTATCATGGACGGCGATGGTCATGACCGCTACGCTGAGTTTGATATCGCACAAAGAAGTTCGCTTTCTTTACCCAGTCCTACCATTCCTTCACATAATCGCCGCCAGGCCACTCAGCAAGTTCCTACCTCCTCGCGCTGCGCTATCGCACAAAGCAGTCGTCCTGTTCTTGCTTGCTGTAAACATCCTACTTGCAGGCTATGCCTCTCAAGTTCACCAGCGTGGAGTCATCGATGTACTCGCCTACCTCCGCCATAAACATGAAACGCGCAACAGCCTATTACACTTCCGTGGCAATAGCGATAGTAACGTCGCTGCTGTGACCAACACAACAGTCGGCTTCCTGATGCCCTGCCACTCCACACCCTGGCGCTCCCACCTGATCTACCCTGAAATCTCCGCATGGGCTTTGACGTGCGAGCCACCCATCGAAATACCCCTCTCCGAACGCTCAACCTATCTCGACGAGGCGGATGAGTTCTACATCAAACCTGGCCCTGTAGCCTGGCTCCGGGCCAATATGGAAGATGTACAGACGATCAAGGCGAGTGGAAGTAGGTCTGGTCAGCATTGGATGCGCCAGGACCCAAAGTTTAAACGCAAGTACCGGCGTGAGTGGCCGCAGAACCTTGTTTTCTTTGAGCAGTTGGAAGGGACGCTGAAGGAGTATCTTGAGGGCACTAGGTACCAGGAGTGTTGGAGGGGGTTTAATAGCCACTTCCATGATGATTCGAGGAGGACTGGTGATGTGGTTGTTTGGTGCTTGGATGGCGTGTGAGGCTCTTCCCAGAGTGTACTCAAATCGTTGTATAACATTGTAACATTATATAAAATCATCCAGATGATGTAGCCTCGCATCGTTCCTGCTTTCCATACTACGCAGAGTTTCATCCCATCCCAGTTTCGCCTCTAATATGCCTGGTTAAGTGCCTGCGCCATCCGAGTAGATGCAGCTTAACTTCTCCTCTCCGCTGTACCCAGCGTCCTCGCTCAAACGATTTCCTGAGAGGAAATGCGACCAATACCAAAACACCGAATGATGAGTATCCCATCGCCAACCTGCACGCACACGCTGCAAAGATACGCATATTATAGAACTAAAACAACGAATTTCCTTCCGTCCACAGATAGCACAGTCAACCACCCCCTCTAGCGTCCACCATCATGATCTCATCGACCCTGCAGATCCACATCCCACAAACCAAAAAACCACACCTGGGCAAACACTGCCCTGATCCCAGCACACCGGCCACCCGTCCCTGTACCTGACGATGACTATTCCTTGCCACAGAATCTAAATGCACATCTACGTCTAGAACACCATGATCGTCAGGGCAACAAGACGGCGGTCTGGACGTAAGAAGCAATGTGATGATTAGTGCTGTTGTTAGGCGGGGACCCGAATCTGACCAGACCCTTGAATGGAGGAAAGGGAAAAAGGAAAACCACTGGGCATGGAATTTTGGTGGTACCGAGATCGTGTTTGGGAAAAGCAAAACGTTAAAGGGAAACGAGGTGCATCTCATATAAGCAGAAGCTGAACAGCTCTGGAGCCTACATCGACGTTAGGTCACCTACTTTGCATGTTTCTGTGTCGATGTAGACTGTAGACCTATTCCGTTCTTTCCTGGGTTGACGTAGGGTACGCAGTTTTCACGGCAGCAAAAAACATCGATGAGAAGTTTGGATTCAGTGACTGAAGCTCTCATATGAGCCACACAGTTTGAGATGTATTACTTTTCGTGTAGTATAACATAGGGAATAGGTTCCTGACAATATACCGATGTTCTTTTATCGGCAGTTGCCCTCTCGAATAGCAACAGAAATGAGTAATGTCCAAAAGTTTAAAAGTAACAAACCACCCAATGCACAATGAGAAAGAAAGCACATCTCGCTTGGAGATAGAGAAGCCATCTTCTAGGCCTCAATTAAAAGATATTCCGAGTTGAACGCCTGATCCCGATGCCCGTTGTTGATGATATGCTTCTTGAGCCTGGAACGCCGCGCTGAAACCTCAACTGAGCCGGCAAGCGATCCGGCATGCTCAATGCTCCCTTTCGAACGCCTAATAATGCAATACGACCCAAGGAAAATATCAAGCCAAAGCGACTACCTTTGCGCTAGTGCTTGAGCTGACTGAAGCCGGGGGTGTGGGTGGCGCAGCATCAATTACAGGCGCAACCCAGCCCTCCTGGCGAGCAATCCACATGACCAAGTTGAGATCGAAATTTTCGAAAAAGACTTCATCGAGGAAGCGAGCCTTTGCGCCGGCGTAAGTATGGTATTCCTCGCGAACTGTCTCCGGGTCGACGCCGAGGATTCTCCGGAAGCAGGCGATGGTGCATCCTGTGCGGTGCTTGCCCTTGTTGCAGTGGACGAGGATCGGGTGGTTGGTACGATCCATGATGAGGCGCAGAGCTCGTGACATTTCGCACGATTCGACGCGCACTTCGCCTTTGTTGGCCTTGACGTGAACGTGGAAGTGCTGTATACCAGCCTCCTTCATGAAGCTTTGGTACTCAGGCGAGAGTGGCTCAGGAACTAGGGTGAGGATGGTCTTGATGCCGGTTTCCTTGAGGAATTCGTAGTTCTCCTCCTTTGGATAGCTGCTACGATAGACGCATCCGGGGAGAACTGTGCCGTAGTTTGATGGAGGAGTAAGTGACTGAAGGCGTTCGTGTGCCGAACGGATGGAGACGGCCGGTGTGAGAGTGCCGTAAGACTCGGCTGTGCAGGTGACGGAACACTGGTGACCCTGAGGGTCTACGACGACCTTTAGATCCTCGTGCGTAGTCTCGCCAGCGTGCTGAATGAGCCCGTCGCTTGCAGAGAGTCCGAGAGAGGCGACGAACTCCCTGATCCTCTCGAATACGCTCTCCTGAGCGTTCTGGTCCTGGCTAGGAGACATCGCGGAGTCTCCGTTTGATGAAGACATGTTGAAGCGCTGCGGAGCTTCGGGTTCGAGTGTGAAGGAGGTTGTGAAAGGTATAGGTATGAGCTCAGCTTGTGTTGTACTCGGACGATTTGTCCTATACCCTTCACAGCGCGGATTTTTGGATGCGGAGGTGCTTGGTGGTAGGCCTTGTCGAGTGTCCTTGTGTGCGTTGAGGGTTTGGAAGTCTGACTTGGGAGGATGCTCGAAGACAAGAGACACGGGGGCAGAAGCCGACGCGGGCAGCCTTTATTCTATCAGCCAAATGCTCGTACGTTAGGAGGATAGCTCCGAATACGCGAACTATGGGTTGTCGCCGCTGTCACCCACGGATCCGGCGGCCGTGTCGAGCGCGCGGCGAATGGAAGGGCATGCATTGAAAATGCGGCAGTTCACACAGTGCTGGTGACTGTGCAGCTTCCAAGGTTGCATGAAAGAGTGAAACTTACTTCGCTGTTACCGGCTGGTTACAGGACACATCTTGCGAGCGTCTTGCGGTGATGCAAAGAGGCGTTGATGTTCATTGTGAGTGAGTGAGGTAGGGTGTACTGTGGGCGGGGTGGTGTGCGCAGTAGACGGATATTTGTGTGGTGATGGCTCGGGGCGGTAGCGAAGGATGTCAGCCGTAGTTCGCGGGGAGTGAGAAGTAGTGTATTGTAATGAAGGCTGGTGTTGTGGAAGAAATCGGGCGGGTCGCCCTAGCGCGCCTTTCACTGGTCCGAGCCAGATGCGTCGGAATCAATCCGCTGGCTTGGACCGCCGGTTCCAGGGTCCGCCAAGCGCCGTACGTCACTTGCCGCACCTTCCCAACGGTACTTTGGCTATGCAGGAACGCAGAGCATATAATTCATCGAAATAATTCTGTGGGCTGCGTGCTAGTCCAGTCACCTTGGTACCAGCAAACAGCGCGCGGACCCCGCACCAGTCTTGTCGTGCCTTGCCAAATGACGGCAAGCACAGAGCAAGCGCCAGTAGCACCTGGGCAGTGGGCAAGCTTCGCTAAGTTCGCTTCTGTTCCAAGGCAAACCGCCCCGCTGCATAGCTCCGACCTGGGCGGCGCGTCTCAACACTGTCTCGCTCCCGTGCCTCAGCGACAGGCTTGATACCTTCCAGCGCCGTTGACCTCGTCATCGCTCCACTCGCAACCTACGGAGCGGTGGGTCTCTAGTGCTTGGGTGAACCACGCCGTGTTCGCCAGAACCGCGCGGAAGAATCGGCACAAAAGAGACGCCAATAACACAGTAAGCGCATCAAAGCATTACTGTAGACGGCAAATGCCAGTAGGCGAAGCTTATGGGCCGTGTTCCCAGAGCAAACCGACTATTCGAACACAACGATATCATACTTCGCCTTTGCCCAGCTTATATGCCATCATCAAGGCAACATTCGTAGCCGTTTATCCCGAGTTCTCCTGCTGTCCGAGTCTTGTGGCCGCTTCCTAATCATCGCGACCAAGTAGCCTCAGGGCCTGGACGCCCTGTAGAACTTGGCAGGAAGTATCTCGAAATCTCTATGACGACTCCGCGGCATTCCGTAGGCATCAATGTCCTCGAGAGAGCTAACTGCAGACCCTGATCTGAGGTCACAGGATGATTTCAGGAAATTTCTCCCGTTCGAATATTTCAAAGTTGCATCTCACCACTTTCACGTGAAGACTCGCGTGATCGGCAGCTAACCATGAAAGGCTACGCCCTCATTTCCCCAGAGTCTGTGCGTTTGACCTGCTGGACCTCGGTCACTCCACCAAACAGGAAGCATCGTGACATTTCTCACATCCTCAGCGTAGCCAGTGGCCCCACGTTCTCCGATTGAGCATCATGGAGCCTTCACGCTCGACCTCCCGATCACGTCGCTCCTACCCGAACCTCCACAATCTCTCCATAGCTCCGCTCAGCGCCAAATACCCTCTCGATGCATCCGTACCACCTTCGCCCGACGAGCAAGGCACGCGCACCCCTCGGACGTCGTACATCGCGCAAAAGTCGGCACCTACAACGCCAGGTGTTTTAAGTCTGAGCCAGAGTCGCAGCAGTTCGCGGCAGCGTCCGAAGAAAGCATACGCATACGACAGCTACTTCGTCAACCCCCGTACCGAAGTTCGCGATGTCGGCGACATACCAAAAGCAAAGAGTACTAGTGTCTTGCATCCCGGTGTGAGCTTTGCTGAGGAAGTGGTCAGAGTAGATGATGGAAAACAGAGACACCATACAAGGAAAGGCACAGCGCCCCTACCTCTGCACTCACCACTCGTAAAGCATCACACCAAAGAGTCAAATGAAGAGTGGCTGCACCGCGCTGGTTTGGCAATCGCTGGCGAGACGAGGGACAGCAAGGGTCAGGGTTGGCTTGTGAGACGAGAGAGCTCCACCAGTCTAGTCGGACAAGGTGACGAGTACGAGAAACGCTCTTCACACGAGGATAGGCCCATGGCTCTACTCTCCGGCGAACATGTCGGTGACGCGGACTTTCCTGTGTTCTTCTCGCCGCGCATGTCCAGGGTGGGGAGTCGTATCCCCAGTCGCGTAGGCTCCCGCGTACCCAGCGCACGGCAGAGTCGACGGGGCAGTAGGGTAGGGAGTCGGGCCGATCTCATGATGTCCACCGGATCAAAACCGCAGTCAGGAAGAGCCAGCTTCGAGATCTCTGAGCTAGACGAACGCTTCATCGAGCCTGACTTCATCGAAGCAGACGAAGAAAGCGATGGCGACGAGGAAGAAGTCGCTCGTTTGGCGCGCGAACGCGGGTTCGGGCTTGGAGGTTGGATGGATCGTCTCATCGGATGGACATTGTTCTCTGTCGACGAGGACAGAGAAGCGTCCGATGAGGATGATGCGGAAGATGATAGGAGCTTGCGACTAGACAATCTTACAACGGAGGAGCTGAAATTACGCCGCGAAGTTGAAGCCAAGCGACGGAAGCTTGAACGAGAAGCCATCATTGCTGCGTCTGCTCTGCGGAGACAAGAAGGCGATGCGACAACTACAGACACAGAGAGTCGACCAACGACCGGGGACTCGCAACGTACGACGGCCAATGAAGAGGTCGGCGGTTGGCAAGATGCCGCGTGGCTATTGAGCGTTGCTTCGAAAGCTTTGTTCTGATCACAGTAATTAAAAAGTCAACGGATATACCCAAACTACTGAACTAGGCAGTCAAACCAGCGATTGGATTTCCCCATAATTGCAACTTGCTGCTACAATATACTAGTTTACAGCGCTAGTTAGACCACCCTATCAGCGCTTATATCTTCGGCGCTCAGTGCTTTCCAATTACTTCTCAACCTTCCCCATCTCGCCGTTTCCTACTGCATCCTCAACCCCAGATCCACCTCACCTTGCCCATCCGACATACTAGGCGGTCTATCCTCCTTCTTCGTACCCCAATCACTCTCCGTATCTCCCAGCACAAGCTCCAGCGTCCACCCTTGCGTGAAGAACTCGTGTCCAATCCAGTTCTTGGTGTACACCTCGCCATTCAGCTTAGCACTCTGGATGTAAATATTTTTGTACTCCTTGTCGAAATTGGTGTTACGAATAGTAGCAGTAGCATTCGTGAGCTTGTTAGCTATGGAAACAGTGGGGAAGAAAGGCGGAATGATAAAGTAGACGTTCTGTCCTGGGTTTGGAAAGAGGCCAAGCATGCTGAAGAGTGCGAAAGATGCCATGCTCCCGGAGTCGTCGTTGCCTGGAAGACCGCCGGGTGTAGCGTTGAACCGTGATGGAATGTCTACATTTGGTGTCAGCAAACGCATTCAAACTGGACACTTCCTTGATATCTAGTGCGGCAAGACTTACAGTAATGTGCCCTCTCAGCACTCAACCCAGGTCTTCCCGCAAAATGAGACAGATACACCGTAAGGAACACTGGTTCGTTTCCTATGTCCGCCAGGCCGCTGGTATGGAAGAAGTCCAGTCTGCGCACAAACGTCTCGTCGCCCCCAAGTAGCTCGATGAGTTTCCCAATATCGTGCGGGACGAAGAATATGTACTCCCAAACACTACTCTCAAATGTTTCGGACGGATTTGACGTCAGTGAGCAAAAGTCGGTCAACGGACTGCAGGCAATAGGGTCTTGGTAGCCCCATGTTTCGTTTAAGTTCCTGGGTTGGAAGAAGCCCGTGAAGCCAGTATCTGTACCGTTGATCGAGGAGGTCTGGTCGGATTTGAAAAGGTTCCGCCAGTTTGTTGCGCGCGAGAAGTACTTTTCCGTCGTGTTTTTACCGAGCCCCTTTGCCAAAGTAGCGAGATTGAAGTCGTTGTAAGCATATTCTAGAGATCGCGATATACTCCTTGAGTTTGTACCAAACCCGTAAGGGTCAAAGTCCGACACCGGGATGTAGTTTAGCGATTTCCAACTCGTCAGGCCGCCACGTCCCTCTTGACTCCATTCTAAGGGCTCGTTCTCGGCGTCGTTGACGATGGCTTCGTAGGCGAGTTCCCAGTCTATGCCTGTGATGTTCTTGACGTACGCATCGACTAGGACGTTATCGGCGTTGGAACCGCCCTGTGTCCAGCCTTTGCACGTGCTCATCATGCAGTCTGGCAGCCATCCGCGATGCTTATACGTATCCAGGAGACTTCGTACTAAACTGGACATGATGGATGGCTCCAACACAGTAAGGAAAGGCAGTTGCACGCGCCACATATCCCAGAGACAGTAGAAACTGTCAAAGTACGGCTCATCGCTCTGCCAGTGCGGGTTCTCGCCCGTGTAGTTCTGAGGAGATATCATCGTGCGATAAACAGCGCTCCAGAAGCTGGTCTGTATGCTCGTGTCCACTTCGCCAGTTTCGATGGTAATCGGAGCGAGCTTCTCACGCCAGGCTTCCTCGGCTGACGTGACAAGTCCGTCAAAGTCAAAGGTGGGCCCCGGGATTTCCCTCTCAGCATTTTGACAGGCTTGATCAGTACTGATGAAGCTCAATCCCATCCTTGCTAGCACCGGTCCTGAGAGTGGGCCGTTTAATCGGATGAATCCACCAGCTTGGACGTAAAACAAGTTGAAGCCGCGTGTCACGTAAAGTTCCTTTGGTCGCTCGCCGGCTCTGTCGTTGACCCATACTCCAGAGTCTTTGACAGTTCCTCCGGAAACATCAAGGCAAAAGTATGCCATGTAAGACCCCGCGCCGAAGCTGGGTAAAAAGGTGGCATTCCCTCTCATTCTACCCGATTGTTGGCCGGCATCGGCCTCGATAGCAATAGAAGCGTTTTGTCGACTCGCCCATAAGTCTGTCAGATCAAGCATGATGAGAGGATCGTTGCTTCCATTTCCATTAGATGCTGTGGAGAAGTCGAAGCGGAAAAGTGCAGCATGTTCTGAAACGGCCATATCAGCATGTATGCCGTTTTCCAGTGTTACTCCAAAGTAGCCGGGTCGTGCTTCGATTGAATCGTTTCGATAAGGAGTTGCGCGTGCTGTGATTGGAAACTTGCATGTGTTGATGTCATCGCCTGAGCACAACTGCGGAAAGATGGGGAAGTTGCCTAAGCTTGGATTTCCTCCTGTTCCAGAGTCATGCAAAGCTGAGAAGCCGGTGATGTTGCTGCCGTCCGTGGAGAACCCCCCGGTATTCGCACCGTCCACATCCGCAACGGCTGCAGGGTTTTAGCAATTGGCTATCAATGTTGCGCTCCTGTAGCCGACCTTTTGCCATGCCGTATGGTAGTGTTGCGCCTGCAAAGACATTACCGCCGTCTCTACTACCGATCAATGGGTCCACCCATTGTAATGGATCGAAGTCGGCGGTTTGCTGCGCCAGTGTTCCTGTTATCAACAGCGCTGCAAGCTGTGTAAAGGTCCAGACACAGCGACATAGGCTTTTCATTTCTAGATATAGGCTCGATTCTCGTGTCCGTGAAGTTGTACCAAAATTATCGAGGCGCGTATTATTGCAAGTGATTGGATTGGTCGCTTCGTAGACAGGTCGATGGCACGTGTGAATGCGTCTACGGAGTGGCCACGCAGCGAACGCAACTTGAGCAAGAACGATCGATCAAACATGCCAGTCGCGACTTTCTTAAGTCATTTCAAGTACCGCATGGCGAGTTGAATTGCGTCGGGGTGATCGCAGCTCAACACTGTCCTAGTGGGGTTTATTGCGGGGTAAAGCAACCGACTGTCTGGTACTGCAACCTTAACTGCATCGTAGCATCTGATAATAATCGTCGATGCCTTCGAAGCGCGAGCGACAGGACATGAAGTTGAAGGTCTGAGTCCACGTTCAGCCTTGCACAGCTATCTCGCCGTAGCGTCTCGTCTTGTCGCAGGCCAAGATCGCGCCCAGTCCTGCCTACCCCACAACCGGCTCCTTGTGCTGCTGTGGAACATGTGACCCTGCCGCAAAACCTTATGCAGCGGTACGGAAAGCGCGAAGGAATTCCGGTGGTCATGCATCGAACCAAGGCCATTACCCCGAAATGGAACCACCGACAGAGGGAAGATCGTCCCGATCGATATGCCCTGTGCAGCACTTACGCAGTGCCGGTCGTCCAACGAAGTTTAGGTGCTTACTATGGGCTGCTCTTTTCGATGATTGGCATGGATCCCCACGATCGGAGTGCTGGCCTCGCACGGGTACACGACCCGACCAGTCGGAGATCTCGTGGAAGAACAGGCGCACGTGTGCCTTCCATTAAGACTGACTCTCACAACTTCCCTTTCCCCAAGAGAGCTCCAAGCCCATAAACCATGCACCCTCAAGAATGAAGAACAGTTTCGAGCCTAATTTCACCCATCTTTCCGCTCCAGATTTCTGCCACGTATGATTTGCACCGTCTCGGATCGACCCTGCAATACGGCGACGTCGTGGTCATCATCCACGTTTGCTGTAAGGGTGACGTGGGTTTGCGCAGTCTCCCATCCAGTAAAGACGAGCGCCTCGTGAGTTCCCGGTGCATCGCATCGCCAGCCGTGTGCTACTCTGAACGTGTGATTGCCTCGGAGCTGTTGCGCATAGCTTGTGACAGCCCTTTCGAGATCCTCGACGCACTCTTCCTCAAAACGAAGTCTCTCCATTGCCAATATGGGTGCCTCTAATGGAAGTGAATGTATACCATCTAGTTCCACATGGACAGTCCAACAAAATTGGAGCATATCTTCTTGGGGGCTTAGAACCTCGTCCCGCGCTGGAGATTCTAGGAATTCCAAGTGTGCTTCCAAATTTGGCCATATGCCCAAAATATAGATCAACTTGGGGTCCTCGATGCAGTTGTAAAACTGTGAGCTTGTGTGCAGCTTCTCTCGCACGGCTGACAGGTTCTCAAGCAATGCTGGATCGTCGGCGGCAACATTCTTGAGACGCAATTGGGTTATTTCGAGGACCGCCATGCTTCACCAGGATTGTGAAGAAGGCAGAGCTCGTGTCGTGGACTAGAATAGCGCTGTAGAGAGGATGTGTATGAACACAGTGGTGATGATGGACGGAGAGAACCTGGAACACGGCCGGACGGTGACTGGGGTGAGTTAGCGCCTTGGCATTCCACCCCTACGCCGCGCAGCGATTGAGATTGAGGCCAGTCAGCGGCTACTTCGACACTCTCGCTGCCTGAACATCATCTGTGCCTGGTACGCCTCGCAGGCTTGAGACGGTAATGTTACGCGAAATCTTCCAGCCTCGGTCGATCGAAGGGATCCTATTGGTGTTTGCGGAAACTTCGCATGACCTCGCAGTGCGCCCATCGACCACCGTGGCCACGACGTTACATCACAGCATTCTCTGAAATAGTTGCATGCAAGTACAACTATTATTAAAGAGCTCTCTGGTACATGGGCTCGTGGTGAGTCAAAGGCGACGCCATGTGCACTTCTGCGCCCTCCCAGCAACCCATCTTCTGGACGCCGCCAGTGTCAAGGCAACCTATCGGCGCACGTCTTCCTCTTGGCGATGCTTGTCGCTATCTCGTAATGCAAAAATAGCCTGTCAAACAGCTGCAGGCAACAGTGAAAGCTAGACGTTCCATGCTATCGTTGGTTCGTGATACAGCGACGTCATTGCGACAGAGCCGGCATCACCGGAATGTGCTCGGGATCATCTCGAGGAAGCTGTCTCACGATTTTGATTTGGACTCGCAAAGTAGGCCTGAAGCGGTTGCAAGGCATAGACGCTCTGCCGATTGATGCATATCAGCAGCACAGCCCTCAGAACCACCAGGCGCCATCCAACGGTATGGCTGCATACCGGTGAGCTGTCTAGTAACCGGAGACATCTAGAGCTTCACCATGCTAAACCGTTTTGGGTACTCTGATTATCAGGGCCCTAGGCGAAACCGCGATCCTATTAGTTGGCCGTTTGTTTTACAGTATAGTGCTGTAAGCCCGCCACGGTTCAGCCGTAAACCTGGCGTCCCCTGATTAACGGACCACCCACACCCACGGGGTCGCTTCATACTTCCCGCTCTCGGCCCCCAAAACTGTGCAGTCCACATCTTTAGAGACACAGGATACCGCATACAGAAGAGTATATATCGCCACAGGGGAAGCGAACCCGCAGATCGCTGAATCCTTCTCATATCTCTGATATCAATGTCGTCTCCACAGGATCACGGTACTGTAGTCGAAAGCTCTTCGAGTGACTCACCGACTTTGTCGGATAGTGGAATTGGGAGTGCGCCACCGATGCCTCGCAGACCAATTCCAAGGAAAGGACACACCAAATCCCGCCGCGGTTGTTTCAACTGCAAGAAAAGGTACTGTATCGATGTTCGGGTATTCATATTGTTCAATTGTCCTAATCAGAGCACAGAAGGATCAAATGTAACGAGAGACATCCTGAGTGCCACCATTGTACCAAGGCGGGATTGCAGTGCGAGTATCCAGCAAATATCATTCAAGCAATGCAACGTCTTCCTACTTCACCGCACCCTCAGGAGGGAGGCAACCTAGGATCGATTCCAGGCGTCTTCGTAAGTGTACTTCAAGCGTGCTTTGAATGGTATAGTAACCTCCAATCATAGTCCATGGCAGACATGCGTTTATTTCATCATTTTCTCATCACGGCCTACCCGCATCTCCCGGTCGGAGCAGACAAGATCTGGATCACGGCGATTCCCGGCTTTGCGCATAATGTATGTGTTTCCATCAGAGCCCGGAAGACATGGAAGAAGCTTGTTGGCTATGCTCAACCTCAAAAAGGAGTGCTAACCATTGTAGTACGAGTATCTTATGCATTCCATCTTGGCGCTGGCTGCGTCACATCTGGACGCTGTAACGCAGTCGGGTGTTGCAGAACTAGCCATACAGCACCGAATCCTCGCTGTCAAATCCCTTAACGAAGCGCTCTCAGTACCCCCGACGACCGCTTGCGAGCGAGATGCGAGAATGGCCGCGGCTTTGGTACTTGCTTTCCAATCAAGTCACCTGCAGGACGGCATGGCAGAATTCATGACGATGGTCCGTGGGTGCAACCTGATCGCAGGTAACAACATGATGTTCATCGCCGACTCAGTCTTCAACGTATGTACAGCTATCTTTGTCCGAGATTGAAGGCTCACACTGACCCCCTATAGGCATTCTGCGCAGATTCCCACCTTGAGAGAATTCAGAAGCGGATCGGAACATCGAGGGTGAGCTGCTTCAACCGCGAAGATCTCGACATGGCATCATTATCCCTCGACCTTGTCCAGACCTTGAACATGTCCGACTGTGAGCGGTCATACTGGGAGTTGCTCGTATGCACAATCACCCATGCGTATGACCGCCCACCAGAGACATATCAAACCTTTGTTATGCTCTACAACACACCATCCAAGTGGACTCATGATGAGTTCCAAGCCTTCATCGATCCCAACAACAGTGTTGCGCAGATTCTGCTGGCTCATTTCATCGCGGTCCAGGCTGTTCTTACACCCATTCTCTACCTCGAAAGAGTGGGCTTTGAGGGCGTACATGCCCCTACGGCCGTGCTGAGCTGGATCGAAGGGATATACTGGAATATACCGTGTCGCATGAGGCATCATGTGGAGTGGCCCAGACAAGTGTCGCGGTATCCTTTCACGCGATTCATGGGACAGAAGGAAGTAAAATATTGCGATGTAGACCCCCTTCTCATTTGACATCGTCGGCAAGTTACACTTTTATTGGACTCTTTTTGTTGCGCACTATCGAGCCTGTGTATTACTTACGAACAACGGCCTTTATGTACTACTAAGATACCCGCGATCGCTTTGTAGCTTCTACTCGGAATTCATTTCATTTTATTACAAGTTTACATTCTCAATGAACATGAAGAAATCGATGTTACCAAGACCTAGATACCACACCTGCTTTCTCTCAAACTTCCAGCCTCAACAAAACTTCGCTCGGCACCCACAACATCTCCCCCTTCCCTCAAGTCCACCCACAAACCAAACAGTTATCTCTATCTTCCCTCTTCACATGCCCATGATATTCCTTCTGCACGCACATATCAATCTCCGCATAACCAATACCAATCCTCGCATACCGATCCATAACCGCCTTCCAAAAAGCGATTGGAATCTGTTCCGCCGTCTCATCCTCCAGTTTCATCCCAGGTTCGGCGTTATGAACTTCCCCCGGTCTGTATTTATCGCAGTGATAGTCCACGAGTAGACGCCTCAAGCGGTCTGAGGCATCAGTGTGTCGGAGAAGCTTCGTGTATGCGAAAATGACGGTCGGGTAGTACGGGGTTATTCCTCTCTCGAACGCCTTATCGACAAACGCGTTTCCAACGGCTTCTTCGAATAGGGGGATCAGGTATTGGCCTGCAAAGTCTAGGCATTGGGCTACGAGCAGGCAGTCCCATTCGGAGGGTTCTGGTAGCTTTTGCGTGTACAGCCAGTCGATGAAGATGTCGAAGACTTCGGGCTCTACATTTTGGAGATATATCGGAGCATCGTGTGCTAGGCGTAGCTTGAAGAGGGTTGAGTAGTGCGAGAGATAGTCGGTGTGGAGCAGGTATGACTTTTTTGAGGTGCCGACTCTGACGAGGATGGTACCATAACTGCCTTGGCGTGCGATTTTACTATAGTCGAAGTTAGTCGGGGGTACTTAGCTGTAGATGTGGGAATTTTCATACCTCATCCGGGGTGGCTGCGTATCTGCCTCTGCAGGACGCTTTAGGGACTGTGACTCTGGCGGTTGAGTGGCGGAGGCCATGACGACGATCTTTTGACTTGTAGTAGGCAAAAGGTCAGGATGCAGGACTTGTAGTGTATGCAAGAGTTGTAGTGTATGCAAGAGTTGTAGTGTATGCAAAGAGTTGTAGTGTATGCAAGAGTTGTAGTGTATGCAAAGAGTTGTAGTGTATGCAAGGAGCAAAGGAATGAAATCTTGATTTATTGCTATGAACTTCTGCGTGCATCCACTGCGCAATGATGTTGAACCACATGCTAACCAAGGTATCTTGGGCTTGGGACCAGATTACGGCAGTATATTATACCTGCGATTTCTCTTATTCGTGTGAGTATCTTTTCGTCAAGGTCGTCGATGTTGCGGAAGTTGTGAGTGGCTCGTCTCGCTCTGCGTCATCGCACGTACCATGGGATGAACCAGATTGTGACAAGTTCGGCCAATAGGAAAGCTGTGGTTTGTATTCGCGAGTAGTATGGTAATATACGCAATTATTTTATACGGCCCCTCGAAGCGTGTGCGTGATCTAGTCTTCCGATAGTGTTGCTGTCTTAGTCCCAAAAGAATGTGGTACAGTATACCAGGCCTGTGTACCGTGCCTCGATCAAAATCGTATTCCATCTGCCATCGCACCCATCCAGTACCCTACCCAATCACTGCGACATACTCCCAAACCACTTCCTCATCAAGCTCTTCCTCCCCTTCTTCAACTCATCAACCTCTTCTTCCACGACGTCAACCTCCTCCAGCCTACCCACCCACTTTGCAGGCCCCCGCTCTCTGACCGCTCTCTCCTGTGCTCTGAGCCAATAGTCCTGCTCCATATTACGATCATTACAGGCATTGGTGTACCACTCATGCCACTCCTGATGATCCCAACCGCACCTGCTCCCCCACTTCTCTTTAACCTTCTTCGCGAAGCCCTCGACCTCCGTCTGCGCACACGCCGAGCAAAGAGTCTCCTGCGGCAAGAAAGAAGTGCCAGAAAACGGTGTGCGGTAGTAAATGTAATGGTTCGAGTAAGGTGTGTAGTACGCCTTGCAGTGGCTCGACGTGCAAGGACGGAGTGTATACCTCCAATCCCATACTTCTTCCTGAACCCCAGGTTTCCCGCTCGCATGATTGCTTTTGGCGTTTAGGGGCACGGGAGGGGCGCCCAACACTCTTTGCTTGTGCTCTCGTACTAGTGCCGCGTCTTTGCTTCTGCGGTCGCGGCGGAAGGCCTCTTTGAAGATTTCGAACTCGGAGGCTATGACGTTGAGGGTCTTGCGGCCGGCGCTCTGGCGTAATGTCTCGTAGGCTTGCTTGCAGGCTGTGTTGGCTTCTTTCATCTCTTGGCTGGCGTGGCGCGGGCAGTAGCCGTGAAGACGGGTCAGGTCGTATGGGCCCTGGGGGAGGTAGTAGTTTGATCCTGTGTGGGCAGGTGTGTAGTGCAAGGTGCATGAGGGATACAAGCAAGGTATGTAATGATCGAGGGGGTTGTATTGACCTGGCGGAGGACTACAGGGTGACAACGGTGCCGAGGCTGCTGGGACAGATTGTGTGGATATTCGTGATCCGGCGGACAAGGCGGACTGGTAGGAAACTACTCGGGATCTTGAGCTTAGACTCGGGGGTTTGTAATTGGCCGGTAGTGGTATGCCGGTCCATCTCGCATCCGATTCTTGGTTTGAAGTTGACTTGATCGTGAGGCTGCTCACACGCTTCCTCATGACTTTGAAAGATCCACTTCGAGACATGGGAAGAGAGTCGGGACGGTGGAGACCTGGCGATTTTGGCGTTCCCCATGCTTGGAAATTATCGATTTGATCCATCAGAGTTGTGGTAGGGCTGGTAAACGAGGGTATGTGATGGTATTGGGCCTTCTTCGAAGAGTTTGGTATTCTATTGATCAGGGGTTCCGGTAGCTGTATAGTCTTCGGTCTTGCTCTCGGCCAGGTCTTTGACTTGGCCAACGGATCTGGTTCTGCGAAGCGTACCGCAGGTGGTGAAGACCTCCTGCTAGATGCCATAGTCACCGCGTCGGAAGATTTGAGACTAGGCTTCAGGCTCGATCGTTGAGGCCTTGGTGGCGTAGACGCTGATGTTGTATTAGACTGGTCACTAAATGATGACTGAGAAGAACGCGGCGTCGAACTGCCACTGGAAGCCGCATCGGCAAAAGGCATATTAGGAGGCATTAGGTTGGTTGCTGTTAGAGTACCGGTAGTGACTGTTGGAGAGCGACTTGTCGAAGTGCTGGCCAGAGAAAATTGGCTGGCTTTCGAGTTTTGTGTACCCTTTGATTGCTGTGTCGGTCGCATAGTGTTGGTCCCTGGATGTAGAATCTGAGACATGACGGGCGGGGATGATGCCGGTAAACTGCCGAATCCAGCCTGGCTTTCAGGGCTCATCGATGAAACAAAAGGAGATCCAACGGACGTGCGTGGTCCAGCAGGAAAACGGTCGTCCGTCTCTGAACTGGCCAGAGAAAAAAGTGGATTGATGATGCGTGCGGGTGACGAAGGCTCAACCAAAAAGCAAACTTGAGGACGAGTGCCGACCAAGCCAAGGACAATGCAGCTTGCGTCGAGGCATCTGCATCATCTAAAAGTACTCTGTATATCGGAAAGCAAACAAGAATGAGAGGCACAGCATATGGGGGCGGAAAGGCCATGTGTATGCGGCCTGGTTACCCACACCGAGAAACGCCGCACAACGCATCGCCCCTAAAGCACCGAATACTCCCTAGCCGTAGTAGCTTCCTGCAGAGCCATGTTAGGATTCGTTTATCGAAGCATCTCAAGCTGTTGGATTCGAAGACTTATGCATAAGGTCTGCAGTGTCAAGAGGCGCAGTTCAGTGCCAGTCAGCCTCGCGAACACCAAATCGCAACGTGATTGGCACCGTCACACGTGGGCCGGCCCCCGCATAGTGGAAGGTAGCTTTAGCAAAAACACAAAGTTCACGTGGGTCGATAGGAGTGACCAGGTGCAGAAGACACTTGGCGTTGGTCTATGCAATCTATCCGTACGACAGGTTGTCGCACATGTATGGTACATCTAGTCTGAGGCTCTGCCGATCGCTCCTGACTGGTAATAGAGTATGGTACAGGGCCGTTTGGCATCAATCTGGTGACCTGACTATAGCTTGGGTTTGGGCTGTTCTTGCTTGAGCATAGCTTCGGCAACAAGACGTCGCTGGATCTTTCCTGTTGCAGTCTTCGGCCTATGAGTGCGCAGTCAGTGCATGGTTCATCTGCAATGGTATCGTTCACGTACATGATGTCGGTGAAGAAAATCTGCAATTTGTTAGACTAAGTTCCACATATGCGTGTTTGATTGGGTATCTGCATACCTTCTTCGGCAGCTTGAATTTGGCAACGCGATCCGTCAGCCACGTCTTCAGCTCTCCCGCAGTCAGGGCATGCCCTTCTTTAACCACGATCGCAAGACCAACGTCTTGGCCGTACATCTCGTCTTCAATCGCGAAGCTGACAGCTTCAGATACAGCGGGATGCTGCGCAATCACGTTGTCGAGCTCAATAGGACTGATCTTTTCACCACCCTTGTTGATGAGCTCCTTGATGCGGCCGGTAATGATAACATATCCCTCGGCATCCAGCTTGCCCTGGTCTCCAGTGCGGAAGAAGCCATCCTGGGTGAAGGATGAAGCATTGGCAGCTGGGTTGTTGAGGTATCCCTTGGTAACGTTTTCACCACGAATGCAGATTTCAGCTTCTTTCCCTTGCGGCACCTCTTTGCCAGCTTCGTCGAGGATCTTGACTTCGACACCCTGACCGAGCCCCACACTACCAGGCTTACGCTGGTTCGGGGGGAGGGGATTACTGGTCATCTGATGGGCCGCCTCAGTCATGGCGTATGCCTCCAATACCGGAGCACCGAACGCCTTCTCGAGTTCGTGGAACGTTTTAGGCGAGAGTGGACTGGAGCAGGATCGGATGAAGCGGATGTTGGGCATGGGGCTCGGAAGAGGGCTCTTAAGCAAGATCTGATGAATCGTCGGAACAGCCGTGTACCAGTTTGCCTTGTGCTCATTGAAGTCTTTCCAGAAGTCTGAGGCGGAGAACTTGGGCGGCACAATTACTGAGCCTCCTGAAGCCAGCGGCGCGAGGAAGCCAGCAAGCAGGCCGTGGACGTGGAAGAGAGGCATAACCAGCATGGTACGATCCTTGGGCGTCAGCTCGTAGGTTGCTTGGATGTTCTTCATCGTCCGCAGCAAGTTACGGTGCGTCAGAGGCACGGCCTTGGGGCGTCCAGTGGTACCGCTCGTGTGCAGCACAAGAGCGACATCGTCTGGCTGCGCGGACAGGACGGACGCGGTTTTACCCGCAAGCTTTCCAGCCTCTTTGACGTCCAGGACGACCTCGGTGCCATTGTAGTAGCATTCTGCGATGGCGGCATTGTATTTCCTTGCTGCGCGGACAGCTGCCGCATCTTGCGCAAATGCACCCTTTGGTACCAATGCGATCGCTGAGCTCAGGTCGTCGATGTAGAATTCGAATTCAGACTGTTTGTACGCCGGGTTGAGGGGCGCTGCGATTGCCCTCTGCCACGAGGCAGCGATGAAGGAGACGATGAACTCGTACGTGTTGGGCAGCGCGATGGACACAGCGGCCTCGGCAGAAACGCCGACCTTTGCCAGCTGCTGTTGGAAAGCCTTGACATCGGCGGCAAGCTTCTTGTACGAGACAGTCAGGGCAGGGCTACCGGGCACGATGACGGCGGTCGAAGCCGAGTCCTTGGAGAAGGCGTGTTCGAGAGTGGTTGGGGCCATGGCGATGGATTACTAGATAGGAGATCTGATGGTCGAGATTAGAGGAACACTGCTGTGCGCGGGTTTCCTGGGCGATGGTACCTTTATGCTTCTATGACGCGCAATGAAATCTACAATTGATAAGAAACACCAGAGCCTGCTCAGATGTATTCGGAGATGTGGAAATGACTTATCACGGATAAGGATTTGGATGACAGCATGGTAGCAGGCGTTCCTGCATGCCCGCGCGATGCGGCTAAGCCTTTAGCGTGGAGGGCGCGCCGAACGCCGGCACGCGGGCTGGGGTGCTTGGCGGCAGTTGACATCGCGCCTGCCACTCCACCATCCTCACAACCACCACACTGCCGTTGCCGAATCTCACCGTCGCCGCCTCATTGTTCAATCTTGCATCCGCAAGACAGCTGCTAATCTCTGCATTCTTAGACTTGTAGCTCAGCCCGCCGCCGCTCACGAGTGACGTGCGTCAGTCGCATTTGCCATTGTTCAGCGCCGCACTTGCGCGTATATCGATATCAATATGGCGGACCAGCCGCCGCAGAAGGCGCAAGGCCTGCCCAACCCATATGGTCTTCCCAACCCCTACGCCCAGAAAGGCCTTCCGAATCCGTATGCTTCGGCCACCATCTCCGCTGCGCCTGTCAAGTACACAGAGGAACAGGCCAAGGCCGAGCAGCTGAAGAAACCTGGTATCTAACTGAACTGCTCCATACTATTGCCTTGAACTACGACTCATTTGATTGTCTAGCTTTCCACAATCCTCACCAAATCAAGCGTCCCCAGGCCAAGAAGGCTGTCCCGACTGTCAAGAGGGCCACCATGCCTGTGGCTGCCCCGCTCTCTTCGTCAGTTCCCGGACCCGCCAATTCTCAGCAGCATGGTATCGACTACTACCGAAGCACCGCAGAGGACGATGCCTCCATTCTAGAAGAGCGCAGGATGCGCGCGTATGAGGAGAAGCAGAAGAAGAAGGAGCAGAAGAAGTTCACCAAGATGTACGGACTTCATGAACCTATGGCCGCTCACAAGCCCGACAAGCCGTCCAATTTGCTGGCCTACAAGGCCCAAGGCGGTTACCGACGCAAGAAGGAAGGCTTCACTGCCTTCTTGCGTGGAGCTGCCGCTCAGCACAAGTCTCGCGACGGCAGTGAGGAAGCCAGCGGCACCCCGTCGGCGTCTTCCTCTAGCTCAACGCCTGCTTCAGTTGCTACCAAGCCTTCGTTCGCTCCACCTGCATACTACGACGACAGCTCTGTGGCTTCCTCGTCCGACCCATCAGGCGAAGATGCTTATGCCCGTCGCATGCGTCTGTCGCAGCAGCAGTCTGATGCCGTGCCGCCGCCACCTCCATCGGTCACAGATGACTATGTACCTCCGCCCCCACCCCCGCCAGCTGGTTCACCACCAGCACCGCCGAGTTATCAGGGTGCCACTATCTCTGCGCCTCCTGTTCGATACGCCGCTGCCACCATATCCGCGCCTCCAGTCCGGTACGAGCGTCCCGACGTACAGATGGAAGATGCAGACAACGAGCCCGCCCATGAAGAACGTCCCGCCAAACGCGCCAAGATCAGCAAAGCCGAAGCCATGATGAATAAGATGGGTTACAAGAAGGGTCAAGGTCTCGGAAAGAACAACGATGGTGTCGTTACCCATCTGGAAGTCAAGAAGCGCAGGGTTCCTCAGGGCGCAGGCAATCTCGACGCCAACGGCAGAGTCCAGTCTCAACAGGTCTGGGATGTCAGTGGCGGTATGCGTATCCAGAAAGACGAGCCCAGCAAGTTCGGCGACAAGTCAAGTGTCGTAGTCACATGGGGTTGCGTCGACGGTGTTGACTGGGACGCCAACGCCGAGCGCAACGACGGTGGCATCCGACAAGACATGGGCGAAGCATTCGGCAAAAAGGTAAGGCTCAAGATGTGGTCGTCAATGTACATATGCTAATAGAATTCAGTTCGGTGGCGACGTCGAACGTATCCAATTGGACGAGAGCAACAAGGATGGCGTAGTCTACATCCAGTTCAACTCCCCGATGGCCGCCCTCAACGCCGTGAACCGATTCGACGAAGGATGGGAGTTCAGAGGCAGGAAGATCCGCGCCCAGTACTACGACGAGCGCAAGTTCCACTCTGGCATCTACGACTACTAGAAGCCACTTCTCTGACCAGTGTCGGCCTGTCGAATTCGCGCGTCCCAGTCGTTAACCTTCGAAGGGTCGTTGGAGTGTTCCACTTTATGGTTGGTGTGACGGACAGGAATGGCGGCAGTGAGGATATGATAGGTTGGAGCATGTGGCACCGCTGGTGGATCTGGATATGCTTGAAGGGCAGATGTGTATGACTATATGGATTGGGGAGGGGTCTCGTGCTCATCTTTTTAAGAGATTAGAGCTTTGAGTATCCTCCTGGTTGCTTTACAAGAAGCACTATACTAGGACATGCCCGGCCTCAGCTTATGGTATATCACCATGAAATATGAAGCCCGTGACTCTCAACACAAGCTCTGTAAACCCGTGGTGTTTAAATTCCGCACTCGAAACTTGACAAGCATGTCCGATGATAAGACCTCGCAAGGCAGCAAACGGGATATCGTTATCGTATCGTCTAAAAGGAGCTACGCCGCAGTCTCTGCACTCCTACTCATACAGAAGTATAACATGTCCCCCCAATCTAATATCAGACTCCAAGATTCGCCCGCAACTAACCCATATCTCTAATGCTCGGTACGCCCGACTCCAAGGTATATATGCTTCTTCGTCCACTTCTCAATCACTCTCCACTCGCGCCGTCTCATAGCGCCAGCTAAGCATTCCCAGGCTTCTCATCGGTATCAATATGCCAGACAACATAGTTAGGCAGTCCATACACGCCGTAGCCTGCGCGCTTCGCCATCTTTGCAAAGCCTTCTGTCTCGGCTTGGTTTTCGAACGGGTAGCAAGGGAAGTTTACGCCGGAGCGGTGGACGTCTGCCTTAACGATGATGTTCACGCCGCCGATGCCGTCGAGGGGTATTTCTTCGTCTTTGTCGGCGCGCCAGTCGCCCATTGTGGCCATGTACTTGCGGTTTGTGGGGTATTGTTTGTAACCTGTGGGTGTGTGAGCTGATGTCGAGGGAGGAAATGTAGAGGGCAGGGAAAGTACCTTCTGCGAGGACGATGTCTTTGTCGAGGGTGGAGGCAAGTTTGAGGCCTTCGGGGGATTCTTGCCAGGAGTTGTAATCGACTGGGTCTTGTTAGTGGGGATCGCGGAATCGAGTGGGGGGAAGACTCACAGCGCCCTTCGATGTCGACCATCTTGCCATTCTCCTCTTTGTACCTGTGGAACCAGATGTCTGTATAGTGTTAGTAACAGCTTTCGGAGATGACATCTGCAACACGTACTAGGAACCAGAACATCCCGATCATGCGCCACGAAATCCTCGATGATCTTGGACGGACTGTCGACGATGTCTACATCCCTCCAGTATACCCAGCTGTGCTCCGGTTTCAAGGCAGTGTAAAGGAGGTAGTTCCTGGCCTTACCCAGCGCCTTTCTCCGTGGACCTTGTGCCTCAAAGCTGTGTCTGTCCTCTACACTTTGCGAGAGCGTGACACCGAAATCTTTCTCAACAATCATGGTCGACCTGAAAGCTACTTCGGGGTTGTTTTGGACCCTCTCCAATTCCTTTGCCAATGCTGCCATGGTATCGTCCGTCGTGTCGCCAACCAGAAACGCCAGATCGATCAGCTCGTGGGGATACGTGAGTGACGTGAGAAGGTCGAAGTGTTTCGCGAGGTAGTATGAGGCATCGCGGAGCGGAGTGAGGATCAAAACGCGCTCCTTGTTCTTGGCTGCGTCAATGGTCGAAGTGACGCCGTTCAGATCGACATGCTGGATTTCGGTGGCATTGACCTCTATTGGTTTGTGGTGGTTGAATATCACGGGGGTATTCAAATGCGCGTGCCAGTCTTCGTTCTCGTTCGCTGTCATGTGCATTGGAGGTTTCGAGGGGCCGAAGCAGTAGAACCTGGGACAGTATGATTAGCGATTGCTGCATGTGACATCGGGAGACCTGGCATACCTCTGCATCTCCCCAGCTGCTGACCCCATGGACCGCCATAGCAGCACAATTGCTGTGACCAAACCAATAGAGATGAGGAAGCGTGGGTTCCGTACTGTACTTATGACCTGTCTTGATGGTGGCAGCCGGGCTTTCGCAGCCTTCCACGAGTATCCTTTTCCCGCAAGCATGTTGAGTCGGTAGGATCCCGCGTGCTCCTTCTCCACCTCTTCCCCTCTGGCCTGTGATATGCGTATCGATGAGCTACGCGCTCGGACGCTATCGGTATTGCTAGTTTCCCTCTGTGAATGGAGCGGCGGCGATTGCGACTGTGGCCTCTCCAGTTTGGCGGTTGAGAGCGCCCGGGCGCGCGACGTTTGGGGTGTCGACTAAATGTTGCTGGTGACGTCGCAGCGAGGTCGGGGGGAAGCAGCGGCGGAAGCGACAGACGGTAATGACTAGTGAAAGCAGGGTCCTGACTTGCTGCACAGCGAGACACACGAGGGAAGCGGCGCAAGGGGTGAACGACAGGCGCAATTGCGTTGCAGAAGCAATTCGTTCAGTACAGATTACCGTTGAGCGCGACGAGCATGCGAATGACGCTAAGTGCAGATCAATCGCGATAGTGCCGCTGATGACGACGCCTCGGAAATATGATAGACGGTAATTCTCTCATAATTCACCGGAGACCACAACGAAGTGCCAATGTTACATGTTTGGCCTAGAACGTTGCTCAATATACTTGTTCTGTAGCGATTGGGCCCTGCGTGCGTGCCTTCCGTTTTCCTGGGTAACCGCACGTGAAAGCATGTGCTGGGAACACCAAACCGGCGGCGCCCCGGCTCCTAACAAAGAAGCTGCGTGGTACAGAATGTCGTGCATGGGACATGTCTGCGATATATACGAAAGAGGCTCACTCGTTTACCCACATCATCTGTTATACGAACTTAGTGACTGCGGCCCGCACTTTAGAGCCCGCTCTCCGTCTTACCACTCATAACTCATGGGATGCTCGAACTCGGTATGCGCGACATGAAGATCTCGCCGTAAGTTTTCATGGGACGAGATAGAGTTTAGGTACGAAAGACAACGCGGTATGGAATAGATGTTTATCATCGTGAGCAGAGCCGCCGTTGCATGTCTGCCAACTAGTGGCGCAAGACCTGAACAGCCTCAAAACGTATGCGATCAAGTTATGCGGCATGATGGATTGAGCTGAGCTCCTGTGCCACATTCGATAATGCATCAACAGAAGCCCTAGCTGTTCTTCAAGCGCTTGCCCTTGCACTTTTCAGTTAATTTTGGCAATGCTATGACATGATGGCCGTCTGTCGCGTGAATAAGGTCAAAGCTCATACGCCAACACCTACCACGGTTGGCGTTTCATCTTCTTTTAAGGAACACTGTCAACGCTTGATGAGACGACATGGACAGACATGACACATTTGAAGGATCCGTTCGGCGAAAAGCAAAGTTCAAGTCATGGGCGTTGAAGCTCGCAAAGGCCTCAATGAGTGACGTAGAGTTTCCAGACAAGCACATGTTAATTTGACCACATCACAAGATAACACAGAGCAGGTTTAAGAAAGACTGTAGTTACTATCCCAAATAAAGCAACTCCTCCTGCAATTCTGCACACCGTGTCGCGGGGCAGACGTATATGTACTGCGTATTAACAGGCTGCTCGACCCTCGTAGCCAAATGATACATTCAATTGTTACATGTTGAACCATGAAACCGTCCCCGATGCCCCTTCAGTCCTCAAATGCTGAACTCCTGCGTCAGCGCCTGTTCGCTTGATGCTATACGCTATCAAAGAAAGTCAGGTGGGGGTAGTCTATGCAATTATGATGGAACGCCAGCGTCATAAGCTTTTTAGAGAAGGAGAACAGCAGCCATGGCGGCGAGGCCAAGGGCACCGTTGACAGCGCTGAGGGTGGTGGCAGCGCCGGTCTTGTCGTCACCGTCACCCTGCTTGGTACCCTTGTGGCCCTCACCAGCGGGGTCGATGAGCTTGCCCTCGCACCTGTAGCCACCCTCGATGAGCTTCTTGTCCTTGAGGGGCTTGTAGGTCTTGCAGGTCTCGGTGACGTTGTCAGTGGACTGGAGGTTGAAGGCACCGGAGACGCTGTTGAGCTTGGGGGTGGTAACGCTGGCAGATGTTAGCAAGGCATGTTGTACAGCGAATACGAGGCAAACTTACTCAGTGAAGTTACCGCTCATGTCGAAAGCTCCACCGATGCTCTTAAGGACAGGGTAGCCATCAATCTCGATGAGCTTGGAGTTGTTGGCGATCTGGAGGTTGCCGGAGATCTTGGTGAGCGCCGGGAAAGAGACGTTGGACAGGTTCTCGTTGGCGACAAGGGCAACAGCCTCGCCGACGGAAGTAAGGTTGGGAGCGGAGAAGGACTCGAAACCGTTGTTGTAGAGACCGAGGGAGCCGTTCAGGCGCTCGAGGGAGGGAACTGAGACGGAACCGCAGAAACGGAAGGTCAGGTTGCTAGCCCAGATAAGGTTGGGCAGCTCGACCTTGACGGCCTCGTTGTTGTCGGCAAGAGTCAGCGACGTGGAGACGTTGCCGAGCTGCATGGAGATCTCATCTATGTAACCGTTGTTTGCGATGAAGACAGTGTCGACCTCCTCAATGTTGATACCCTTGAGGGAGCGGAGAGCGGTGTTCTGGATGTCGACCTTGTTGGCCTTGGTGACCTCGCCAGTGAAGCCAATCTCCTGGAGAGCGGGCAGGGCGTTCCACTTGATGGAGTCGATGGCCTTGAGCTTGGGGAAGTTGACGGCGTTGAGACGGGTCAAGTCGTTGAGCATCATCTCTCCGTCGAGCTCCTCGAGGTCGCTGGCGCCGATTTGCTTAAGCTCGGTCGCGGTGTCGGCAATCAAGTCACCCTTGATCTTCTTGACGCCGGGGAAGGAGATGTCGTCGGTGGTACCAGTCGCAATGGCGATGTTACCGGAGAAGGTTGAGCAGGAAGCGATGGCGCTGGCGTCACCGGCATTCTGGATGGTGGTGGTGGCGGAGACACTGCAGGCAGCTGGGGTGTTGTCAGTCAATGTTGACGCGGTCTGATGTTAGAAAGCATACCGTACGCGCCGCTGGCAGCAGCCAGGGCCGGGAGGGCGATCTTCATCATGGAAGGCATTGTGTGTAGTGCAAGTGGTGTGGTAACTGGGAGGAAAAGTCAGCGGGCGCGTCCATGAAGCGACTGAGAAATGTGGACTGGCAACACGGACCTGGGATATTAAGACTGCTCGTTCCGGTTTCAGTTGTGCGGGTGCTGCGGGCTAGTCGTCGAGCGTGGAAAGATGCTGGAGCGAGGGGAAGAATTAACAAGTAAAGCAGGCAGTATTAAATAGAGTAGTCCCAGAGACGCGATCAAGAAGGCGCGGTCGTCGGTAGCGAGTGTGGGTGAAGACTGAGAGAGAAAGGGCAGGAGGGCATTCTAATGGGAGCAGGCGCGAGAAAAGGGGAGCGCGGTGGTGCCAGTCCGGGCAGGCGCTAATAACGCTAGTGAGGCCGGGTGGAGATCATAGGCGGCCAGAGCGTGCCCACCATCATCGATCAAGCAAGCAAGCCAGAGTGAATGTTGCAAGCGGGCCTGGGGCCACGCACTGGTTGCTGGTCGTTTCGCCGCCTGCGCGCGACGACACCGCCAGCAGTGCCGTGGAGGCTGCACGCTCGTGGCTACCCGCATCGTGTTGCCATGACTGCACCATGACGCCCGTACCGAGCGCGCGGACGGAGTGGTTTGACAGGCGAGGGCTACCACAGCTCTGCATCCATTATCCATGATGCCTCCTCGCCGCCCGTCGCCTGCCACCGCACGCTGCTTGTCGCTCTTAGCTTCACGTGCCGAGCACGCTGCTCCCAATTTCAAGCTCTGAACCCTCTGCCTGCCCTGATAAGCACCATGCAGCGTCCGCAAACAGCAGCCTCTCATGCGTGAGCCTCAACAACAGGGGTCGCGTCTGGATCGCCGCTCTGTCGCCCTAGGAGACGGCCGTCCGCTACTGTGCCCGCACCATTCCGCTGCTCCCCAACGTCTCCATCCGTCGTCGACGGACCTGTTAGTTTTGCTGGTAACCGCTCACTACGCGGCAATGCGGCACCTTCGCTCCATGCCCGCCCATCCAGAGTCTTCTTTTGCCACTGTCTGGCCGACACGAAACACAACAAGCACCGTGGATTATTACGCGGCCTTTTCCTATATCCGCCACCCCTGTCCAATGGTTTCAATGCGGTTACACCCATTCGGCTAGACCCCAGTTAGACATAGCGCAGCCGTTGCAATCTCATGAGACGCGAACCCCAACAGCGGTTATAATTACACCACGACCTTGCGCGCATGAGCTCTGTTGCTGCTTTCAGCCGTGTGCGCTCGCCTCTCCTTTATATCCATATCGCCCCAACATCTGCATTGCGCCTCATTTCCTTATTCAAGTTTTCCACGGCTGTTGCGATGAACCACCTCGCTTATCGTCCACCCCATGCGACAGCCTCACCATTGATCCTTTGTGCCAAGCTTTTTGCTTGACGCGCATTGATTGACCTCTCATTTCCAGCCTGGGGCTCCAGAGGTCCACTTTCGCCGCACGCACAGCTTCGTGTTTGCTGGAATGACGTCGGCAGTTACAATTGTTTCAGTCTCGGATTTTTTCTAGAATCGCCCACCACCTACAACGAAGGAATGAAACATGTGCACTGCCGTGCAGACAGACACGAAAGTCTCAATCGATAGAAGTCTCAGGTAATGTAAAATCCTGAAACAACTTATCATCCTCTGTGAGAGCTAGGTGTTCATGTCTTTTATCGATGGCCTGAAATCAGCAACTCTAAATATTAGTCCACTTTGCCGCCCAGATGTTGGTGGTCAATGTCCCTTCGTCGAGCTTACTCCGGACTACTTTTTACATACGAGGGGCGAGCGTTGCAACCTCCTCATTCGTGCCGCTTTTCGCTTCCGACCTCATCTTGCGGCTGTACTGGAACACGCCTATCTGGCCGATTAGTGGGTCTGTTTCTGATCCCTCCACATCTCGCGACTTTGAACATCATGGAGAATTGCGACATTGTAGATTAGTAACACTTTACTTACGCAGGAAATACGAGGCCGAGTAGACGAACATGTTTGACCCAGTTACTTAGTTGACGCATTTGTGGGGTCTTACTGACGGCTCTCGCCTACAAACTTCGCGCCGCTCTTCTGGTGAACCAAACACTCGCTGGGTCATCAGCAGAGGCTGCTTTTGGCTCGGCCCTATCGCATCACTTCAATTTAATACAACACATTTCTCGATCTGCCTACATGCGAATCACTCGCAAGACATCATTGCCTACATGGAACGGCACGGCGTATCATACGTTTGGCACTTTCTCTCTCGATACTGAGTTTCTTCAGCATTTCATCCCATATCTATACAGCAACAACAATTTATAGATTTACCTGGGGCGAGTATCGCTGTTTTGATAGCGAGCCACAGGCATTCACATACCGCAGAGCCCTTAATCTTCAACGTTGTTGAATAATACAGTACACCTGGTCCATCCACGATGGATGAAGTCTACACCGACCCACATTCCATCTCCACCAAACAGATCATCGACTCCACCACAACACATAGACCTTATGCTGTACATGCGTATCCCACTGCAGTGACCAACTCTTATCCGAGGGAAAGTTACTTTCCAACAATCAGGTCTTTTGCAACACGTTCACATCTACATCGGCAATCCGCCACATGTACCACATGAAGAGTGACCTAGCAGCGGAGGACAGTATTAGTTTACTTGCCATTGTAAAGTTATGTTCAAGGTCAACGTACCTATAAGGTGAGAACTTGGAAGCCATATCGAGCATTTCCTGCTCCGTCATGTATCTACATGGTGTGCGTCAGTACATGTTACACTGATCTGGCACGGCATCATGAATGATACGTACTTCCACTTCCCACCTTTACCCTTAAGTTTACTCACATCGCGGCCCGCGTACACGGCCATACCCCGTCTGCGCACACGTCAGTCAAATCATCCACCAAAGAAGCCCCCACTCATCTCCCAAAACAACAAATTCAACTCACTGTACACCCAAATCCCCCGTCGAAAAAACATCCATCCTCTTCAACCCAAAGCAAGCAAACATCTCCACACTCCATCGCCCCAAGCCCCTCACGGCCACCAGCTTCTCGATAAGCTCTTCGTCGCTGGCGCTAACCAGCATCTCGGCTGAGAGTTCGCCCGAAGCGAATTTCTCGGCGAGCCCGTAGATGTACTCGGCCTTGCGCTGCGAGAGACCTGCTGTACGCAGCGTTGCGATGTCTTTTGTGAGGACCTGAGTGGGCGTTGGGAAGGACGGGTGGGTGTCTGGGAAGAGAGCGGTGAACTTTGCGCGGATGGATGAGGCGGCTTGGCCTGATACCTGTGGGGGATGGTTAGTTCTGGATGTTCGTTTTAAAGTCTTCTTTGTATGTGACTTGCGACGATATGCTCCAGACTCCATCTACCAGCTCACTCATATCACCATCCACATACCTGCTGTCCAATAATCCCCTTCCCCAGCGCCTCAAACGGCCTCACCACCTCCCTCAGCCCCTCCGGACTGAAAATCCCACATTGATGCCCTCGCACCACCTTTTCTAGTTTCGGATCCGTCTTGATGAGAAAGTCCTCTGCTTCTTTCAGCAGATTATCGATATCGGTGCTCGCGGCTGGAATGGCACCAACATCGGGTGGAACAAGTTCTTTTGCTTTCCGTTTCTTGGCTGGAGAGGGGTCGGTGGGTTTCGCGGGGGAGGATGCGTAGGCTTGCACCACGTGCGAGCCGTTGGGCGTGGCTAGGTTGGCGTTTGTGGTGTGGGGCTCTGCTGGACGGGTGGTTGGGTCGGAAGAGGGGAATGCGGGGGCTGAAGAGAAGATACTGGCGCCGACTGGTGTGGGTGTGAAGGGTGGTGGTTTGAGTGGTGATTCTGATGATGGTGCTGGTTTTGATGCTGTTTTGCGCTTCTTGGGGAGCGGTGTCGTAGGGAGCGGTGGAGTTGAAGCTACTAGATCTGTAACTTTGCTTCCATTGGCTTTCTCGTCCACAGTAACCTTGTTCTTCGTCTCGTCCGATTCTACCGGCGCAGATGTTGCTACGGCCTTGCGCTTCTTCGTGGGTACACTCGC
The DNA here is from genome assembly GCF_023758065.1 of Alternaria ventricosa. Classification (NCBI taxonomy): domain Eukaryota; kingdom Fungi; phylum Ascomycota; class Dothideomycetes; order Pleosporales; family Pleosporaceae; genus Alternaria; species Alternaria ventricosa. Next base: position 40,340 of record NW_026055695.1, on the reverse strand, counting down.
TTTGCTCACTTTCTCATACTTTGCAACACCATTCTGAACTTTGGAATCCAATGCAACTTGCGTACTACTGCTGGCGACGCGAGCGGAACGTCTCAAAGACATGGTGTGATGGCTGTACAGGTCGTTGACCGTTCTGATGAATAGGATGGTCTGACGTCATAGGGTTAGGATATGAGAGGGCTGCGAGACTTCGACGACATACTCTTTGCTTCAACGCCCTTAATGTGAACATGAAAATGGTCAAAAGGAGAATGTTTTGTTAGTTGCGCAAGTGGGGAGCTTGACGCGATGCGCGGGAAGCTATTCTTGAGCTGACGCCTGGGCACATGACAGCGTGGCTGACATATCCGGAACCCTGACATTGCGCATTCCTCGTATGCTACATGATCGGCATATCACTCGCTCCATATTGAAGTATGGCGAGGCACAAAAAAGCTTACTTGAGTATACAAGATTCTGGGTATTTATAGGCATAAGTACTTGTTTCGCAGCATTTATTGATGCTGACCAAGGACGAAATAGTAACTTGAGATTGACTGATATTTTCAACTAAGGACGACTATTCAGATAGATCTTGCTACATCTGTTATCACGACAATTCCATGTTTCTGGCCTCAGATGTGCAATACCGCATCACTTCATGCCTGATTAGTTTTTGAAGTACACAGAGAGTGCATGTTATTTATCGTTTTCCTGTTGTATTTGGGCGTTGCTTCCGAAGCCAAAGCCAATCGTCATGCCGTGACCGCCTCCTCAATAAGTCATTTCCCACGGATTGCGCGACGAATGCCCGAGGCTGAAAATACGCGCATATGTGAAAGCTCTTGGGAGAACACGCAGATAAGAAACGGATTTCCAGACGCAACAGAGGGGAGTCCTGTACGAAATGTGTTGGTATGGTACAATCTATTGCGCAACCTCAGACTCAATCCACCAAGCTCCAATTGATCACTCCAGACTCGGTATATACATTCTAGTGTCCGGTGGCCTGGGCGGCGTTCTTCTGCCTCTTCTGGATGACCATGGCCTCGAGGTCCTCGCGCTCAGCCATCTCGGACTCGATCTCTGTGATGAGCTCGGCAAGGTATGGTGTGTCCTTTTGTATTGTCAGCATCTGATATTCGGGGTTGAAGCGATATCCCTACATCCTCGGGCTTAGTCCACTCCTCCTTGGGCAGAAGCTGGTGGGACATGGAGAGCTGCCGCAGGTTAGCCACATTTGCCATGTCCTATATATCTTGTTGGGCAGTACCTGGAAAGCTCGGCGCAGACGGAAGACACGGTCGTAGGCTTCCTGTGGTCGGAGACGCTTCAGGGCGGTCTGAACTACGTCGTTCTCCTCGGGGAGCAAGTCATCGGCCCTGCATCACAAATCCCGTCAGCCCATCGTTCCACACTCGGCTATCTTCTCCACCGCCTCCTTCTGTATTCGTGTATGACCGTATCCGGATCGGGGCGCCGTACCTCAGACCGAGCTGCCTGTAGCCGGCGGCGTTGCAGTACCAGTTGGCGAGCGGCTTCATCCAGCGCTGCAGCCACGGGCGCTTCATGATGTAGGGGGCGAGAGACGGGGCAGACATGATTGCGGGTGTTTGACGGCGGATCGGAGGGGTCGAGACGGGTGCTGTCGTCAATTGCAGTTTTGACAGTCGGAGGTGGTGAGGTCGTAATGCGAAAGAAGCGAACGCCAATAGGCCGGCGGGCAGCGCTTGGCCCGCCGCAGGCCTTGGTCTTAATCAGCGGCCTGTCCCCACCCGCCAGAGCAACTTCACTCGTGCTCCATCCTAGCTCTGACGTCTGCCCACAACCGCCCTCTCACACGCTCCCGAGCGCATATCCTGGCACGAGGCCCGCACACGACTGAACGCTTCCACCACGACTCCCTCACTGCCCGTCCGCCTGTCAATGGAGCCGAACAATCGCTAGTCATCGTGTTACTCAAGTGCTGCGGGGTTTCCGCATCACTGAGGCACCGCACAGGGGACGACGGCCTGTATGCGCTCACCCCTCTCGCCCCGCGCTCTGATTCAAGCTCTCTAACAAGTCGGCCATGGCAGTACCCCTAATGTCGACACACGAACCCGCGCCGCCGTCCCCGCCTAACGTTCCCGACCGGTATGCGCCTTCCGCCGTGACAGTTGAACCGCGAGACATGTCCACCCCAAACCAGCAGCGCACCTGGAGCTCGCCCGTCGCCGCCCTCGCCGTCAGGGTCTCCAAGCTCCCCGACAGCTCCGTCAATGCTCTGTGCGGAGCGTCTGCCGGAGTTGCTTCGGGCATAGTGACGTGCCCGCTCGATGTTATCAAGACCCGCCTGCAGGCGCAAGGCTCTTTCCGCCCCAGGACGTACACCGGGCCAACGCGCACAGTGTACAAAGGCCTCACCGGTACTGCGCGAGTCATATGGATCGAAGATGGCATCCGCGGCCTGTACCGAGGACTCGGGCCCATGCTGCTTGGGTACATCCCAACCTGGGCCGTCTACATGAGCACTTATGAATCTACGAAAAATGTTCTCTATCCTCAGATGGGTTAGTCACACACACGGGCGCCCGAAAGCCTTTTGCTGACGAAATTGATATCACAGAGAACAAATGGCTTGCTAGGACCATCGCCTCGTTGTTTGCTGGTGGCTGCTCGACGCTAGTCACCAATCCCATATGGGTCGTCAAGACAAGACTCATGTCCCAGGTCAGCGCCCGCGCATCGCCCGAACACCGGCCGCCATGGCACTACACAAGCACCTTTGACGCCTTTCGCAAAATGTACCTCAAGGAAGGCATTGCCTCGTTCTACTCAGGACTTACACCTGCGCTTCTTGGCCTCACCCACGTCGCCATCCAGTTTCCGTTATACGAGTTTCTCAAGATGAAGTTCACTGGCCTGGAAATGGGTCAGACAGACAGCAAGACCGAGGATGTGCACTGGTTTGCTATTGCGCTGGCAACAGTCTTAAGCAAGATGACGGCGACTTCGGCGACATATCCACACGAAGTCTTACGCACGCGTCTGCAAACACAACAACGCTCGCTACCCTCGCACTCCGATAATCATGTATCGTTTCGAGGAGGCCAGCACGACCGATTTCATACCCGCCCCCCTGGCACGGCTTCGTCGGATGGCATGATAAATCTACCCCGCTATCGTGGTATCTTACGAACATGCACAGTCATCCTCCAGGAAGAGGGATGGAGAGCATTCTACAACGGAATGGGAACTAACATGGTCCGTGCTGTACCTGCTGCAGTCACTACCATGTTGACGTTCGAGTCGTTGAAAGCCGTCCACCAGAAGCTTAAGAACGAGGGTAGGAGGATAGAGCACGATGTTGAGTGACGACAACTATCTGCAATTCGTCTCTCGATTCACAGGAACCGATCGGCATCATTACCGGGCGTTTAGTCATGGGTTAGCAGTGGAAATATCCCAGTGAGCACTCCTGTTCTGTTTGTTCATACGTTTGTACGCACAGGGCAGCATTTTCGGGCACTGTCAGCATCAAGCTTTGGCGTTTGTAGGGCAATATGGTCGATTTCCTATAGGCTGTCGCAAGTGCGAGCAGATTTAGCACTTGGTTGAGAGGCACCACTTACATGATTATCTAAATATACTACTAGGAGAACATTGCTTCTAACATGTGCATTGTTGCCAGGTCTCCTGAACAAAGCATGCCAACAGGGCGGTCAGCGTCGCAAACGCAGCGCCGCATGCGCTGAATTCATGAGTACCGCCAATAACGGTGAGTTGACGTGTCTGCATTCTTCAAGTGAGCGAAACCCCATTCGCTGATGATGGAATTTACAAACGCCCACGCCACTCGCCCTGGTTCCGGGGTCATGCAGGCGCACCCTTCCTGAAGTGCCCATGCTTCACGCGTTAAACTTCACACCCTTCGCTAGGCTATATACCTTTTATGCAAATCGTGTCCATTGTCTTGGCTTCTCAGGCGGCACACCATCATGATTCCGTGTACCACTCCCGCAGAGCCACATATAAACCCACCGCCCATACCTATCCGCAGCCAGCTACGACACGACTCAGCATATCAGAAGAGGCTGCGCGCTATCATTTCTGGGCCTACGAATGCAACTAGTGTTCCATCGTCTCCTACCTCAGAAACTCTTTTCGACGAACTTGACCGGGAATTGAGGGAATCAGAACAGAGGCTGACCAGCGCCAATTTGGAGGGAAAGAACATGAGTGACAAGAGAGAGTGTCTGTTCTGGGATAATTGGGAAGGGAGCGATACATCGACTGAAAGAGGGCTCAAGAGTGACAGTGGTGGTGCTCCGGGAGACGGCTGCTTCAGTGAACTCGAATATGAAGCAAGCGATGGAGACGATTATCCCGAACCATTGAGGCCAAGTGAGAGAAGCGGGTATGCTGTGGAGCAGATGGTGGTGCAAGGGCGCGTGCCGGCACAACGAGGAAGTCGCGACGGCCCACCTTCTGCCATCCACACTGATCACACAACCCGCTTCAACTACAGCGCACCATCTTCCGACTACAGTGTCGAGACAATGGACACGAAAGTGTCCGACTGGCTGGCACGAGGGTTCCACCCCTCTGAGTCCCAGGAACCAGATCCTCCACGACAGGTCTCCAGCAACTCTGATCGCGCCTTCCCTCCCAGACATGCTACATTCTCGATTTTTCCGCCAACGTCTCCGTCGACCGGTAACAAAGAGTATACACCACCCAGCAGCCCCTTTGCTCGACCTGCTTGCCCGATGTCTCCGTTGAATAACGGAAGAGATGTCTACGGTAATTACATACCTTCAAACAAGAAAGACTACTTCGCTCCGCAGTCTCCTCCCATGTCGCCCAATATGCAGGCCATCCCAGAAAGCCGAGTCTCTTCAGACCAGGGTCGATCTTCACCCATGGTGCGTCTCCGTGGTGGTGGTTGGAATTTCAAGGGACTGTGGAAGACCTCCGATACTGGAGGTTCTGATCAAATCCCTGGTTCAACTTCTATGCCACATCTGACTGGCAAGGATGCTGTTGTGCGGGATTTACCTACAATCAGACACGCTGGGCACCCGGAAAGTCAGGCAGCGCGAAGTGTGCGATCGCACTTCTCCACTACTCGCGATGGTAACGATACAAGGACAACACAAGGAATGCCAGCCAGATCATCACCTACCGACACTAGACGACATGGTCAATTCCCCGTTGGAGGGGGCGACGTCAGGCCAGGCTCGAATACGCCAGATTCTGCAGGCACTGACGATAGTTCCGTTCCCCGAGCTCGCGCTGATGAAATCTTGTATCAGTACTTTGGGGCTCAACTATCTCCGCTCGTACCAGCATCCCCGGGGATGACACCATTCACCGTTCCAGGGCATCAGACAACTCATCGCGGAGCTGATGTACCAGCAATGAATGGGCACCGCTCGCCTCGTATCGACGGGACTCTCGCTCAACTCAACTCTCAAAGTGCGCTTTCCCCTCAGAATGACGATGCGCGCGGCTATACAAGCCCCTCACAACCCGAAACAAAGACCGAACATATGCCATGGGATGCTGTAAGGTCACAGAAGACTCCGGACATTGATGACACGACTCCAAGTCATGTGGTTAGTCCGAGGGACAATAAGAGATGGGATAGAAATAACCCTCCTCCGCCACCAAGACTCCCTCCGCCGAATCCACCCAGATTTCTGCGAACTGATCCTCCCGATGATGACGATGATGATGCCTCCGAATACACCGACGATAGCCATCCAATTTCCTCCGTGGTAACCGCCAATATGGGTCATGATCAGCTAATTGACCTTCTGGACTTGAATAAGACCGATGTGTACAGGAGAGTTGAGCGTGAGCGCGAGATTCGACGTATACAAGCACAGCGAAAGTGGCACGAGGAAGCAGATCGTAGACGCGATGTAGACGTCAGGGGGCAGCAGGAGGTGCTGGGATCGCGAGAGCCTGATCTGGACACTATCTCACCGGACGACAGCGTCACTGCAGTAATGCGACGCCAGCAAGTCGAGAGGTGGCATGACTCGGAGCGCCCGGCAGCTATTGACGAGTATCGCCCTACCAGTTCACCGACACCTTCGCAATATCTACCTCGTCATGGGCCTATCACACCTAAACCTCGGGCCATTCCCCAACAGCAAAGCGACCGGGTTCACACAATTGGCTACCCCTCTGTTGTGCCAGCCCCGGCAGCCTTTGAGCCAGCTTCAATCAAGCGCAAGCACTCTTTGCAAACAGTCCTCTCCAAGGCAGGAAAACTCACACGCCTGATCCTCGCTGCTCCTTCAGATCCCAAGTACAAGACGTATTCAGAGCGACAACCTCCAGTAAAGCAATCAGGAATGAGCGCCGATGCCACTGGATGGCCGAGAAGTGGAAAAGCCTCTACGGCAAACCATGGGATGTTCATGTCAACTCAGGCGCCACAGCAAAGGACTATTTTTAGCCGCGATCGGCCGCAGACTAGTGGAGACGATGTGAAGAAGTCGGACAGCAGGGGCTGGGAGCATCCAAGAGGCAGAAGAGCGAAGAAAGTCGAGAAGGTGGAGAGCAAGAAACGTAGAGGGAGGTGGGGACGAAAAACAGATGAGGAGACATCCGCTGGAGACACTCAAGTCATCGATTTTGCGTCCCAAGACACAGCTCGGTCAAAAGGTGCTACACGGCTTCAACACCCTCCTCGCGCACGTTCGCCCTCACCAAGAGCTCTAGCGCGAGCCGCTGAGCCTCCCATCGTTCATATGTCCAAGTCTTCTGCATACCACCAGCCGGAACCCGCCTTCACGCCTAGCGACGCAGCAGGTACACCGCAAACAAGATTCGGTCCACCAGATCGCGAGGGAAAGCTATATGTCCGTCGCCGCGATGGAGAGGTCCTACCATTCAACCCTGCACTGGGATATCCGTACCACTCACGTCTCAACACCTACTATGACCACAAAACGGTAGATGCCACAACGATGGCCTGGCTACAAGGCATCCGCGCACAGACTGATGCAATCCCTCATTCCGTCATCAACATGCGAGGCGGCGACGGTAGCATCACTTCCGAACTACGTTCCACGCATGGCGAAGCAAGCAGTCTGGCATCACACCATCACCGCCTCACGTCAGCAGCAATGAGTCTGGATAGTGGCGACGAAACAATCGATAGCACCGATATAGACGCCCTACTTATGTCGTCCATGCATCTCAGTTTGGGTCAAGTTACACACGAAGCTATAGCTGCAGTCAACAGCACCCATGGAGACGGAGGGGACAACAGGCCTAGTTCTGATGAAGCACACATTCGATCGAGTTTTAGCACTGATTCTACGGTGGAGCTCAGGCGGGAGAAGAAGGTCAAGGAGAGTGCTTGGCGGAACGAAGACCAAGCTAGGGCTATGGCTATGGCTATGCATGGTTTTGGGTAAGGGGATTCGGGCTTGGGAACTTGTCGGAATGATCATGGAATGAATCAGACATGAACAAGTCCCCGAGTACGAAGGGGATGACACTTTCATGGCTTTCAGGGCTACAACAAACCGGCATGTAAGCCAGGTCAAGATTTCACTTGCATGTCTGCAGCAAAATCCCTAAAAAAATCTCTATGGCATTTCAAGAACGCCCCACTCTTGCCAAAAAAACAGTGCCCTTGTTATACAGAGCTGAGATTCCATCCAAAAGAACGCCATCCAATGCCAACGCATCCCCACCAACCCCTCAATAATCACAATGATCATAGTCATAAAGCGAGCCCATACCCGCAGCCGTAAGCGCAAAGTCAACCGTCTCGCTCCTATCCCAAAAGTACTCGCGCATCCACGTCGACACCATATCGAGAGCCGAAACGGCCGAGTTGCTCGACCACACTTTTTCGTGGCGGGCCCAGGAGCCATGCTGCCACAGCGTGTCGGGATACCGTTGCTGCAGCAAAGGAAGTAGCGATCTAGGTGCTGCGGCTCGCGTGCCGTGTAAGATACCCGTTTGGACGAGCGGAGTGATTCCAGAGGCTATGCTCATGATGGCGATGAGATGGGGGTTTAGGCATTGAGCGGTGAGGAAGGAGGTAGCTTCTACCGGTAATGTGGTTGGTGAGAAGGAGCCGGGGATGACGAGGATGTCGAATTCGGGGGCGTTGGTGAATGAGTTCTAAGGTAAACGTCAGTTACAGTGCGCAGGAAAAGAAAGTTGGGCGAATAGAGGGCAAGGGGCTCGTTGTTGACCTTTACCTCCCTGCCAGACTTGTCAGAGATGACTACTTATAAAAGTGCAGTCAAGACCAGGCGAATCCAGCATCGACCAAAAAGGGTTGGCTCTTCTTGGCCAGAGGAGATGGCTGTTTGGAAGGGTATGGATGGATAGATAGATGGGTTGGGTGTGTCGTGTCGATCCATGTATTCGATAACGCAGCAATTCGAAGCTTTAGCTCACCGTCACCGGCATTCTTGTGCCAGCCGTGACAGGAAAACTGCCCTCACCCGTCACACTGACATAACGAATGTCGATTTCGTCCACGGCGGAGTCGAGGGCGGAGGCCGTGGGCTGCATTCTGCTGATTCTGTTGCGCCCGACCATGGCGAGGAGGTCGAGGGCGGCTAGGTCCGCTAGTTGGATTTGGGAGGTGCTGAGGACTAGCACGCCGATGCGTAATGAGGATTTTGAGGGAGGGGCGTAGTGGATGTTGAGGTCTTCGGAGGAGGTTGAGGAGGTGGTGCAGAAGTAGAAGAGGTCGGCTTGGCTTGGGAAGGATATTGCGCTTCTTGGTGGAGACGGCATGGGGAGACGTGACGGTCGGTATGAGGGAGTGGAGATTGAAGTTGAATGATGAACAGGTGTTATGCTCGTATGAGCTGGTATGTATGGTAATGTTACCGTGCGGCCTCAGGATGGCTTTATACACTCCAGGCCGTCAGCCCTCTAAATCCCTGAAACCAAGGTAGCAATGGACAGGGCAAGAGTATTGTCAAGCGTCATACGGATACGCATCCCCCACTGTAAGATGATCTGCATTAATGAGGTGCGGCTCAGCCCCTTGGTGCCCTTGGAAGCTCGCTGACTCAGTCCGGTTAGAAGCCGTTCGTGACCGACTGCTCCCGACCAGAATCCTATCGTGCAACAAGGCGTACACAGGCCCATATCGCTTTGCGTTCGAATCAAGTTGAATACGTGTATCGCCTATAGTCACTCCAATGTAGATGTAGCTGCCTGTTCTTCACCTCGCAGACTGCCGTGATGAGAGACTAGGCATCGCAATTCGCATCCATGCCAGTGGACGAACGCGTTCGGTAAGCGGCACGCGTAACGGGAGCGCCGAAAACGCGGATAAGCACTTGAACGCATTGAAACACCTCCAAGATGATTAGACGGTGGCTGTGAGCGGAGTTAAAGGAAGAAGTCGGAGGACGTTCAGATTGAGCTCAAGGCTAAGAGGTCCGGCGGAGCGCCTTAAGGCTCAGGCACCAGATTTTGCTGGTCAGCTGTTGCGGAATTACATCAGTGCCGGAGATTTGTTGTGACCAAGATAGCAATGGGAATTGTAATGGGGGAGCGCGGATACGGTGGCTGAGAGATGATGCGTGGCGACCCGGCTTCAGCTCGTGGCATGTGACGTCTGCGCGCCGCTTGGGGCAGGAGCAATCTGGTGGAACACCGAGATGCCGCGACGCTGGGGACTGTGATGGCGCATGTGCACCGCTCTTGACTCTATCGGACCTCCCTGAAACGATTCGAACGTGCTACATTGTTGGTGTCTTGACCTGCATCGCGCTAGAAAGCGACTCTGGTATTTCACATAGTCAGGTGTGGATTTAGGGTGGGAGGGTATTCTTCATTTATTCGCTGCATCTACAAAATCGCACCAGATGTAGAGGGCCGTGGCGGTAGCTCAAAGTCAGAGCGTGCGCGCAAACACAGCCGTGAAATCCATCGCTCGTTGACCCAAAAACAATATAGAAAAAGGTTGTCGTAGATGCACGCTACGTTGCACTCTCTAGATGTCCTTGGCCTCACCGTCAGCCTCGCCGGACTTGACGGTCTTGCCAGTCTTCTTGATCTTCTCGAGGACGGTGTCGTAGGATAGCGAATCGGCGGCGGTGATCTCGGCGGTCTGGTTCTCGAGCGAGACGTTGTACGACTCAACACCTGTCGAGTAGTTAGAACGTGATGCCTGGACCGCCGGCGCGTGCTGCATCGGAAACTGACCCTCGAGCTTCTTGAGGACGCGCTCGATAGCGCCAGAGCAGCCGCCGCAGCTCATGGCAACGTTGAACTTGTAGGTGTGCGTCATTGTGTAGGAGGTTGTAGGTGGTGTTGGTAAGAAAGTTGGAGGTTCAGTGCGGGTCGCGGGGCTTCGATGTGGCGTGGTTGTGTTTGTTTGATAACCGCGAAGAGAGGAGCTGTGACTAGTATATATAGGTATGACTAGCGGAAGGACGTTGCGAGGAGCGGATGAGCAAGTTTCAAGATGGTGGTGCAATTCGGCTAGATTGTTATAGATTGCCGTCGCGCCCCGCTGACAGATTGAGCCTCCATCACGACATTTCCGGGTTGTGGAACCGCGCGCGCCTCAGCCATGTATGTACAATGTCCGTGTCTCGTTTGACATGGCGATACTTTGTGGCATGAAACATGCTCAGTGGGGGTTCGCAAGCAGACAATTAGGTGTCCTCATCGATGTTCTGACATGGGGACACGGTGTCTTGGATGCCGCGACCCGTAAATTGCCATGTCCAACTTGGAAGTCTCGCATGTGCTGAGCCCGTTCCTGCAGGTGAATTGCTGAACCCTGAGGCCGCGCCCGCCCCACGTTGGCTAGCGCGGGGCTCAAGCTGCATCCCTCACACGCCCAGGCGGTTGGGCGGTGACGTCGCCCACTGCCGCCCGTAAACACGGCCAAACATTTCTTGCCCATGACTTTGAGTACAGCAGCCAGCCAGCAGACGACACAACCCGCACTATGGCCAGCAATATCCTGTTCCTCCCGTTCCGGCGCTCGCACTCTGTGAATCTCACCGACGCCATCAAGCAGTACATATCCTCCAAATATGACCAGCATCCCGACATGTTCACCAAAGACCTCGAGACTATCGAGAAGCTGCGGTCCGTCGCCACCCACGCCCAAGAACCCCACCCGAGCAACATCCCGAAGCTGCAGCAGTACGCCGCCCAGCTGATATGGCTGAGCGGAAAGTTCCCCATCGACATCGGCGTAGAGTTTCCCTGGTATCCTGCGCTGGGATACAACACGAGCCGCCCGACATCGCGCAACAACCTCCGCTTCGAACTCGCAAACATCATGTTCAACCTCGCGGCCATGTACTCCCAGCTGGCCATGTCGTCGAACCGGAGCACACCAGACGGGCTGAAGATGGCAGCCAACAACTTTTGCCTCGCAGCCGGAGTCTTGTCGCACTTGAGGAATACTATTCTGCCGGAGCTGCGGACAGAGCCACCCGAAGACATGGACCTCATGACCCTCGAGTGCTTGGAAAAGCTCATGCTGGCTCAAGGACAGGAGTGCTTCTGGCAGAAGGCTGTCAAGGACGGGATGAAAGACGCGACCATCGCCAAACTAGCCGCCCGCGTATCCGATCTATACAACGAGGCGGGAGACGCAGGCATACAATCGGACGCTATCAGCAGCGAGTGGATACATCATATGACGGCGAAACACCACCACTTTGCGGCTGCTGCACAATACCGCGCAGCCTGCGATTCTCTCGAGAAGCGCAAGTATGGCGAGGAGGTTGCGCGGCTACGCGACAGCCTTACGTGCGTCAACGAGGCCCTCAAGGAGCAGCGCTACATCAACAAAGTTGTGCTTGCAGATCTCAATGGCTTGAAGAACCGGATAACGGAGGACCTGAAGCGGGCCGAGAAGGACAATGACATGATCTACCTGCTACCTGTACCACCAAAGGCAGAGCTTAAAATCCTCGATCGGGCCAACATGGTAGTCTCGAGAGTTCCCAAGGAGATAGCCGAGTCCAATTCGATGCTGGGAGAACGCGGCGAGCTTGGCCCAGCACTCTTCTCCAAGCTGGTGCCGTACTCAGTACATCTGGCTGCTAGCATCTACGTAGACCGCCGAGATCGATTAGTCAATGGTACCATCGTAGAAGAGCTAGAGTCATTGACAAATAAGATTCACGAGGTACTACGCAGCTTAAACCTGCCTGGCTCCTTGCAGGCTCTTGAGAAGCCACTAGGACTTCCCCCTGGTCTTGTCGCACACGCTGAGGAGATCCGTCAACAAGATGGCATCAACCGTCTCTTGCGCTCAATGGAGGATACGAAAAAGCTCATGTACACCGACCAGGCTATATATCAAGAAGGTGTCGATATCCTGAGGTCCGAAGCGACAGAGGACGAAGGCGCACGACGCAAGTTTGGCACAGAACGCTGGACACGACCACCTGCAGAGCAAGCAGCGCCTAAGCTCTATGCCCAGATCAACGAAATCGACGGCTACTTCAAGGCTGCTACTAACAGTGATAATATTGTAAAGACGAAGTTGAAGGAGAATGAGCACTTCATACGACTGCTCAGTGGACCAGATCACGAACTCGAAAACTATGTCCCGAGCGGCCGGAGACCTGCCATCACTGGTGATGTCGAGCGCGAGGCCGGCAAGCTTCGTGGCAGCTTCAATGAAGTCAGCAGGCTCGAGAGTAGGCGACGGCGGAAGATTGAGGCCTTGCGCACAAAGGCGAAGCAAGACGACATAAGTAAGTCCCGCGCATCCCTACACAAGCCCTATCCTGACAGCAGGCTAGATCCGGAGCTGTTGCGCGAAGCTGCTCGCTTAGAACGGGAGTACCCTATGCAGACAATCGAGGCTGTGCAGTTTGAAGGGCTTTTCGACAAGCGTCTTCAGATGTACGATGCCGACCAAGATATGATCCAAGAAGAAGAGAAGGAGCAGGCCGAAGCTATCAAGCGGCTGCAAGACGCAAACGCGGCGTTTTTGATCGCTCGTCGTGGCGATCAATCCACCAAAAAGCGTGAGCAAGCGTTGCAAAATCTAGAAAACGCATACTTCAAGTACAAGGAGATCATCTCGAATCTCGACGTTGGGCGAAAGTTTTACAATGACTTAGCTAAGATCGTAAATCGTTTTCGGGATGAGGCGCGCACTTTTGCTTACAATCGCAAGTCAGAAGCGTCACATCTAGAAAGGTATGCAGATGCAACGACTAGTTCCGACGCCTGTGCTAATGGTCCCAGCGATCTCACTACTCGAATGAGCTCCCTCGGCCTCCAGCAAGCAACAACAAACTCATTACATCAGCAGAAAGCGGCAGATGCACAAAACCCACATTATGGTGCGACTGCACATGCGGAAGAACCTCTGGCAGCCCCAACTCCCACGAGAGCAAATGTACCCCCGCCGTCTGGTATGTGGACACCAGAAGTTGGAATCCGGTTTGGTGGGGTGCCTACATCATCCGGGAACGCTCGACCTTCTGCTGGTCCTCCACAAGATGGGCGGTGGGACCCTGCACAAGGCCTAAAGTTTGGGTAGATTTGGTGGCCTGAAGCGTCATGCTATTAGCACAAGTAGTATATGGTCGAGATGTGGACCCGATGCACATGCACTTGTGCGGCTCTGCGAAAACACACGATTGGGACCAAATATGCTATTATTATCGTAGCTAAGTAATGCATCTCACAACGTTGTCGAGCATAGGAGCGAGGGCTTGGTTTGTGGGGACATGGGAGTACGCCTTGAGAAAGTGCGCCTTGCGACGTTGGTTCGAGCGAGGCAGTGCAGAGAACGCTCAGTGGGCCTACGGGTAATGACCTCAGGGACGCGACGGCTCGCCGAATGGCCTTCGCGCCAAAGAATCGCGCGGTGTGTGAAATTGGGCCAGTAGTGTTGCCCGTCGGATTGGTCGCCGAGGATGTGATTCGAACGTTTTGTGACGGCTCGGCATCACTTTGATGTTCTCAAGCGGTGTCGTCGACCGCCCGCCGTAGCCGGCTATTAGACGCTTCACCAATGGACGGCCCGCGTGAATATGCGCAAGCTAAGTCGTTGTATAAGGCTGGGGCGGAGTGGGCAGTTGTACACAGTGATTCCCCAAGACCGGATGCCAGTAGCGGTCAGCTCTATTCCACCGAACCTAAACCCGCGAATTGCTTTGCGACTATCACGCGACAACGATCCACGTCGGCCAGCGCGTATCTCCCAGGGACTCGCAGCCGCGCTTGCTTGTCGCCATTGCTACCGCCCACGTCCAGCTCCCTCGCCCGCGTTGCTCCCGACGTCATCACCGGCGGGCAGAAGAACAACGCATAACGCATCCCCTAGCTCGTGGTTTCACGTCTCTCAAGAGTCTGAAACCAAGGAACACACAAGGAACTTTGCAGCGGGCTCTCCCATTGCGGGGCTAATTATAGCGGACTAGGCCGCTTCCAGCGCCGTCGCTCTTCGTGAGGTGGGCTGTGTCCTGCGACCGACGACTACACTGCGCCTCCTTCACACTCACCAGCCTCAGCAGACAAGCCAGTAACCCGACGACATTGCGTGTACCTGGAGGATATTCGACCACTCACAGCCGGCCCTAAATTCTTGGTGTCTACGAAACTCTCCACGTTGGCCCAAGCGCGGCCTCCAGGGCTCCCTCCTCCACATCCCACCTATTCTTGGGCACACGCGAATCCAGTACCTACATCATGGACATCCAACAGCGAGGGCGCTCTCCCTCAGTCGGCCAGCGCATTCATAAGGCGCACTCTCCCTCGCCCAGCCCACATGCGCCCTTCCAGCACCAGCACAACGTCGGCCTGGGCTTCGATCCTGCTCAAGACCCATCCTCGTACGCCGTCACCAGCGCGGGGCTAAACAACACGCACTTCCTCACCACCACCCAAGGCCAGCCATTCCCCCAGCAGAACACCTTTGCCGACCCAGCTTTCTTCCAAGCTGCGCAGAACATTTCGCAGCACAACACTCCGCAATTCGGCCCCCAAGGCAGCAACATCTCGCCCGACCCACTCGACATCGCCAACTCCACCAACGCCGACTACGCCAACTTCTTCCAGGCCAACGACCTCGGCCAGAACCAATCGCTGCCGTCGTATCTTGGCAACACGCTTGACCCGCACATGCTCGATAGCCAGTCGCAACACAACCAGTCCATCGACCCTTCCGATCTTATGCACCAGATGGCAGCCACACAGCACAACGCGCCTACCCCGCCGCACCTGCTGCCCAACATGAATAACCATCATTCTCCGAGCCCACATGCTTCGCCGAACCTGAACCAAGGCCCCTTCAGATCACCCGGCCATTCGCGACACACGTCGTTAGACCCCAGCGCAGCCTACGGTCAGATTACGGAATGGGGGCAGATGGCGGGCGGGTTTGGCCAGCACAGGTCTAGGTCTAGGGGCAACAGCGATGCTGCGTCCTCTGTACACGCATCGTCGGTGCACAACTCGCCGTACCTGCACCACCAGGACAGCTTGGACAATGAGCAGCCATCACCCCTCATCAACGCCCAGAACGACCCCCAGCTGTTCCAGGACCCTGTCCCAGGATTCGACCGATTCAACCTGAACAGCAGCAATGCGCACATGAGCGCGGGTAACAGCCCTCACATCTCGCCTCGTCTGCTTCCGACGAATCAACAAGTCCTTCCGCAATTCCAGCCCGAAAGTTTTGGTCTCACCCAGAACATGAATCCGTATGCGCCTCCAGACATGAATAGCTACCCAGGTCAAGCTGAGCCGTTCCCATCACTGAACCAGCCTGTGCCTGAGTTCGGTCAGGCCGACGCCATGTCGCCGCCGGAAATCAACATTGACTTCGCACCGCCTTCACGGCAGGCAAGCTTTGAGCCACCCAAGCCCGAACATCAAATAGATGCGCTGAGCCCGCCAGACAGATGTAAGCAGTCCAATGAAACCTACCAACCATCCCTAACAGCGAAACAGCACGCAGCCGGAACAGAACTCGCGCCAGATCCGATCCCTTCAGCAGTGCTAGCTCGCGCGCATCAACACCAGGCTCGGACGTGAACCGCTCACTTTCCCCCCACGCTGCAAAGTCTCGTTCTCCTTCGCCCTCGAATAAATCCTCGCGCCGTTCTTCTACATCAAGCGTACCCAATCGCGACTACATCTTGGATCTTGCAGATCCGTCGCGACCTGCGCCCGCGGATGGCTCCAACCCAAAGCGCACCCAGAAGCATCCGGCAACCTTCCAATGCACGCTGTGTCCAAAGCGCTTCACTCGAGCCTACAACCTCCGATCGCATCTGCGCACACATACGGACGAGCGTCCGTTCGTCTGCAGTGTCTGTGGCAAAGCCTTTGCGCGCCAGCACGATCGCAAGCGACATGAAGGTCTCCATTCGGGCGAGAAGAAGTTTGTCTGCCGTGGCAATCTCAAGAATGGCAACAACTGGGGCTGCGGTCGGCGATTCGCCCGTGCAGATGCTCTTGGACGTCACTTCCGATCCGAGGCAGGCCGCGTGTGTATCCGTCCGCTACTCGAAGAGGAGGCGCGCGAGAAGGGTGAATGGGATGGCCAGAACCAGCAGCTGAATAATGGCAATGGCATGTTCGCACCAATGCCAGCTCAAAACTTTGGCGGTATGATGCCCGGGCAAACTGGCTTCGAGTCGTTCCCTCAGGCTGGTGGCATGCAAGCCCCACAGCCATTCCTGCCCGCTGCCATTCTCGCTCAGTACCCAGCACTCGCGGGCATTCAGTGGGATCAGCTCCCAGCCGGGCCGCCAGACGACGACGGCGATATTAGCGGTCGCAGCAGCTTCGATGCTTCTAGTGGAGGCGAGTACTTTGAAGAAGAGAGCGACTACCAGCAGGGCGGTCAACAGCCCATGTACGCTGGTGGAAATAACAGCGGGTGGGTGAGCGACTCGTACGACGGACGGTAACCGTTCTTCTTCACGCTCTGCTTTCTCTGGCGGCCCTCATCTCTTTACGATTCTGTAACGCATTCACGACTTGTTTCTACGAACCATATGCGCCTGTGCCCTTCTGTCACTTCATGTTCCTTTGTTTGGATACCACTTTCATTGCTTTCGTACGCGCCCAAGGGTCGTTGATACCCCCGGATTGGAGACTATCAGGGAGTTTTGTTTTGGAGATGGGCCTCGACGCCTGCTTGCTGCTAGTTTTGCTTGGTGGCGTTTAGTGATCTATTTAGACGGAAGTATATACCACACGAAATGCAGCTTCGAGCTTACACTCTGATCTTTGGTTCTTTGAGATGTGATTTGACTGGTGCCTTGGCTACGCTGGGGATTGTATTGATGTATGTGACTCTAATCATGCAATACGGGCCGCCAGACGAAGATTTTATGTGATTGCTATTCTGATCGAGCATGGCTACCAACGTGTGTTCGCTTGTGTTCCTGCACCGCGTGTTTGTGAAAGCAAGCACACGAGAGTTTCTAGGCTCGTTCCTGAACGGGCGTTTCGTAGGCTTCTGCTTTGCAGAGGCGCATATAGATACGCAAATTGTAGGATTTATCGTCATGATATTGGTTTCTGCTATATCTTTCTTAAGACACTCAGGGAAGATGCGAAGATGCTCGTTGTCAGCTTTTCCCTGAGTTATATGCGTGATTCCCTTCGCGTCCGAAGGCTGCACACATACAGAGCAAAAAGTAGCATGTAAAAAGAGAATCCTAATATTAGAGTATACAAATAGTTGTAGAAAAAAGATGCAGACAATCACGCAAAAAGTACGGAATTCCTAGGGAATCTGCGAGAGCAAAAAAGGAGAGTGGGCCTGACCGGGATTCGACTTTACAAACGTTAGATTCTAAACTTCACAAATTCAAGGCTATGATAACTTACACCCGGGGCCTGTCACATAACAGATACTCTGTATCCAGGATAATTTTCCCGAAGCGACAATCATACCACTAGACCATCAGGCCGACTTTTGTCTTGTTGATGACAAATTTCGAAAGTAAGTGGTACTAGTACTTGGCAAAAACCCTTGGAAATACATTGCGAAGACGCCAGGAAAGTCACTGGGTAAATGGAGTCGCGTGGGAATGTTGGTTTGAGGCGGCTGGTGCAGATTTGGTACGTGGACATGGTGCGCAGTGGGGCAGTGGTATATCTTAGTCAGGGTGGGACGCTTCTAATCATGGAATTCACAGCCTCACTTTACTCCTTTGGGAAGACTTTGCGAAAGAAATCTCGAACTTCTGGTCGACCTTGACCGTCTGTGCTGCAAAACATTGATCGCGCGGATAGCAAGATCAAGCCGCAGACCCAGCACGACATCGAGATGCAGACTGCCCAGCACAACACCACCACAATCAGATTGCATCGTATATACATGCAAGGTCGGCATGCAGACATCACAAGACCCCGATCTTGACGTCTTGGTAAAACAGAATAGGGCTGGGCGCATCTCCTTATCGCACGCCTCATTTGCCCAGTAAAGTGTCACCGAAGCTTATGCGCAGTGGGTGGAGAGCCGATCATACAGGCACAACTGTACGTCCTGTGCATGGTGACGGGAGGGAGCCGACATCGCTAAACCTATGGCGATCCCCCCTGCAACTGTGCGCTCAACAACTGCTACACCGACATTTTGGCGCCGTTGCGTTCAAGGTGAACGGCATCGCGAACGGACATGCTGTGCTTAGGCGTTCAACGACTATCACATTTTCACTTCAATCGAGTGCCCTTGTCGTAATCAAGACATCAGACGGTTTATTCGAGCACGCTGCGACCATGATCAAAAGTGCGGGGGAGACGTGCTGGGCATGCTAGAGTGGGTCCCTTCCATTGGTTCGGGCCAGCCCTTGTGCCACAAGCAGTATAGCACGCGGCCCAAGCTCCCTCCCAGCAAGCCCCCCATCCACTAAGCACCACGGAGTCCAACGCTGCATCCCCGATGAGCCCACTCGTTATGAAGTGAACAAATCCACGAGGGTGTCCTGAGTCGTTGTACAGCACAGCTCACTGACCGCTCTCTGTCGCGAATCCAGAACGCAGGCCAAGGAATCCGAAGAGTGGTCGCTGCTGCTGTGTGTTGTGAGGCTCGAGGGCTTAGAAAAGGGAGAGCTTCCCCTCACTGTGTCGCGAGCTCAGCTGTTCAAGTCCTGTCCTCTCAACACCTGTTCCTGTCTACCGGTTCGATCGATAGCGCTTCCATCCCATTTGCCCGCCGCCTTCCGAAAGCTTGCTGACGTTCGCATTATCTTGCGTCACGGAAACCTTATCGTCTTATAATCTACCACTAATTGCTCGTCTTGCTTCTTTCGCATACTACTACTTCTTCCTCTCCGCGCGCACTTGCGTTTCGTTCACACCATCTTCCCTATACCTCAACACTACACACATACCTTCGCAATGGCCGCCTCAAAACCTAGCGTTCGCATCATCAGCGCCCTCGCCGGCCCCCGCCTTCTAGGCCCTCGTCTCACAGTCCGCCAGCTGTCAATGACAGGTTCGACTGCCTCTTCCTCGCTCCTCACAACCGACAAGCCGTATGCCTCAAATCGTTCAGCTGGACCCATCCGCCTCCACGGCGAGCAAACCATTCCCGTCCCCGAGGCTACCGAGACCGGCAACAAAGTCCGCCGCTTTAACACATCGAGGAGCTTAAAGTCCGTTGGCGATTCCAGTACCCTGGACTTTATGCACTTCCCGGAGTTTGACCTGGAGAGCCGAAGCGCGCCCATGGGTATCAGAGTCCCTATCATCCCATGGGCCAACGTTGCCAGCCGGGGTGCTGAGAGCGAGGATTCCGTAAGCCTTATCCCAATTCATGTTTTCTGCTTGTTGCGCAAGAGTGCTAATGACATGGCTTTCTAGATCCCCATGCAGCCCACAATCTACACCGTCTCTGCTGACGGCACCCACATCCACTCCCCTTCCGCAATGGCCGAAGTGACCGACACAAACCAGTCTGGCTACCAGGGCATCGCTGAGGCTGTCGCCAGCAAATTTACCTCGACCCGTGAGGAGGGTGAGGGTATGGTAAAGCAGATCTGGAATGACCTTATGGAGGATCTTGCCGATCTTGCGAGTGGCTCAAAGCGCGGCTCTAACAAGGCTTAAGTAGGGTGTACATACGCTGTCATGAATGCCGTCGGCGAACGGCGGTTCTGATGGTTACGCGGGCTTTGGACTGTATCGGACTTCCGGTGGCTACCCGATGGGTCTGGGGGTGTTGAGTCGAAGCATGTTTTTGCTTTCTTGGTACTGTGGAATGGAAGGGTCTAGCGCGAAGTGCTCGGGCTTATGAGATCACGAAATACATTTTAATCGCTCTTTGATCAGTGTCTCTGTTTCTTCGTTGCAATGCGCTGATTTGACTACGCTGCCCGACCCCCGACTTTTGATCAAGGTGTGCGCCAGCACAGTGCTGACTGACAAGGAAATGTGGAATGACAGCCATCGAGATTGTAATCGTTGAGCCCTGCAATTGCAATCGAACATACCAAGTCCTCTCATCTCAGACCCCCAAGTTCTTCCATTAATCCACAAAGCGCCCTTACAAGAGGCGGCCCAGTCTCACGATCCACATCCGGGTGTGTGGATTCAAGAAGCATAACGCCCACCTTCATAACCTGCGAAGGAAACTTGAGGTTACAGATTTCGGGCCGAGCAACCGCTCCAGACTCTGATGCCACTGGTTGGTGCGTCGAGATGATGCGAAGACACGGTATGCCGCTATTCGTAGCAATAAAGGCATTAACAACACTAGCCTGATTATCAGAGGCGGCATCATCGAGGTAAATAACCTTGCCCGGAAGCGAACTCGGCCGTGTGCGCATTGGCGTCGTAGTACCGGTCTTCTTAGCCAAGTCGCGCATCATCATGCTGTATGTCCAGAGGACCATGATGGCATGGTACAACATGAAGGAATCTGGGCCGCGGATCTGGTATGGCGGGATCTGTCGCGCAGCTCGTACTACTTGTCCAGCATGCCAGATCGCGACCCTGGCTTCTTTGGTTTGGCTCCAGGGTGAGAGGTGGGTGTAGGCGCTGTTGGCAGCGCTTTCACCGCATTTGCCGGCGAAGCGCGTGATTAGGTCGAGATTGACGTGGAGGTACATCTGCAAGAATTGGTGGAAAAGACAGGTCACTGCTGGATGTTTGCTGGGTAGAAGGTCTTCGCGTTGAAGATACTGGTATCTGCGGAGCAGTGTCAGCTTCATCAACCATGTGAGAAGATATACCAACAGTTTTTCCTGACGAGATCGAGCCCAGAGCTGTGAAGCGGCGTCGCTGCTCTCATTCATCAGTGCAGATTGCTGTCCGTACTCCCAAATCTGAGCAGCAATGCCATGCAGATAGGATGAGTGAGCGACCTGCATGTCGATGGTGGCAGGAAGACAGTGTATGGCAGCTTCGTCTTTCAGAAGTGTTTGCAGTGAGGGAGCGCTGGCGACGACGTCCATGTCAAGATAGCGCATTCGCCATGTCTCTGCTGAAGGTGCCAACCACAGGGTCTTCGAGGCAGGCAACATAAGCGTAAGTTCAGCGTAGCTGATAAGTGGCGGGCGATGCTTCGCCATGGTCATGTGGATGTCGTGCTCGAACAAGTGATATACCAACCTGTCTGTTTTAGATGCTGGGTAAAGAGAGTCCACTGTGCCTGTCATACCTCTTGTAAGATTCTTGCTCCACCCACTGCTTCCACTTTGCATGTAGTTCCTCGTCGCCATCCTCTGCAGATGGTGTAACTGCAGGATACCGGATGTGATCGAATCTGCCAGCGCGCCGCAGTGCCTATACCTTCAGCGTGCGTTAGATGATCATACCAGAGCTTCTTACCGTAACAAGAGATTGTAAGCTACTCTCCGCGATTTCCATCTTCCTCCTGTACCCACAGAATGCCCCGATATCAAGCCAAAGCATCGAAGCTTGGAGATATTCAAGGTCGCGTAACACACTGTTATCATTCTCGGACTGGAGACGTATTAGACATCCTTCGACTTGGTGTTAGGCCTGGTATTTGCAAAAGACTTACCAGCCTGTTCAACGCGACTCGGACTATCTCCTGTAGCGCCAAGCCTGTCCTGCTCACCGAGAGTACGCCAAAACATACACATCCAGCTGCCACCAAGGCAGTGAGATATTCAGGCCGGGCAGTCTCGCTTTCGAAGGTATACGGATGGATCCATGCATCTGTCTCAGTTCTTTTTGCAATCCCAACCTTGATCAGTTTGTCGACGCACTCTGCCGAAGGGAAAGAAGGGATGGTGATATGGCTCTGTGCAGTCTTCGACACCAATTGGAAGATGCGGTCACGGGCTGCCGGCGAAAGCTTATCTGGGATCACAACGTTGGAAGAATATGGCATGTGTGGTGACGAGGCAAGGTCTACGTTGCGCTCGTCCAGAGCGATGTTTTCGTGCTCGCTGAAAGCGTGCTGGTTACGCTCGGGGATCCAGTACCTAGGGTGGGTCAGCGCTGATTGGTCTATTCGTCAGTGTGGCTTACCAGGCAGATTGTTTGAAGACTGCATGGCGCCTTTTCGCGGAGTTGCTATCAATCTTCTCGTGAGAAACATCTGTATTGATAGGCGGCGTTGCAGAAGGCAAGGCAGTCACCTGCGATGTCTGCGCTTCTAGCATCTGACTGACAGTTGGAGTGAAATCATTGCCAAAAATGTCAACCTGACCAAGCCAGTCAGTCTCTGGCATCCATGCTGTCAGATCTGGAGGCGGTTGCATGTAGTCACTACCCAAGAAGTCTGGTGCGGGAACCATGATCTGTTCGAAAAAGGCCGGGATGGTATGCTGGGTATAACCAGTGGTGTTGTACAGATCGAGTAGAGCTTGCGCCTCAGTATTGGTCTCGTTGAGGTAGACATTGTTCATCTGTATGTCATCGTCGAATTGGTATGGGTTGTTTTGCTCTTCAACAGATGCTGCAAACACTTGCGCTGACTGTTCTTCTACACCTGCTTGAGCGAGCGGTGACGGATCGGGCGACTTTGTCAGGCATTGTAGGCTTTTCTTTTGGCACCGTTTGCATGGTCTTCCATTGTCGCATTTGACTTTTGATACGACACAGGAGTTACAGGCCTTCGTGGCACGTTCTGCTACGCGATATGGGCCTACGAGCCCATCTTTAGCATTCTTTGTGTGAGTTGCTTGATGCCTGAGTAGCAGGTCCCTTCGGTTGAACGCTGCAGGGCACTCCTCACAATGAAACGACCTCTCGTTGCGGTCTGTGCATCGTTAGGATTTCGCTGAGTGATGGCCAACGGTGAGCGAAACTCACGTGAGTCTAGATGTCGGTTCAAGTGGTCGGCACGTTCGTATGATCGGTGGCAGACTTGACACTGAAGCCCACCAATTGACGCATCGGAAGTCCGCTTACGTTTCGAGGGTCGCGCATTCGTTGGGGTCACCGCTATCTCGACTGACATAATTCAAGAACTGAGGAACGGAAATGTGGGAAAAAACGAGCAGGTAGTTCAAAGCGCATCGAGGCTTCCGGCCATCGGAAAGTGGGCGCCCCTACCCTTGTTCAGATGCGGGGTGTGTCTGAACCGTCACATCAATCGAGCCGACGGCATATCAAT
Source organism: Alternaria ventricosa (assembly GCF_023758065.1). Lineage (NCBI taxonomy): Eukaryota > Fungi > Ascomycota > Dothideomycetes > Pleosporales > Pleosporaceae > Alternaria > Alternaria ventricosa. Next base: position 16,834 of record NW_026055695.1, on the reverse strand, counting down.
TGCCGAACCTTCAACATCCTCGGGAGTAGTCACGTTTCACATTTCAAGCCTCACTCATCGAGCCATGTCGCCTATGTCTACAATTGCAGCAGAAACATCGATTCAGAGGGTGCGGCCCAGGTGTCGCCAATACCCGTGTCGACCGAAGTGTGGGACCTGGTCTAAGCCACTGCTGTTGTTTTGAGACCAACCGTTATTGCTGACATAGAACGCCTTTGCTCCCAATCATGCACTCCCCGATAGGTGCAGTTGTAATCCATGAATTCATCAGGGTGCCTGTCCCGGTTAGATCATGCCAAAAAATCTGCGCGACTTGCACTCACATTTTGATCACATTGCTGCCTCGTTCCGTTGCAGGCTTCGCGGCTTCCCGGCTAAATCGCTGTATCAAGCTTGCACGTTCGTGTCTACTTTTGAAGACGTCTTCTAGGATCGAAGACACTTCGTCCTTGGATGGCCTGTCAATGATGTGACTGAAGAGCGTTCCTAAAGCTTCGGCGTCCTCAATGGTTTGGCTTGCACCTTGGCCTTGAGTCGGTAGCATAGCGTGCGCGGCATCCCCAATGATAATCGCGCGTCCAGAGTGCCATTTATCTAGCGGATCCAAATCGCGCAGCTGCCAAAGACCTATGCTTTCGGCATTCCGAAGTGCATCTTTGGTCCAGCTGGGGAAGTCCTTGAAAGTTTCCAACATCTTTTCAGGGTGTCCTTTCGTCACCCACGACTGCGCTCTGTCGGGATTCTCGTTCATCTGCTCGTCCGGTACCAGTCCAACAATACTGTAAAGTGATCCGCCGCGTGCAGGACCCATGATGAGTCGACAGGAGTGTGCCATAATCATGGAAGTATAGGGCTCCTCTGGGTTGATGTTTGCGGAGAATTGTGGCGCGCGCTCATTCAAAATCGCAGTCGGTAGCATAAGCCGGTATGCCGAGGAACCTGTGGGTTTGGGATGGGCCTCTTGACCGAGGATAGAAGTACGTAGAGCACTGTGAATGCCGTCTGCGCCAATGACAAGGTCTGCTTCCAAATGCTCACCATTCTCAAGTATGACCTTGCCTTCTTCACAGTCACACCGAGATACTCGTGCCGAAGTACGCAGTATTGCAGGCTGGCCGTCCCGTTCGATGGATGTAGCTGTCTTCTTGAGATAGGCGTGGAGATCTTCGCGGTGCCACATGATGCGGTCTGCGCCATACTGCGTCTTACTCCGTAGAGGTATTTCATTCACCATCTTGCCGTCAGCATTGTAGATCCTGAATCCGTGGTCGACCGTGCCGTTCGAGCCGTTGAGCAGATCTGTCAAACCCCACGACTGTTCTAGAATCCTTGTGGCGTTGGGTTGTAGTGAGATCGTAGCGCCGATCTCTGCGCTGAGACGAGATTGTTCGAGGATCGTAATCTGTCGGTTGTCCTTCCGAAGGGCTATAGCTGCTGCCAGTCCTGCGATGCCACCGCCCACAATGATGATCCGAAATGGTGTTGACGATGACATTGTGAGCGCAGTCGTGGGTGTGTAGAAAGAGAAGTTGATGGAGTATCACAATGCCGTGCCGAAGGTTTATCAAACATGCTGGTGGTATTCCGGGAAAGCGGTTACCTGATAATCGATAACCTCTTGCCGTCCTAGCACGGGAGACCTGCTGGAATTGATCCCTACCCTCCACTTTACGAGATCTTCTCTCAACATCCCCGCAATGTGTATTCAGGCTCGTGCATTTCGCACGCGCCGTCGTCGTAATCGGGGTTCGGAGAGGTGGGCCCACACACGTTCGGCCCGTGTGGGCAACGCCAAAGGCTGCACATCGCACAGGCGCTCAGATATTGTGTGAGAAGAATGTGGAATATGACCTCCAAGCCAGTCTTCCCAACACAGCAATCAAGTTTCATCCAATTCGGCAAACTGCCCCAAGACCAATATACGCATCGACATGATCTCCACCGCAACCAAGACAGCGTCGGTTACGCTGAAGGCCGTCGAAGATCAGCGCATGAGAGTGGACGGCACGGATACGACGTTCGGAGACTGGAGGGACGACCTGGCTAGAGATGGCTATGCAGTCATCAAGGGTGCAATTCCGAAGGAGAGGGCCGACAAGTACGCAGACAAGATGTATAGCTGGTTGGAAGGATTGTAAGTACAGACACCAACATGATATCGCAAAGCACTCACATTCTCCAGCAACCTCGGCTACGACCGCAATGACTTGTCCACGGTCCACAAAGACAAGCTCCCGTTGATAACTGAAAAGGGCATGTGTCTTCAATATGCTGTTACCCACGAAGACTTTGCTTGGGCGATCCGAGGAGAGCCTGGCGTTGTAGGAGCCTTTGAGAAGGTTTACAATACCGAGGACTTGATCGTGTCGTTTGATGCGATCAACTTCACATTGCCGTATGTTGGGCGCATCCATGCCTCGAACAAGCTGACAGTCACTCTAGTCGCTCAGACCTGGCACCAAACAAGCCGTGGCCTCACCAAGACCAAGACCCATTGAAACCTGGATTCCGATGTCTGCAAGGCTTGGTGAATCTGCTCCCCAATGGGCCAGAAGACGGCGGATTGATCGTGTGTCCGGGTGGACACCTGCTGTCCGACGAGTTCCATAAAGACATGGCGGACGAGGAACGCATTCCAGCGTGGACACCAGAGTGGTATGGCTTCACTGAGAATGGCATGAAGTGGCTCGAGAAGAAAGGCCTGAAGTGGGTGAAGGTGTGTGCAGAGCCCGGCGATCTGCTGGTGTGGGACTCCCGCACCCCTCACTACAACCTGAGCTCCAAGACGAAGCAGCCTCGTTTTGCAATCTACACATGCTACATGCCTGTGGAAGATGCCACTCAAGAGGACTTGCGCAGGAAGAAGGATGCGTACGAGCGCTGGGTGGGAACGACCCACTGGCCAAACGCGAGGCACACAGGCTCAAACGTTGCAAAAAGAGACGGAGTGGACGACCCGCACAATCGGTTCGAGCCGGTGAACAAGCCGATCATGGATGAGAGAATATTCAAGCTGACTGGCATTCCGTATATCAAGGCGGAAGTCTAAGTGTGAGGGTGGCTTGATTTTGGAGCGCGCCCAAGGTGGTAGGGGAGGTGGTGGATGAGTAGCATCCAACGCGCCTGATTTGGTACGCGTGCCTAGCGTGACGCGTTAGTCCAGATTAGGCCGCTTTCTCTCGCTAGCTGAAATGAAAAACTATGACATCAACGAAGCTTACCCAACGTGCCCGTCTGACACCCATCTATCACGGCATGGCTCAACAACCAGATAAAGGCGCTGAAGAGGATCACCAGATTCTATCCAGAGTTCTGATTATAGTGCGCTGCTGTCCAAATGACTCGACTGGATGCCGACAATGCCTATGACGCGTCAACGCATCCATCACCAACGAAGACCTAGCCAACACCGACACTGACATTGCTATGCGAGGCCATGGTACCCATCCATACCGACCGTAACTTACCGGCTTTCTCAGGCCGCCGTTGAAGGGCCCTTCCAGGGACATGCAGCACCTTGAAGCTAATGCTACGTTGTTGGCATGACTGCCCGTGTACGTTGCCAGCCCACCTCTGCCACCATCATCACTGATCAGGCAGAAGCAGTCACATAACATGATACGACACGGCTCGAAAGCCAATCAAGGGGTTTACGAGCGATATCCACATTCAAACATATCTGAATTAGACTAGGACGCACGCGCTTCCCCAGCCACGCCAAAACAGCAACACAACAGTCTCGCTGCAACACCAATACAACGCAGCTGCACTCATCTGTCTGGTATCTCCGTAGATCTTCCGCCGACGTGACACGAGCATACGACAGACTGTCTTCTCAGTGCGACATCGAAGGGTGGCCTGACACCTTCTTCATCGCCCACTTGCCGGTATAGGCCCTGATCTTCTTACCATACAGGAAGACGGGTATGCCAAACAGACCGAAGAGTGCCGTGAGTCCGGCGTACGTTCCGAACGTTCCGTCGTAGCCATCGGTCTCGATGAACCTGGCGACACCATAGCTGGTGCCGAAAGACACGAAGCCTCGAAGAGCCGTGATGACGACAAGAATAGGGCCAGCGCGTGCTGGATCTAAATGTAAATATGTAAAGTCAGTGTATGTCTCACATGCCGTCCATCCGGAAACACTTACAGGAGTCAAGAAGGTACGTGATTGCAGCGATGTTGGCGCCAACGAACGCGAAGTAATACGCTGCATTGGCGAAGACGAAGACGAACCAGTGGTAATCTCCTGGGGATTCCGCTGCCAGGCCGTACAACGTGGCGGCAAGGCACCCACATAGCAGGGGAATCCAGAGCAGCAACAGGCGATTCTCAGGTTCGTGAACTCCACCATTGCGTCTTGCTCGCCACTTGATTATGACATCGCTGCCGTTACCAAGGAGTGGGAGTGCCACAAAGGCGACAACGATCTGCCCAGCGTTGACGTATGATACGGAACTGTCCGACCAGTTGTACGGAGGCGCGTGTACTATTGTGCCGTACGTTGTTCCAATGGCGATGTTGACGCCAATAGTAAGACCGTTCAGGCAGAAGGCCCAAAGCACATTGGGGAACAACATGACCTGGAAGGTGTTGACGAAGCCGTAGAAACCTTCCATCCATTCCGGTTTGTTGACGAAGATGCGCATATCTGACCAGACTGTACGGGGAAGAAATTTTGTGTTATCCAGAGGCGGTCTTTCGGAGAGCTTAGCCGGCTGTGGTGCAGTCGCCCTACATCCTTCTAGCTCACCTCCCTCTTCGGCTGAGAATTGACCATAAGCGGTCAGAGGGCGATCGTACTTTGACTCGGGAACCCAGAAAATGGAAGCAATGAACGTGGCTGCGCAAAGACCGGCGCCTAGATAATACCAGTTGGATGGGCCAACCGCTCCAGCGATTGGTGATGCGCAGATGATGTACACGGCTGACAGAACCGTCTGCGTGGCAGATTGCCACATCAGGAAAGTACTACGCTCGTGAACGAAGTGGATTTCCTACACCCTAATTAGAGAACATTTCTCGCGCCTTTGTCTTGCTATCGTTACCTGGATCATCATGGGGACCAGTGCCTCGCTCTGACCTGCAGCAAACCCGAGGAGCATCCTAGCGCCAAGGTGCTCGTTGTAGTCTTTGGCATTTGCGGCCCAGACGGCTGATGCTATCAAGAGCAACAGCGACAGAAGGTAGACAGGGCGCCTTCCGATCGCAAGAGCGAGTGGCATGCAAACTAAGTTGCCTACGCCCATGAACATTGAAGGGTACGTCATCAGAGCGGTTATGTCGGCTGCACACCCGGTCAGCGCAGTCAGAGCATGTGAGGAGCTTATATCACTGACCATATGTAGCTCCAGCTGCGGCATAGATAGGGATATACCAGGTAAGAAGACCTCCAAATCCGGACACGAGTGCGAGACCCAGACTGGAGAAGATCGAGACCAACACGATGAAGAGAATCTTGCGAAACTTCGATAGATTCAACGGGTCTATTGAGAAGACTCAGTACGTGAGGCGGCGAGCTACGTGCTACAGAGTACACAAACCTTGAGGATCAGCGCTAGGGGCTGGAATCAAGAAGATCTCGTCGAGGTCGGTGATGGTCACAGTTCCCATCGCCGCAGGCTCCTGGATGGGCTTCACGATGCCTGTCTCAGCATCTGAAACAACCTCATATCGTTCGACTTCGGTCTTCATGGTCTTCGGGGTTTTGATGTCGTCGAGCATCTTTGCGAGGTAAACGATGTTCTCGCGCTATAGCGAGATGAAGGTGAAGTCAACGGAAATATGAACCCGCTCGTCCAAAACGGAAGAGCACAAATGGCTGTTAAGTTCGATGAGAGTGTACTATGCGCGCAGAGAGGTGGTTATATCTAAATATGCGCTTCGGCTCCTCTTCTTCAACGTTCACCTATTGGTACGTGGCACTTCTTCTTGTCGTCTAGCCCGCGTCCAGACTCGTGCCACAGCCGACGATTTCGTTGGCGTTTCCAAGCCTTGGTCTGGAAATCAATGCCACATTCACATCCCGGCTGAGCAGAACTCCACTTCACGAGCATTACGCGGCAGTGTCGCACGAATGTCTATCTGGGGTTTCTGGCATGACTGTGGGGTAGGTAATCCGGGGTAGCGCGTGCGTCGGAGAGTGGGCTAGCTCGCGGAAGGAGGGCCATGTTCAACCAATCAGTATCGTGCAATTCGCAACCATTCTTGGCTTCAGCTCCTGCGCGGCGCAACTGCCGAGCTTCTTTACGAGTGTTTGCAGTTGTCTCAGGGAGCCTTTGCAATGTCACAAGCGGAGAACATACCCTGCAGACGATGCGCGGCAGTCCTATCGCTATGCCAATGCACGGTCGAAGTCACTACTATCATTTCATCGTACAGTTCTGCGTCCACGGACGTAAACTTTGCATGCGCAGAGTGTGTCACAGCAAGCATATTCACGAACAAACACCGAGTGACGTAACTTAGATGAAATTGTGCGATATATTGGGCTCATTCAACGCTCTATGCAACTGCAACAGGCACAAAAGGCAGTATGATCTTGCTCGGCGTGTCTGCTCCGACGTGTATCCTGTGCTCGCCCTTGTTCTTCTCATGTTCCGGTCGCCGTTTCGAGAAGGCCGTGTACTCTGCAATACTAGGAAACTCACCGGAGACCTGAACGCTGATCGATTCTCCTTCGTCAAAATCGACACCCATGGACCAAATACCGATTTCTAGTTTCACGATCTCACCTGGTGTGATCTTCTCTTCCTTCTCGTGGGGGTGGAAGGGGAACTGCTCGTGGATGCTTCGCGCCGGGTCGAATGCCCGGTGGCTGGCACGCAATACGCCAACACTGCCAAGGTGCAGATTCAGGCTCGCGCGTTCCTTCTCTGGAATATCATCGATACTTTTGTAAGCTGAGGGTATCGCCGAGAACGGGAAGCAGAGATGCATGAGCAGCTTTCCGTCCTTATCTTTCTTGCGCAGGATGATAAAGACATTCATGTCGTCGTGTGAAGGAGCTGACATGTACAGAACGGCTTTGGGCAGGCCAATGAGACGTGACTTTTGCGTAAACTTGTAGGTGAATTCGGCGATCGATTTCGAGTCTTGCGAGTCGTAGCTGACCATCTCGGTCTTGGATGGGGGTTGTTCGGTCAAGCCGGAGCCGGACAGGTAAAAGTCCTTGTATTGGGTCCCTGGAACCGGGAAATCGGAGAACTCGATGCCATCAATAGCTTCACGGTCGCCAAATTGGAGTGCTGACCATCGCACCCTAGCCATCTTCTCCCAGTCGTTGTCAATGCCCCGCAGATACTTATCGAAGTAGGTATGCAGTTCCTTATCCGCGTGAGGATCACAGTATAACTCGAACCATTCTTGGTGTGAGCTCCATCGAATCCACTTCTTGTCATGAGGTACTTCGAGCCATCCACGTACGGAGCCCATTGTATGGATGCTGGAAAAGTCGCTTCCGCTGATGAAGACAGGAACTTCGATCTTTGTCATATCAGGGCGCTTGTCCCTCCAATACGCGTTTGCGACAGGTGACCTCCGATGCATCTCAGCGAAGTCCTCGATGCCGCCGCCCGGATTGTTCGTCTTGATGATGAAGTGGGTGATGAGATCGAAATTTGACATGCTGAAGACGCCACCTCGACAGAATTGCTCGCGGTAGATATCACCAGACCCTTCCCAGGGTGCAATAGCGGCAAGGTGTGGAGGTCGTAGAGAGGCAACATGCCACTGGATGATGGCCAGCGCACTATTGCCGGCCATGCCTACTTTGCCATTACTCCATGGCATGTCTGCCACAGCTTCGATGACATCGTAGCAATCTTCTGCATCTTGAGAGCCCATGATCTGCCATGATTAGCTAAATAGTAGAGTTTGCAATACTGAGCATACTGGTATGGAACCGTCGCTGTTGCCCGTGCCGCGAGAATCTACCGAGATGATCGCATAACCACGTGGGCACCATACAACTGGATCAAGTCCCTCGAACTTCTCCAACCCGCTGAGCGCTTCATTCGGCACGCAGCAATTCCAAACGCAGATTGGAAGCATGTGTAGAGCGGAGTACTTCTTGCCGTAGCATGACCAGCTTATCACTGCTGGTAGCTTTTCGTCTTCGGGAACGTCGGCGGGCCGGTAAATGTCGACATAAAGGCGACATCCATCTCTGACCACGATCTCGACATCGTGATCAATTCGTATGTCAGATTCGAGAGGGCGGGCGTTGTACGGTTTCGCGCCTTTGCGAAGAACTTCGGTTTTACCGGGTGTGAAGCCTTGGTAGTTGTTCACACCCGGCTCAGGCTTTGAGATGGGCTTGTAGGCCACTTGCATAGCGACTGGCATGTTTGACGTTGGCAATGGTGAAACGTGTGGACGAGAAAGAGGAGGAGAACAGTGAGCGCAATCGGTAAAGATACCAAGCTCCGTGACAGCTACTTGAACAACAAACACATCTACCCGGAACGCGACGCGTCGAGTGCACTTTGCGACGTCGTGCCGTCCACCTCGGCAAGCGTTCTAGTCCGAAGGGTTGTCCGTCCCCCACACGACCCGAGTCCCACAAATCCTGCGGCATAGATACATATCGCGGGGTATGGCGCCCACATGTGCCGAGACGGTCGGCAACGCTGGCCCGACATCCCCAAACGGTGACTATTGTCCCGAGAACAACATCATACAAGCTTCTCTTCAACATCCAACATATAACATCACTTAAGTGCAATCAAAGGCTATTCCATCACAGCTTCATTCCAATAAGTTTCGCCATCTCCTGCATTTGAGCATTTCTGACCTCGTCACTCACAATACGCATTCAAGCCCTCGTCTTAAGAAGATGGCGCCTCACGCCGAAGAGCCAAAGCCAGATAGCGGTGTTGATCTGATCTCGTACGACGGTACCGTATATGGCGATTGGCGCGACGATTTTCACAAGAACGGCACAGCAATCATCAAAGGCGCCATCTCACCCGAACGCGCAGAGTACTACAAGAAAAAGCAGATTGAGTGGCTTCAGTCCTTTGGTCGCGGCTTCGATCCCAATGATGAGTCAACATGGACACAAGAGCACCTTCCTGTTAGCTTCAAGGGCGGGATGTACTTTGCCTACTCTAGCACACACGAGAAATTTGTTTGGTAAGTTGTGCATTGGATGCGATGTCGGCAACATACTAATGCAGATTCAGGGAAGCTCGCACCGAACCCAAGGTCATCGAAACCTTCGCCAAGCTTTGGGGCACCGAGGAGCTCCTCTGCTCATTCGACGGCATGAACATCACACTGCCGCGCCAGAAGGATCTCAAGTGGAGCCCCTGGCCGCACTGCGATCAATCTCCTCACCGCAAGGGCATGCAGTGTGTGCAAGGTCTATTGAACTACCAACCCAATGGCCCTGATGATGGTGGCTTGATCTTGATGAAGGGCAGCAGCAAGCTGTATGATGAGTTCTTCCGCGAGAAGAGGGAGCAGGATAACCATGAGGACAAGCCTCCGGAGGAAGAGGACTTCAAGGATCTTTTCATCTTCAAGGAAGAGGATGTCCAGTGGTTTAAAGACCGCGGATGCACACTCGAGAAGGTGAACCTTGAAGCTGGTGACTTGGTGCTGTGGTATGTTCTTACCGTCTTCCCTCCCCCATTTGGTCCTTGAGTTAATGTCGCGCAGGGATTCTCGCACCATGCACTACGCATGCTTTCCTCAAGGCAACCGCATCCGCCATGTCCAGTATGTCTGCATGACGCCCGCCAAGTTCGCGAAGAAAGAGGATCTCGAACTCAAAGCCGAGCTCTTCAAGACGTGGCAGGGTACGACACACTGGCCGCACTGCAATATCCGCAAACAAGGCCCGCCAGAGAGAGATGGCAAGCCTGATCCGCAGAATAGAACGGAACCACTAGAGAAGCCGATTGTTACGGATAGGATTCTGCAACTAGCTGCGGTAAAGGCTTACTAAGAGCTGAAGCGGCCCATATATGACGAAGAAATACGCGGGTTCTCAGGACTTCAAGGTCGTCTTTCGCGACAGTAGAGTGAATTGTGGTGCATGCTTTCGTACGCTCTTATTATTTTAGCTATTTCCAGTCTGGGCTTTGCCTTCTGTACCATGATACTCTTCCGACAATGGATACAAGCCAATGCTCTTGCCTATGTACGTCAGAGGTCCTCAACCGCAAGAAGGTCGTGGTTGTTATTCTTGGACCATATGATAGCACCGGAAAGATCGTGGAGGCAGCGATATCTTTAACATATACTTCTCTTCTCTCTAGTCAACGTCTCATGACTCTAAATACAGATAACGAAAATGTTTTATAGCTAGTAAACTAAGACAAAGGAATGCGCTGTATCATCCAATCGGTGTGTTGCCACTGGGAACTGAGCATCGAAGCGTGCTGTCTTTACTTCTCAGCCTTCTCACCTCGAAGGCATCTTGTCCAATTCTTGTTCTTTGATATTTCTTTGGCCTTGTCCAACTGCTGTGCACGAGACCACTTCGACTCACCTGGCTGCCTCAAATTTGGTTTTCGACCATTGGAGAAGAATTTCGTAGCACGGGCAGCTGCTCCGACCGTTCTGGAAATTGCCTTAGCCACGGATATAACAGCATCGACAGCCGACCTGAACAGGTTGGCAATGGCGTTGATAAAGTTTCGTTTGTCAGTAGATGGGCTTTCTTGCGGTGAAGTGGAATTGGAGTTGGCGAAGTTGATGTTGGTGGAGTTGGTGTTGGTGGAGTTGGTGTTGGTGGAGTTGATGTCGGTGGAGTTGATGTCGGTGGTGCCGTCTCTTTTCTCCATAGATCGCTTTGCATTCTCAGCAGCCGCGTCGCCAACCTCCAGAAATCCTTTCGCAAAGTCTTCTTGAACGATATCGCTCTCATCGTCAGGCACCGCGTTGTCCAGCCATTCGTCGTCGATATCAGAACCAGGCCATACTTCAAGCATATCCCCGTTGATGCTGTCCAGCAAGTCCAATGAGAAGCCGCCGTCAGCCATCTCAAGCATGGCCTCCGTACCAATGGCAGCGGCAGTAAGAGGAAGACATACAGCCATACGGCGAAACTTCTTCTGGTTTCTTTCAGATCGTCTCTGTTTGTCTTTTTCCTCCCACTCCTTGTTCTTTTCTTCTTTCTTTTTCTCCAGGCGCTCTTTGATCATGTCCTTGAACTTCTCAAACTTCTCCTTGATCTTCTCCTTGATTTTGTCTTCGTAGGTTTTCTTCTTGTCCTCCTCACTCACATCTTTGTCTCTGATGCATACTGTCTTCGTGGGATCCGACTTCATGAGCGGTGGGCACTTGATGCATTTGGTCGGGTCGGACGGGTCTCGAATCTTGTTCTTCTTGCATCGAGCCTTTCTTTCACAGCTCTCTCCATTTCCCGCTTGTCTGTTAACTAAGGGAAATCGAGCTTCGCGGCCCAGCACGGAGCCTGGCTGTGAGATATCGAGATCGGATGCCGTACCCCTGTGGACACGTTGCGAAAGTAAAGTGGCTTCGCTGGGGGTATACGCGGCGATCAAATGATTCGTTAGGAGGAACAGTACTTTGATGGTCTTTGCAACATGCATGATGAGGGGTTGGCAAGAAGCTAGCAGTAGTGTAAAGGTAGATTTTGATGTGAACTGAGAAGGACTCACGTCGATGGCTTTCTTATCAATGTACCTAGGTAAGCTGCCAGCCTTTCTGATGCTGTGACTGCTTGCGCAGGGCTAATCTAATTTGAGTGACGAAACAGTTAAGATACGTGGCGTATCCTACGATTGATCATATGAAAGGTATGGGGCTGCATCGGACGGCTCAACCTCTTCGCACGCGATACGTTGCCTCAACCGTTGGCGAGGCCACTCTGCTCTCTACTCAGACATCCTGCCACATGATGCACACTGCCACGAAAGCGACGCTGGGGCGGGTGAGCCCAACACAACGAACACTGCCTTCACGAGGCACGGATTCTGCCCTGTGTAAGAACCTGTGGGGTGGAAGCTGCCTATAGCCCCCAACCCACATAACCTGGCCGAGACCTCTATGGCCGCGCTGTGCAATCTAACTTCTCGGCCTGGTTCAGGCCCCATCTTACATACATATTTTCGAAACCAAAAGGTGCAGTCTGACACCTGGGCAATCTCGGAATTTCGAACTTGCTATATCGAGCGCCACATGCTTACCTACGTACAGTCGATCAAGGAGGACTTCTTTGCTTGTTTGGTTGCCGATGCGAAAGACATTAGATTCACCGTCTAATCACGGTGGGGAAGTCTTGCTAGACTAAATACATGAACAAGGAGCTTTCGGTCACTAAGAGTTCATCAGCGTATAGTTTGATATGGAGCGTTACATTGAAGCGAAAGATCATTACACGAAGCAAAGCGTCTAATCATATCGCTACATTTGCGGCTATAACCATCTGGCGTCTAGACTTCATGATCAAGCTTGCGGAAATCATATCGCGCAGAAACTGATACATGTGGATTGCCAGCTGAACTAAACAAACACCCTTCAAACTCAATCTAAGCAAACAATCGCAATTTCATTCACTTCAGCTCCGGAGATTCCATGCCATCGACCGACCACAAGTCCCAGACTTCATAACTTCCATAGTTCCCCACGAGGCAGCCATCGTCACCATACGCCAAGATATCCGAGGGCTTGCAGTCGTCGCCATTGAAGAGGACGACAACGGAGCCAAAATCTTTGTCACCTTCACCTCCGGCTTGTTCAGTTTCATTGTGTTCGATAATGATGGCTGCAGCTACCCCAGCGTTGTCGCGGTTGCAGCCAGTGCTGGCATCGACATCTCGCCAGCCAAGGTTGGCACCGCGGCAGCCCGCAGATTGACTATACGCCAACGCCAAAAGTCAGTAGTTGTCATACATATGGATTATGGAAGGCGATGACTTGCTAGTGATGGAGGCGATAAGCGTTGGCTATGCAGACCAAGTGCTGGAGGAGGAAGAATGCCTTCATGTTCGAAGTGACTGTGTATGTGAAAGAGGTGTAAGAGTCGTCTTTGATTGCAACGATCTTTACAGTGAGGATGAGCGGTGGATTGCGTTTGATGCCTGCTCAAGAGTAGATCTGGGCTGTGAAGATTCTTGAAGGATCTCAAGGTACGTATATAGCCCCAGGACAAAAGGCATGGGTAACATCGCGTGGCTCGTAGCGCTCATGTGGTTAAATTTGGCAAGTAGTTGGACATGGCATCTATTTGAGAGCATCCCTGTAACTCCTCAGTATGCAAGTAATGTGGGGTTTGGATCGGAAATGAGTATCCGAAGATACCGCACCGCCTTCAGCTCAAGCATTTGGCCCGTGGGGGCACTTTTCATAACCGGGGGCTGGCCCCGTGGCTCTCCCGCAGCGGCACGGCCGCCGTCTTACTCTTGCGCCAGAGGGTTTCGAAACTTCACGTCTTGGCTTCTTACGAGATCTCCATACATGCATTGGAAGCATTCTACGTAGATAGCCTGTGCCGCATTCATATCAGCAATTACAAATCTTGACCCCGGGAGGTACTGCGTATAGTCCTAGGATCGTGGAATGACTCCGTGCCACTCTATCGCCCCCATTCTGTGCTTTTGTCGGGGATCCTGAAAGCCTATGCCTCAGCTTCTTATGACATCTTCATGCATGCAGTGGGAAGTCTCGTATCATCATCCGAAACGTGAGGCTGACCTCTTCTTGGTCTTGCTGAAGAACGAGTGTCGGCGGCTCCTCATACATGCTGACCAATTTTGGCATATCTTCAATACTGAGCAATTGCCTTTCGACGACAGTGTCTCATAATGCATCCGATACATCCGGAGCAGGGCGTTTGAGCGTCTGCAGAATCCATGCTGCCAATTTGGTCGATGAAACAAACGTATACCAGTACGGCCCCAGGGTGTTGTGCTACCTAGCATAGCTCTTGTTCGCCAGAATGGAGAAGCGGAATCGATAGCAGGAATTTGCCAACTACTTGACCGCTCCGAAGTTCAATGACAGAAACGAGTAACCAAATCAATAGCTGGCTTGAAATCAATAACTAGATACAGTGTAACTACCATGTAGTTTGCAAACGCGTAGATAGATAACATGCCTACTCTTCCACAGCACCCAGCTCTACCACTAAATTCCTGAAGGGCTTGAATTCCTCTCGCTTGTAGTTGTATGGGTCTTCGACATAATCGCGCGGGACCTTTGCCCCATGCTCTGCAAGGTATCGGATCATGTCATCAGATTTAGCGTACATAGCCATCGCTAGTGCTCGTAATGGGGCGGCTCGATGCTCACGAATGTCCGTGTTCCAGTCAGTGACATCTTCGTTGACATCTGCTCCCGCTTCTAGCAACATCTTCACAGTTTCCATGTCGCGCTTCTCGACTGCTAGCTGCAGCGTCCCCGAGTCCTTGAACCAGTCGATTCCGAATCTGTCCAACAGGACTCGAATTGACGCAGCCTTCGGCCATGGCTGTTCAAAGGGTGCAAAAAACATTCCTCGGAACCTGCTCACACTTCCTCCATGGTCTATCCACCAGCGAGTGGCGTCAGGTCCCATGCGAACCATATCACACCAGGTTGAATTATGCGTAGTTGAATTGTAGTTTAACTGCTGTGGGTTTGTGCGCCATTGGCAAAAGTCCAGGTCGAACAAGATATCGAGCCATTCCACACCGTTTTTCCCATACCAGCCGCAAAAAGTGTAGGAGTCGAAGTAGTTGGGCGAAAAGCCGATCTCGAAACAGAAACGGAGAAGCTGGGCGTCGCGTATTTCTGATGAGATTTTCATGAGAGGACGGGAATAGTATACTGGGTCTATGCCAGAAGATTCAAGAAGTTTTCTGATGGCAGGAATGTCGCCTTGAAATGCACTCAGGAAGATCGAAAGAATGATGGTTGTATCTAGGAACTCGTGTAAGCAGTGAGACCCACAGCCGGTCATTCTGCATTTTGATCGCACTTACCATCGTCTGTGGGCGGCTCATAGTTCTCGCTGAGTAGTAGATCTCGTACTTCTCTCTCGAAGCCCCTCAGCTTCCATGCCTCTTTGTCGGCAGACTCTACCGTAGATTTGGGAAGCTTGTAGTAGGCCACAATGTGCCGCAAACATTCTTCCAACGTTCTCTTGCCAATCAATCTCGCATTGCGCGCTTCGCCAAAGCTGGAGAGAGTCGTTGACATTGCGATCGTTATCAGCGATAAGGCCCACTATGATGCCTAGGTATGTGAGAAACGCAAACCTTGAAAGTGAAACAAATTCAAGGCTGGTCGGATCCAGAAGGTGGGAAAGAAGGTGGGAAAGAGAGCAACGAAGATCTGTGTACTTTGAGCGTAAACGTGTACTCAGGGCTTCTACAGTTGATGATGTCGAGAGGTGTGCGGGCGGATATTAACCTGAGGGTGGCACAGTGACGCTACAAGCGCTTATTTGACATCGGCTTGATGTTGCCTAAAATGCCAAGGGTGGCGCATTCCAACCTTGGAGGTACCTAATTAGCCCAGGCGGACTCAGGGCAATGACGTTCTATCTATGTTACTACCCGATGCACGGAGGAGGCGTCGCGCGCAAGAATTTAGGGAGACAGAAGAGGGCTGTTTCAGCCCCAAATCCCGATATTTCAAGAATCATGTGTGTGACGCCTCAAGGTCGCGTCTCTTGGTGAGCATTGGGGGCTGTAGGGCTTTGCGATACCTCCCTAGGTAGGTAGGATGTGTTGAATCTTCTTGAGATGTGGCCATGTACCACGGGACAAATGCCTGTCTTTGTTTCAACGCGCGGTTGCAAGGCAGATAGTCAAACTGGAGTTCTTGTACTATCAAGATACCGTGGCTAAAATTATCGACACAAGTCTCGCTGAAATCCTTGCTGAGAACTAGGTATGTCTTCTCTCAACTGCTATCAGCATTGGGTGAACGTACACTGAATCAATACGTGTCGCCTGGACTGTATCATTCCTTACGTTACTGCGTATATTTTCATTCTGCCATCGCTACTACGACATGAAGTCCACATGGCTCACTATCCTGTGCTGGACTTACATCCGGCGGTCCACATCTTTCCCTGTCCATGACAGGTCCGTATTTACACCATGGGATCTGGCGAAAAGAGAGATCGAAGCAGCTATCTTCTCCAATCCTCTGGGACCCCAATTTGGAGTACCTGATGAGACGTGTCGTGGCAGGCTGGAGGGCGACAACACCGGTAGTTGCTGGAAGATGGCAGATGTTACAGTTGATGTGAGTAGTTTTCCCGTCTGAATCTGTTTAATCCAATGACTAAGCTGTCTAGAAATTCATCGCAAACCGAAAACCCGAGGCCAACGAATGCGACGTGCCCTGCCTTTTCTACACCTCGAAACTCACTGGAGCGGCAGAAAGGCTGGCCAACTTTGTTCTGAAGGAGGTACTTTTGACGGGGGCTGCGGAAGGACCGCGCAAGTATCAAACTATCTGGGTACGCCTCGCTAAGTAGAGTACGACCACGCGAAAATGCTAACTACTCACAGGAGCTACATCCGCCAAAGTTCTATCCAAACAAGAATGACCTCGACAAGACTCCCGAGGCCAAATGCATCTTCCAGGACTGGACGCAAGATGACTATGAACGGAACTTCGATGGTTGCCAACGGCTATACTTCAAATCAATGTCGAAGGCCATGGCAATGGAGTGCAAAGGCGAGGTCTTCTTGATGACCAATTCAGATCTGAGCGGTACTCGCCCCAAACAAGAACAACAAGAAGAAGAAGAAGAAGAAGAAGAAGAAGAAGAAGAAGAAGAAGAAGAAGAAGAAGAAGAAGAAGAAGAAGAAGAAGAAGAAGAAGAAGAAGAAGAAGAAGAAGAAGAAGAAGAAGAAGAAGAAGA